>NC_091715.1:140632500-141232500 GCF_041296265.1 Equus caballus | reverse complement strand
GAACTGCTCCTCTTCTCGGCTTCTCTTGGTAGGCAGCAGTGAGGGAGAAGCAGCCCACGATTTCTAGCCAATCTCCTGGGCAACAAGAGGCAAGGTTGGTGTGCAGCCCTGAGGCTCCCCTGTAGCCCTCAGGACCCAAACTCTAAGGTGGCAACAAACGATGAAACGACAGGGCCAAGTGGCCAGTGAGGCTGTGGGATGATATCAGACCATCTAAACAGTCCCCTGATTCTGCCCAGTGGGGCCCCACCTGATGGCAGAAGTAGAACAATATAAATGATCAAAGGAAGTGGAGAGGAATGATCCCATGGTCAGGATCTTTTGGATTGGGCCTGCAAAGAGGCCAAGGAGGCCCTCGCCTCTACCTCGCCTGCAGATTGGAGGGTTGCGGCGGAGGATGGAGCACTGCATGGTGGGGAGAGCAGGAGCTCCCCAGCCTATGGGGACCAGAGATGCAAAGACAAGGCTGGCTGTGTGCCTGTATGGGTCTGTGTGTGCGTGTATACACATGCATGTGTGCGTGTGTGAAAGTGCATGGGCCTGAGAGTGTGTGCACATATGAGCATTGCGTGTGAGTGCATGCATGCTGCATGTGTGTGTGCACGTATGTGCACGTTTGTGTATGTGTATTGTTATATGTTCTAGCAGTGAAGGTTTCCCTGGCTCCCTCTCTCCAGTGCTGCACCTTCCCTCCCCTGTGAAGCTAGCAGTTTCCATCTGAGCTGGCTTGGCACCACTTGACCAAGGGAGATAATAGAAGGTGGTAGGGCACTCCTGAGGAGGGCAGAGCAAGAGAGGTTCTGCGGGCAGCAGGAGAGGCAGGATTCAAGACAGGCTTGGGAGTGGTCCGAAGTCCCATGGAGGCAGTAGCAATTCGCCTTGAGCCTGGCTTTGGAAGCTTCCACCAAGCAAGCTGGGTCTGTCTCACTAGTTCAGTTCAGTGTCTTCTAGACAAGTCCCTGCCAAAGGTGGCGGAGGGCCAGGAGAGGGAGGGGGGCAAGCCATGCTCACGTATGTGCCTGCACAGTCTCAGGAGACGTCACTCACCCGGGCCACATCCCTACAGAGCAGGCCATCACATACACCTTGAAGCAGGATGCTCCATATTAGACCAGCAGCTGCTGGGTCAGGAGAGGGAGCCAGTTTTCCTGCCAAGGGACTGCAGTGAGATGATGAGGCGTCCAGTGCGGCGTGTGATGAGTCAAAGGATTTGCAGTGAAACAAGAAGGTCTGACTGTGTGCACAGGCAGAAGCTGAATTAACCAAAATATAGTATAAACTGAATGAAAAGAAAGAAATCTCTGAGCCCCAGCAATTATTCAACCCAATGGGTCAGGAAGGGGAGAGGGCAACAGCCTGTGCAGGTAAGTGCTGTTACCATAGTCCCATCGCACAGCGGAGGAAACAGAGGCGCAGAGACAGGAGTTAACTTGACCATTGTCACCCCCCACCCAGACTCCCCTGGAGTTACTTGCAGAGTAGAGACTAGAATTCAGGACATCTGACTTCTACCCCAGGGCTCTTTTTCCTATACCCAGTACATCAAGACCGCCACACACTCTGAACAAAGTTGCAATGGCAAGTAGAGGGGCTATTCTGAAAGAGCTGCAGGGACCGTCTAGCCTTGCGTGTGTCTTGTTGTGATCTGATCAGATCCCCTCCCTGGAAGGTGGGCTGGTCCCAGTGCCCCTGTGGGGTGCACAGCAACAGGCACTGCTCAGTTGGGCCAGCCCTCTGAGTGGCTGTGACCAAGGCACCTGCAAGACCCACCTCCGCTACGATTAACATAGGGGAAGCGGGAGGTGAGGCCAGACTGGCTGGTTGGAACTGGGTCAGAAAGTACCCTCTGTGGCAGTCGGCCTTTATCCCATACACAGTGGGACACAACGGAAGGGTTCTAAGCAGGGAAGTAACACAGGCAGACGTGCCAGTCGGGCCCAGGGAGACCAGCAAGGAGGCAGTGGAAGAGACAAGAGAGAATGGAGGGCTGGCAGCAGGGGGCGTAGGGAGAATCCAGGCTCCAGGCCCCACGAGAAACTCTCTGCCCACAAAGGCCAATGCCACCTCGAAGACAGCAATGATCATACTGCTTTATAACCGGCTTGTACATACCACAGTCCTCCCACTAAGAACAGGAGTCAAAAATACTGCATTCTATTGTGCTGAAAAAGTCACTTTGACGGGTCTAAGTTGCTGAGACGGAGTCGTGTGAGAGCATAAACAAATCTTTCTTGTCAGAGTCCATATTGAAAGTGGGGCAATGGATTATAGAATCAAGCACACTAATAATTTGACTGGTATGCTTATTTCCTCTGGAAAATTAATTCTAGCACTACTTACCTGCATGTGGCCCCTTAGCCCCCAAACCTGTCTCCCCAACAGAACGCACCACTTAGATGCCCAGAAATACGAGTGGCTCCAGAGGTGGAGCATTCGCTCCCAATGCCCCGGGCCCCCAAGGACCCTGGGGTGCTCCTCTGGGCTTTCCCCATTGTGTTGAAGGCCCATCTCTGGTTCTCCTGGTTAGCCCTGGGGTCTGGGCAAGTGTAGTGGGCCTCGGCCAGTTGCTACCTGCCCCAGTTTGGGCTAGTTTCGATTCCACCCTGATGTCTCTGCCTCTACCTTCCTGGGACTCCCACAGCAAAGAGCACCCCTGAGCCTTCTGACCTTGCCTGGACACTCACGGACACCCCAAGGGAAGGCTTGGTTGAGGTCCAATTTGGGGTTAAAAGTCAGGAAAGCCCATGAGCCACCACCCTACTTTACCTCCCCACCCAACCCAAGGTAAGATGGGGTCCCCAAAACACCCATGATCACCGTTTCTCCAAGGCAAATTGAGATCACTAATTTGCTATATGAAGCAACTTGGAGACAAGCAAAAGAGGCAACAATTGCATTTTGTATAAGTGACTTCACTGACCTTCAAAAAAGGAAAAAGTTTTGGCGTTTCATCAGTTCATGAAGCTCAGGCCTTCAGCCTTAGGGCTTCTGGCCTGGTCAGCTCAGTGTCCACACTGTGGGGACGTCAGCGATGATGTGTGAGAATCAGAGGTGGGAAAAGCACACTTCGACTTATCACCAGGCACCAAGGAACTGCCAACCAATCACTTGATGTGTAGAGTCAACCCCTTATTTGCAGCAATCCCGAATAAGGAGGAGATTCTGATCGGAAATCCACGCACATCTGTAAATTAACATCTGTCCCTTTACAATAGTTTCCCCTTATTGATTAAAGTCAAGGGTGGCAAAGAAGTGCTTTGTCCTATGTGGAGAAGGCCTCATTCCTCCATGCCGTGGGCCTTGTGATGAGACATGAGGCTTGCTGAATTCCTGCACTGACACACTCATCGTTCCACGCTCAGAAGGAGGATGCCTTGGGGTAGTGTGACGGGTCAGACACTTTTCAAACATGGCCCCTCACTTAGTGACATCGGACTACAAGCCACCCACTCTGACGCCTGCACCCCAACAGTCAGCCCAGGCCCTAAGCCAGTGTTCCCCAGTAGCCTCAATTAGTTTTTTATCCAGTGTGTCCTGTTCCATGCCTATAGATCAAAGATCAGCTTGCATCCTCATCAGTCCCAGATCCTCGTCAGATCCCATAAGAGAAACACTTACAATACAAATAAAGTGAGTGGCTGCAAAGTCAGATTGCTCCAACACCTGACAAAAAGAAGAGAACTTGATTTTAGTCAAGGTTGTGCATGGAACACAGAGGAAGCGCCACAGAAGCCGGGGATGAAAGAGGAGAGGAGGGGGGAATCCCAAAGAAGGCCTTGTCCTCGCACCAAAGCCCCGGGTAATAAAAGATTAACAGGAGAAAAACACACAGAAGTTTACTAACCTGTTTACCTCCTGTATACATGGGAGAGACCCAGGAAAACTGAGTAACTCCCAGAACCCAAGCCACCACCTTAAATGCCATCTCCAGCTATAGACAAAAGAAGATGATGGGGGTGGGGAGCTAGTTATGGGAGATGACCAGGAAAAACACAGTAAAGGAGGGTAAGGTTGTTATGCAGATTTCAGTTGGGGGCCTGCTCCGTGGATAAGAGTTTCTAGAGCTTTAGAGTCACCTTCCCGTTCCTGGGACAGAGAGGGAAACATCCTTACAAATGGAGATTTCCTTTATAAATGTAAATGTCTCTTACAAAAGGGTAACTTCTACTCAATTTTCAGAGCTTTCCCTATGTCTGCTGTTTGTTAAAAATAATCAGCCAAAATAATCCTTATGCTAAAGAGGTGTAATTTTCAGTGACAAATTCTGCTCCCCTTGAACACCCTGTGCAGTCATCGGCCTTGGGGCCCTGGCATCCCTGGGGAGGGGAAAAGATTCCTCCCACAGGAAGTTCTGCTGTTCCAGAGCATCCTTATCCTGGACACCGTGGCTGGACCTGCTCCTGCCCTAGCAACCCAAAGCCAGCCTGGCCTTCACCACAGACCCGGCAGGTGACAGTGGGTTCGGGCACCATGGGTGAGCAAGTGTGTCTCTAGATGTGGAGATTCAAGTCACAGCAGCACTCAGACGAGTGTGCGGGCTGGCAGAAGGCACGGAGCTACTCTGCCTTCCTGTGGCATCGTCAGAAGCAGGATCTAGCTTCCATTCTTCTCAAAGAGCCCAAGAATTTTTCCAAAGTGAATTCATCACTCCTAAGGGAGCGGGGGTCATGGGCAAAGCTGGGACTAGGACTATTCTGAAGCCCAGCGTGGCTTGCCCAAGGTCACTCTGCTAGGAGGGGCAGGAGCCGCACTTACAGCCCAGCTTTCTACCTCCCAAGGATATGGTCTTCCCTGCTCCGCCCAGTGTGGAACCCCATGTGACACTGGGCTCCCAACTGGACCTCACCCTGGACTTCCATGAATCAAATTCCGTGCAGGAGGTCACATATCCTCCTTCTTCAGCAGGAGAGGAGAGGCACAGGGTTACTTGGCTTCTTATCAGAGGAAGCAACTGGAGACCTGATTCCGATGACCAGTAAGAAGGAGTGTGACCAGGCTCCCTCAGACCTTTCCACCCACCTCGCTGCACACCCCTCCTTAGGCATTGCCGAGCTCTGCGTATTTGGTTGGCACTTGCTGGGTCCCCCCAGGGCTCTGGCTGCCCCAGGGAATCGGAAGGAAGTGGTACCTTCTCCCACATGGAGAGGTAGAACATGCCAGATGCCCCAAAGGCAGCCCATCGGCATGTGTGTGAGCTTGGTTCTGAGTCTGGCTCCCCGTCCTGTTTCCTTCTGGTCTTCCATTTCTTCTTTGACTTGGGCTCTGCTCTGGGTTTAGCCAAACATGGGTTCAAACTCCAGCCCCTCGCTTCCTGCTGTGTGTCTGGGGTTGAGGGACTTAAGCTCTCTGAGCCTCACTTCCCTCATGTAGAAAGTAGGTTTGGTATCTTTATGCCCAGCAGAATGGCCATGAGGCTCTGGAAGAATCCACGTGAAAAGATGGTCAAGCCTCTGGGTGTGCCTCACGGGCTGCTGACAGTTGGCGTGTCCAGAGCCCAGGCTGTGTGTGTGGGGCTCCCAGTGGGAGTCCCTGCAGCTGGATGTGGAAGAAGGGTGTGCAGGGGCAGGAGCTGCAGGGGGCACTGGGCGGAAGTGCGCTGGAGAGCAGGAGGAAGGTTGGGAACAGCCTCCTGCAACCTTGACCTTGTCGGAGACTTGCTTCTTGATCTTTGAGGCCCACTCCGACTGGGATTTTGCTTTCCTTTGCCAAGTGTTTACCAATTTCTGCTTTGCCCTGGCAACCCAGTGGGAAGTAGAGCAGACCTAGACTCTTCCTTCATGACCCTGCCAGGCTCGGGCTTCCTGGGCCTCCCTGCCAGCCTGAGAGTCCTTTGGGTCAGCAGCTGTGCCCTCCCTTCAGCAGGAGCTCCACGCCCCGCTCCACGCGTGCTTTACACAAGTCTGAGTGTGTGTGTGTGGGGGGGGGGACAGCCAGCCCTCCTTTTCAGGGGGCAGATGGCTGAGGAAAGTTTGTCATCAGCCACTGAACGTCTGCTCTTGGCAGCGTCGGGGCTGGGCACCAGACATGGGCTCCGAGATGGAAAACACAGAGAGCACACGTGCCTTGTCCACACAAGGTCACAAGCTAGTGGGGCTTGGGGGGAGGAGACGAGAGCACAGGAACAACAGAGGGCGGGCCAGCAGCAGCACCGAGGGGTACTGGCGAGGCAGTGGTGAGGGGTGGGGTAGGGAGACACTGTGGGCTGGGTGCGTGCGTGACCACGGCAATCTGAATTTCACGGGGGGGGGCAGGGAGACAGAGGCAAGAGGAGGTCACTGCCACAAGCCCTCACAAAACGCCAGCTATTCTTGTTCTTTGTATTTCTAGGTTTTGAAGCCAGCTTTCCTATTCTTTTGCAAGGATATTTGTGCCACAGCCTGACTTGTCCCCCTCCCAGATTGCTTGGTGGCCACTCTCCCTCCAGCAGCTTGGGAGCGCTAACTTAAATGATGCCTCAGCTCATGGCCTTCCATCCGGGTCTGGCCTGACTTACCCCTGGGCAGCCCTTGGAACCTCAAGCCCCCAGTCGAGGGAAGGTCTCAGGGAGGAGCAGGGGCAGCCCCCACAGCCTGGGGGACTGACTTGGAGCCCCCAGATCACGGCAATTTCCTGGGCCCAAAGCTGCGCCCACAGGAAAGGCTGAAGATTTGCTTGCCCTAGAAATCCAACTCCTCAGAGAGAAGGAAAAGAGTGTCCACTCAAAGGTGCCTCCTGCCTGTGCCCCCTCCACACAGATGCCGGCAAGGAGGAGCTGGGCCTCTCTCTGGCCTCCCACCTGGCTCGCTCTCTGGTGCTCCACACTGCATTAGGAGAGTGGGTCAAGGGGGCAAACGCCCAGGCCCTTCACACACTCAGGCAAGAGTTCAGGCCAGAAAAAAGCCACATTCCTCTCATTGTCATCTGCACCCCTTTGTCCTGGAGCGGCCCCATCTCCTCTGAGACTTAGTCCTGTGCCTTTGAAGCAGCTAATGTGAGTTTCCCTGGTTGTGTTAATGACCTGCAGGTTTACGGCCTAGGGGATCAGCAAGAAGGCCAGAACAACGGCCAAAGTAACAGAATGGGCTTGGGGGAGGGGAAGCCGAGTGGACGTTTGAGTCACTTCGGAACGCCTCACACTGCATTCAGTTCTCACAGCCACTCTGCAAGGCCGTTCTGATTAACCCCGCTTCCCGAATGGAAGTTCAGCCACCAGCCTACCGTCAGAGCTAGTGAGTGGCCAGAGGCTGGATTCTAACCCAGACTAACTTCAAATGCCCGTGTTCCTTCCAATATCCCTGGGTGGACAATTCAAATCCTCCCCATCAAACCTCCTCTGGGAGTCTGTACTTACTTAACACATTCAATTCAAGCCACGCTTACTGAGCTGCTACACGGTCCAGGCCGGGCTCGGGGGAGCAGTATTAGACCAGGGCTTTTGTCCATTGCTGCCCTCCTCCACTAGAACATGAGCCCCACGACCACAGAGATTTTTGCCAGCTTTGGCCATTTTCATTCCCTACTGTCTAAAACTGTGCTGCCCCATCTGATAGCTACTAGTCGCATGTGGCTATTTAAATGTAAATTAATTAAAACTAAATAAAGTTAAAAATTTAGTTCCTCAGTTGTACCAGGCACATTTCAAGTGCTCAGGAGCCACATGGTGGCCACCCTACTGGACAGTGCAGATGCAGCTCACATCCCTCAGCTTCTATTGGGCAGCACAGTTCTAGAATAATGCCTGGTGCATAGTAGGCACTCAGTAGATCTCTTCTGAATGTGGAATGAATAAAAAGACTTTGAAGGATATGACTTTGATAAATAGCAAACGGGGGAAGAGCATCCCAGGTCAGAGGAACAGCATACCAAAGTCTATTGCTTTCTATTTCTGACAATGGTGGACTAGGTGATCAGATCATTCTTCTCAGTGAAAACAACTGGAACAGCTGGATAAAAGGGTACATTTATGGGCAAATCTAAATGAACACAGGCAGTATAAAACCATAAGAATGGTCTCTTGTGGGGGCTTTAGAGTATACATAGAATTAAAACACACCAGTACAATAGCATAGAAGTTGGAAAAGGGGAAGAAGCATTAAAGCATTTTAAGGTCCTTACATTGTCTGGGAAGAGAGTAAAGGAACAAATTAACACTAGATTTTGATAGGTCAAGGTTGAATGTTATAATCTCTAGGGCAGTGGTTCTCAAAATGTTGTCTGGGGACCTCTGGGGTCTCCAAGAACCTTTCAGCAAGTGAGATTAAAATATTTTCATAATAATACCATGATGTTAATTGCCTTTTCCACTCTCCTCTCACAAGCGTACAGTGGAGTTTTCCAGAAGTCACATGATGTGTGATATCACAACGGATTGAACGCGGGCGCAGACGGGAGAATCCAGCTGTCTTCTATTAAGCCAGACATTAGAGTTTTGCAAAAATGTAAAATAATACCACTCTTCCCATTACATTATTTGTTTAGAAGATTATAGTTATTTTTCGCAAAACAAGTATTGTGTTGACATGTAATGGTGTATTAGGGTTCTCCAGAGGAACAGAAGCAATAGGAGATAGAAATAGATAGATAGATAGATAGACAGATAGAGACACATAAAAAGATTTATTATAAGGAAGTGGCTCACATGATTATGAAGTCCCAAAATGTCAACAAGTCCCAAGATGCAGGGTGAGTGAGTGAGCTGGAGGCCCAGGTGTACTTCCAGCCTGAGTCTGAAGGCTTGAGAACCAGGAGAATTAATGCTGCTTCCAGTCTGAAGGCCAGCAGGCTCAAAATTAAAAGTACTGCTTTTCAGAAAACACTGCTAAGAGAAGCAAAGACAAGTCACAAACTGGGAGAAAATATTTGCAAATCATTTATCTGATAAGAAATTTGTATCTAAAATATATAAAGAAGTCTTACAAGTCCTTTTCCTCTTTCTTGCCTTATTTTTGGATTAATTGCTTTTTACTATTCCATACTCTCTCCCTCCTCCACGCTCGCCAGTTGGTGGTTCTATCTCTCTATATTTTTCCAGTGGTTACCAATGCTGCAGTTCAAGTTGAACACGGGGAAAAGCCTATGTCCCAGTTGTAAGGCAGTTAGGCAGGAGGAATTCTATTACTCAGGGGAGAGTCAGCCTTTTGTTCTATTCAGGCCTTCAACTGATTGGATGAGGCCCACCCACATTAGGGAGGACATTCTGTTTTAATCAGTCTACCAATTTAAATGTTAATCTCATCCAAAATCACCCTAACAGAAACACCCAGAATAATGTTTGACCAAATGTCTGGACACTCATGGCCCAGCCAAGTGGACACATAAAATTAACTCATAAAATCCATCACAGATGGATTTAGTACTTTTTAATTTTTAAACGAATTGATAAATATTTTAAATGATCTCAGTTTTAATTTCTGATGTATTAAATATCAAGAGAAGTAATGCATATAAGAATGTAAAGGGGATCTAGAGACAAAAATATTCGCGAAGCTCTGCTCTAGGGTAACTGCCGTTATTGGGCATGGGGGAGATCACTCCCCAACCCTGACCTTTGGCTTCTTCCCCATCAATCACACCCCTAAAGGCAGAGCCTGATTCCCTAGGAGCACATGGCTCTGTCCCACCACTTTTGATGGCAGGAACGAGAAGTGTGGGAAAAAAGTATGGAACCCTAAAAGACACTCCCAAGGCAGTCCAGACAGGAGAGCTCTGCTTGCTAAAGGATTATGATTATTTCTACCAAAACAACCACCTTCAACTCTCTCTCTCTCTCTATACACACACACACACACATAAATACATACATATACACATACACAGGCAGAACTCAGAACCACATGGAGCATTTCCATCAAGCACCTACACAGTTCGAAGGTTGATAAGATGTTTCCAAATGGAGAAAGCAACGTGGTCACTTGCAACGGTGCAGTGGGGCCACAAGTTTGTTATCAATTTGGTAAATAACTGTACCAAATGCACCGTGGGCAAAAAGTAAGCATTCAAAATGGCTGCCTCCCTCCGGCATTCTGAGCAATGGAAGGGGCTTTGAAAGCGTCATTGGAAAAAGGAAAATGCTGCTGAGGTATAAAGACTTTGGAGATGGGAATTCAGAATGGAGCCAGCTCTTTAGGAGGTTCCAGGTTACACAGTAAGACTGAGGCAGATGGTACCTGGGCATTCATTTGCTTGGAAGATGAAAGAGACGTGAGGGGCCCTGTGCCGGGCATCTATGAGCCCTACTGTAGACTTATGAATGAATATTTGCTTCTTTGAGCTTCATGCTTACTTTTCCAACACCCCAATTCCCTTTACAAACAATAAAAAGCCCTTGTATCTGCACGGAGCTCAGCAGTTCGCCAAGCACTTCCCCGCCCTCGTTACATCTGGCCCTCCCAACAAGCACAGGAGCTGGGGGCCCGTCTGCGGATGAGCAAACAGGCACAGCCAGATCCCATGACTGGAGAGAGGCCCCTGAGAAGGGCCACGTGCCCTGGGCTGTTGTCTCTTCTCAGCCCCTGTGGTGCTCGTCCCCTAACCACTAACACTTAAAGGATGAGGTGAGGCTCATCCTCCCTCTATTAGAGAGAAAATTAATGGTGGCTCTAACCATTTAGTCCCTGTTCACACTGAAGTGTGATCCACAGGCGTGAGCTGAGCCTCTCTCTGCTTTTCCAGGGTCAAGAGCTAGCGAAGGAGAGAGACCTGGGGTCTGTCTCTCCGACTCTCACTCTGGGCCGACAGCCTGCAGCCTGGATCTTCTCCACCTCACGGAGAAAGCCAGTCCGGCACTGCCAGCGGACTGGATGGTCCTGGTCCTCGCAGGCTGTTTCTTGCCTAGACTCCAGGCCTGTTTGCCCCAGGCAACCTCTATTCCAAGTGAGCATGTGCAGTTTAGCAGCCAGGCTCTTTCTGAATTATGAGTGAGAAAACAAATAACAAGCTGCTAGCATGTGCGCGACTGAAACGTGGCCTGTGAAGGCTTAGCAACCACACGCACAGGCGGTCCGGGGACCCAGCAGGCCTCCCGCCAGCCACAGCAGCCTACGGAGGAGATGCATCTGGGGAGATGAAGAGCCAGGGGTCCTGGACAGGTGGAGAGGGATTAAGGTGGCTGAGGGGCAACACAGGAGGCCACCTGATATTTTTATGAGGGCTTTAAAGCCCAGCTTAGCTGCAGCTCAGGTGGCAGTTTCCCTGGCAAATCTTCCCTGACCACCTGTGCCCCCTGCACGCACACACACACATGCTCGCAGGCACACGTGGTCCAGTACATGGTGCTGCACGCGCAGACCCATGCACCCAGAGGCGCCCCCATTTACATGCACACGGACACACAGACCCACGTGCACATTCACCCACGTCAGCTGTGTTGGGCGCCTCTCCTCTGTTCCCTCACAACCTGGGCTTCGCTCTGTCAGAGCCCTTAGCCCACTGGCCTAGAAATGCCCATTCCCTTCTGAAAAGGCCCAGGGAAGGGTCGTCAGCGCACATCTCCCAGGCTCCAGAGCTGGAGAGTCCGAAATGCTTCCTCAAGGCTGCTCCTGCTGCCACTCATTCAGCCTCCCTCCTGCTGGCTTCCTGCCTACTCCCTCCAAAGCCAGCCCCTGCTTCCCAGTGCTTGGCTGAGGCTCTCTCTACGCTGACTAAGTGCTGCCTGCACCCCTCTTCTCCGGGCAGTGACTAGCGCGCAGTCTTTCTGCCCCACGCCCTTGCGCAGCCTCTGCTCGCTCTCCCCTCTCTCCTTCTCTGAGGCCTGCCCCGTGCTGGGGTCCCAGGCTTCTGGTGAAGGTCTATCCCAGGCAGAACTTTGCTCCTAGGACCCAGGCACCTCTCTTTCCCAAGCCCAGCCTGGATGGAGCAGTTTGCTTCTCTTCTACCACTGCTGCCCCAACCCGGGAGGGGTCCCACGAGTTCCTGCTCACAGCTGAGCCTAGATGAGTGATATGGTTTGAATCACGTCCCCCTGAAAGATGTTGAAGTCCTAACCCCTAGTACCTCAGCATGTGACCTTATTTGGAAATAGAATCTTTACAGAAGTTACCAAGTTAAGATAAGGTCATTAGTGAAAGCAGGGGCCAACTTGCTTTAACTATCCTCAGTTAGTTGTCTGTTTGCAAAAGTAGTTGGGTAATGCATCACTAAAGCCTACCCTGTGGATAGCATCTCTGATGCCTGGGTCACCATGGTAACGGGTGCTTAAGTTTTTTAGGAACTGAGATGCGACTCCTTGTCCAGTTCAGGCTGGTTAAGACCACCAACTCATCAACTGGGCCTGCATGGATGACCTATAGATGACACTCTGACATCAAGGAGCCAAAACTTCACCCTCAGATCATGGTAACACCACCATTTTGTGAACATGAGTCCTATGAAGAGCCATGAAGCTTGACTATGCTTGCACAGATCATCAATTACCTCATTTCTCCTTACTTCCAATCATCTGTCTCCACACTTCAGAACAACTGGCACCCTTATCCCATAAGTATCCCTAATCCCCATTTTGTGGAGAGGTGGATTTGAGATTAGTTCTCCTGTCTCCTCACTTCGCTGCCTTGTGATTAAACCCTTTCTCTTTGCAAACTTATTGTCTCGGCGATTGGCATAATTGTGTGGTGGGCAAAATGAACGTGATTCAGTAACATTAGGGTGGGCCCTAATCCAGTAGGACCAGTGTCCTCATAAAAAGGGGAATTTTGGACATGAAGACACACATCCAGGAAGGGTTATGTGAAGACATGAGAATACCACCTACATGCTGAGGAACGCCTGAGGCTGCCAAAGGTAGGAGAGAGGCCTGGAACGAATAGTCCCTCACAGCCCTCAGAAGGAATCAACTCTGACGACACTTTGATTTCCGACTTCTGGCCTCCAGGTGGAGCCTGGCAAGGGCCACCTTGCTTGTGTGGTCCTGGTGAGCTGCCTTGAGGTACTAGGCAGGAACCAGCTCTGCTGGCTCCTGTCTGATAGCCCTATCTCTCCCTCAAGCTGGCACAAATTATGCCTGAGTGCCATACCTGCCTCTCCAGATCATTCATCTGGTCCCTCCCAGTAACCTTGTGATGTTCATAAATGCAACACATCCCCTTCCTTAGCTCCTACCCTTCAATGGCTCTTCACAGCCCCCAGATAAAGCCCCAGTCCCAGCCCCCTCCCATGGCCAGTGGGGCCTGCCTGGCCTGGCCCCTGCCCACCTCTAGAGCCTCACCCAGTCACCCACCCCAGGAATCTAGATATCATCCTTCACTTCTCCCTCTCTCTCCCTTATGCCCCCACCCAATGCATGACCAAGTGTCGCCAGACTCTCTTCCAGCCAGCTCACTACTTGTCGCTTCACCCCCCCCCACCCCCCTTGGCCTAGGCTCCCTCCATTTGTGCCTGGATGGTTGTGCCAGCCCCCCCCGACCTCTCCACTTCCAGACTGCATGCCTCTCACCATTCTCCACAGGCTGCCAGAGGGATCCCTCAACTTGACGACGTCTCTCCCCCACCTCCAATATTTGAATGGCACCTGGTGACACTGAGCACAAAGGCCCTGCTCCCTAGCAAGGCCACAGGCCCTGTATGACTGCAGCTCCATCACCCTCTCTAGCATTGTTTTCTGGTCTCCTGGCACTTGCTGTCATTGATCTAGGAAAGCTCCCAGGGCCCCCCAGCATGATGACACGGTTTCTTCTGGAGGAAGCACTGCTGATGTGACAGGCAGGCTGGGTAGCCAAGGGAGACACTGACCCCACTGCTTTCTCAGGAGAGGAGGTGAAGCGCCCCCCCATCAGCCCCCAGCTAGCTTGCTGGGCCAGGGCATCACCACGGTTTGCAGGGAAGAGGTGGGCAGGGAGCACACATTATGCAAAGGAGGCCTGGCTTCTCAGGACTGTCCTTCAGCCACAGATTTCTAGAAAGTGCTTATCATGCTTGGCATTAAGAGATGGCCTGTGGAAGTGCCTGAGTGTGAGTGTGTACACGTTTGTGAGTATGTGTGTGTTCATTATACATGTGCGTCTGTGTGTGAGTATGGCTGTGTGTATACAATATTTGGATATGTACATACACCCTCCACACCCACATACACATATTTGTTGTGTGTTTGTGTGCATGTATGTGCGTAGGTGCATGGGTGTATATGTATGTGTGTATGCACATGTATAAGTTTATCTTTGAGTGCATCGATATGTGTGCATGTATGTGAATATGTGTATATGTGGTATGCACACGTATTTGTTTATGTACATGTATGTATATTTATGTGTGTTCATGACTGGACATGGACATATGTGTATGCATGGTGTATATGCATGAGTATGTGTGTGTATAAGTATATGCATGTATGTTCAAGTGTGCGTGCATATGTATGTGTATGGATGTGTGTGGGTGCACAGTCTGGATGTCTACGGGTGGGTGGCTGTGTGTCCATAACTGAGTGTGCCTGCACAGCTGTGTATGCATGTGTACGGGCACACCTCGATTTATTGTCCTGTGCAGATATCATGTATTTTACAAGACGCTCCACCAGTTAAAAGACTGACTTGCTAAAGGCTCAGATGATGGTTACCATTTTCAACAATAAAGTATTTTTTAATTAAGGTGTGTACATTGTTTTTTTAGACATGATGCTTTTGCACACTTAGTAGACCACAGTGTAGTGTAAACGTAGCTTTTATATGCACTGGGAAACCAAAAAAATTCATGTGACTCACTTTATTGTGGTATTTGCTTTATTGGCTTTATTGTGACGGTCTAGGACCAAACCTGCAACATCTCTGAGGGAGGCTTGTACGTGTTTAGGTGTCTGTAGGTACATATGAGGGTAAGTGTGTGTGTGCTTTGGGGTGCAGATATGTGTCTATCTGGGTGTATCTGCATAGGTGTGGATATGTGTGTGTGTAGGTATCTGGGTGTATCTGCATAGGTGTGGATGTGTGTGTGTGAATGTGTGTGTGTGTAGGTATCTGGGTGTATCTGCATGGGTGTGGATGTGTGTGTGTGTAGGTATCTGAGTGTATCTGCATGGGTGTGGATGTGTGGAGGAGATGCATCTGTGTGTCTGGGTGTGGATGTGCATGTGATGTGGATGTGTATGAGTATATGAAATTGTGTCTGGCTCAAGTATATCTTCATGGGCGTGGGTATGGGGTGTACAACATGTACGTTGGATGCAAGTATGTATATGTGTGTATGTGTTCATATATCTGAGTGTGTCTGCACAGGTGTTGATGTTTGTGTATGTATGTGGGGGGGTGTGAATGTGTATGGGTGTGTAGATGTATGTCTGTGACTGGGTGTATCTGTACAAGTGTGGATGTGGGGAGGCCATGCGGGTGTGTGGGGAAGTGTGGATACGTGTGAGTGTGTGGAGGTGTGCCTGTATCCAGGCGTATCTGCACAGGTATGTGTATATATATTTGACTGGGTATATGAAGGTGTATAGATTTCAGTGCATGCTTGTGTGCACGTGTGTTAGGAGTGCAGCTGAGTGTGTAGGTGTGTGTCTCTTTCCAGGTGTATCTGCACAGGTATAGACGTGAGGGAAGTACATCTATGTTTGTATGGAGCGGTGTGTCTGTTTGGAGGTGGTATATGAATGGTGTCTGCCCAGAGCTTGCATTCCACAGCCCTCTGGGCACGTCATTATCCCTTTTTGTCCTTCCTAGGTTTCCACAGGTGTAAAATGGGAACAGCAACAATTCCTATCTCACAAGTTGACTGTGAACATTAAACCGGCTTCCCTAACACCGGATGTCTCCCGAGGAACCCGTCAGTGGACTCAAGGAGAGCCTCACCTTGAACTCAGAACAGCGAAGACTCTGACTTACAGCTTGTCTGGAAGATGCCACAGGCCAACACCTGGAGGGGTTGTGGCCCTGAGCCCCTCTTCTAGGTACCCTGGCCCCCACTTCCCTTCAGCCTGGTCTGCTCAGGGCCCCAAAGCTGGGTCATCCCATCAGGACAGTGACAGCTCCTCAGCCATTGACTTCCGTACTTAAACATGTCAGATGAGGCGGAGCGAAGAAGCACCGAATTTAATAAAGCCCAGCAACTGGGAGAGCTCTCCAGCCCAAATCAATCCTCGATGTGTTTTTAATTAAGTTATAGCCCTTGTGATTAAAGAGTGTGAATTTCATTACTGTGACCATTTATCAAAGAGTGTACCCACTGAAACTTTCCAATAGGCGAGGAAGAAGGCTTTTATTTTCATCAACACCAAGTACCCTGCTTGCATCTTGGCTGACTCATCAGGAAGAACTGTCTCCCCTCTCAAGCTGCCACCCACTCAGTAATGACAAAACCATGCCTGCCCCGACATTGCCCATCAATAAGCCAAGGCAGGTGAGTGTGAAACCTCTGATTTGGTTCAAGTGTCCCTCCAACCCCCAACTAGCCAGGCTGCCCTGCTGCCGAAGCCCAGCCCAGGCCTCAGGAGTCAGGATGAATACAGCAGGGAGCCTGACCAGTCTCAAATGTTGGGGCTGGCCTGCCTTGAAACATGGTCGGCTTCCAACTTTGGCCTGGCCGCGGCTCATGGAGCTACATGAATGAATGAGGACTGGAGGAGGGAGGGAAGGAGCGGAGTCGCCACATTGAACGTTAGCAATGGGAAGGCCACCTCAGGGACAGTGCTTCTGCTAGTTTCTACATGTATGTGTGTGTACACGTGTTCTTTATACTTTTCAAGATTATTTTATTGAAGTATTACATAGACAAGTGCCCAGATCATGGGTGTACAACTTGATAAATTTCCCAGTGGAGACACACCCGTATACCCAGAACCCAGATCAAGAAATAGAACATTAATGCTCCCCAGAAACCCCTATAGGGCCCCTCATAGTTGCCAATTCTGCCCCAGCCCCGGTGGTAACCACTATTCCGAGTTCTACCAATGTTTGCTTCTTTTTGCACTTTTCTTAAATGGAATCGCACAGAGCTTTCTTTTTTGGGTCTAACTTCTTTTACTCAACATTATGTTTGTGAGATTTGAATGTGAATATGCCACTATTTATTTACCCTTGTACACTTGATGGATATTTGGGCTATATCCAGTTTGGACAGTGTGAACAAAGCTGTTGTGACCTTTTGTGTACACGTCCACTGGTGAACACATATATACATTTCTGTTGGTTATAATACTTAGTAGTGAAATAGTTGAGTCATGTATATGTGTTCAGCTGTAGTAGATACTGTCACACTGTTTTCCAAAGTGGTTGTACAATTTACACTCCCACCAGCAGTGTATGAGTAGTCCGATTGGTCTACATCTGCATATGAGAGTTCTGGTTGGTCTTCATTCTCCTCAACACACGGTGCTATCTGTCTTTCATTTTAGCCATTCTAAGATGGTGAGTAGCTGTCCAGGCTGGGCTCTTTGGGAAGCAGACTCTAAGAGAAATGTCAGCGGGCAGGAAGTTTATCGGGGAGTGCTCTCAGGAACAGTATCTTTGAGGGAGTGAAGGGAGCAGGGTTAGGCATGGGGAGAGGTTGGATTGCAATGCAGTCACACCAAAGATCTCAGCCAATCTCATGGAGAACTCTGCACCTGGAATGACCCTTCAGAATTTTACCCAATTGGGGCCAGGGATGAGCCTTCGTTTCTCACGTCGACTAGTCATTGGATGCAGGCTTCCCCAGGGGAGAGAAATGGCTTCAGGCTAGGTGGCTCTTTTCAGCTGAGGGCAATCACCAGCAGGGGGAATCTCAGCTGAGAGCTGTCAGCTGTCAACACTAGGCAGTGGGGAGATGCGTGCTTGGGTGCTGAACGGGAGAGGGGAACCCGGGAAGCACACAGCAGAGTCCACTGCAGCAGAAGGATTGTGTGGTAACTGTAGTTGGCATTTCTCTGAAGACTCCTGAGGTTGAACATCTTTGGCCATTTTGGCTGTCCAGCCTCTTTTGTGAAATGTTTATTCAGTCCCTTTGCCAAATTTTCTAATGAGATGTCTGTCCTTTTCTTATTGATTTGTAGGAATTCTTCATATATTCTAGATAGTCCTTTGGATACATATTCTGGACATATATCTCAAACTATCCAGAATATATAAGATACGAAGTATTCCTACAAATCAATATGAAAAAGACAGACACTCAATAGAAAACTTGGCGAAGGACCTGAATATATATATTGCAAATGTCTTCTCCTGTCTCTGAGGATGGCCTGTTCCACTCTTAATGTTTTTTTCATAAACAAAAGTTAATTTTAATGCAATTTAATTTATTATATTTTTAATATCGTTAGTGCATTTTGTGTCCCTTTTAAGCTATCTTTGCCTACTCTAAAGTCACGAATATGTTCTCCTATGTTCCTCTTAAATATTTTTTCCTTTACCTTTTACACTTCACCTAGAATTCTTTTGGGTATATGATGTGAGGTGGAGCTCACAGAGTATTTTTCCCATGTGATATTCAACAGACCCATAGTAATTTATTGAAGAGATTATCTTTTTCATAAAGCAGGTAACAATAAATATGTTGGGCTGTTTCTAGACTTTTTATTCTGTTACATTTTCAAAATGACTTTTGACTGTCCTTGCACCAATATCTCAGTCTTGTTACATCCCTTTTTTTTTTTTGGTGAGAAAGATTAGCCCTGAGCTAACATCTGTGTCCACCTGCCCACATTTTATATGTGGGACACCACCACAGCATGGCTTGATGGGTGGTGTGTATGTCTGTCCCCAGGATCCAAACCTGTGAACCCTGGGCTGCCGAAGCGGAGTACGTGAATCTTACCAGTACGCTACCAGGCCGACCCCTATTATATCATTCTTGATATCTAGCAGTGAAAAAAAATTTTTAAGCCTAATTGGATTTTTATTGGGATTGTGTTGAATCTATGGATTAATGTAAGCGAAATTGATATATTTATGGTATTTGGTCTTCCAACCAATTAGTAATGGTATTTCCTTCCTTTTATTTAGAACTTTGTGATTTCTCTCAACAATGTTTTCTTGTTTTCAGTTTAGAATTTTTGCACATCTGTCATTTATTTCTAGGATTTATTTCTAAGTATTTGATATTTTTTGATACTTTTCTAATTTTATTTGCTATTTATTGTTGCTGATATATCAAAATGCAACTGATTCTAATAGTTTGTCTGTGGATTCTATTAGATCTATTATGTACCCAGTCATGTAGTTTGTGAGTAACAGATTTATTTTCTGTTGAACTAGATTGGACCTCTGGTACAATGTGGAATAGAAGTGGTGCTAGTGGGCAACTTTTTCTCATTCCCAATCTATGGGGAAAGATTTTAATATTTTGCTGTCAATTATGACGGTTACTATAGTTTTTTCTGACTTCTTTTTATCAGATTAGAAAGTTCCCTTCTATTCCTAGTTTGCTAAGAGATTTTTGTTTGTTTTATCATGAATGGCTATTGAATGTTGTCACATGCTTTTCTGAATCTATTTAATTAGTTGTATGATTTATCTCCTTTTTCTTGGTTAATATTTAATCACATTGATTTATTTTCTAATACTAAACCACCCTTGCATGCCTGGAATAAGCCTCAATTCGTTATGGAATTAGATTGTGTTTCCCCAGAAGTGGACATTAGGTCAAGAATTAGAGTACAAGGAGGTGATTCCTGAAAACACCAGAAAGAACATGAATGTGAAATGCTCTCTCTTTCTCTCTCTCTTTCTCCACATACACACACTCAGATATGTGTATATATACATATATATGAAAATATATATATATGGGCATATATATGAATAGAATTTGAATAAGGATATATGTATAGATTATATATCTGTATCTAAATAAATATATCAATAAATATTATTTGTGTATATATATTGGATCTCATTGGCTAATATTTTATTAAAGATTTGTGAAAATATGTTCATGAGACAAATTGGTCTATAATATTCCTTTTTTGTAATATCTTGGTCAGGTTTTGGAATTAAGGTTATAGTGGCCTCATCAAAAAAAAAGTGTTCCCTTTTTCTGTTCTCTGCTAGAGCTTATGTAAGGTTAGTGTTATTTCTTCCTCAAACGTCTGGAAGGATTCACATGGGAATCCACCTGGGCCTGGAGGTTCTTTGTGGGATGGTTTTTAATTAATATTCAATTTCTTCAATAGATATTGGACTACTCAAATTTTCTGTTTCTTCTTCTGTCAGCTTTGGAAGTTGCATCTATTTTGTTTTTTTAATAAAAGCACAATAGAGCACCTAACTTGGTAGATCATGTGAGATAAATGACCCTTGCAGAGATGTTGCCAGTTTCCCTGCCTGCTCCAGGGATGCAAAAGGTTAAGTTTATTTATGATAGGAATGGACTTGTCAAGTCAGAGCGTAAAATGATCTGGAGGCCAATGCTAATGCACTGACTCTAAAGCATTTCCCTTTTCAACAGCCCTCTGTGATTATGTAAATTGGAAATAAATGATTGGCATTCACAAATGTGCCTCGGAGCACATACGGATAATTAGCACAGCACTGAGGAAGCCAGTTGTAGAAGGCAATTGTGACAAATCCACAAAAATAATGATTCTCGATTAATAGTTAATGATACATGTCAAGGGGAGTAGTGAGACTGGGCCCCTCCTCTTCCAGAGTGCACTCTCCTTTCTCCCTCAGCCGGTCCTCCTGCAATGCTGAGCTCCACCTGACCCGCGGCCAAGACTGGTAAATTGGAAACTCCAGGCCAGGATGCCACGGTAGTCGTCTATCGCAAAGCAAGATTCAACAGCTCCCTTTTCAATTTGCAAATGGGCTGGAAATGGACCAGCAAGAATGCTCGAATGTCAAGCTTGTTTAAAAGCCACAGTGTTTAATGAGTATGTGGCTGGCGCGTCATTACTAGCGCGAAGCATAAGTATACCCAAATCACAGTCCCTCCCCTCTCATCTTTCGGTAACAATTCAGAGAGGAAGCGCATGTCAATTCTGCAGCTCAGACAGTCTGATGTCTGGAATAACACAAGGGCCTCAGTGCTATTAAAATCAAATGAGGTTTGATTGAAGGGCCCACAGAGCACGGAGACAGCACTTTTTAACAATCTGTGCACACAGGTTACATGGTGGTGGTGTGGAAATTGATGAAAGAACAAGGGCATTTAAGGGAGCTACCTGGCGTGTGCAGATTTCAGACATTCTCAATGCCATGAGATACTGTTGTAGGTGCAGGTCTTTAGTAAATTCCCACTCCTGGATGCAGGAGCAATCAGAGCAGTGAGGTAAGGTATAACTGATATCTCTTGTGGACAGAGCTGGGGAGAGGACTGATGTAGGGGCATTTAGCCTTTTCAAGAGTCTTCAGAGTCTACTGATGGGTCCTGGCCAATTTTAGTACCTTTTGTTGTCACAAGGAGGGTCTTTCGGCTGACCGGAGTCTCCCACGCAGCAGCAACAGTCTCTAGGAGGGGCCCTGACCGGGGTTGGAAGCCTATTCTGGTTCTGCTGGGCTACTGGCTCAATGCATGGTCTGGGTGAGTTTCTCCCCCTCACCTAATTCTTCAAGGTAGTAGGTGGATGAAATCCCCTTGTGGGTAAAGCCCTGAGACTCACTGGAATCTCAAGTATTTGGTAGCTCTGGAAAGTATGGTGCGTTATTCATTTAGGTCCCTGCCCCAAAGCCGAGCCACTGAAGCTTTTGATAAAAATACTCTGGAAATCCAGACTTGAGCACTCAGAAGACATGGATTGAAGTCCCATTTCTGCTAAGAAATCACTGGGTGACCTTGGGCAATTTCCTGCCCTACACGGTGTCCGCAGGTGTCCAATGGAAGGGCCTCCTGTTTCTCTAGGACAGAAATTCTCAAGCTTTTTGGTCTTAGGGTCCCTTCACACTCTTAACAATCATTGAGGAGCCCAAAGAGCTCTTGCTCATGTGGCCTCTCTCTATCTATAGATATTTACAGTTTTAGGAATTGAAACTGAGAAAACTTTAAAATATTTATTAATTCATTTTAAAATAAAAATAATAAACCCATTATATGTTAACATAAATAACTATATTTTCCAAAACAAAAACGATTAGTGAGAAGAGCGACATTGTTTTACGTTTTTGTAAATCTCTTTAATGTCAGGCTTAATACAAGACAGCTGGATTCTTGTAACTGCGTCTGCATTCAATCTGTTGTGATATCACATCGTGTTGTCTCTGGAAAAATCCACGGCGAAACTGGGTGAGGAGAGGGGAAAAGGGAAACATATCTTGGTACTATTGTGAAAAGAGTTTTGGTCATGTAGGCCCCAGAAAGGGTCTCAGGGACCCTCAGGGGTCCCTGGACCACATTGTTGGAACTGCCACTCTAGAATAAACAGGACTGTGTTCCTATGTCACTGCATTACTGAGGACCACACCCCCACTCCAAATTAAGTCCCGCACAAGGTGTCCTGCTCCCCCAGGTTGTCTACAAATTGATGTTTAAGTTTTTTCTAGGAGGGTGCAGCTTCCCCACCCCTAAATCCTGAGAGAAGTAAGTCTTTTTATCTCCAGAATCTATACCTGTATTGGGGTCGGACCACACAGAAGACTGTGTGCACCTACCAACTTGGGGTCTGTAACGGATGTCAAGTTGGCTTACACAGTCCATAAAGAAGAAAAATCAAGCCAATAGAAACAAGCAAACAAGTACGCAAAAGGTAGCTTCAGTTACCTGTTAGAGAAACAGAATGACTAATTCAGACATCAAAGTAATTGGGCACATCACGTGGAGCGGGCCTTCCAAACGACAGGGCTGCTCTTGAGTGGAAATGAGTATGCGTGGAATCGCATGCAGAATGCACAAGGAGAATAAGCTGATAACGTTTCAGCCAACAGTGCTGTGTGGCCTCCTGCATTCAGACAGACAGTGCTAGACCACAATCCAAAGACTGGGTTTGGGCATGGGAAGTCTGCTGCCAGTTCCATGTGCGTGTGTGTGATCTGGGCAGGTTAATTCCCCCTGGCTCGTCTCCCGACCTGTAAAATGGAAAAAGTGTCACTGTCCTGCCTTTCTTCAGGTCTGTAGGGCACCGCAGTGATGAAGATGGCTGGAGAAGGCCCTAGGAAATGGTGCTGTGCTTTGTAGATGTCAGGGCCCCTCAGGAAAAGGTCAGAGACCAGGACTGGGACGGGCAGCACCCACAGAGAAAGCTGCCAGCCTGGCTGTCTTGTGGAATAATGGCCAAGTTCTCCTTACCAATCCTCCTCCCCTCCCCTGCCTTCCCCCCCACCCCCCCTGCCCCGGCCTGATCCCGTCTCCACGCTGGCATGAAGAAGGAGTCGGAGGGCCATGTTCAGAAAGAGTCTTCCTGTTCTCAGTTTCTCACAGGCTTAGCTGAGCCCCCCCAAGGTGGGAGCAGATGCAACTCCCCTGGGTTTGGGTAGAGACAACTGTTTCCCTTGGAAAGCTTGCTGCTAATCTGCACGGTGTCTGCCAAGCCCCAGGAGCCAGCTGAAGCCATGCGCCCAGGGTGTTTTGCCAATGTCTCCATACAGCCTTCGCCAGCCGTTGCCTACCTCCTATCCGCTGCTGGACAAACTGTGACCTGCCCCCAGTCAGGCTGGTCGGCGGAGACTGACAGTAAGACCTGATCCACCAAAGTGACCGTGGACAGCAACTGGCAGAGGGCCAGGATGGCACCAACGCCAAGAAGTACTCATGCCTTGCCACTGTGGCTGTTGGTCGTGATCTTATGGAAGAAGTAAAGGATGGTTCCAGAAGTACCAAAGGGGTGACGAGCACAGGCTGCTTTAACTGCTTCTCAGAGAAGAATGATTGTGTGCCATTTCCTCTGTGCCAACCACTGTGCTTAGGGCTTTATCCTTATGATGTATAAACATGTGGGCCTCACTGGAACCACCACACAGCAGAGTGGGAAGGGAAACTTTGGCCAACTGAGATGATCACTCGACAGTGCCTGGGATCAAAGCCAAAATGGCTGCCACCCACCGAAGGACCTTCCACTCTCCCTGTCACTCATTGTGACAGGGTGGGAGGAGCCAGTCTGCCTAAAGTTCAACTTGGAGAGCATCTATCAAGACACACCTGGAGAAGGCTGTGGAGGCAGAGTTTCTGGGCTGTGTGTGACTGAACTGAGGGGTCTCAGCTTCACAGAAAAGGTAACAAGAACGAACCTCAGTACTTATACCGGTCTTCATTTAACATTTTACAAAAAGCCATGACCTCTACCACCTCTCTGGAACCTCTCATTAAGCCCAGAGGTCAGCAGGACAGGAGCCTCATCCCTTTTGTACAAATGAGAATTCTAAAGTTCAGAGAGGTGAGGCAACTTAGCTGCCCAAAGACCCGAACCTCGTGTCAGAGGCTGAATACTGGCCCCCAAAGATGTCCATGTCCCAATCCCTGCAACCAGTGAATGTTATACGGCAGAGGGGACTTTGCAGGTGTGATTAAATAAAGGATCTTGAGAAGGAGAGATTAGCCTGAATTTTCTGGATGGGCCCTAAATGCCATCACAAGTGTCCTTATAAGAGGGAAGCTGAGGGAGATTTGACACAGACAGAAGAGGAGAAGGCCACGTGATGTCAGAAGCAGAGGTTGGAGTGATGCACTTTGAAGATGGAGGATGGGGCCACGAGCCAAGGAATGCAGGCAGCCACCAGAAGCTGGAAAAGGCCAAGGAAATGGATTCTCCCCTCAGAGCCTCCAGAAGGAGCCAGCTTGTTGACATCTTGACTTCAGCCAAATGAAACTAACTTTGGGCTTCTGCCCCCTAGAACGAGGAGAGTAAATTTACATTATTTTAAGCCACTAAGTTGGTGGTAATCTCTTACAGCAGCCACGGGAAACTGATTGGTCGGCTAATGGCAAAGCTGGGACAGAGGCCAGTCCTCTCATCACCCAGACAGAAGCAGAAGGCCGCCTCTGCTCTTGGCAAAGCTTCCCCAGGGATGGCACAGGCAGGGGCAGAGGATGGGAGGACTTCGGGAGGAGACGATGATGGTTCAGGAACAGGAGGCTGCTGGGAGCCACCAGCTCAAAGTCCCTTGCTTGAGGCTCGTCATGTGACTTATCCGACCCTTCAAGGAAGGGACTAGGAGCATGGAGGCCATGGCCTGTCCCTGAGCCCAGGGGCTGGGATGCTCAGCCCCTTGCGGACTGCATGAGGACCTGCCGACTGAGACTGGAGCGATGGCTTCTGCAGTCTGTCACCGCCTCCTTCACTGAGTCCTAGGTGCCCCTGCTGATGTGAGGTGGCCTCTGTCTGACTCCAGGCTCCTGTGGCACTGAGGTAAGTACAATCCAGGAGGGGAGTTTGGAGCAGCGCTCACCCTCTGGTGGGGGTGAAAATTGGCCATTCCCCTCAGAGAGAGGAGGCCCTTGGCAATTGTCAGGGCTCTTCCCTCCCTAGTGCCCACACAGCAGTAGGCAGATCTGGTTGGGGCCGGAAGAAGTGAGTTCTACATTCTTCCCTCCCTGAGGGCCCTACCTGTGGTCACGGAGCGGGGCATGGGGAAGTGTAATGGATGACAGCCCCTTGGTGCTTTGTTAAGTGAAAATTAAAATCATCGGGAAATGTTGGCATTTCTTCTCTTCTCTCCCCTTCCCCATCTCCCTTCTTCTGAGCTTCTCGATCTCTCTGTTCTAGCTCTTCCTCTTTTGCCTTTTTTCCTAGTTCATTTTAAGTTCCTCAAACTTCCTAGCTCTGAGAACAACTCTGTGGTTGAGGCTTGGATTTCAGAACTTTTAAAAATCACCTTGAATCCTTAGGGTGTGTACGAACTGCTTCTCAACTTGAGCAATGGCGGGGGTCAAAGTTTCGGGGCCTCCAGCCAGCAGCACCACAAGGTTACGTAAGAGCTGCTGACAACACAAGCCCCTCCCCCCATCCCAGTGACCCCAGCAACCTTGCTTTTCGAGTTGAGTCGCAGAGCCTGGGCAAGCATGAACAATTGGTTTTCATTTCAAAACTCAACTTCTAATGGGCACTTCCAAGTCATTTCCTTAAGCTCCTACTATATTCCAAACTTTGGTCCAGTTAAGTTCTGTGAAACTCAAACTTTGTGTTTTGGGATTCTACTTTTCTCTAAATTTCACGATGTAGGGGAAAGAGTGTACTTCCATTGGGCACTGGTTGGAATGGAAACCTCACAGAGCTTGCCAAGCTGATCCCTAGAATACCTCTGCACTGGGCTGTTCCACCGAGCAGGTTCCTGGCCATCTGAGCGCTTAGATGGTGCGGCAGGTGACTTTGAGATGCCCTTCTTTACAGGAACACAGGCCATCAGCCGCATCTCCAACATCTGTAAAAGGGACAATATCTAAACTACTTTCACAAGCATATTTCATTTTCCCCCTTGCCATTATTCTGGGCATTATCCAGGGCAATATCCTTATCCCACGTCACAGGTCCAGGGCATCCCCAGGGCCACTCAGCCAGCCCCAGAGGGGAGCTCCTGGAATGGTGAAGCTGGAAGTGCCATTGGAAATTACTGTATCAATCTTTCCTTGTTCTATAAACATGGACACTAAAGGCCTCAAAGAGGGAATAGGCCCCGCAAATGGCTGGTGGCCCAGCGGGACCAACTCAGGCCTTACCCAACCAACGCTCCCCTTAGCCCCCCAACATCCCTCCCTTCCTGGGCCCGGGCACTTGGCCACCATGTTTACCTTCAAAGCCAGGTGCCAGCCTGGGGAGGAGCCGCATCTTCTGTTTTTGAGAAATTGGCAGGGCACGGCAAAGCAGGCGTGTGTGCGTGTGAGCTAGTGTAAGGACTGCCTGTGTCGTTTGCGAAACAACAAATCTCAGGACTGGGAGGCTGGTCAAAAGTCAGTACAGATGAACTCGTTTACACAAAGGGGCGTGCTGTGGGAGAGTTGTGGGCGAATCACTGTTCTGTAAATTGAATCTTTAACCCCCCTGGGGCGCAACCTATTGCAGCCCACTGAGAACTCCTTTTATGAAGCAAAGGGTCTTCTTGTAATGCAAATCACCGCCCCCTAATTGGCCTGCTTTGTAACTTCTGGGCCTACAATTGCTTAAGGGGGTCATGTCCCTTTGTCACCAATTGTACATTTTTTATTTTGTCTCGCACAAAGCAGGGGAGGTGCCAAGGTCAACTCGGACCTGGCTGCTGCTGCCTCCAGCCTGGAGAAGACCCATCTGAACCGGGGGCAGACCCGGTCCGGTCCGCTGCCTCCCCTCCCCTGCCCCGAGGAGGTTGGTGCAGAGCAGCTAATCGGGAAGCTGGGAGTGCAGGTGGCACTCCGTACCACCTGGAGCCATCTCCGAGAGAGTGTCCACATCCTCCGAGGCTGGCGAGGAATACCAATTGCACGGTTACTGGGCCCCCTCAGGAACCCACAAGAGGAAATTAAAAGGCATACACACGCCTGGAATAAAGGGCCCTCTTCTTGCAGCTAATCACCGAAATTGGTCACTGGGTTGTCCCCTCCCCCCTTTGGTGAAAGACATGGTCTTTCTCTTTTCTGGCTCATCACTGTGTTCTTAGAAATGTGCGAGGGGGGCTGAGCTTTGCACGGGCCTCCCCCCGCCGTCCTCCCCCGCAGCCCTCGCTTTCTCCTCAGTCCTTGCTTTTCCCAGCATGAGGGGCAACAGTTTGTGCCATCTAATGCAGGAGACAGATCAGTCCCAGCCCCAAGGCCATGCGGGTGGGAGGAGTGGCCCGGCATCTCTATGAGTGCCTCCTGCAGGGCCCCTTGCAGGTTGCAAAACGTTTCCACTTCCCTGCCGCAAGTGCTTCACAACCTGATTAGGCTTACTGCTGCCATTTTACCTCAATGAAGTGGCCTGAAATGACAGGCCTGGTAGTCAGGGCTCGAACCCAGGACTTTAGCTTCAGGGTCCACTGCCTCCTGCTAGTGTGTGTGTCTCTGGGCTGTCGGGCAATGGGAGAACCCTCTGCATCCCCTTATCGAAGTCTGGGCAGCCCCGAGAGCAGGAGCAGGAGCAGGATGACGCCTGTGGCTGCCGGGAGAGACCACAAGGGAGAGGGGGGGCTTTATGTAACAATTGTCCCAGCAGCGAGCACTGCCCAGGCACACACGAGATGCCCTCTCAAGGCCTGCTGAGAGGCAGCAGGAGGGAGATCTCAGGGAAGAGCCTGCCTACCCCGGGAAGGCCTCCTCTGGGGGCCTCCCTTTCCCCTGCCAGGCTAGTGACGGGGTTGGGTCACCTGATCTCCAGGACCGCTTTCCCCATGAGTTCCGGAGAGTTGATCTAAGCTGTGGTCTGGCCTCCTGTCCCAGCTGTGGGCACTTAGGTCTGTGGGTGCTCTGCAGAGGCCTGGCCCAGAGAAGACGCGGGTGATGTGGCCTGTGATCTTAGTGTTGATGGGAAATCCTAATATTTATACTATAGTGTGTTGAGTGTTGACCCCCTAAAAGATAGGTCCACTCGGAATCTGTAAATGTGACCTTATTTGTAAAAGGATCTTTGCAGATGTAATGAAGTTAAGGGTCTCAAGATGAGATATTCTGATTATCCAGGTTGGCCCTAAATCTAGCAACAGGGGTTCTTATAAGAGAGAGGAAAAAGGAGATCTGAGACACACAGGGAAGAAGATGGAAGCAGAGATTGGAGGGACACAGCCACAAGCCAAGGAATGCCTGGGGCCACCAGAAGCTGGAAAAGGCGGTTCTTGGAGTCTTCAGAGGGAGCACGGCCCTGCTGACACCTTGATTTCAGACTCTGGCCTCCAGAACTGTGAGAGAAGAAATAAATACATACATACATAAATAAATTTCTGCATAAATGAATACGTTTCTTTTGTTTTAAGTCACCAAGGTTGTGATAATTTGTTATGGCAGTCACAGGAAACCAACACACATACCGTGCCACATGGTAGCAACAATACCAAGGAGAGGAAGGATGGAAAAAGAGGAAGGAGAAGGGAAAAAGGAGAAGAAGCCATTACCAGCAGCAAAGGTAACACTTCCCCTGGTAGATGCAAGGGCCAGGCAGGCACTGTCCTAGATGCGCTCAGAGCATGAGCCCATTGCACTGCTACCACACCCTGACAAAGCAGGCCCTTCCCCTGGGCCCGCCGCGCAGGAACCGGGATGGGAGCCCCAACAGGGGGGACCACAGGCCTGCCTTGCCCCTGGGTGGACCAGCACAGTGGGGGGCCACTTGCTGGGCTGCTGATGGGGGGCCCGCCAGTAGCCTGGATCAACTGCAGGCTACAGAAATGAACGTCGTGATAAGGGCTTTAAGAGGCACAAAGAGCACGTGGTCTTTGCAGGTTCAGGAGAGAGAAGATGCATTTCTGGATCTAGCCCTAGAGGGATGGGACACGGCCAGCCTAACCCAGACCTCTGAGCCTCCCTGTTCCCTCCCAAAACACCACAGAGTTGGCCCCACAGGAAAGCAGGAGCCTTTGGTGGATCCAGCCCTGGGGCTCCCAACCCAATACCGGGTTTTCTCTCCTGGGGCGCATGTCTCAGTAACTGGCGAGAAACCTGGGCACACCCCTGACTCCCCCGTTCTCTTTTCTCTCCCCAACCTCTCAACAACCAATCTTGTCAATTCACTTCCTAAATATTTCTCTCCCTCTGCTCTCAGGTGTCTGTTGCCACTGCGGCCCAGGCCTTGGAGCCCTCGCACGGAGGGATGTGGCAGCTGCTTCCCCTTGTCCTCCATTTGCATGCAAGCATTCCTCCTGCTGTGACTCCCATGGGACAGCAAGGCAGCACTAGGACGCTTTAGTTGCATTATGCAGCTTCCTCTTGGTTATGACATGATCAGAGTTGGGAAGTGGGGCTATGGGGGTGGGAGGGAGGAAGTGTCGCCTGTGATTGATGGACGAGGGGGCCTGTGCTAGCAGAGTGGCTGGCCGCACCTCTGGCCTCTGGCGGTTGGGAGCTGGGCTGCAAAGAGAATTTTCTGAGCAGCATGCTTTTGTACATGGTAATACTGCGGTACTCATCACTATCCGTGGGCACCTTCAATGGAGTTTTGCTTCTTCTTTATTTCTTCCTGAAAAACTATTATTAAATTATTTGCATCTTATCAATCACACTATCTCAAAATTGGGGACAGGCAGTATTTGGGCAGTAGAGAAACTTGACTTTGGCTTTCTGTGCTGTTCAGGATGGGCTCAGTGGTATTCACGTATGTTCTGTCCACTTGGAGCAGCTGATTATCTTAGCTTGCAAAAACTAAGTATACCCACAACTATTTTTTAAAAAATCTTTTTTATTAAAATCCTTGCAGGAAAAAAATGGTTTTTTATTGCAAGTCCAGAATTCTCTAGCCCCTAGCCCTTTGCTATGTTTTCATAATATAACACTTGCGAGTGGGACATTTTTAGGAGCTCAGCAGTCACATCAGAGCACAGCATGGGGCCCCAACATCATATCCTTTGTCTCCTTCTATTATGCTTATTTACATGGCTGGCACCTTGCAGGATCAAGAAGGGAGCTCCTGGAGGGCAGGGATACTGTCCTTTTCACTGCTGTACTCCCAATGGATAGCACATAGTAGGCCTGGTACCCAGTAGGTGCTCCATAAAGGTTTTTTTGGTTTTACTGAGTAAGTGAATGAATGAGTTCACTGGGAACTGAGGCTCAGAGCAGATCATAAGCTAGTGAAAGGCAGAGCTGGGGTGCAAACCCAGGGCTGATGTCAGAGTTCGTGCTCTGTCCCCTCCCCACACCAAAGTGACGGCAGGATGAAGTCCTTGCGCTGATGTTCCTATGGGAGCAGCTGTGAAGAGGCTGAGGGGCTGAGAAGAAGCTGTGGACAAAGGCAGCAAGTCCCTAAATGGGCAAGGTGCGAGGTGGGTGGCTCAGGAGGGCTGCCCCGGGGGCTGTGAACCTGGGAAGGGGGGCTAAATCAGGGAGGTTCTGGAGACAGACTCCAGGGGTTTGGGTATGACATCTAGCCGTGGCCTTGGGGGCCTTACTTTCCCAGCAGCCAGAGGAGCTGAAAGGAAATGGTCCAGCCTTGGCTAAAGTAGGGAGGAAGCAGGAAGGCGACTTTGGAGACATCTGCAAAGCCTGAGGCCACCTGAGCAATATCTTCACTCATCTCAGGTGTTAACAGAATGAACCCCAAGTCCCTGCTCCAAGACAAGGGGGATGCCTGAGACACCTGGACTGGGCAGCCTGCAGAGAAGGAGTAGCAGGAGAGGCCCGGGCAGAACTCAGGATCTTCAAATCCTGAGTCTGCTATGTGGGGTGACTCTGGATCTCTTCTCTCTCAGTTGATTTTCCTGCCTTTTTATGCCCTCTCTTGGAATTGGTTAATTTCCTTGCCAACAAGCAATGAAGGAAGCAATAAGATGCACACCTCTCCTTCAATTCTATCCAACAAAAATCCATTGCCTATCTTACCATGTGTGAGGCGTCAGGGACCAGAGGGCAAGTTCAACTCCATCCCCTAGAGGGCGAAAGAGACTCCTGGTTAAGTGAGTTGTCCACAAGGCCAACCATGATCTTGAATGGACCGTAGGGAAGGGACTAGAGCAGAGGGAGGGAGTCATTCTCAGCTCTGTGAGTCTGGGAAGGGTTCTTGGAAGTGGGGTTTGAGCTGAGCCTGGAGAGCTGGAAAGAAGGTGGGCAGGTGTGGAAAAGTATCCTCGGTGAGGACGAAGTGAGCAGGGGCCTGGGGGCAGAGGAGGGCAGGATATTCTGTGGGGCAAAGGGGCCAGCCTGCGATACAGACCTGTGTGAGGATGGGAGAGGGGTTGGGGAGAGGGTGGCCGCAGAGGGAGGCTGGGTCCATGTGATGTTGAGGGCCAGACCTAGCAGCTCACACAGCATCTCACAGGCACCAGAGAGTCATCAAAGGCTTGTGCGCAACGGCAGGAGCCAGACTGGACTTTGGGAAAACACCTCTGTGGCTGAATGGAGGAATATCTATCTATCTATCTACCTATCTATCTCCTCTGCATGGGACATTTTTCTTCTCTTTCTCTTTTACTTTTTTTCCTTTCCTGAGGAAGCTTTGTGGTTGACAGAGAGACATAACCAGCTCAGAGGCAATGCAGATTCCAGTACCTAATACACCAGAATTCAGGTGACGTATAGACTGCCTGCTACCCATCAGCCCTGTAGTGGGGGGGCCTGGTCAAACACCACAGCAGTAGCAGCAAGCTCTGAGAAGCATTGGAAACAGCCTGGAACACCATGTGGTTTCCCCTGTAGTGTGATGAATGGTGGCCCCCAAAAGATATGTCCACCTGGAACCTGTGAATGTGACCTTACTTGGAAAAAGTGTCCTTGCAGATGTAATTAAGGTAAGAATTTCAAGAACAGATCATCCTGGATTATCCGGGTAGGCCCTAAATCCAATGGCAAGTGTCCTGAGAAGAGGAGAAATGCAGAGGAGAAAGCCTTGGGAAGATGGAGGCAGAGATTGGAGTGACACAGCCACAAGCCCAGGAATACCTGGAGGCCCTGGAAGCTGCAGGAGGCAAGGAAGGATCCTCCCCTGGAGCCTGCAGAGGGAGACCAGCCCTGCTGACCCCTTGATTTCAGCCCAGTGATACGAACTCTCTCAAAGACCATGCACACTCCTAGAAGGCGGGGGCCATGTCCTACTCCTCATTGTAGCCTCAGCATCTAACACAAGGCCTGGCACGTACTGAGTACTCAGTAAATGTTGGCTGCATGGATGAATGGGGGCATTATTGCTGGGAGTTCACGGATCCACGTGTATACCAAGCCCTGTCTGTAGATGGATGCCTTCCATATTTATATCGCTGTTTGTCCTTTTGTGTTCCTCAAACAACAGATAATAAAAGTATTGCTAGCTGCTGTTATGCAGAGTCTCCAAAATGTTTTGATACTGGAGCAGAGGTGAGAAGGGCAGACAAGGAAAGGAGGCCCCGCCCTGTGATTCTTCCTTTCCATCACAGCCTGTTTCTAAGCCAAACTGGAGAAGTACCAAGACACAGTCTTCGAGGCCAGTCAGCATCTAGTCAACCTGGATACTGACCAACCACTCTTGGCCAATGGCAGCGCACCGGGTAGGCAGAGGTGGCTTTGGTGGAGACAGGGAATTGCAAGCTGCCCTCCTGCAGACACCCACCAGCAGGGGCTAGGGAGGAGCCCAGTGAGGCAGGAAATGTCCATGGAGTTGCCAGTGCCATCTGGCCACTTCCTCACCCTCAGTCCCCTGGTGACATGGCCAGTTTAGAATCTGTCTGCTGGAAAGAGTCTAGTCAGATAAGCCTATTCCCAGGAGCTTTCCCCATACCCCGTTTGGAGACGTTTTTGCAGTAATAATTGGTAATTTGCTCGTCAATTCCTCCTTACAGGCTCTGGTTCCAGGAGAGTTCTGGAGCCAGGCTTTTGAGAGCTGCTCATGTCCCTTACAGGCCCCGAGACCAACGTGCTGGCTAAAGAGAAATGGCTTAGACAACTTGCCTTAAATAATCTGGCAAGTGAACCTCCTCTCTTTATTCATTAGGGATATTTGCACCTAAATAGCCTCTTTCTTTCTTGGGATTTGAATCCCCAGCCAGGGCGAGGTGTGGGGATTGACAAGGCTGGGGCTCAGGAGGCTGGTGGACATGGCCAAATTGAGACGTGTCTGCAAAGGCAAGAGATGCGCCCGGACCAGGAGACCGTGGTGCTGGCGCGCGGTGGTGTTACACAGCCCTTCCTCTGCCTCCAGCGCCCTCTCTCACCTCAGAGCTGCTTCAAGGGTTTTTATACTCAAGACCGAGGTCCGAGGGGATTTTCCTCAGGCCAAGGAACTGGGATCAGGTAGCTCTCAGATCTTCTCCTGGCTTCTTCACTGGCGAGATGAGGGGCCGCAGACAAGCCCTGTCCTGGCTCACCAGTCTGTCAAGGCGGGGATGCTGAGAAGAAAGGCTGCTCACAAGGTGATTGGCAGACTGTGCCGAGGAGAAGGGAGGCTGGGGGCAGGCGGACTCTGGTTCTGCTGGGCCTGTGACCTGTGCCTAGGGCTGCCTGCCTGTCGGGCCCTCACCCAATTGTGCTGGGGCCAAAGGGGCCCCCTCGGGCAAGTGCTTTCTGAAACTAAGGTTGAAGGAAGAAAGGTTCCCCTCCCGGGCACTGTTAACTGAACTTCTTTCTTGAAATACTAACTTTTTCCTAAGGCGGTAAAGCTCCTTTAACATACTTGTGATGGAATTTCATTCATTTTCTTGTTTCAAAGTCTTCACGCTCTCACCATGTCTTTGCTGATGTATCTGACAAGACAAAAAAAGCTTCTATACAAATTAGCTACATTTTCATTGTTTGTTTTATGAGTATGAAAGGTTTAAACATAAAGTATTCAGATTACATGGATTAATTAGATGTTTTACGTTAAAAAACACAAGAAAATAAGTTGCAGAGTATAATATAAAACTCAGCAGGCTTGATTTTCTGTTGCAAAGCTATTAAAAAAATAATAATTAAGACAGGAACAGTAAACTGATTCTATGCATAAATTAGAGCTAGCAAAGGCAAATGTTTGCTTTTAGATTACAATGTATGTAGATTTAGCCATAAACTAAAGGCTCAAGATGTTAATTGAGCTAAACCTGAGGTCTAATTAGGCACCACGGCAGGACGGGCCCAGGCCGTGCAGAGCAGAGTAGCCCAGGGGTGGGGCGGCCGCGGGGGCTTCCTTCCTCTCTCAGCTGTCGCCGTCGCCGTGGGGGACTAGGCAGAGTAGGTGGAGCGCCTGATGCCCTGTGAATGGTAGCAAACAAGACCATTACAGAGTTGTCAGACTCGGCAGAAAACCCCCGCCAGGAATTGAAATGCACATTGCTGGGTCCCGTTAGCAAGGCAGAGAAATCTCCTGGGAGGGGCGCCAGGTTTGGGTTGCTTCTCTCCTGTTAAATTCTGAGGTGGCTGCAAGCTAGTCTTGCTCTGGAAGAACTCAGTTATGTCTACGCATGTCCTTAAACTGTCTCCCGTTAGTAAGCTGCAGAGATGGCAGCCAGTGCTCCTAAAACCACAAGCAGGCCATAGCAAATTGTTCAGCTTATTGATAAGTGTCCCCAAACATCCTCACTATAGCAGACCAAATACAAGGGCTGAGATGCAAACAGCTCCCAGGGGAAACATCTCAATATTAGGAAGTTTCTCAGTTTGCTTTAACAAACTCAGTTCAGACACTTGATGACAGCCCTGAGCCTGGGCTGGGCTGAACGCAGGAGTCCACTATCCTCCTCCCCAACCCCCGCCTAGACTGACCCCCTAGTGGCCTCACTCCCCCCTGTCAGCCTCTCTCGGAAGGCAGTGGTAGGATCAGAGAGGCTCAAGCAACCCCTTTAGGGCACCAACCCCACAGGGGCCTCTGAGGCCCGGAGACCAGCCTGCCTTGGCCTGGCAGCTATGCAGAGGGAGCTGGGCCAGGGCATCCGCACCTGCTCAGAGATGGGGTGCAGTGCTCTCCACAGATGCTTCCAGGGGCTGGGGCATGCAACTTTCTTGCATAGAGGGAAGGAGCCCTGGTCCTGGCTCTGGCCCCAGCCTGGCCACTCCACTCCCTGGGTGGCCTTTGGCACCTTCTTCTGCTGCTCTGGTTGGGGGAGGGGAGGAGTCTCCATTTTCCCAGGTGTGAAACCCTTTGGAGATTGCCCACCACAGTTTTCACAGGCTTTTTCTGTCCTCTGATCCTCACCACCAATGGCCCCAATTAGCATTGGAGAACACAGACCCTGCAAGCTGAGGGGTTGTGGGCATGGCGACGACCACTGCCCCTGGCAGCTACTTCCAGGGCATCTCAGGGCCACACTGCACAGCCTCCCACCCCTGGCAGTCTTGGCGAAGTCTGTGACTACTGATTATTTCTTACTTTCAAGACTGGAAATACATCAACTCTTTTCATCCAGAGATTCATGGCTGTCCCTGGAGGGTTAAAATATAAATAGCAGTTTCTAAGTGCACTAATAAAGAGATGAAGCTAAGCAAACACTGTCTCAGTCGGCCTCCCAGCCCCTCGGCGGACCCGTCTGGCCGCCTGCTTCACTAATGTGCCCACCAGTTTCCCTGGGCACGCGCTTGTTCTGCCAAGGCCGGGAGAGAGGCTGGTGAAGTGGGCTAAAAATAAAATGAACAAGAGCAGAAAACAAGCAGCCACCACCCAAGTAAAGGACACTGCCTGCCTGGGGACCAACTTTCAGCCCCAGGAGCCCACACTTGATGGTCTGGGAGTGGTCTTGGTCTCTTGGGCTCTCTGAGGTGTGCCCAGACTGGCATTACCCTAAGAGGGGGAGGGACAAGCTTGGGATAGTACTCTTGATCACCCCTATGGTGGGAGGGAGCACCCTGTCCCTGGAGCCACGATGGGACAGGAGGGGTGGAAATAGATGGGCCCAAGGCTGCCATGGCCTCCTGTCCCTGGGCAGCGGGCAGCCAGAGCTGACCCAGGGTGGCCCAGAGGCCCTGGTACACCTTGAGCCCTGTGCTGGTCGGTACCCGGGAGCCTGTGGGAGGGACAAGCAGGGCCCTTCAGGTGAGCCAGGCCCCCAGCCCAAGCTGCTGACAGGCAGGGAGACCAGGCCCACAGCGGGCAGGGCTGTGCCCAGGGTCATGTGCAAGTGAGGGCCAGCCCGGGGTCCCTGTGTCCTCAGCTCTGCGGATCCAGCAGCCGCATCCAAGATGACCAGGAGCAATGGGTCTGATGCTGGGTCGCTGGGAGATTTTCTCCTTGGGGACTCTGTTGGCCTGGTCTGCGTGACCCTGGTCACCTGTGGAAGGTGGCATCAGCCAAGCACACAGTCGCCAAGAGCACAGGACGTGTCTCAGAAGCAGCCACCCTGGCCCTAGTCGGCCCTGGCTCTGGCTCACGGGGCATTTCCAGTGGGTTCCCAGGGAGGCCATGGGCGCCCGCTCCCTCTCTCCTGCTCTCCTCCCTTCCTTCCTCTCTTCTTTTGTCCCTCCCCGCTTTCCTTCCATCAGAGGGATACAGAGCCAGGGCCTCAGCTCTGGGTCCCCTCCGCCTCCTGCCTGAACGGCCGTCTCCCACAGCCCTTGTGGAGCGGGCTGCTCCCCGCAAGTGGGAGGGCACTGCCATTTGCCGGCTGGTGGCTTCCCCAGCCTCCCCTGGTGCTGGGCCTCTCTGCAAAGGAGAGCAGGCCATCCTGGGCGCTGGCCCTCAGGCAGGTCCTGGCCCAGCCAAGGTGCACACAGGGCTTTGGATGTGGCCCCAGCGGCAGAACCTCACTCCACCACAGCACGGAGATGGCTCAGCTCATGTGCCCAACATGGCGGAAGGCCCCAGGGGGACACAGCCTGCAGCCCAGGCCTCTCCTCCCTACCGCTGAGCTCTTGTCCTGGCTGTCCATGGTGGGCCCAGGGGAGGGGAGCCAGGGGGCAGAGGACAGACCTTGGAGAGTGAGACTCCTCAGGACAAGCCTGAGGATGAAGGCACGAGGGCAGGAGGAGGCTGGCCCGGCAAGGGGCCCTGGGTCCCCACTAGGGTGGGCAGCTGGGGTCCCCACAGAAGCCCCAAGCACAGGGCTCCAGGGACCCAGAGGAGTTTGGCTGAACCAGAAACCACTGTGTGGTCCTGGTGGCCGTGGTGACAAAGGAGAGGATGAGGGCGGGAGAGAAGGCCGTCACTCCCTGGGGCTCCCAGCACTGGCTCACCAGCCCTCCCTCTCCCCTCAGCGCCGGAGTTGTGTATTCAACAATCTGCTGGACATGTCCACCTGGATATTCCTTAAGCTCCTCCAATTGACTGTGACCCAGACTGAACTTCACCCCCTGGCCCCGCCCCCACACGCAAGAAGACCACTGTGGAGACGCCTGAAGGGAATTTCTGTCTGGAGCCCACACTTGTCCTCCCAACTCCTTCCTGGCCTCTCTCCGAGGCTGTCCCATGGGCTCCTCAATCTCATCGGGCTACACAGCTTTGCCTCTCCTCCTGACCCTACTTCTGCCCTCCATCTAGCAATAGTGCCGCCAACACCAGGTGCCAAGGCTGAACTTGGCCTCCTCCCTGCTCTCCCCACCCAGTCACCTCCTATCCCTCTGCATTGACGGGAAACCTTTGACTTTGAACCTTAAATATATTGAGTGAATTTGCTGGGCCTACCTGAGGTTGGCATCCAGCTTGGACCATGCTACACTCACACTTTTCAGACAGTGGAATTCAGTCAAACCACAAAAATAACCAGTTAGAGCTTGTTTGAGGTGTGTATTTATTTTTTTTCATGACTAGTTCTGGTGACTTTCTAGTAACCAGTCGTTTGACTGGTCATAGCCCTTTTCCCTAAGCTGGGTTCTTTGTGCTGGCACAGCTTGTGTGCCAGGAATGATGCCCAATGCCACTGGCCTCCCATGGGCCCCACTTGCGCAGACCCAGAAAGAGCAGCTCAGCTGAGCCTTCTGGAATGGGGGCTTCCCTCTCAGCTGCCTGTGGGATGGACTGCCGTGAAAATTGAGACTTGTTTATGCCAGACTTGCCCTGTAGTACCTCGGACTACAGCCCGACGTTTCTTATTTGCTTTTTTGGAAGCAAAGTTTGGAAGGAAGCTGGTCTTTGATTTCTTCTTGGCCTATAAGACAGGTCCTCTTCACAACGCAAAAAGAAAAGATCAGGAACCAAGCCCCAACTCTTGCCTGTGAAAAGGCTGCTGTTCTGCATTCCTAAAAGAGCTGCTGACATCTAGAAGCAAACAAGTCTGCTGAGAGACAATTAGGCTGATGCAGGCTCTCCGGATTTCTATTCCATTCCTTTTTAACTGCCTCAGTGCCAGCTGAACTAGCAGCCCCGGGAGGTGAAATTGATCCCAAGGATTTCCCCAGCTCTCTGGAATGAAGCTTTCACTTCTATAATTAGAATCTCAGAATGTCAGGGCTGCAGGGACCCTTGGGACCAGCTGGCCCATCCCCATCATGAGGCTGACAGCCAGGCTGTGAGGCTCAGCTTGAGGCCTGCCCCTTACCTCCCGCCTTGCCAGGGCCCTTCCTGCTACAGCTTCTGCTACTAGTTCTTTCCACTGTTTTAGTCTTTTCTCGCAGACCCAGATGCTCACTAGGTCCTTGGTAAAGGGAATCAGAGCTCTTCTGCAGTCTCCCAGGGTGCAAGCCTCGGATCCAGCAGGCAGTCAGCCTTGTCAGTAAGCGGATGTCAGATTTCTTTCTCTAGAGACCCCAACACTTGCAAGAGAACACACAACACCTCCACCTGGCTTTGACTGCTCTCAGTCATCTGCTCCCAACCTGATCTGGCACCATTCTTGTTTGGTGTCCTACATTCCTCTGTGCTGGACAACTCTGTTCCCTGAATACACCATGCAATTTCCCACCCACCCCCACTCCACCAGCTGCCCCCTCAGACCAAGGGGCTATTCAGTTCTGGCTGTCCACCAAGACCATTCTCCTTTGGTAAGGCCCATGGCCAGGATTCTTGCCTCTGTGAAGTGTTTCCAAAGAGAGCTTCATCAAGTTTCTCCCTCCTTCTCTCACGATTCATTCATTTATTCAACAGATATTTTAATGGGCATCTACCATGTGCCAGGTACTGTTCTAGGCACAGAGGATACAGCAGTGAACAAGACAGATGCAAACGTCTGCACTCACCGAGCTGACATTCTAGTGGGGAAGCGGGGCAATAAATGAGACAAGCAAACGATGTAGAATTTTAGAGGCGGAATTAACTTCCCCTTCTGCACTCCCTGCATCTTCTTACTGCAGTTGTCCTCATTTTCCTCTGCCCTGTGGTTTGGTTACTTTGTACTTTTGTCTCTCACTACAACGTGAGCTCCTGGGAGAAGGGGCCAAGACCTGGTCTGCGCTGCAGCCTCCTCAGCATGCACACAGCAAACACTCAAGAAATGTGTGTGAAATGAGTGAGTACGTGAATGACTGAGTGGATGAATGAGTGGATGAATGGATCAGTGAGTGAACGAACAGATAAGTGGGTGAATGGGTGAGTGAATGATTGAGTGTGCGTGTGAGTGAACAGATGAAGGAGTGAGCGGCTGAGTGGAGGGATGAACGAATGAGTGAATGAACGAGAGGGATGGGCATCTAGCCCTAGAACACTTGCGGGTTTTGGCTTTTCTGAAACAAGTTTTCTACATCTGAAGGTGGGTGGCTTGTGCATGGGATTTCTGAGACCCAGGAGAAAAGTCAGCATTGACTCTCCCACCACAGAACAAATGAGAGCTGCTACAGAAATTCAAGCTATCAGCTTCATGCCCGGGCCACATCTTAGCGTCATTTGACTGGGGACTCTGGCTGTCTTTCAGAGGAAGATGTCTCCCGGGGCCTCGCCTTCCTGACGCAGCACCTCATGCCCAGGACATGCTTTCACGGCACCATTGATTTCTTCTGCAAACATCAGTAGTACTCAGAATGAGAGGTTTTTGTATTTTCATAGAGCCAAAAACCCAAAAAACCCCAAAAAAGACCCCACTTAAACACCAACCCCTCCCCTAACCCATTCTTTATTAAATATGTGCTGGAATTAGCCAGTTATTATGTTGTCAAATCCCTTTTAATTATTTGCGGAAAATTTTCATATCACTTTTAACCAAGTGAATCTTATCTTAAATCTCAATTTTATTTGATGTTTAAGGGATTAAGGGAATGATTTTATGACCTAAAATGTGAATGACTTCTTTTTAAAAGTCCAATTGGTGGTGTAATTGAGTTGCAAACCCTATTTTAGTCCTTTCACAACATAATCTGCTATGGGACTTTATTTTCTCAAGAGACTTGATTTATCTGTTCCTTATCCACATTCAGTCTCTGTAAATATGCTTTTGGCTTTTCAGCAATAATATTGGACCTGAATGCTTTGGCGTGTATCAGCAGGGGTAGGAGATTGAGAGGAAGGTTGCTACACGCATTTAAACACAGGAGGCCAACAAGAAAAAGAATATTTACAAGTATTCATTGCACCTTTTAGATATGTTTCATAGTGTTCCGTGAATTAGCCCAGGGCTAGCTGTTTGGGTTTTTAAGTTCGTTTTTCCTTTAGTTTTGATTGCTATTTTTGTTGCTGCTGCTGTTTTAATCTGGGTGACCTTTGCCATTGGAAAGGCAGTTGCTAACTTGTCAAATTGTGTGCTTTAGGATGTCCTGATGATCAAACTGGGTTCAGACGGCAAAGCAGATCCAATCGACAATGCCCAAGGGGGCTCTAATATGGCTCAAAGTCCTGCTTCAACTCCCCAAAGTCCAAAACCACGGGTGACGTGTCACTGCTCAGCGGCCTGGCTGGGAGGATCTGTGTGCAGTCAGGACCACTCTGATTGATTCTCCGGAACACGAATTGAACTTTCAGGACTGAGTGGTGGAAAACACACTCCCCCAACTACTTTATGGGCCTCTTTCATCAAACCAGAATCATCTCTCAGTTTCCGGCCTGGAAAGCTTGGCATCATTTTTCAGTCTCCAACTTCCTCCCTCTTCCACTGACTCATGACAAAGTGCCATGATTTCAACTTTCTTTTCTAAATGTCTCCTGGACACATCACTTCCTTTCTGTTTCCATTGCCACGTCCTTCATCCGGGCCCCTGTGATCTCAGCCTTGAACCACTCCAGTAACACCCCCATTCTTCCCTCAGCTCCATGCTCCCGTGCTGAGATGTGATTTGACTCACAGGTTTTCTTCCTAAGATGCTCATTCAGAATCTCTCTCTTCTGCTCTCTGACATGGTGGGGAACCCCTTTGCTCCCCAGGTCAAGTCCAGGCTTTTCCAAATGATTTTCAAGATCCTTACCAATCTGGCTATACCTAACTTTTAGTCTTCTAATCTCTAAGGAGCACAGCCTGGATCAATAGCTGTTGAGAGACATCTGCCTGCTGTGGTTTTGGTATAAGGATGGACCAACAGACTGATGGAATAGAAGAGTGAGCCCAGAGATAGATCCATGCATATATAAAGTCTGATTTATGACATGGGAGACATTGCACAGGAGTGGGAAGGGAATAGTCTTCTCAATCAATTGCAGGAACAGTAGGGTACCCATAAGGATAGAAAATGAAAGAGGACTCCTACTTCACATGACACACAAAAATCAAGTCTAGGTAGATTAAGGACTTAAATGTGAAAGGTCAAAATATAAAGCTTTCAGAAGATCATAAAGAAGACTATCTACATGACCTAAGGGTAGAGAAAAATTTCTTAAACATGGCATGAGAGACACTGGGCATCAGGAAAAGATGGACAAGCTGGTCTACATTAAAATGAAGAATTCATATTTTTCAGAAGATAGTATGAAGAGAGTGAAAAAGCAAGCCACAGATTAGGAAAAGGTATCTGGAACACATAAAACAGACAAAGGGCTTATATCCAGAATATATTTTTTAAAGGCCTACAAGTTATTAGGAAAAAGACAGATGACCTAATAGAAAAATTGGCAAAAGAACTGACAGGTAATTTACAACCAGGAAATACAAATGGTTAATAAATGTGTGAAATGGTGCTTGATTTCCTAGAAATGAGGGAAATGCAGATGAAAATCACAATGAGATCCACTACTTATCCACCAGAATGGCAAAAATTAACAAGCGTTGGTGAGGATGTGGACCCCTGGAACTCTCTAGGGGGAGTGTAAAATGGACGAGCACTTTGGAAAAGTTTGTATTATCTAATAAAGTTGAAGATAGCCACACCTAATGACCCAGCAATTCCACTTCTAGTTATATACACTAGGGAAATGAATACACATGTGCATCAGGAAACATGGACAATGATGCTCACAATATCCAAACCCTGGAACCACCCAGCTGTCCATTGCCGTAGAATGGGTAAAGAGAATATGGTCATTCATACAAAAAGTATACTATGAAAATGAATATGGAGGAATTGCAAAAGCACAATATTAAGTGAAAGAGGTCACGTAAAAAAGAATATGCATGAAGCATAGAAGTTTACACACCCATACACACAAATGCATAGTGAAATCTGAATAGAGTCAGTGGATGTACCAATGCGAATGTTCTGGTTGTGATATTATACTATAGTTATGCAAGACGGTACTATTGGGTGAACCTAGGTGAAGGGTGCATGGGACCTCCCTATACTGTTTTTGCAACTGTGAACCTATAATTATTTCAAAATAAAAAGTTTTAAAATATGAATTAAAAAAGAATACGTATGGTATTATTCTATTTATATAAACCTCAAAATAGGCAAAAATAATCCATGGTGTTGCGGGATGCGCCCTTAGGTGGCAAAGTATAAAGAGCAGCAAGGGAGTGATGACCACAAAAGTCTGGGATGTGAATGAGGTTCGTGTTGTGACGAGAAGGGCACGCGGGGGGCTTCTGGGGAGCTGGCAATGTTTTATGTCTTGATCTGGGTGATGGCTACACAAGTGTTGACAACTTGTTAAGCTGTACATTTATGTCTTAAGCGCTTTCCTTTGTATGCTATATTACACAACAAAAAAGGCTTAATTAAAGCCATCTATGTGAAGGCTCCTTACGGATCGTTTTAAACAGTTAAAGTTGTCCCCATTAAGGGAGAGGATAGTCTCTTCAATAAATGGTGTTAGGAAAACTGGATATCCAAATGAAAAGGAATGAAACTGGATCCCTATCTTACATCATACACAAAAATCATCTCAAAATGGATTAAAGACTTGAACATAAGACCTGAAACCATAAAACATCTAGAAGATAACATAGGGGGTAACCTCCTCGACGTTGGCCTTGGCAATGTTCTTTTGGATTTGACACCAAAAGCAAAAGCAACAAAAGCAAAAATAAACAAGTGGGTCTACATTAAACTAAAAAGCTTCTACATAGCAAAGAAAACCATCAACAAAATGCAAAGGCAACCTATGAAATGGGAGAAAATATTTGCAAACCACATATCCAATAAGGCGTTACTATCCAAAATATGCAAGGAACTCACACAACTCAATAGTAAAAAAACCAAATAACTTAAAAAATGGGCAAAGGACCTGAATAGACATTTTTCCAAAGAAGACGTACAAATGGCCAACAAGTATATGAAAAGATGTTCAACATCACTAATCATCAGGGAAATGCAAATAAAAACCACAATGAGATATCACTTCACACCTGTTAAAATGTCTGTTATAAAAAAGACAAGAGATAATGTGTCCTCGAGGATGTGGAGAAAAGGGGACTCTTGCGCACTGTTGGTGGAGATGTAAATTGGTGCAGCCACTCTGGAAAACAGTATGGAGGTTCCTCAAAAAGTTAAAAATAGACCTACCATTTGATTTGGCAGTCCCAGTTTTGGGTATATATCCAAAAAAAAATGAAATCAGGATCTTGAAGAGATATCTGTGCTTCTATGTTCATTGCAGCCTGATTCACAGTACCCAAGGTATGGAAACAATCTAAGTGTCCGCTGACAGATGGATGGATAAAGAGGATGTGCGATGGATCCATCTATCATCTTTCTTTCTCCCTATCTATCTATCTAATCTGTCTATCTATCTACCTACCTAATGGCATATGATTCAGCCTTAAAAAAGAAGGAAATGGATGAACCTAGAGGGCGTTAGGCTAAGTAAAATAAACCAGACAAAGACAAATACCGCATAGTATAACTTATATGCGGAATCTAAAAAAGAAAAAAAAAGTAATCTCGGTGGTTGCCAGGGGCTGGGAGGAGGGGTGGGGAAAATAGGGAGAGGTTGGTCAAAGGGTACAAACTTTTAGTTATAAGATGAATGAAGTCTGAGGATCTAATGTATAACATGAAGACTATAGTTGATAACACTATATTATATAATTGAAATTTGCTAGGGGAGTAGAAATTAAGTGTTTTTATAAAAAAAAAGGTAATGGATGTGTTAATTAACTAAATTGTGGGAATCCTTTCACAAGGCATATGTACATCAAATCCTCATATTGTACACTTTAAATATATTACAATTTTATTGGTCAATTATACTTCAATAAAACTGGGGGAAAAAAGTATCCCCATTAGACCGAGAGTTCTGTGAGCAGTGGGGCCAAACGGAGCTCCAGGCCCTAGTATGGGGCATATCTTAGAGCAGACACTCCAGGAAGGTTTAGTTGATGGAATTAGAAGGACTCTCTGAAGAAGTGCTGCCCTTGATCTGCTTTAGAGGAGCTGTCTGGAAAGAGGGCAAAGCAGGCAGGGCATGAAAACTAGGACTGCTGGTTCCAGAGCCACTGTGTCATCCACTTCCAAGTGCTGCGCTTCAGGGGCTGCCATTTGCAGCTTGGGTGGCATACATAGCCCCCAAGCCTTGGACGGTACCTCTGGGGACCCTGCTGGGAATACAGCTTGGCCCCGGCTGGCCACAGGAAAATTGCTGTCCGCAACCCGTGGTCACCTACCTCTTTGGGCCCCATGTGGGAGTGTTGTTTGTGGGTCTTTGTTTTTGTTATCAGCACTGTTTACTTTTTGCCAGTCAATTTACTTTCCTTTTAGAATGTTATCTTCTAGCTTACTTTACTATTTAAAATTATTTTTTCTACCTTTTTATTTTTAAATTGTTTTGATGAAGGCTGGGCAATGTTAGCACGAGGGATAGAACTCTGAGAAGAACTCCTGGTCTAGACCAGAGAGGCAGGAAGGCCTTGGTGGAACCCTCATTTTGACCTCAGGGCACCCCTTGACCACCAAATCATTCTACTGGGCTACAATTTGAGCTGCCAGTCTTGGACAATTCTCCTCTGGCAGCTCAAGGAAATTGCTAGATGATGCTGACACCTAATGACTGGAGCCACCCAACAAAGGCTTCACTAGGGGACACATCAATGACAACTGACCACAGTAATGTGGAGAAGACAGTGAGTGGGAAGCCAGCCCCAAAGGGGCTTCTTAGGGTTGTTCCTCACCGGAGACCCCTGGGAGGGTAATCCCTGATATGATTATAGAAATCCCTTGGACAGAAACCAGGCCCCAGGAGCACCCTTAGCTGTGTAGTCAGGACCCACTCAGGCAAGGATCCCTCAGGAATCCCCACTCCTTCTGAGGCCATGCAGGATGCTGCCTGAGACTAGCATTCTTCAGGTAGAGGCGGCAGCCACCTTGGGAATTGCTGTAAGCCCAGAGCCTCTAAGAGGTAGGTCCTGTCTGAACACACACACACACACACACACACATCCCTGCATAAGTGTTCCATATAGCAGGAGCTGGCTGATGAAGGGGCAGCCTCCTGTAGTCCCTAAAGGGTCCTTGACTTCCTGCAAGGCCTTCATGACACTCACATTCTCAGCAGCCAAATTCCTCACTCCACATCGCTGTCTAATTGCAGCCTGGAAGGCTGACTTCCCTGCCCAGCCTCCCCCATGACCACACAGCATGAAAAAATGTAGAGTGGGGACTTGAACTCAGATCCCTACCTTCTGTGTAAGTGAGTGCTGCTGGCCGGGCACCCACCGATGTTCTATTCTGGAACAGATGTTTCTCCCATCTGAAGTGAGGTGCCACTTAAAAGGGATGACCTTCACAGCCAATGGCAATGTGGAACGAGATGCAAAGGGCACAAGAGATGGGCTGCGTTGATAAGTATTTGTCTGTTATGGAAAGAAAGGCATCATCATTTCTGTGAGCTCCAAGGAAACACTCTCCGCCCCTCTGCTGACCATCTCTCGTGAGGCTCTACTACCTCACAAGATTAATTTGCACACCAAGCTGCAAGGCACTCATCTTGCTATGACAACCTCTATCTGCCATATCGCAATATACGGAATGCTCAAATTTGGCCAAATCATGTACACCACTCCACACAGTTTGCATTATTCTGGCAGAGTTTTCTCTTTTTAAATGCAAGTTTCAGAAGGTTATAAGAACAGCCAGGCCTGCAGTTGGGACATAAAGACCTAGCTGGAACTTCTACGTTCTCTAAACTGGTAAAGGATGAACAGTGTTGGGAGCAGGGTGTCCCTCCTGAGAGCCTGCGATGAATCTTGATCCCAACTGAGAGAAGGACACTGGGAGGAAATCTGGACCACCTTCCTTTTGAGTGAGGGTCAGGGAAACATTTTACCTGCTAGGGGTTGAGATCAGGAAAGGGGTATAACTGGGTAGATTAACTCACAAACTGCAAGGTAATTGCTGAGGGGCTCAGCTTGAGGACTTGCAAACAGTCCACAGAGCTCCCTAACCACGCAGGGGCAGAGCATGGCAGCATTCTGCAGGCCTGGATTGCCAGGTGGTGAAAGACGGTGGAGGAGTTAGGTGGCTCGAACTTAATCCCAGGAGCAAGCACTCCGTCGAAAGCAGCGTGATTTACGGTTCTCTTGAGAGACCTGCGACCTCTGGGCCCAGTGCATCTTGCTTCTCAGAGCTCAGACAACAAAATGTGCCCGAGATATAGAGTGGAGGCTGTTACCCCTTTGCCCGCTAGAACCCCACTCTGCTGTGTCAATTTGGGCAGTGTCAAGGCCAGACCATTTGGCCTGGTAGCAGTGTGGTTTCTGTAAAGGTCTTCCTGGGCAGCAGATGATAACAAAAGGGAATGGATTCTGGAGAGGAAGAATGTGGCAGACTCTACAAGGTGATAAGTGGAGAGACGTGCTTGTGAGCACTAATAAGAACTCCTTTGGGGATTCCCAGAGACACTCGAGGGCTGTATTAGTCAATTTGGGCTGCTGTAACAAAATATCACTGACTGGGTGGCTGAAACGATAAGCATTTCTCACAGTTCTAGAGCCGGCAAGTCCAAGATGAAACTGTCGGCAGATTCAATTCCTGGGGAGAGCCTCTTCCTGGCTTGCAGACAGCTGCCTTCTTGCTGTGTCCTCACATGGTGGAGAGACAGAGAGAGAGAGCTCTGGTCCCCTCCTTTTCTTATAAGGGCACCAAGCCCATCATGAAGGTTCAGCTCTCACGACCTCATCTAACCTAATCACCTCCCAAAGGCCCCACCTCCGAACACCATCACTTTGGGGGCTAGAACTTCCACATGTGGTTCTGAGGGGGACACAGACATTGAGTCCATAACAGGCGGTGAGGCGGGCACCTAAGTCCTCTGGCTTGTTAATGTTCTTGGGATCCTGTATCCGCAGGCAGGCGAGGCTCTGAATCTGCAGGTTACAGGGTGACGGGAAGTCTGTAAGGAGGACATGTTGAGGTGCAAAGCCACCATGCCGCCCCCACTCAGGCCCTGTAAAGAAGAACACTCAGTCAATCTCAGGATGTTGGGGTTTTCTAGATTTCCAGTCCCTGCTGCTTCTTCACTTAGGCACTATATTTATTCAGAGCGCTAAAAATGGCTAAAAACGGCGGCTTTGTTCTGTGCCAGTTGAATGAAACTGGAGTGTCAATGCCTGGAATTCCCTTCCCTGTATGGTTCAGGGTTAGTGGGAGCCACGTAAGAATTGGATGGTTTTTGGAAGACAGAAGTGAAGTAGAAGCCAGTGCTGTGGGTGCACCCAGTGCCCCTGACCTGCTGTCTCCTCTTGCTGACATGGGGCAGCCCCTGGCCCTGCAGCTGCCCCTACTCCTGCCAAATCTTCTCCTCCAGCCTGTCAAGTATGCGCACAGTTCTTGGTGAGGGGCGCCAGCTTCCCTTGCAGGTCACCCATGGTATCGAGGTGGGAGGCAGTCAGAGATCGATGGGGTGCCAGTTTGTTCTTGCTCTTGTCCACGTCTCATTTCCCCACTGACTATTGGTCTGGGTGACTTCAGGCTCAATACCTGATCAGAGACCCCACTACCAGCCCCAACAGGGCAGTGGGTCCCATCCCTACGATAACCCTCTCATTCTATGTCACCTTGACCACGCTGCTTCTCGAAAGGAACCCTGACTGGTGCGGAGACATCCCAAAAGAAAGAGGTTAGAAGCCAGGAGAGTGGATGGTGGGCAGACAGAAACATATCAAAAGACAGCATCCCCCAAGGAGCAAAATCACTTTGCATTTAAGGCTGATGTCTTGAGAGATGTACACATTGTAAAATGATCACCAATGCCGGATTGTATACTTGAATGCCCTCTGAAAAGCCCAACCCGCAGGAAAGACAGCTTTTCTCTTTGCTTCTTCAAGATGTGCTGAAGATTGTTAGGGGATCTTGCACTTCCCTGTAGTGTCAAGTCCTGGAGCCCGGGGTGGGGCCGGTGTTGTAACCGCAGCCCAGCAGCCAGCTGGAGCAGGTGGGCTTAAGTCAGGAGACCACGCGTTGAATTCTAATCCTTCTTTGTTCTTCTTCATTACAAGACCTTAAACATATCCTGTCCCTAATTTAGGCCTCAATTTCTCCATCTGCACAATGGCTTGTTTGGATATACTGGTGACTTTCTAATACTTTTATAATAAGAAAGATATCTTGCATCAAGACCTAATGCAAGTACACGTACAAATCAGTATAAACTGCAACAAAAGTTTCATGAACCAATACTCACCATGACTATATAAGATGCTGCTGTAGACTGAATATTTGTGTCCCTCTAAAATGTATATGCTGAAACCTAATCCCCAATGTGATGGTATTAAGAGGTGAGGCCTTTGGGAGGCATCAGGTCGTGAGGGTGGAGCCCTCCTGAACGGGATTAGTGTCCTTATAAAAGAGACCCCAGGGAGCTTTCCTAGCCCTTCCTACCACGCGAGGACGCAGCAGGAAGATGGCTGTCTGTGAACCAGGAAGCGGGCTCTCACCTGACAGTGAATCTGCTGGCGCCGTGATCTTGGATTTCCAGTCTCCAGAACTGTGAGAAAGAAACGTGTGTTGTTTAAGCTCCCAGTCTATGGTATTCTGTTACAGCAGCCCAAATAGACTAAGAAATTGGTACTGAGAAGTGGGGAGGTGCTGTAACAAATACCTAAAACTGTGGACGTGGCTTTGGAACTAGTAATGGCTAGAGGCTAGAAGAGTTTGGGGTGCATGCTAGCAAAAGCCTACACTGCCATGAATGGGCCTTGAAAGGTGATCCTGGGGAGAGCTCAGAGAGGAAAGAGGAGAGCTGTAGGAAAGCCTCAGTCTTCTTAGAGACTACCTAATAATCCTCAGTAGAATATTGGTAGAAACATGGCCATTCTGATGAGGTATCAGATGGAAATGAGGAACATGTTATTAGAAATTGGAGGAAAGGTGATCCTTAATTATAAAGTGGCAAAGAAGTTGGCCGAATTGTGTTCATGTTCTAGTGTTTTGTGGAGAGTGGAACTTGCAAGTGACGAAATTAGATATTTAGCTGAAGTAATTTCTAAGCAAAGCGTTGAAGGTGTGGCTTGGCTCCTCCTGACTGCTTATAATAAAATGTGAGAAGAGAGAAATGACTTAAAGATGAAATTGTTATGCAAAAAGGAGGCAGAACTCAAAGATTTGGAAAATCCTCAGCCTATTCATATTGCAAAACATGAGAACACAAAGGGTGTGGTCAAGGGACAGTTTGATAAGGAGAGTAGTATGGATGTAAACTAGGCCTTATGTATCTCAACAGAGATGGGATTAGAGCAACAGAAACACTGCCAGCTGGGACTAAAGGAAACAGAGAAAATGGGACAAAACGAAGGAAGAATTTGGACTTCTTAGACCTACAGGACTGGACCATGATGCTATTCTGCTGCAAACATGGACTATTCTTCAAAGCAAGGGGAGAAGGCCCCCGGAGGTGATTCAGAGATCATCAGGGCTGCCACTCCCACCACAGGCTCAGAGTGTACGGGCCAGGAAGCTTGATTGCCTCCACCTAGGTTTCAAAGGACAGAGTGGCCAAGTAGAGCCACCAGTTTGGGACTCCAGACCAGGAGAGCCTCAGAGCACCAGCAGAGAGCCACCACGGGGGCAGGGCCCAGGCAGAGAGCTACTGTGGGCCATCCTGCCAAGCTGTGGGGGTGCTGTTGCCAGCCCAGTGGGCCTGAAAGGCAGACCATCAAGCCAAAGATGATTATTCTGGAGCCCTAAAGGTTAATGTTGTTTGCCCTGCTAGGTTTGGGGCTTACTTGGGACCCATTTACTTGACAAGAGATTTTTTTTTTTGAGGAAGATTATCCCTGAGCTAACATCTGCCAATCCTTGTCTTTTTGCTGAGAAAGACTGGCCCTGAGCTAACATCTGTGTCCATCTTCCTCTATTTTATATGTGGGACGCCTGCCACAGCATGGCTTGCCAAGTGGTGCCATGTCTGCACCCAGGATCCGAACTGGCGAACTCTGGGCCACTGAAGTGGAACGTGCGAAGTTAACCACTGCACCACTGGGCTGGCCTCAAAATTTTTACATATTGGGGTATATGGGGTAGCTATTGTGGTTGAAAACGGATTCGGCTTGAACTAAAGAAGCCTGACTTATGGCCTATCAAACATACATTGTACATCTGCTTTAACCATTAAAGTAAAGAATGCACCCTCTTAAGATAAGAATGCAGACTTCCCCTCTTACACCAGTATCGATAGCACCCTATCAGTAATGTCCATATTAGTCCCTTTCCAGACATCAGGGTCATGTTGACCTGCTAACTTGCAATTGAATATCTCTTTGGAACTTTGATGACTATGTATCCTGGGCATGTTTAATGCATGTTCTTTGTTCTAAAAAGGTATAAAACTGAACTGAAAACCATGCTTCTCCCAAACACTTTCTTCCTTTGTGGAAACTGCCTCCCCGGGTTATAATCCTCACTCTGGCTCAAGTAAAACTTACCTTACCCCTCTTATCTATAGAATGGTTATTGGTTATTTTGCATCGACATATCCCTTTTTGCTTTCCTATTTCTCTTTTCTGGAATGAGACTGTCTACCCCATGTCAATCCCACCTTGGCATTTTGGAAGCACAGAACTTACTTGGTTTCATGGGTTTGAAGCTGGAGAGGAACACTGCCTCAGGATGACTCGTGCTTTGAGTCTCACTCATAGGGGATTTAGATGAGACTTTGGAACTAGACTTTAGAGTTGGTGCTGGAATGAGTTAAGACTTTTGGGGCTATTGGATGGAACGAATGTATTTTGCATGTAAGAAAGACATGAATTTTGGGAGGCTAGGGGCAGAATGCTATAGAGTGAACATTTGTGCCCCCTCCCCAAATTCATATGTTGAAATTCTAACCCCCAACGTGATGGTATTAGGAGGTGTGGCCTTTGGGAGGTGATTAGGTCATGAGGGTGAGGTCCCCACGAGTGGGAGTAGTGCTCTTACAAAAGAGATCCCACAGAGCTCCCTGGACCTTTCCACCATGGAGGACACAGCTAGAACGTGGCAATCTATGAATCTTACCAGACACCAAATCTGTTGGTGTCTTGATCTTGGACGTCCTAGCTTTAAGAACTGTGAGACATAAATGCTTGCTGTTTGAGCCACCCAATCTACAGTATTTTTGTTATAACAGCCAAAATGGACTAAGACAATGCACTTAGATATTTTCTACTATCTCCTTTTTATTCTGTTTCATGTTTCCAAATATATGATGGTGGAGACTTGTTAACTTGATTTTAGGACAACCACGTGTGTGTCATGAGTTGCAGTTTGAACACTTTAGATGCTTCCAGTGTATCCAGGTAGCCCCTAAGCTCCAGGACACCATGGGGGTTTTAGAGGCCCATGCTGGCAGCCTACCTCTAAAGTGGCTTCCTCTGAATGGGGACCCCTGGAGGGGTTGTGCTTCCCCCTTGATGGGAAGGCAAAGACATTCGCTCTCTCTCCACCTAGGAGGGAGGAGCTCAAGACCCTAAAGCAGAACCCTCCTGGCTGGTCCTAACTGCCACAGCACCTAGCACTGCAGAGCCCAGGAAGCCAGGGCTCCCCAGGGAGGTCAGTGACAGTGCTCACTTTTGGTCATTGCTTACGATTGCTATGACAGGGCAGGTGCTGGCAGCAAGGGGCAATGAGCTGGGATGACGACCCCTGGGGATAGAGCATCACTTTGACCCAGAAAAATGCTAGACACTGGGCTCTGGGGTTCAAGGTCCCTCCTAGCTGAGAACCTGACTTGGGCCTTCCTAGTTGGAGAGGCAGGAGGGCAATTACAGAGGTTTCAAGTGGTCGAATAAGCCAGCAAGGCCTGATCTCAGCCAATATGGCATGGGAGATGTGATGGTCAGTTGTATGTGTCACCTTGGCCAGACTTTAGTACCCAGTTATTCAATCAAACACTAATCTGAGTATTGCTGTAAAGGTATTTGCAATTGTGGTAAATATCTGCAATCAGTTGACTTTAAGTAAAGAAGACTACTAATGCTCAGAAATGTGGGCGGGCCTCATCCAATTGTTGAAGGCCTTCAGAGCAAATGCTGAAGTTTCCTAGAGAAGAAGAAATTCTGCCTCCACACCGCAGCACCAACCCGTCTGAGTCTCCAGCCTGCCAGCCTGCCCTATAGATTTCGGACTTGCAAGGCCCCACAATTGTGTGAACCAGTTCCTTAAAATCAATCAGTCTACCTATCATCTATCTATCTTTTTTATCACCTATCTATCTATCCATCTATCTATCTATGTTTCTTTCTTTCTTTCATCTATTTTTCTGACTATTCATCTGTCCATCCATCCATCCATCCATCCATCCATCCGTCCACCCATCTATCTATCCATCTCTGTCTATTTAATCTCCTATTAGTTCTGCTTCTCTGGAGAACCCTGACTGAGCCAGGGCACTCCTAGAGCACTGATTAGAACCCCTCGACCACAGCTTCACAGCTTTTGTCAACCACGGTTCTGACCAGAATTATAATGTGGTTAATATTTACCTGCGCTGTTCAGACCTGCGGCTCACTTCCCGGTGGCCAGGGGGTAGCTGTGGAAGATGTCAAGTGAGGCTTGGAGGCAGTTTGAGGGGGCTTCCCTTTCAGGAGCAGGAGCTCCTTCACCTGAGGTCTCCCTGGCAGGAAAGCACCCTGAAATGGCAATAAGGGACAGCAAAAAGTTCAGGACTGGGTGACATCAGACAAGTCCCTTCTTCTTTCCAAACCTTGGCCTGTTTGTGTGGATGGAGAAATAGTCACCATTCTGGCTACCTTTGGGACTTGGTGGTAGCAATCAGAATCAGAAATGAGATGACAAGTGGGAAAGCACTTTGGAAGAGGGTGGAGCATCTATCCACATGAGACACTCTTACTGATGGGGGCCCAGGGCGGCATAATGACTTCCACGGACCCTGGGCACTTTTGCCTTTGTGGGCCCTTCCTCAACGAAAAAATAAACAACAATTATATTTTATGATTGTGTTGGTATAAAGATGAATACATTAATTCACATTAATGTGTATTAATTTACATTAATAGTGTACTATGTTAAAATATTTTCTTTGATCTAAAATCAAAATAAAATAAATTAAGATGTTTTATGAGCCCCTAAAAGTCTCATGGCCCTAGTGCCTCCTGTGCCTAAGGAAGTGGTCCCTAAGGGAGTCTGGCGCTCACTTGCCCACAGCCCTGAGACCTGTGCCAGCCCTAGGAGGAGGTTGGAGAATGTCCGGGCCACAGAGGAGAAAACTTCTCCGCTGGAATAGCTGAGTCAGCACAAAGAATAGGGTGGATTGCTTGCTTTTCATCTTTGCCATTAAAAATAAGTCTATTGATGGGACCGACCCACTGGCGCAGCAGTTAAGTTCACATGTTCTGCTTTGGCGGCCCAGGGTTCACCGGTTCAGATCCTGGGTGCGGACATGGCACTGCTTGTCAAGCCATGCTGTGGCAGGCATCCCACATATAAAGTAGAGGAAGATGGGCACGGATGTCAGCTCAGGGCCAGTCTTCCTTAGCAAAAAGAGGAGAATTGGTGGCAGATGCTAGCTCAGGGCTGATCTTCCTCAAAAAGAAAAAAAGGTCTATTGAAAAAAGATACAGTCTTGTAATTTAGATGACCAATGATGTGGGAAAGAACAATGTCCATGAGAAAAAGCAGCCCTGCTTTTGTGTTATCTACAATGATTGTGATCATAGCTAAGCTTATTAAGCACTTTTATAAGCTACACATCGGGCTAAGCCTCACTCCTTTCATCTTCACATGAAACCCATTTAGAGACCAAAATGTTGAGGCTCCAGGCTGGTGGGGGGATGGGGGAGTCAGAGGGAATGAAGAGCAGAAAGCAGAAGGGATCAGAGGGGGAAAGGGTTCTCCTGTGTTCTCAAGATTTGCCCTTCCAGAACCACCTCTATGATAGCTTCATCAACTTGGAACAACAGTACAGAACCTGATCCAAAAGTTAACACCTTCATTAACGCTTTTGCGCACTTGCCACCTTCCCAAAGGGAGAGAGCCAAGGTAGGGCTTGGTGCTCTGAGAGAAAACCGCTTCTGGCTCCAGGTAGAGAGGCCCCAAGGGCTAGTGGCTCTCTGGTGGGCCTGATGCTGCAGAGGGACCAGAGGAAAGCCAAGACCCTTAGGCTGTGTGGCCGGGAGTGGGTCATTTCAGCCCCTGAGGTTGCCCTTTCCTTGTGTGCCACCCTTCACAGGAAGGGGACCTCGTATTGGCTACACACCTACTGTGTGCCAGGGCCTCCCACACACTGTCTCATGGAAGCCCAGCAGTGGGGTGAAGCCATGCCCAGGCCCACCATGCAGACGAGGCAGCAGGCTCCGAGAGCCCAGAAGCACAAGGGGGAGAGAGAGGCACAGACACGGAAGTGCTTTGAACCGGCGGGAAGCCTGCACGTGCTTCAGTCCAGCCTTCCATCTGCTGCTTCGGACCCTTGACTGGCCTTCCCATTGCTCTTTCTCCACTTTTTAAAATTGTGGTTAATGTGTGTGTGTGATGAAAGTTGTCATTTAACATTTTTCAGTGTACAATTCAGTGGCGTTAATTACATTAATGAAGTTATGCAACAATCACCACTTTCTATTTCCAGAACATTTTCATCACTCCCCAAAGAAATCTCATATCATCACCAGCAATCTCCATTCTCTCCTCCCCCAGCCCCTGGTACCCACTCATGTGCTTTCTGTCTCTGTGGATTTGCCTCTTCTTGACATTTCATCTAAACGGAATCATACAATACGTGGTCTTTTGTGACTGGCTTCTTCCACTTAGCACGACGTTGTCACAGTTCGTCCACATTGTAGCACATATCTGTACTTCATTCTTTTTTACGGCTGAATAATATTCCATTATATGGACAGATTGCATTTTATTTATCCATTCACCAGTTGGTAGACATTTGAGTTGTTTCCACTGTTTGGCTATTGTGAATAATGCTGCTGTGAACATTTGTTGTCTGAACACCTGCTTTCAGTTCTCTTAGGCGTGTACCCAGGAGTGGAACTGCTAGGTCATATAGTAACTCTATGTTTAACTTTTTGAAGAACCACCACACCGTTTTTCACAGAGTTTGTATCATTTTACACTCCCACAGACAGTGTGCAAGGGTCTCAATTTCTCCACATCCTCACCAACACTTGTTATTTTTTTTTCCTTATCTTAGTGGGTGTGAGGCAGTGTCTCATTGTGGACTGGATTTGCACTTGGCCAATGGCTAGTGATGTTGAGCATCTTTGCACGTTTGTTGGCCCTTCCCATTGTTCTTAAGATGAAATAGGACATCCGTACCAGGGCCTCAAGGGCCTGCCCCCTCCTGTCTGGTGGATTCCCTGTGCCCCACTGCATGCCCCTCTGGCCCTCCGCTTGCACTCTGGGCACCAGCCACACGGCTTCCCTCTTCTCACGTGCCTCTGCCTGCAACGGCCCTCTTCCCCTGGCCCCTACCCCGTGGGTTAACTCCTTGCCCTCCTCCATCTATCCGTCCTGCCCACCAGACCAGGCTGACCCTGTCTGCATGCACAGAGCATCATCGTGCGCCGCTCCCCCAGCACCTCATCAAGTGATGGGCTTCCTGCTTCTTGCCGCGTCCTGATGGCGTGTTCACCACCGTGGCTCCGGCTCCTAGCTGACTGCTGGACAAACAGGATGTTTTGGGTCTGAAGCAGCAGGCAGAAGGCTGGACTGAAGGACTGAAGGACGTGTAGGCTTCCTGCCAAGAGATGGGCACTCCTGCCCAAGGGGCACAGACAGTTCAGTCTCAGGACTGTTCCCACCCCGAGCACCCAGTCCTAGGGCAGCAGCACAGATGAGGCATCCCCAAACGTCTCCCACTGACATCTTTGGAGTTGCCCACCGTCAGCTGCGGTCTGTTATGACTCAGGCCCTTGAGGCAGGATGACTATTGTCAGCAAGTGACTCACGGATGACAAGCGACTCCTCAGCCTTGGCAGCTAGCTGAGCCTGATGACATAGGGGAGAGAGCCCCACAGTGGGAGGCAAGAACCAGAGTTGCAGCCCCAGTCTGCAAGGACTCGCTGTGTGAGCTGGGGCCCTGTCCTCCCCAGTCTGTAGAACACATCAGAACCACCTGTGGAGCCTTCTAAAAATGCAGCTGGCTATCCCCTCTCCCCCGGCCTGCCCACTGGAGAGCCTGATTTAGTAGCTCTGGCATAGGGCCCAGGAAATGTGCATTTTAATGAGCAGCCCCAGTGCCGCGGATGCTCAACCTGGCTTGGGGACTCTGCACAAGCTGCTTTCAGGGCCCTGACCACCATCCCAGACTTACATTCTAGGATTCCAGAATGCCTTCTGTTGCAAACTTTGCTGGGCGAGTTCCAAGAAGTTCCTTAAAGAGCCAGTTTCCTTTCTGTTCCCTGAGTACCTCCTGTGGGCCAAGCCCTGGGGGGTACCCAGCAGTGGGGGCATGCTGACTCAAGCCTGATTGGTTGCTGCCCTAGAGCAGATGCTAGCCTTCTAGGATGAAGAGACTGCCACTTGCAATGCTTCTCCTCTAGGCCATACTCTGTGACAGGGTTTCGAATACCAAGGTACAAACCAAGGGGGTTGGGCAGGCAGGGGGAAATGGCAAAACCCCTCCTGATGGGCACATTGAGAAGCTGGGAGTCGGGACAGGCACTGCTGGGCTTTGAGCAACACACTGGAAAGTGTACAAGGGAGGAGGTGACAGCTTATGGACCTAGACTGGGGAGAGCAAGGGCAGGAGGTACAGGGAAGTGCGAGAAGCCTGGTGGGAGTAGTACTGTGGAAGAAAAAGGAAGGTTCTAGAATATGAGGTAAGAGAAGAGGTCATGGCTGTATCCTGGAGGACCTGGGGTTTTGGGGTGATGGGATGGTGAGGGCAGGGGTAGAGGATGGTGCATGAGCAGCTAAGGAGCCTGATATAGATCCTGTCATCTCTGGGGAACCATGACAGACCTGGGATCAGGGGCTACCATGGCAGAGCTTTGGGAGCTTGAGGCTGCAGCACTGGGGAGGGTCTGGGGATGGGGGGGCACCTCTTGCCCCTGAACTCAGAGTCTCTCCTCTTTGGGTTGCCCCTCACTCAGCAGTATGCACCCGCAGGCATTGCCTCCCCATTTGGGATGGTCCTAATGGCGTAAGGCCTGAGCTGGAGCTTCTAGCAAGGCTGCTCTCCCATCTGCTGGGTTTCTGTTGAGAGCAGGAAAGAGGCCCATTCTTTGCTAGGGCTGTGTGCCCAGAGGGGGAGCTAGCACAACTCCAAGGTGGTTAGTGTCAGGGCTCTGGATTCCCAGCCTATCTCTACTCCCTGCACCACCTTGGTTAAGCCGTCCATCCTCTCTAAGGCTCAGTCTGCTCCCTGGGGAAATGAGGATACAGTTACACCTGCCTTAGGATTCCAATGACCTTAAATGTGAGACAGTACAGAAACCCTTGGCAATGGGGCATCTCACACGGGTGACTCTGTAGCACTCTTCTTGTTCTTCACGGCAGAGGACAAACCCCACTAGACCTGCTGACTGGGTGGCCGAAGCTGAACTGCAGAGCTGGTGCCAAGGGGGCACACAGAAGACCAGAGAACACCAAAGAGAACTTTGTTGCTTGGGACAGAAGACAAGGGGAGAGACAGAAGGGGATCCCTGGGGGGAGTGACAAAGCTGATGCCTGGGGAGGGGTGGGCATTTGCCCAATCTGGGTTCCCTCTGCTGAGTAACCTGTGCCTGCCTGGCCTTGGCCTGCTCTCAGGAACCTTGCAGCTGCTAAACACTGCTTCCTCCTCTTGATGGAAAGTTGAGTTGTGGGCTGGAATCCAAGGGTGTGGCCACTATGGACTGGGTGAGAGGAGGTGCAAGGATGAGTATCCCCAGGGAGGAAGGGAGAGTTGGGCCAAGCCCTGGACCCCCAGGCTCAGGCTCCAACAGAGACTTTGCCCCCAGCTAGCTGGCCTCACGGGGGGCTGATTTCTAGGCAGAGGCCAGAATGTTAGGCCAGGGCAGCTGTAGCAGGTAGAGAGGAGGGGAACAGTTGTCAGAGGTCCTCAGGCTGTCCAGACCCCGGTTAAGGCCACCTCCCCTCCCCTCACCAGCAGGCCACCACCTAGCAGCACCTTCTGCTCTTCTCTGTCTCTGATTTATGATCCATACCCAGGGCCACCAGTGGCTCCAGGCCCTTGCCTGCAGGCTCCCTGAATGTCCCCCAGCGAATTCTTCCAAGCTAAGTGTGGACTAAGTCATCTCCTGTCAGAATCCTCCACGGCCCCCCGGCCCCAGGAAGAGTCTTGGTTCCTTGGGTAGATCAAAAATTCAGGCTTCGGGACCCCCTCCCCCATGGCTCACCGCTGAGAATTTCTGCAGGAGCCACATCTAATAAGCCTTGTCTCCTGGAAACAGGAGCACCTGCCTCTTCTTCCTCCTCTCACAGGGCCCCACCCTCTTGCTGAGTCTCAGTCCCCTGGGCCACAGATCTCACCAGCTGACCTTCCGCTCCTGAGTCCCCCCCTGCGTAGCCACCATCTCCCCCTCTCCTGCCCTGGCTTATCACCTGCTGGGCCAAAGCCAACAGTTGCTTCCCTAGGCTGGTATGGAGGAGACTGGACATGATGGTTAATTACATGAGTTAGCTTGGCTAGGCCATGGTGCCCAGGTGTTTGGTCAAACACCAGTCTAGATGTTGCTATGAAAGGAAGTTTCAGATTGATGAACACTTACAGTCAGTAGACTCTGAGTAAAGCAAATTGTCTTCCATAACATGGGTGGGCCTCATCCAATCAAATGAAGGCCTTAACAGCAAAGACTGAGATTCCCCAAAGAAAGGACTCTGCCCCCCGACTGCAGCATAGGAACCCGGCCTGAGTTTCTAGCCTTTGGACTCGAGACTGCAACACCAGCTCGCGCCGGAATCTGCAGCCTGCTAGCCTGCCCTGCTGATTTCAGCCTTGCCGGCCTCCATAATCGCATGAGCCAATTCCTTAAAAGAAATCTCCCTCTGTCTCTCTTTGTCTCTGTCTCTGCCTCTCTCTCCCCCTGACTAATACAGCAACAAGTGAGTGAAGTGTGGTGGCTGGGCTGGTGTGTGGCGGCACCCATTACCCCTGAGTATGATGAGCCTAGTCTGCATCCAGGCCACCCCACCCACATTGGTCCCAAGTCCGTTTCCCACACAGCTGGTGCAGGCCACATGCACATGGTCTAGAGAGGCCACGGACCCATGGTGAGGAGGGCTGGGTTCTACCGCAGCTCTGCCACCAGCTGGGTGACCCTGGGTGAAGTCGTGAAGTCTTTCCCCTCACTGGGCCGCAGTGTCCCCTGTTTCAACAGTAGAGCCGGATGAGAGTGGTTGTTTCTAAGTGTTTTCCACAGCAGATTGCTTTGGGGACTCTTATATAGTAGGTCAACCTTGAAAGCTGTCCAAGCAGGGCCTCTTTGGCTTCTGTGGAGTGTAGGGAGCTGCAGAGAGCTCCCCTGCACCCATCCCTCGTTCTTGCCTTAACCTTGGACATTGACCTCCAAAGTCTTGCTGCCCCTGCCTGCTCCAATGTCTGCAGACTGTCCTTGCCGTGCTTTTGGGTGGAATCTATTTCCCCATGGCCTTGCCTAGCTTGATGTGCCTCTGGGCTGATGGAGGGGAGCTCATTACTGCTTGTGACTCATAAAAGTCTAAAATCAGCAGACAAAAGCTCCTTTCAGAGCTCCCTTTGAAACCCAGGCTCTCGTTATATGACAAAGATACTTAGAGGACTGGGACAAGTGCAACCACATATAAGGCAAAAAACTGGGGCCTTGTCTTCCAGGGGAAGTGGCAGCTGGATCCCCCTTCGGAGCCCTCACACTCAGGCCCTGCTCTTTACTGAGTGGCCTGGGTAGGTATCCCTGTTCTAAGGCAGCCCTACTCCACGGACAGGCCCAGTGAAAGGCAAGGAGCCCAGATGTCCACCCTTAAGGATCGATGTGGCCAGGAAGCTGGATATTGTTAATTTTCTAGGCAACTATCAGCTCTCCCGGGGATTGGCACACAGAAGCCCTGAGCATCCCCAAAAGGCCAAGGGCAGCTGACCTGAGAGTTCAGAAAGGTAGCTTTGGCCTCCGTTTCCCTTCATCCTTGGGTAAAGGAACACACTTCACATAACGTGTCTAGACAACACAAGAGGAACTGGTAAACTTGGTGAAAATATGATTTTGACCTGGGCCTTACTCAAGATGATACCATGCCAGACATTATTCCGCCTGCACAAAGAAAACCTCCCTGCATACACCCTTCTGCCATCGCTGCCTCTGCAGGGGCCTCTGAAGGCTTTGGAATAAAGAGCAAGTGAGGAGCTGCCAATAATGTAATCAAAATTTCAAACGTATATGAAAAGAGGCGGTCAGGGCTTGCTCTGAAGGTCAGGGGAAACTTCTGTTGTTTGGCCTTCCCTAACCACCTGGGTACACCACCAAATGCTAGTGGTTATTGTTATCAGTAGGCTCCCAAATGGAATCTCAGGCACCAGTCTGACTGGACCAATAGGGATGAGAACTGTCATTTTCAGAGCCGAGCTGGTACAAAGGCAGCCCAGGAGCCCTTGGTTCTTTGACAGCTCTGACTTGCCACCTGTTGCCTGTGACCTGGCCCTCCTAGACTTTCATCCCCCCTGCAAGGGACACCCAGGACATCAGTGGCCTGTGAGACCATGGCTGTGGGTGTAACTCTTGAAGCCAGGGCCTGGACCCCCCTTCTTGGCACTTCCTGCTGCACACTGAGCTGCTGGTCTCAGGCAAACAGGACAGGAGTGGGGTCAAGCAAGGGTCCCTGGATAGCATCTTTCTGCTATCACGACACCTTGGACTGGAACTGTGGCAAAGCAAAGCAGGAGTCAGGAGTTGGAGGTACATGACAGGAGGTGTGAGCATGGGCTACTGCCAACCACTGTCATTGAGCTGGTGTGGCGCTTGACCTATCCTTTGTCTTGCTGGGACCTGCCACTACCACCAGTGGCTTCCTGGGAGGTGGCCTGGGATCCGGGACTCTGCACCCAAATCAAACCTCCCCAGAAGGCTGGAATTTCCTCTCAGGAGAGAGGGAAAAGATCTTTGGGACAAGAGAGGGCCCGTCCTTCTTCTACCTCCTCCACAGCACCCCTCCCTCCAGGCCAAGAGCACTACCCTGCCAGCACTGTTCTGGCTTAAAGAGTGCTTACCCAGCATGTATGGCTCAACTCTGACCTGCACAGCTACCCCGGAGAAGGGTTATCATCCCATTTGAAGAGGAGGAAGCCAAGGCCCAGAGAGGAGAAGAGCCGCTTCGAGAACCCAAGACAACAGATTTGTCAACCAGTCCAGGCCTGGCGGAAGATTCGAGGTTGAGCATCCCCAGAAGGGGCCAGTCCCAGGCCAGGTCACTTTCCACTCCTGGGGACCCTGAATGACTACACAGTGATTGCAATGCCTCCTTTTCTGACTTAGTCGGCCATCTCACAGCAACCACTGGCCAGGTGTCTTAGTCCGCTCGGCTGTCATGGTGGCTTAAATGATAGACATTTATTTCTCACAGTTCTAGAGGCTGGAAGTCCAAAATCAAGGTATTAGCAGATCTGGTTCCTGGCGAGGGCCCGCTTCCTGGCTTGTAGCCGCCATCTTCTCGCTGTGTGCTCACTTGGCCTTTCCTCAAAGCATGCCTGTGGAGAAAGAGGAAGCACCGGTATCTCTTCTTATGAGGGCACTAATCCAATCATGAGGGCCCCACCCTCACGACCTCATCTAACCCTAATTACCTCCCAAAGGATCCGTCTCCAAATACCATCACTTTGGAGGGTAGGGCTTCAACATGTGAATTTGGGAGGACACAAACATTCAGCCCGCATCGGCCAGGGAGAGTGGAGATGAAGGTAAGTCACCACTCATAGCTGGTAAATTTCCTCTCCTCAAACACAAATTACCCCAAGGCCCCAGGCAAGCAGAAGGGGATGGAGGAGCTCGGGCAGGAGAATCTGAGAGCTCCTCACCTGATGCGCCTTTTCCTTTCTGCTCTGGTGCCGGGCAAGTTTGTTTTTATTAACTGAATTATTGTTAATTCACAGGCTTCATATGCCAACTTCACCTTCCAAAGCAGTTAAGTACCAAGCCAAGAGCTTGCAGGCACTGAGCAGGCCTGATGGGGGATGGAGCCAGCCATGCTGCCTCAGCTTTGAGTGAAAGGCAAAGGGGCTCCACCCAGCAAGGCACTGGCCAGCCTCTAGTTGCTCCTTGGGTGCCACTGCCAGGGTCTGGGCCCTTGCATGGTCCATGGGCTCAGGGTCTTGGGAGAGGCATGGCCTCCTGTATGAGTTTCCTGTGGCTGCCATAACAAGTTACCATAAACTCTGTGACATAAAAGAACAGAAATTTATTGTCTCATGGTTCTGGAGGTCAGAAACCCAAAATCTAGGTGTTGGCAGCACTACGCTTTCTTTGAATGTTCTAGAGGACAGTCTTTCCTTGGCTCTTCCAGCTTCTGGTAGTTGCTTGCATCCTTAGCATTCCTTGACTTGTGGCTGCATCACTCCAATTTCTTTCTCCCTCTTCACATGGCCTTCTGTTTTGTTCTGTGTCTTTCTCCTCTTTTGTCTCTTATACGGACACTTGTCATTGGATTTAGGATCCACCAGGATAATCCAGAATGATCTCATCTCAAGATCCTAAACTTCATTACATCTTCAAGGATCCTTTTTCCAAATAAGGTCGTGTTCACAGGATCTGGAGGTTAGGGCTTAGATATATCTTCTCGTGGGCCACCATTCACCCCACAACATCCATCCCCAACAAGGGATCACAGGTCACTGACTTCCTAGAAGTCCAGATGTCAGGGCAGAGAGGCCATTGACAAGACCAACTGCCACCTTCTCCTTTCAGAACCGAAGTAGCTGAGGCCTCAGGGGAGGAGGCTGTCCTGCCTCAAGGTTCCCTGGCAAGTGACGGACAGAGCAGGGCCTTGTCACCCAGTCGCTAGGCTCCGATTGCCTGGATGAGCCTCCTGCACTCAGGCCCAGGCCCAAATCATTTGCACGACATGGGCATTTGCAAGGGGAACAAGTCCTTGGGGTCTCTCGGCACAAGGCAGGGCTGGGCTTTGGGGGTGGTGACTCCATTCTTACATCTTGGTGTGGCATTACGAGACCTTGCTCCCCACAGGCCTCAGGCCCCTCTGCTGGAACAGGAGAGGGCTAGAGGGGGCTCTCCAGGGCTTCTCTGGGGGTTCTCCCAGTTCAACGCTAATGGCTGCCCAGGAGGCCAGGTGGCCCAGTGCTCTTGGCATGGCTGCAGATCAGCTGGGTGGAGGGCAGCCCTCAGATCCACCGGATTCCTGCTGCTATGGCACTGAGAGTGAAAACACTGGCAGCATCCCCTCTGCAATTCCAGCAGGGATGCTCTTGGCTGGCCCGGGACCTGTGGGTCTCTAGGAATGGCCTGTACACCTCACAGTATGCTGAGCCACAGCAGAAAGCCCTAGGGTAGGGACATTCCAGCAGCCTCAAGGCCCAGGCCTGGCTGCTACTTGATCCTCCCCGTCTCCTACAACATTTCTGCTCCATGGCCACCCTGTCCCTTCTGGTATGCCTCCATCGAATGAGACCTCAGTCTCAACCTCCCTCCTTCCCGAAGCAGCCAATACCAACTTCCTGAGAAGTCTTCTACTCTGTTACACCAGGACCTGCACCTCGGTCACTCCTGCCGCCCCCATCCCAGTTCTCAAGGAGACTGCCGACCACATCAGGAGATGCCCTCTCTCCCACGGGCAAATGGCAGTTCTTCTGCAAGCTTCCCTCTGCCAAACGTGCTCTAGTTTGTCAGGGTCCTTATGAGTGTGGGGCCCAGAACTAGCCAGAATATCTGGTTGGTGTCTGGCCAGAGCAGAGCAGAGGGGGAGCTGTACACACCAGACACTGCCAAACACTTGATATCTAGTATCTCATTGAATCCTCCTAACAGCTCTTTGAAGTAGATTCTGTTATTGTTCCCACTGAAACGAGGAAAAAGACTGAGTCTCAGAGGGGTTAAGTAATTTTCCCAAAGTCACAGAGACAATAAGTGGTAGAGTCAAAAATCTAATCAGACAATCTGGTTCCAGAGCCCATGCCTTACACACTAAAATGCAGAAGAGAGAAGCACACTCACCTCCCTTCTGAATACCTTGCCTCTGTTGATACAGCCCAAGGCCCTGAGTGTTTATCTGGCCACTTTATTGTGGCACCAACTCAGATCGGGTAGTTGACTACTCTCCTCACCCATCTCCGTGTCTTGCCCTGTGTGTTCCCTGGGTCCTGATTCAGAGTCTCTCTGTCTCCACTGCCCAGGTACTCTCCTCCAACTGAGCCATGCTCCAGCTCATGGAGGTCCTTCCTTCTCCCCCCTCCATGCCCCTGCTGGCCAACGCGATCCCTTAGGAGAGAGAAGTTAGAGCACAGCAGGTGGGCAAAGGGCTGGTACACAGAGCTGTGCGCTGGCAACTGCTATATTGAGAGCAATTCCTGGAAATCAGGAAACAACTATTGAGGCGAAAGGCATCAGAATTAAATCGGCCTTTGAAACAAACAAGTGCATCTCCGCAGGCATCAGCTGTGATTCTGCAAGGCTCCAAGATGAGCCCTAAATGAGATAAAGTATTCCAGCCCAGGTTGGGCTGGGCATGCGGGGGCAGAGTGTTGGACAATCTGTGGGAGCCATTAGCACAATCTTATTTGAATTGCAAGTCATTGAGGGAAACCGGGAGGAGAGCATCTCATCCCGAGGTCCTACCTATGGCACAGCGCCCAACCTTCCTGCAGGGGCACGAACTGTGTCGTCTGAAAAATGGGGGAAAAGAGACACAGCACTTTCAGTAGAGCCTGAGGCCAGGGGGCTTTCTCCCTCTCAAGAATTCTTCCAGCCCTCGGAGCTGAGATTCCTGGGGTTAGAGTAGTCCGGAAGTGTAACTCCTTTTCCCTGTCCCTGAAATAAGATCATTTTTAGGAAGTACAGACAAATATCAACACCCATGGTGACAGTCCTTGGGGACTCAAAAAAGTCACAATATACTCCAGGAGCTTCGAGCACTCACAGCTGCAGTCACATGACATTTTCCAGCTGAATCCTTGCAATCCAGTGCAATTCAACAAATGTCCCCCATCCCAGTGACGAACAAGGCTGCACTGGGGGCTGCCCGGTGGTGCAGCAGTGAAGTTCGCACGTTCCGCTTTGGTAGCCTGGGGTTCCCCGGTTCGGATCCCGGGTGTGGACATGGCACCGCTTTGCAAGCCATGCTGTTGTAGGTGTCCCACATATAAAGTAGAGGAAGATGGGCATGGATGTTAGCTCAGGGCCAGTCTTCCTCAGCAAAACCAGGAGGATTGATGGCAGATGTTAGTCCAGGGCTAATCTTCCTCCCCCACAAAAACACACAAAAAAACCAGGCTGCAGTGGAGGGAAATAGAGAGGAAAGACTTAGTGCCTACCCCTGGGGAGCTCTCACACGAGGCAATGCCTCCTTCTAATATAACATCCAGCCTGCTAACTGCTAGAGAAGATGTTCTGAGAGTGGGATCAGGAAGTTACAGGAAAACAGGATCATTTCACTTAAAAATCTGGGAAGGCTTCCTGGGAGAGGCATTAGACGACCTGGGCCTTGCAGGATAAGTAGTATTTCAATGGCCAGAGATGGTGATGAGGGCATTCCGGTGGAGGCGAGAGCATGGGCAAGGGCATGGAAGGACATACTTGAAAAACGGCAAGTAGCCCATTTGGCTGGAACCCTGTGTCCTGGGCTGATAGCGTGGGCCGAGGCAGATCCTGCAGGTGACAGGAAGTCATCAAAGGTGCTGGGGAAGGGAGGTGGCACTAGTGGATGTATGCATAGTCCCATGCAGCTGTTCTCCAAGTGAGATCTGTGGAGCCCTAGAGGTCCCTAAGACACTTTCACAGGGTCTGGGAGGTCAAAACTATTTTCACAACAACGCTAAAACATCTTTGACTTTTCCACTGGGTTGATATTGGCACTGATGGTGAAAAGCAGTGGGGGGTAAAACAGCAGGCGCCTGAGCACGAGCAAGGGCAGTGGCACCAAATTGTACCAGTGGTCACTGGATTCTTCACTGTCATGTGCTTATAGTTAAAAAAACAAAAAGCCAGCTTCACTTAAGAATGTTGTCAGTGGGGACCGGCCCCATGGCCGAGTGGTTAAGTTTGCGCCCTCCGGGTTGGTGGCCAAGGGTTTGGCAGGTTTGGATCCTGGACGCGGACATGGCACCGCTTATCAGGCCATGTTGAGGTGGTGTCGCATATAGCACAACCAGAAGGACCTACTAGAATATACAACTATGTACTGGGGGGCTTTGGGGAGAAAAAGCGAGAAAAGAAAAAGAAAAGAATGGTGTCAGTGAAGCGGTAATAATTAACTTCATCAAATGTTGACCCTTGAGTGCCCATATTTTAAACATTCTATGTGATGAAACGGGAAATATGCTTAAAGCACTCCTGCTGGAAACCGAAGTGCAATGGTTGACTCCAGGCAAAGTGCTCGTGCCATTGTTTTGAGTTGTGAGCTGAACTGGCTGATTTTTCATAGAACATCTTATTTACTTGAAAGAATGACTAACTAATGTTATTCAGATTTGGGTATTTGGCAGACATTTCTCGTAAATGAACAAAGTGAGCCCACTGCTTCAAGGAAAACAACTGATGGTAATTTTTGCCCATGATAAAATTTCAACTTTAAAGCATAATTAGAATTTTGAAAAACTTGTATCCACCACTGTGAGCTTGACAGCTTCCCAATAGTTAAAGATTTTTTCCAATGAGATGGGTGGTTATAGTAACAAATGTGATTTTTCGATGTTGTAGAATGAAACGCGTCAACATATGGAAGCTCTGCCTAAGTCAGGGCACCGGTATTTTCCAAGTGACCAGTGCATGATGTTATCAAACCATGCCTGGATAAAAGATCCATTCAAAGAATGAGAGTCCCGTGGGGTTTAATGGAACCAAGTACGGAAAGGTCACTGATACAGTTTCACATTCCTCACTGCACTTAACCTGGAAGAAACAACCACTGGTTGAATTTGGTGTCATGTTAAAAAAGAAAGTCCACAATTATTTGAAAAGTCTATTAAAATATTCCTCCCTTTTCCAACTGCATGTCTGTGTGAGGCTGGCTTCCTTCATGTACTTCAACCAGGACAACGTATCATAACCGAAGAGAGAAGTAGATGTGAGAATCTAGCTGTCTTTTATCAAGCCAGATGTTAGAGAGATTTGAAAAAAATATAAAATAATGTGATTCTTTTCTTTTAATTGAGGTTACGATAGTTTACAACCTTGTGAAATTTCAGTTGTTCATTATTATTTGTCAGTCATATTGTAGGTGTACCACTTCACCCTTTGTGCCCACCCCACCCCCCTTTCCCTTGGTAACCACTAATCTGTTCTCTTTGTCCATATGTTTATCTTCCACCTATGAGTGGAATCATGCAGAGTTTGTCTTTCTCTATCTGGCTTATTTCACTTAACATAATACCCTCAAGGTCCATCCATGTTGTTGTGAATGGGACGATTTTATCCTTTTTTATGGCTGAGTAGTATTTCACTGTATATATACCATAGCTTTTTCTTTATCCAATCATCAGTCGATGGGCACTTAGGTTGCTTCCACGTCTTGGCTATTATGAGTAACGCTGCAATGAACATAGTGGTGCATGGGTCTCTTTGAATTGCTGATTTCAAGTTCCTTGGATAAGATACCCAGTAGTGGGATGGCTGGGTCATATGGTATTTCTATTTCTAATTTTTTGAGAAATCGCTATAGTGTTTTCTATAGTGGCTGCACCAGTTTGCATTCCCACCAGCAATGTATGAGGGTTCCTCTTTCTCCACAACCTCTCCAGCATTTGCTATTTTTTGTCTTGGTAATTTTAGCCATTCTGCTAGGTGTCAGGTGATATCTTGGTGTAGTTTTGATTTGCATTTCCCTGATGGTCAGTGATGATGAGCATCTTTTCATGTGTCTACTGGCCATCCGTATATCTTCTTTGGAGAAACGTCTGTTCATATCTCCTGCCCATTTTTCGATCGGGTTGTTTTATTTTCTGTTGTTGAGTTGTGTGAGTTCTGTATTATTATGAAGATAAACGCTTTGTTGGATATATAATCTGTAAATATTTCTTCCCAGTTGTTGGGTTGCGTTTTTGTTTCAATCCTGTTTTTGCTTGCCTTGTAGAAGCTCTTTAGTCTGAGAAAGTCCCATTTGTTTATTTTTTCTATTGTTTCCCTTGTCTGAGAAGACATGGTGTCCAAAAAGATCCTTTTAAGACTGATGTCAAAGAGTGTACTGCGTATATTTTCTTCTAGAAGTCTTACGGCTTCAGGTCTTACCTTTAAGTCTTTGATCCATTTTGAATTTATTTTTGTGAATGGCATAAAAGAATGGTCTATTTTCATGTTTTCACATGTGACCGTCCAGTTTTCCCAAGACCATTTGTTGAAGAGACTTTCCTTTCTCCATTGTATATTCTCAGCTCCTTTGTCGAAGATTAGCTGTCCATAGACGTGTGATTTTACTTCTGGGCTTTCAATTCTGTTCCATTGATCTGTGCACCTGTTTCTGTACCAGTACCATGCTGTTTTGATTACTGTAGCTTTGTAGTATATTTTGAAGTCAGGGATTGTGAGGCCTCCGGCTTTGTTCTTTTTTCTCAGGATTGCTTTAGCAATTCGGGGTCTTTTGTTGCCCCATATGAATTTCAGGATTCTTTGTTCTACTTCTGTGAAGAACATCATTGGGTTTCTGATTGGGATTACATTGAATCTGTAGATTGCTTTAGGTAGTACGGACAATTTAACTATGTTTATTCTTCCAATCCATGTGCATGGAATGTCTTTCCATCTCTTTATGTCATCATTAATTTCTTTCAGGAAAGTCTTGTAGTGTTCATTGTATAGATCTTCCACTTCCTTGGTTAAATTTATTCCAAGATATTTTATTCTTTTTGTTGCGATTGTGAATGGGATTGTGTTCTTGAGTTCTCTTTCTGTTAGTTCATTATTGGAGTATAGAAATGCTACCGATTTATGTAAGTTGATTTTGTACCTTGCAACTTTGCTGTAATTGTTGATTACTTCTAGTAGCTTTCTGACGGATTTTTTAGGGTTTTCTATATACAAGATCATGTTGTCTGCAAACAGTGAGAGTTTCACTTCTTCATTGCCTATTTGGACTCCTTTTAGTTCTTTTTCCTGCCTAATTGCTCTGGCCAAAACCTCCTATACTGTGTTGAATAAGAGTGGTGAGAGTGGGCACCCTTGTCTTGTTCCTGTTCTCAGAGGGATGGCTTTCAGTTTTTCCCCATTGAGTATGGTGTTGGCAGTGCGTTTGTCACATATGGCCTTTATTATGTTGAGATACTTTCCTTCCATACCATTTTGTTGAGAGTTTTTATCATAAATGGATGTTGGATCTTGTCGAATGCTTTCTCTGTGTCTATTGAGATGATCATGTTGTTTTTTTCCCCTCATTTTGTTAATGTGGTGTATCACACGTTGATTGACTTGTGGATGTTGAAACGTCCCTGTGTCCCTGGTATAAATCCCACTTGATCATGGTGTATGATCTTTCTAATGTATTGCTGTATTCGGTTTGCTAAAATTTTGTTGAGGACTTTTGCATTTATGTTCATCAGTGACATTGGCCTGTAGTTTTCCTTCTTTGTGTTGTACTTGTCTGGTTCTGGGATCAGGGTGATGTTGGCCTCATAGAATGAGTTAGGAAGTGCTTTATCTTCCTCAATTTTCTGGAATAGTTTGAGAGGTATAGGTATTAAATCTTCTGTGACTGTTTGGTAGAATTCTCCAGAGAAGCTGTCTGGTCCTGGACTTTTATTTTTGGGGAGGTTTCTGGTTACTATTTCAATCTATTGTGATTGCTATATTCAGATTCTCTATTTCTTCTTGATTCAGTTTTGGGAGGTTGTAAGAGTCTAAGAATTTATCCCTTTCTTCTAGGTTGTCCAATTTTGGCATATAGTTTTTCATAGTATTCTCTTATCACCTTTTCTATTTCTGTGGTATCCATTGTGATCTCTCCTCTTTCATTTCTGATTTTATTTATTTGAGTCTTCTCTCTTGTTGTCTTGGTGAGCCTAGCTAAGGGTTTGTCAATTTTCTTTATTTTCTGGAAGAACCAGCTCTGCTTCATTGATCCTTTCTACTGTCTTTTTTTCTTTCTATTTCACTTATTTCTGCTCTAATTTTTATTATTTCCCTCCTTCTACTGACTTTGGGCTTTGTTTGTTCTTCTTTTTCTAATTCTGTTAGGTGTAGTTTGAGATTGCTTATTTGAGATTTTTCTTATCTATTGAGATGAGCCTGTATTGCAATGGATTTCCCTCTTAGGACCACTTTTGCTGCAACCCAAACGAGTTGGTATGGTGTGTTTTCATTTTCATTTGTCTCCAGATAATATTTGATTTCTCCTTTGATTTCTTCAATGATCGTTCAGTAGCATGTTGTTTAATCTCCACATCTTTTCTCCTTTCCCAGCTTTATTCTTGTAATTGATTTCTAGTTTCATAGTACTATGGTTGGAAAAGATGCTTGGTATTATTTCAATCCTCTCAAATTTGTTGAGGCTTGCTTTGTTTCCTAACATATTGTCTACCATTGAGAATGTTCCATGTGCACTTGAGAAGAAGAATGTGTAACCTGCTGTTTTTGGATGGAGTGTTCTATATATATCTATTAAGTCCATCTCGACTAGTTTTTCATTTAATTCTACAATTTCCTCATTGACTTTCTGTCTGGATGATCTATCTATTGGTGTTAGTGGGGTATTGAGGTCCCCTACTATTATTGTATTGTTGATATCTCCTGTTAGTTTTGTTAATAGTTGCTTTACGTACTTTGGTGCTCCTGTGTTGGGTGCATATATATTTGTAAGTGTTATGTCTTCTTCATGGAGTGTCCCTTTTATCATTATAAACTGCCCCTCTTTGTCTCTTTTTACCTGTTTTGCCTTGATATATAAGTGTGGTGAAACCTGCTTTCTTATGTTTGCTGTTAGGTTGGAGTATCATCTTCCATCCCTTCACTTTGAGTCTGTGTTTGTCTTTGGGGCTGAGGTGTGTTTCCTGGAGGCAGCATATTGTTGTGTCTTGTTTTTTAATCCATCCTGCCACTGTGTGCCTTTCGATTGGAGAATTCAATCCATTTACAATTAGAGTGTTTACTGAAATGTGGGGGACTAATGCTGCCATTTTATCACTTGTTTTCCAGTTCTCCTGCATTTCCTTGTTTCTTGTCCCATGAATTTAGGACTACCAATTCAGTTAGGTAGTTTTATATGTTGGTTTTCTTAGTTTTCTCCTTATTTGTAATTTGTGTCTCTGTTCTAATTATCTGTTTAGTGCTTACCACGTGCTTTGTATAAAATATCACATAGATGAGATAGTCCATTTTCTGATAGCCTCTTATTTCCTTAGACTAAGCCAGTTCCATCCCTTTCCTCTTCACCTTCTAAGTTGTTATTGTCAGATCCTTTTTTCTTCTTGTGTTGTGAGTTTGTGGTTAAAACGACAAGATTATATTTATTCTTGGTGTTTCCCTTCCCTTTATCTTTAATGTTATACTTAAACATTTGCTAACTTGTTCTGATGGAGAGCTGCAACTTTCTGATTTTGTCTTTCTACTTATCTCCTTGCTCAGGGCTTTGTAACCCCTTTCCTTTCTTTCTTTCTTTTCTTTTCTTTTCTTTTCTTTTTTTTTAGGTATGAAGGCCTTCCTGAGCATTTCTTGTAGGGCGGTGGTTTGTGGTGATGAACTTCCTTAACTTTTGTTCATCTGGGAAAGTTGTTTTTTTTTTTTTTTTTTTTTAAAGATTGGCACCTAAGCTAACAACTCTTGCCAATCTTTTTTTTCTTCTTTTTTTGTTTCTGCTTTTCTGCTTTTTTCCCCCAAATCCCCCCAGTACATAGTTGTATATTTTAGTTGTGGGTCCTTCTAGTTGTGACATGTGGAATGCTGCCTCAATGTGGCCTGACGAGCAGTGCCATGTCGTCCACACCCAGGATCTGAACCGATGAAACTCTGGGCTGCAGAAGTGGAGTGTGCAAATTTAACCACTCGGCCATGGGGCTGGCCCCAGGGAAAGTTTTTATTTCTCCGTCATATTTGAAGGATATTTTCACTGGATAGAGTATTCTTGGCTGAAAGTTTTTGTCTTTCAGAATTTTGAATTTATCATTCCATTCTCTCCTAGCCTGTAAGGTTTCTGCTAAGAAATCTGCTGACAGCCTGATAGGGGTTCTTTTGCAGGTTATTTTCTTGTGCCTTTCTACCCTTAATATTTTCTCTTTGTCATTGACTTTTGCAAGCTTCACTACTGTATGCCTTGTGGTTGGTCTTTTCACATTGATCAAGTTTGGAGATCTACTGGTTTCTGTCACATGGATTTCCAGCTCCCTCCCCAGGTTTGGGAAGTTCTCAGCTATCATTTCTTTGAACAAGCTTTCTGCTCCATTCTCTTTCTCTTCTCCCTCTGGGATACTATAATGCTTATGTTGCATTTCCTAATTGAGTTGTACATTTCTCGGAGAGTTTCTTCATTTCTTTTTAGTCTTAGTTCTCTCTCCTCCTCTGTCTGAAGCATTTCTATATTCCTATCCTCCAGACTGCTAATTCTGTCCTCCATATTATCAGCCTACTGTTCGGGGCATCTAGATTTTTCTTAATCTCCTCCATTGCGTTTTTCATTTCTAACATTTCTGATTGATTCTTCTTTACAGTATCAAGCTCTTTTGTGATGTAGCTCCTGAACTTGTTGAGTTGCCTATCTGTATTCTCTTTTAACTCATTGAGTTTTTTAGTGATAGCTATTTTGAATTCTTTGTCATTTAGGTTACAGATTTCTGTGTCTTTGGGATTGTTTTCTGGGTACTTGTCATTTTCCTTCTGTTCTGGAGATTTAATATATTTTTTCATACTGCTTTATGGTGTGGATTTGTGCTTCTGTATATGGATAGAGTTTGGTTACTGCTTCCACTTGCTGCCACTAGGGGGGAGGGGGCAGCAGCTGTGTAATCTGTGCTGACCAGAATTTCTGTCAGCTCCTCCTGACTGAGCCTGGGTCACTCCTTGGGATGACAGTGGCCCTGTGGGGTCTCCCATAAACTGTGGGAACAATCACACAGGGGCTTTGGGTTGCTGCACCCTGCTCCCACAGACGGGCCTAGACATGCTCCCTCCTTAGGGACTGCAGCGGTGTTATGGGCTTTCACGGCAGCCAGGAGCTGGTTCACTCAGACTTGCAGCTCTGCCACTGTCTGGTCCTGCTGCATCTCACTTGACCTCTCTGGGCTGCAGCAGAGCTATGGGCAGCTAATGCAGCTGACAGTTAGCTCAGCCAGCCATGCCACTTCTGCTCTTAGGTCACCCAGCCTTTGTGCTTGGTGGGTGGGGCCTCTCCACTAGAGCTGAGCAGAGACTCTCCCTGCAGCTGCTGTGGGGCTGTGGATTTTCCCCCTACACCATGGAGCAGTCACACTGGGGCTCCAGATTGTCCCTGCCAACTCATGTGGTCCTGTTGGATCTCACTTGTCCCCTCAGGGCCACAGCAGAGCCGTGGGTGTTTAATGCAGCTGACAGGTAGCTCACCCAGCTGAGCCACTCCTGCCCCAAGGTTGCCCAGCCTTTGTGCTTGGTGGGTGGGGCCTCTCCACTACAGCTGCTGTGGGACCAAGGATTTTGCCACTGGACCAAGGAGCAATCACACCGGGGCTCCAGATAGTCACCGCCCACTGGTGTGGTCCCACTGGGTCTCACTTGCCCCCTCGTGGCCACAGCAGAGGTATGGGTGTTTAATGTAGGCAGTGGGTAGTTCACCCAGCCACACCACTTCTGCTGCAAAGCCACCCAGCCTTCGTGCTTGGTGGGCAGGGATTCTCCACTAGGGCCAAGCAGAGACTCTCCTTGCAGCTGCTGTGGGACCATGGATTTTCCCACTGGACCAAGGAGCAGTCATGCTGGGGCTCCAGATTGTCCCTGCCAACTCATCAGTCCTGCTGGATCTCACTTGGCCCCTCAGGGCTGCAGCAGAGCTGTGGGAGTTTAATGCAGCCGGCGAGTAGCTCACCCAGCCAAGCCACTCCTGCCCCAAGGTCACCCAGCTTTTGTGCTTGGTGGGTGGGGCCTCTCCACTAGGGCCAAGCAGTGACTCTCCCTTCAGCTTCTGTGGGACCATGGATTCTCCCACTGGTCCACAGGGCAATCACAGGGGTGTTAGAGCTGTAGTCACCTGTTTCCACAGTTGTGCCGATGTGCATGCCCACCCTTGGGGCTGCAGCAGTGCTATATGAGTGTCAGCTGGGAGAGGGTTGCTCACAGGTACTAGGCTGTCTGGGGGCCAGGGAGTTTTCACCTATCTCCATCTCCTCCCTGGGGGTAGTCCATTCATCTTCTGCTGTATAGCAGTGCGGGTCTCTCGAGCATCCTGAGGCACTGTGTGAGTTAATGTGATCGTTTTGAATACAAATTTTTGTTCTGGAAAATACAGTTATTTTCATTAAAATATTATTTATATTTATATAAAATGAGCTTATTATTTTAATTTCAATATTAATAAATTAATAAATATTTTAACAAATTTTTCTATTATGGTTAACATGAAGAGATATAACTTACATCAACAAAACCTCTTTGGGGTCCTCAACAAATTTTCTTGTTGCTGCTGATTTACCTCATTGTATTCTGCTTTTTTGTATTGAGGTGATGTTCACGTGACATAAAATTAATCATTTAAAATCATATAATTCATTGGCATTTAGTACATTTACAATGTTGTCCAACCATTACCTCCATCTAGTTCCAGAACATTTTCTTTACCTCAAAAGGAAACTCCATACCCGTTAAGCATTCACTCCCCTTTCTGTCCTTCCCCCGGCACCTGGCAACCATTAATATGATTTCTGTCTCTCTGATTTACCCTCAGTAAGTTTTAAGAGTACGAAAGTGTCTGAGACCAAATAGTTTGAGAACCACTGGCTTAGTGGTTCAAACTCCAGCTCTGCTTTTATTAGCTGTGATGCCTTGGTCAAATTGCCTAACTTCTAGGAGTCTAATTTCCCTGACCCCTAAAATGGAGATAATTATTGTAGCATTTTCATGAGGCTATTGTGAGAATTAAACGGAACAATGCATGTAAAGTTCCTGGAGCATAGAAAATACTCAATTAATGGGAGTTCTTATCAACCCTTGGCAGGAAACACTGATTCCATTTCCATACACTCTGTCTCTAGATGTGACTGGAAATGTCTCGAGAACAAGAGCCAGGTCTTATTCACCTCATTGCCACTTGTTTACCAGCCGCGAGACTTTGGTGAGTAACTCTACCTTTCTGAGCCTTGCTTTCTTCATCCATAAAAAGGAGCTAATTATAATACCCATTCTACAGAGTAGTTATGAGAATCAATGTAGGAGTGAATGCTTATAACATTCTCAGCACATAGGAGGCACTCAATGGCAGGCAGTCATTTGGGGGTTTGCAATGATGACAATGACATTGGCAAAAATGCTGACACCACCTCTTGGCTTTTACACCCTGGGTGCAGCTCAGGAGCCATCACTGCAGCCTGGCCCTTCCTCTAGGCTGTGTGAGTGATGGGCCCATAATCCTTTCTTCCCAGGAGATGGCAAGATCATGTCAGCACAGTCTCCCCTGTGCTTTAAGGGGTCTTTGTCTTTGCTTGGCTGCTCTCTGTGCACAGGCTGTTTGGTCTTTGGAAGAGAAAATACGCTTATACTAAGTGTTCCTGCTAGAGCTATGTGTCAGGTCCAGCCCCAGAGAACACTCCAGTCCCCTAGTTCTGCGCTCAGCTGGATTTAAGGGCACTTTAATAACTGGCTGGTGGAAGTTCCCAAGATACCCTGGAAAGGCCCTAGGGAGTCAAACTTGAGAGGTGCTCTTATACTTGCCTGGTAGCTCCCCATGGCCACCCCCTACACAACCGCTTTGCAAAGGAAAGAAATGTGCTCTGATACTGGAGTCCATTCTGATAATGCAGGGCTCCCTGGGGGTAAATCTGTCTCCCCTGCCATCAGCATGTGGATCCAGGCCTGGCAGGCCTTCGCTGCCACGTTTAACACTCCCCTGACACGGCTGTGAAATCTGAATTCTTGTCAAAGTCATTTTGAGGGTGGTGAGCTGAGTAAGGCTGGCCCTCTCAGCCATGTATCCAAAGGACAGGTAGGGTGGTGGAGTGGAGAGAAGAAGAGACTTGGATCAACCCTGCTGAGGAATGGAGACATACCTCCATGAGCCTCAGTTTTACCACTTGAGGAATGAGAAGGTTGGACTAGTTCTGGGTTCTTGGATTTTAGTCAGCATTAGTCAGGGAGCAATGGCCACTGAATATTCACTTTCCTGGACTCTTGAGGAGAGTCTTCCTGACTCACTTTGCCCTGGAGAGGCTTCTTCTGGGCCCGAGGACCTGAATGAAACAGGCAAGGGGTAATTCTACCCTGGGTGGGTGACGTAAGTCATCACATAACACAAAGAAAGCTGCTGGCCCCAAGGTTCACCCAACTGGGAAGGAAGTATCTTCCTGCTCTGTGCACAGAAAGAATATCCATGGAGGCAGTGAGCCAAAGGTGGATTGGTATATCTGGTGATGGAGGATGGTAGCAGGTGACGGTGGGGTGGGAAACTAGGAATACACCTCAGTCAGGGCCTGGGGCAGTTTATTGCATGGCCTTCGGGACCTCTAGAAAGTTAGCTTGGGGATAATATGGACTGGGTATCCACCATACTTCATGCTTCATGTGCAGTGTGCTCTGATTGTCTGTGGTTTTCAGCAGACGATGAGACCTCTGGGTTTGCAAATTCAGGAGTAAAAGGGTCAGGTCTTTATGGTGAGTTCTGACATGGTTTTAACTGTCCTCTGCTCCACAGTATACCTCCAGGACACTCTCTTTGCTCCCATCTCTAGCCCAAGCAGCCCCTCCATACTCTCCTTAATAAAAGAGAAATTAGTAGGCGTTTAAAGAAGAGTGACAGCCCTGGGAATACAGTGCTGCAAGACCTAAGTGGTGATGAAAACTACTGTTGAAGGCTGAATAATGGCCCCAAACTAGAACCTGTAAATGTGACTTTCTATGGAAAGAGCATCTTTGCAGATGTGATTAAGTTAAGGATCTTGAGATGGGGAGATTAATCTAGATTATCTGGATGGGGCGAAATGCAATCCCATGTATCCTTTAAAGGGGGAGGCAGAAAAAGTCCTGACATAGACACACAGAGGAGAAGGCAATGTGACCCTGGAGGTGGAGATTGGAGTGATGTGGCCACAAGACAAGAAATGCTAGAAGCCTTAAAAGCTGGGAGAGGTAAAGAACAGATTCTCCCTTGGAGCCTCTGGAGGGAGTGCAGCCCTGCTGATACATTGATTTTGGCCTAGTGATGTGAATTTTTGACTTCTGGCATTGAGAACTGTGATAGAACAAATTTCTGTTGTTTTAAACCATCCAGTTTGTGATAATTTGTTATAGCAACCACAGGAAATACAACTATAAAGCTCTATTAAGGAGCATTAAGGAAGACCAGGATAAATGGAGATACATGCCCTGTTCTTAGATATGAAGACTCGATACTGAAAATATATCCATTTTCTGTAAATTGATCCATACATCCAATAAAATCTCAATACAAATTCTAAGAGGATTTTTGGAACTGGATAAAACTATTTAAAAGATCATCTAGAAGAATAAGCACATGGCGAGAATATTCAGAGAGAAGAGCCATAAGGAAAAACTCTCCCTACCAGATAGAGAAGCAGAAAGTTCTTCACAGGAAAAAACAGATCAATTGATTAGAGCAATAAGTCCAAAAATATACCCAAGTATATATGCAGGTTTAGTGTATGATAAAGGTGATATTTCAAGTCAGTGTTGAAAGGATGGATTGTTCCATAAGTGGTGATGGCTATTTAGAAATGACTATTTATTTAGAAAACTATAGGATGAGATCACTGCTTACACTAAAATAAATTACAGCTGTGTCAAAGATTTAAATATTAAATATAAAACCATAGAAGTACAAGAAGAACACATGGAGTGTTTCTCATATAAGTTACAATGTTGGGTTTGGGAAGGTTTTTCCGAACGTGATATGAAACCTTGAAGTCCCGGAGAAAAAGGTTATCAATTTGGCTGCATGTAAATAAAAACCTTATAGGTGGAAAAATGCCATAAACAAGATTATATATATAATATCTCACTGTGAGAAAAAATGTTCATAACAGATATGACACAGTCTTTACCGCCCTGTCTACAATGAGCTCTTACAAATCCGTAAGGAAAAGAGCGAATATCCCATCACCTGGGATCTGATTTCAAGCAGTAAAATCCAGTTCCTTCTTACTACTCCATAAGGAGCAGAACATCTGGTTGTCTCAGTATGCTTCTAGATCCAGATTGCAGCTGGCCTGTGGCTTCATTCTTGCTTAGCAGGTGTGTTTATGTTCCACTTTTGGTCCACTGAGATATTCATTTTTTAGTGTTGCTATGCCTTTTAAATGGTCTCTTTACAGTGTATTCTTGCATGTTTTGATGGGGGTATCTCAAAGTGTAAACTTAAAAGCCATCTTAACTAGTGGTCCACACTGGTTTAGCTCTCAGGAGTCCTTCACTAATGTTGTTCAGACTCTGCACTGATTTACAAAAACGCAGCCTGTATTAGTTTCTCGGGGCTGGATGCCACAAGCCGGGTGGCTTAAAACAGAAATTTATTCTCTCATATTTCCGGAGGCTATAAGTCTGAAACTGAGGTGTTGGCAGGGCAGTGTTCTTTTTGAAGGCTCTAGAAGAGGATCTTTCCTTGTCTCCTCCTAGCTTCTGGTGGTTGCTGGCAATCCTTGATGTTCCAAGCTCTGATTCCATCTCGTGTGGCTTTCTCCCTGTATCTGTGTCTCTGTTCTCTCTTAGAAGGATATCAGTTATTGGAATAGGGCCCACCCTAATCCAGTATGAATTCATTTTAACCTAACTAATTACATTTGTAAAGACCCTATTTGCAAATAAGTTCACATTTACAGGTTTAGGGCAGGTGTGAATTTTGGGGGAACATTTTTCAACTCAGTATACTAGGCTATGGGCTTTGTGGCAAGACCTGTTCCTGACTGAGGCAAGGAGATAACTGGCTCACCTCCAGATTCCCAGCTCTAGCTGAGGCCATTTGGCTCCCCCATTAGGTGCTGTATTCAAAGGTCAGACTGGATTAAGGAATATGAAGCCATCTTTCAACCTTGCTTCAGTCAGAACGTTGGAGTTCATTGTCCTTCTAACAGTGGGTCAGTAACATAATTCCAGGTACAAAGGAGGGCAAATGATTTTTGCCATCCCTAATACTTGTACCATAATGCTCCTGAGCCTTGAGCAAAGTACTCAGGTCCAGAAAGACAAGCTCAGTTCTTTCAAGAGGTAGCCTGGGAATTCACAGTTGGCAAAGGAAGTCCAGCAGTACCTTGTTTATCTAGCATCACCGGACTCTTTGTTCCTACGATAAATGATCTCAAGTGGCTGAACCTCTTGCATTTGAACCTGCTTTGTGCAGTACTGCTGTCTCCTCCCTCTGTGTCAGTGGCCATTTCTGATGTCTGTCAGCCTCATTTCTAGTACCTCTGGTCCTCTCTTTCTAATGTACTGCTTCTATGTGCTACAGGCTGAGAAACTCGGCAGCAGGGCTTGTTAGACATATGGGCGTAAGAGACACAGACTGCATGCAAACCCTCTGGTGAAGAAAGAGCAGGAGACAGGACTATTTCAGCTCTTCAGAGGCCTTTTTGAAGGTGATGACTTTCTGATTCTATTAGGTCACCCAGCTAAGTGACCTTGGAATATCTGAAATGTCACTGCACTATGTACACCCTACTCTTTGAAATCTGCAGGATTCATGGACTTTAAATTTGGAATCAGGTATCATTTGTGTTGTGGGAGGCCTGGAAAGGTCAGAGTGCGGAGGCTGAGGCCAGCCCACAGCTGGGGTGCTTCCTGCTGCTCCATCTTCCTTATTCCTGTCCTACTCAGTGGTTTCCTCCCAGATGCCTGGGGCAGAGCGAGGGCTCCAGGCACTGGATCCCAGGCACCAGAGCAGGCAAGTTCTAGGGCACCCCACAGCCAGACCAAGGTTCTAGTCCCTACTCTGAACACTTACTAGCTTTATGACTTGGGAGAAATTACTTAACTTCTCTGGTTTTGATTTGAACACCTGTAAAATGAGGATGATCATAACATCTACCTTGCATGGATGCTTTCTGGGTATTAAGATCAAGTGGTAGAAGCATTTAGCATGTTGTAGGCACTCAGCGGTAGCCTAGCATTCATATTATTGCATGCTAATCTTTGTAAAAAAATTATTTTATCGTGGTGAGAACACTTATAATGAGATCTACTCTCGTAACAAATGTTGAAGTGTACGTAGATTATTGTTGACTCTGGGAGCAGCGTTGTACAGCAGATCTCTAGAGCTTATCTTGCTTAGCTGAAACTGTGTGCCCCTTGATTAGCAACTCCCCACTTCCCCCTCCCCCAGCCCCTGGCCACCACCATTCCACTCTTTGATTCTATGAATTTGACTATTTTCGATACTTCACATAAAGTGGAATCGTGCAGTATTTGTCTTTCCGTGACTGGCTTCTTCCACTTAGCATTGTGTCCTCAAGGTTCACCCATGTTGTAGTATATTGCAGAATTCCCTTCTTTTTAAAGGCTGAACAGTATTCTGTTATACGTACATACCACATTTTCTTTATCCATTCATTTGTTGATGGACATTTAGTCTGTTTCCACCTCTTGGCTATTGTGAATAGTGCTGCAACGAACATAGAATGCTAACATCTCTTTGAGATCTTGGTTTCAATATTTTTGGATAAATGCCCAGAAGTAGGATTGCTGGATCATATGGTAGTTCTATTTTTAATTTCTTGAAAAACCTCCATACCGCTTTCCATAGCAGCTGCATCATTTTGCATTCCCACAAATAGTGTGCAAGGCTTCCAATTTCGTCACATCCTCGCCAACACTTGTCTTTAGTTTTCTTGAGAAAAGCCATTTTAACAGATGTGCGGTAATATCTCATTGTAGTTTTGATTTGCATTTCCCTGATGATTAGCGATGTTGAGCCTTTTTTCATATACCTGTTGGCCATTTGTATGTCTTCTTTGGAAAAATGTCCATTCAGGTCCTTAGCCCATTTTTTTAAAATTGAGGTTATGACAGTTTACAACATTGTGAAATTTCAGTTGTACATTATTTGTCAGTCACCATATAGGTGTGCCCCTTCACTCTTTGTGCCCACCCCTCACCCTCCTTCCCCTTGGTAACCACTAAATAGTTCTCTTTGTCCATGTGTTTGTTTATCTTCCACATACGAATGAAATCGTGCAGTGCTTGTCTTTCTCTGCCTGGCTTATTTCACCTTAGCTCATTTTTTTAATTGAGTTATTAGGGTTTTTTTTTGCTATTGAGTTGTAGGAGTTTCTTATATATTGTGGAGATTAATCCCATATCAGATATATAGTTTGCAAATACTTTCTCCCCTTCGGTAGTCTTTGCACTGTGTAGGTTGTTTCCCTGCTGTGTACAAGTTTTTTAGTTTGATGTAGTGCCATTTGCTTATTTTTGATTTTGTTGCCTTTGCTTTTGGTGTCATGTCCACGAAATCATTGCCAAGACCAAGGAAGCTTTTCCCCTATGTTATCTTCTAGAAGTTCTACAGCTTCAGGTTAAGTATTTAATCCATTTGGAGTTGATTTTTGTGTTTAGTGTAAGATATGCATGAGTTTCATTATTTTTTATGTGGATATCCAATTTTCCCAACATCATTTGTTGGAGTGACTATCCTTTCCCCATTGGGCATTCTTGGCACCCATGTTGAAGATCAGTTGACTGTATATCTGTGGATTTATTTCTGGGCTCTCTACTCTATTCCACTTGTCTATGTTCCTGTCTTTATGCCAGTACCATACTGTTTGATTACCGTAGCTTTGTATTATACTTTGAAATCAGGAAATGTGATGCCTCCAGCTTTGTTCTTTCTCAGGATTGGTTCAACTATGTGGGCTTTTTGTGTTCCATGTGAATTGTATAATTGTTTTTGCCATTTCTGTAAAAAATGCCATTAGGATTTTGATAGGGATGGCATTCAATCTGTAGATTGCTTTGGGTAGTATGGACATGATAACAATATAAGTTTTCTAATACATGAACAGGGGATGTCTTTCTATCTGTGTCTTCTTTAATTTCTTTCAATGTTTTGTAATTTTAAGTACACAAGTCTTACACTTCCTTAGTTAAGCTTATTCCTAAATATTTTATTCTTTTTGGTGCTATTATAAATGGGACAGTTTTTCTAATTGTTTTTCAGATAGTCTGTTGTTAGTGTATAGAAATGCAACTAATTTTTGTATGTTGATTTTGTATCCAGTAACTTTACTGAATTTATTTACTAGTTTTTTATGGAGTCCTTAGGGTTTTCTATATATAAGATGATGTCATCTGCAAACAGGGACACTCTTGCTTCTTCCTTTTCTATTTGGATGCCTTTTATTTCTTTTTGTTGCCTAATTACTCTGGCTAGGACTTCCAGAACTATGTTGAATAGAAGTGGAGAGAGTGGGCATTCTTGTGTTGTTCCTGATCTTAGAGGAAAAGCTTTCAGTTTTCCACCACTGAGTTTAATGTTTTAGCTGTGGGATTTTCATATATAGTCTTTATTATGTTAAAATGCTTTTCTTCTATTCCAAGTTTATTGAGAGTTTTATCATGAAAGGGTGTTGAATTTTTTCACAAGCTTTTTCTGCATCTATTGAGATGATCATCTGATTTTTATCCTTTATTCTGTTAAAGTAGTATATTACATTAATTGATTTGCATAGTTGCACCATCCTTACATCTCAGGAATAAATCTCACTTGGTCATGGTGTATGATCCCTTTAATGTGCTGTTGGATTCAGCTTGCTAGTATTTTGTTGATGATTTTTGTATCTATATTCATCAGGTATATTAATTGGCCTGTAGTTTTCTTTTCTTATGATGTCTTTGTCTGGCTTTGGTGTCAGGATAATATTGCCCTCATAAAATGAGTTTGGAATGTTCCCTCCTCTTCAATTTATTGGAAGAGTTTGAGAAGGAGTGGCATTAATTCTTCTTTAAATGGGAGAATTTACCACTGAAGCCATCTGCTCCTGAGTTTTTGTTTGTTGGGGGTTTTAAATCACTGATTCAGTCTCCATACTAGTTACAAGTTTGTTCAGACTTTGTTTCTTCATGATTTAGTCTTGATAGGTTGTATTTTTCTAAGAATTTATTTATTTGTTCTAGGTTATCCAGTTTGCTGGCATTTAATTGTTCATAGTAGTCTCTTATGATCCTTTTTAGTTCTGTGACATCAGTTGTAACATCTCTTCTTCCATTTCTGATTGTATTTATTTGTCTTCTCTCTTGCTTTCTTAGTTGGTCTAGCTAAAGGTTTGTCAATTTCATTTATCTTTAGTAACAAAACCCCAAACTTCTTGTGTTGTTGATTTTTATTTCCATTTTCTATTTCATTTATTTCTGCTCTAATCTTTATTATTTCCTTTCTTCTGCTAACTTTAGGCTTAGGTTGTTTTTCTTTTAATAGCTCCTTGAGATGTAAAGTTAAGTTGTTTATTTGAGATCTTTCTTTCTTTCTTTTTTTTTTGGTGAGGAACATTGGCCCCTAGCTGACAACTGTTGCCAATCTTCCCCTTTTTGCTTGAGGAAGATTATTTCTGAGCTAACATCTGTGCCAATCTTCCTCTATTTTGTATGTGGGATGCCACCACAGCATGTCTTCATGAGTGATGTTTAGGTCTGTGCCTGGGATCCTAACCTGCAAACCCCGGGCCACCGAAGCAGAGTGTGTGAAGTTAACCACTACAACACTGCGCCAGCCGCTGAGATCTTTCTTTTTTAACATAGGAGTTTATTGCTATGAACTTCCTTCTTAGTAGTGCTTTTATTGCACCCCATAAGTTTTGGTATATTGTGTTTTTGTTTTCATTTGTCTTGAGGAAATTTCCAATTTCTATCTGATTTCTTCTTTGACCCAATGCTTATTCAAGAGTGTACTGTTTACTTTCCACATATTTGTGAATTTTCGAGTTTTCTTTCTGCTATTGATTTCTAGTTTATCTCCATTGTGGTCAGAAGAGATATGTGATATGATTTCAATCTTCTTAAATTTGTTAAGACTTGTTTTGTGACCTAGCATGTGATCTATCCTTGAGAAAGATGCATGTGTGCTTAAGAAGAATGTTTATTCTGTTGCTGTTGGGTGGAACGTGTTATATACATTAGGTCCATTTGGTCTATAGTATTGCTTGAGGTCTCTGTTTCCTTATTTATCTTCTGTCTGAATGTCTATCTTCTTTCTATCTATTATTGAAAGTGGGGTACCAATGTCTCTTACTATTATTGTATTGTTCTCTATTTCTCCCTTCAGTTATGTCAATGTTTGCTTTCCATATTTAGGTGTTCTGATGTGGGTACATACATATTTATAATTGTTCTACGTTTTTGGCAGATTGACCCTTTTATCATCATATAATGTCCTTCTTTGTCTCTTATGACAGTTTTAACTTGAAGTCTATTTTGTCTGATATAAGTATAGACACTCCTGCTCCCTTTGGTTACCATTTGCATGGAATATCTTCTTCCATCCTTTCACTTTCAGCCTAAGTATGTCTTTAAATCTAAAATGAGTGTCTTGTAGACTGCATATAGTTGGGTCTTAATTTTCTTATCCATCTTGCCACTCCATGTCTTTTGATTGTGGAGTTTAATACTTTTACATTTAATGTAATTATTGATAGCGAAGGATTCACTATCACCATTTTGTTAATTGTTTTCTGTTAGTCTTGTAGTCCTATTGACTGTCTTTTCCTCTCTTGCTGTCTTCCTTTGTGTTTTGTTGAAGTTTTGCATTTATATGTTTTGATTCCTTTCCTTTATCTTTTGTGTAATTTCTATAGGTATTTCTTTTGTGGGGCTTACATAAAATATCTTATAGTTACACCAGTCTATTTTAAGTGATAACAAGTTAAGTTCAATCACATATGAAAACTCTACACTTTAATTTCTCCCTGCCCACACTTTAGGTTATTGTTGCCACAATTTACATCTATAGTCATGTGCTGCATAATGACATTTTGGTCAACAATGGACTGCATATACGACTGTGGTCCCATAAGATTAGTCCCAACTAGCCTAAGTGTGTAGCAGGCTATACACCATCTAGGTTTGGGTAAGTACACTCTATGATGTTTGCACAATGATGAAATTAACTAACGACACGTTTCTCAGAATGTATCATCATTGTTAAGTGATGTATGAATGTATTCATATTGTGTATCTTTAAACATATTTTAGTTATAGTTATCTTAATACTTTTGTCTTTTAACTTTTATAGTTGAAAGTGATTGATCTGCCACTAATACAATAATATAGTATTCTGTATTTGTTTATATATTTAAATTTATGAAAATGTTTCATACATTCATATGATGTTTTGTTGCTGTTTAGTACCCTTGCATTTCAACTTGAAGAACTCTCTTCAGCACTTCTTGTAAGGCAGATCTAGTGGTGAGGAACTCCCTCAAGTTTTGTTTGTTTGAGAAAATATCTCTCCTTAATCTTTGAAGGACAGCTTTGCCTAATATAGTATTCTTTGTTGGCAGTTTTTTCCTTCAACATTTTGAAGATACCATCCCATTCCCCTTGGCCTGCAAGGTTTCTTCTGAAAACGTCTTTACAGTCTTCATGAGAGTTTTCTTATACATGACAAGTCATTTTTCTTTTGATGCTTTCAAAATTCTTTGATTTTTGACAATTGGATTATAATGTGTCTGGTGTGAATTTCCTTTGGTTCATCTTATTTGTTTTCTTTTGGGCTTTTTTGTTTTTTTACTTACTAGATCATCGGTTTATTATAAAAGGACATAACTCAGGGGCTGGCCCCGTGGCCGAGTGGTTAAGTTCGCGCGCTCCACTGCAGGTGGCCCAGTGTTTCGTTGGTTCGAATCCTGGGCGCGGACATGGCACTGCTCATCAAACCACGCTGAGGCAGCGTCCCACATGCCACAACGAGAAGGACCCACAACGAAGAATATACAACTATGTACCGGGGGGCTTTGGGGAGAAAAAGGAAAAAATAAAATCTTAAAAGAAAAAAAAGGACATAACTCAGGAACAGCCAGATGGAAGAGCTGCATAGGGCAAGGTATGGGGAAAGGGCACAGAGCTTCCATGCCCTCTCGGAGAGTACCATTCTCCACAAATCTCCACAAGTTCACCAGCCTGGAAGCTCCTCTTTTGGGCTTCTTGGATATAGATGTTCATTTTCTTCTCCAGATTTGGGATGTTTTCAGCCATTATTTTTTGAATGAACTTTCTGGTCTTTTCTCTCTTTCTTCTCTTTCTGAATCTCCCATAATGTATATATTGGTCTGCTTTATGATTTCCCATAAGTCCCTTAAGTTTCATCATTATTTTTCAATCTTTTTTCTTATTGTTCCTCTGACTGAATTATTTTCAATGACTTTTGTTTGAGTTCACTGATTCTTCTGCTTGATGTACTCTGCTGTTGAATTCCTCTAGTGAAATTTTCAGTGTAGTTATTTTGTTCTTAAGCTCCATGATTTCTGTTTGGTACTTTTATATATTTTCTGTTTCTTTGTTGAAGTTCTCACTTTGTTCATGCATTGTTCCATTGACCTCAGTGCACATCTTTATGATAACTATTTTGAATTCTCTGCCAGATAAATCATATAACTCCATTTCATTAGGGTCAGTTTCTGAAGATTTATCATGTTCCTTTGTTTGGAACATCTTTGCCTGGTTCTTCATTTTCTCTGTCACTCTGTGTTGATGTCTGCACATTAGATAAAGCAAGCACCTCTACTAGTCTTCACGGACTGGCCTTGTACAGGAGAAGACTACCACCAATCAGCCTGGCCAGGGATTCTGGGGTCTTCTACCAACATTTTCCCTCCCCAGGGAGATGAAAGAAACTGCATTTTTTTTTAACACTTGCTCTGTGCTGAGCCAGGGAGTTTGGACCTATGGCGTATACCAGTCTAAACCACCATCTCCATTCCCCCTAGGTGGGTAAATTGTACTGGACCCATCAGAGCTCCATGACTGGCGAGACGGAAACAAGCCTTTTGGGGAACTCCTTTAGAAAAGTTGGGGTGCTGGATGCATGAATAAACCCCTTCTTTTCCCTGGGAGATTCTGGGAGATAGGGTGTCTCTTCCTGATCATATGGCTCTATTCAGGGGGCAGGGACGCTGGCAAGAGGGTGTCCCAAATGTCCCTATTGGCTTCAGTGAGTCTGATTTTATGTTCACCTGGAGTGCAGCAGCCTTTCAATTAGTTTCTGGATTTCTCAGAGAAAGGAATTTGTGAATTGTTGCTGAATTGGAGTATTTGTGAGGGGAAGGAAGGTACAAGGCTTCCTACTCCATCATCTTATTGATGTTACTCTGGATGTTAGTCTTCGTCTCATCCATTTACTCAGCATCAGAAAATGCTTGTAGTTTCTTGTCTTTCTTCCCCCTTTTCAGACACAGTAGCACAAGAGACAACATGTCTTCTGTTCCTGCTGAGATATTGCTAATTAGCACTAGTCCTCAGCTCCATGGGATGTAGAATGAGTCAGTAAAACAGCTGCAGCATTGAGGACAGTAGGCAGATGTGACTATCCCTCCCTCACTTTGCCTCTGGACCCCTTTCTCCAAACTCTAAGACTCTCAAGGCTGTAGGCAGCAGGTCCAAGCTGGCAGCTCACCCTTCCAGTAGACCCCAAGCTCAGCATTTCACTAGTACTGAGAAGAGTTGGGTACAACTCTGTGTTCTCTACACTTTGAAGAACGTCTTAAAGACCTTCAAAAGAAGAAAGGAGGTCTTATTCCCTTCCCTCCATCCTATCCACATCTTCCCCCTGCCCTCTCACCACCTCAGTCAGGGTCTGAGCAAACAGATGGATAAGCAGCTACTGCTACAGAAAGGCTAAGATGAGGGTTCTGATATTGGGGCCATATTGCTGCTTAGAATCTAGCAACCATGTGCATAGCATTTTTGATGTTTTAAAAGTCATTTCCTGACTATTTTTTAACTTTTATCCCCATTTTAGAAATGAAGAAACTAAGGCAATGACTAAGAGAGAGAAGGAAGAGGATCCCTGAGTGAGTCAGCAGCTGAAGTGGGGCCAGAATCCTGGTTTCTTGCTTCTTTGAGTTCTTTCTATACCATGTAGGCCCCATCGGTTGGGAATGAAAGATCAGAAAGATGGTGACAAGCATGTCCATTACCCCTTAAGTAGCAAGCCTGAACATTCTTGGAGACCCCAGGAACTCGGGTCTTCACTCTAAGCAAAAGACTGGCCAGCAGGGGGTAATATCCTCATTCTGGTTTTGTCACTCAACCTCTAGACTCTTGGATAGTATACTTCTTGGGCCCAGCTCACTGGCCATGTGTGGAGAGTGGGCATGGAGAGCAGAGCAACCAGGGGGTCAGGAGAAGAGCTGGGGTGAGAAGCCATACCCTCTCCTTCTCTGGGTTACTCATAGCGCACTTATACATTCTGCCCTTCTGTGGTTGCCTTTCTGAGCTTCACTTCCCCCATCTGTAAAGCAGATATAATATCCTCATCAACTGTCCTCTAGAGGCTGTTAGAAGGCTCAAAGGTGATCAGGGATAAGTGAGTGACTTGTAATCTATGAAGTAGTATCTGATTCTGACTTTGCCACTCAATTTCATTCACGGAGCAGCCACTGGGAGACAGGTGTCAAGTTAGGCATTGTATGTGAATCATCTCCAATGAGGCCTCAGAGGACAAGTGACTTATCCAATGACATCCAGCTGTTCAGTGGCAGAAATGAGATGAGACCCATTTCTGATCAGTCCCAGAGGCCTGAGACTGAGCTGGAGGTCATATTGCTATGTGCATAAGGTTATTAAATTTAACAAATAAAACAAGGACCCCAGTTAAATTTGAATTCCAGATAAATAATGAACAATTTTTTACTATAAGTATATACATTACAATATTTGGAACACAGTTATGCCAAAAAATTATTTGTTGTTTATCTAAAATTCAAATTTAACCAGGCATCCTCTATTTTATTTGGCAAACATATTTGTACATGGAGTTGGCGTTGCAGGGGCAGCAGGTGGGCAGGCTGTTTGTTTGTATATTCATTTGGTAGCGAGGGAGTCAGCAAGCCATATGCCAAGGAGAGAAATGATCTTCCCACCAAAGCAAATCACCACTGCTGTTCTCAGCCTGAGGGCCACCGAGAATGTATACAAACTTGATACCTTTCCCTGATGAAAAATCCTCCCCTAGACTTAGGGCCTCTCTCTTTCCCTCCCTGAGTCTTCCCAAGACCTTGTTTTTCTCCATTCATCTGGAATCCTTTGTGGTATTTTAAAAATATTTTATCAGGGATAAAAAGGATATTTTAAAAATAGATAGAGGTCTAAATTTCAAGTTCATCTAGAGATGAGGACTAGGAAGTTTTTAAAGGAGTGTAGCCTTCTGCTTCTGGTCAAGATGAAGTAACAGGAATTGAATTTACCTTTCTTCTTGAAATAATCAACAGATAATATATAAAAAGTCAATATTTTGCAAGATGCTGGACTTCAGGTAGTGAAAGATAGAGACGAGAAACAAATGAGGTGAGTGCTACAATTGCTCCAGTTTATTGCCTAGAGAGAGATTTCAAGGAGGGAAAGTCCAGGCAAGAGCTTGGTGTTTTCTCTGTGCTGAGGAAGCAGAGCTGGGAATACAGGAAGGCCAAGGAGGCTAAATTTCACAGGACAGAGTACTGGAGAGCTGAAAAGAGACACTGCTCCAGAGATCTCCTGAAGGTGTCCTTTGAGTATTTGGTAGAGTATTGATCAGGGCATACATGTGAAGGGATTACCTGACGCCTAGGAAAGAACCATTTAAAACAATTAGAAGAGATAATGTCTGACACTTACACAACTCTAGGGATTATTCCTGCTCCTATATGCCACTCAGATTCACAGGGCATTGGGTAGAGTACACAAGTGGTTAGAGTGATAACTGCTTCAGTCCTGTCTAACAAACCATAAAAGCAAATCCAAAAGATTCAAACTATTTCTTAACAGTGTAACAAAATTCAAGAATATTTATAAGAATACAAAAATATCCAGCACCTAATAAGGTAGAATTCACAATATTTGGTATCCAGTAGAAAATTACCACGTATGCAGAAAAACAGAAAAATATGACCCATATTGAGGAGATAAGTCAATCAGTTGAAACCAATCCAGAACTGAAGCAGATGTTAGAATTAGTAGGCTAGAACATTAAAACAGTTTATTATAACTGTATCCCATATGTTCAAAAAGTTAAGTAGAGGCATGTGAGATATAAAAAAGGCCCAAATTGAACTTCTAGAGATGAAGACTACAATGTCTTAGATGAAAAATAAACAAGATGGGAATAGTGGAAGATTAGACATTGTAGGAAAAAAGATTAATGAACTTGGAGACATCATAATAGAAACCATCCAAATGAAACACAGGGAGAAAAGAAGATACAAAAAAGAACAGAATATTACTGAGCTGTGGGACAACTTCAAAGGCTTAATATACATGTAATTGAAGTCCCTATAGGACAGTAAGGGTCAGAAAATATATTTGAAGAAATAATGGCTAAAAAATTTCCAGCTATGGTGAATACTATAAACCTACAGATTCAAGAATTTCAATGAACATCAAGCACAAGACATGTGAAGAAACTATATCAAGGCATATTATAATCAAATTGCTCAAAATGAGTGAAAAAGATAAACATCTTAAAAGTAACCAGAGGAAAACGATATGTTATGTACAGAGGAACAAAGATAAGGATTATAGCAGATTTCTTGTCAGAAACAATATAAATAAGAAGAGGGTGGATCAATATATTTAAAGAAGAGGGTAAAAACCAAAAACTTGTTGACCTCATATTTTATACTCAGTGAAATTATCTTTCAAAAATGAAGGTGAAATAAAGATTTTTTTTCAGACACATAAAAGCTAAAAGAATTCATCAGCAGCAGACCTGCACTACAAGAAATGTTAAAAGAAGTCCTGACAGAAGAAAATGATATGAGGTGGAAACATGGATCTATACAAAGGAATGGGGGAGAACACTGGAAATGGTAACTACATGGGTAAATATATAAGATTTTTCTTATTATTTAGATTTCTTTAAAAGATAATTGACTATGTAAACAAAAGTAATAATAATTAAATGTGGGGTCTGTAACATAAGTAAAAATAAATTATATGATAATAGTACAAAAGACTAGAGGGGAGAAATGGAGGCATACTGTTGTGACATTCTTGTAATACATGAAGTGATACAGTAATATTACTAAGTAACATTATTATTACTGAGAAATATCATTAAGTAATATTACTTAAAGGCAGAGTGTGATAAGTTTATGATGTACACTGTAAATTCTAAATAAACCACCAAAATAATGAAAAAAAGAGTGATAGCTAAAATAACAAAGGAGATAAAATGAAATCTAGGAAATATTCCACTTATCCCAAAGAAAGTTAAACAAAAAAGAGGAAAGGGTGAACACAGAATATATGTGACAAATAAAAAGTAAATGGCAAGATAATAGACTTAAACCCAACAATATCAATAATCACATTAAATATAAATGGTCTAAACACCACGATAAAAAGGGAGAGATTGTCAGGTTGGATTAAAAAACAAAGCCTGACTTATATGCCCTACAAGAAATACATTTCAAATATAAAGACACAAACATATCCAAAGCAAAAACATGAAAAATACTATGCCAACACTAATCAAAAGAAATCTGCAGTGGCTATATTAATATCAGACAAAGTAAATTTCAGAAGAAAGTAAGTTTCAGAATGAAGAATGTTACCAGGGATAAAGAAGGTCATTCCATAATGATAAAAGGATCGATTCACCAAGATTATGTGAGTTTATGAACCTAAAATGAGGCAAAAGCTGACATAACCAAGGATTAATAGACATAATTAAAGTTAGTGATTTCAGTACCCTCCTCTCACTAATTGATAGAGTACGTATACAGAAGATCATTAAAGATATAGAAGATCTGAACAACACTAGAAACAAACTTGACCTATTTGACATTTATAGAATAGTCCACCCAACCACAGCAGAATACACATTCTTTTAAATGTACATGGAACATTTACTAAGATAGACAATATTTTGGGCCATAAAACAAGTTTCAATAAAATTAAAAGGATTAAAGCCATACAAAGTATGTTTTCTGACCACAATGGAATTAAATTAGAAATCTCTAACAGAAAAATCTCTGGAAAATTTCCAATTATTTGAAAATTAAATAACACAGTTCTAAATAATCCACACATAAAGGGGGAAATAGAGAATATTAGAAAATACTTTGAACTGAATGAAAATGAAAAGACACCATATAAAAATTTAGTGGATGCTCCTAAAGTAGTACCTATAGGAAAATGTATAGCACTAAGAGCCTATACTAGAAAAGAAAAAAGTCTCAAATCAATGACCTCAGTTTCTACTTTAAGAAATGAGAAAGAGAAAGCAAATTAAACCCAAAGTAAGTGGAATAAGGAAATAATAAAGATCAGAGCAGAAATCAATGAAATAGAAAACAAGAACAATAGAAAAAAAAAATCCTTGCAACCAAAACTGGTTCTTTGAGAAACTCAGTATAATTGATAAACCTCTAGCCATGCTGACCAGGAGGAAAAAAGAGATAAGCCACAAATTACTAATACTGGGACTTGAGAGTTGACATCACTACAGATTCTACATATATTAAAAGGATAAGACAATATTATAAACAACTTTATGACAATACATTTAGTGATTTAGCTGAAATGGACCCATTCCTTGAAAGACAAAAACTACCAAAGTTGACTCCTGAAGAAATAGATAACCTGAATAGTTCTGTATCTATTAAAGAAATTGAATTTATAGTTAAAAACTTTCCCATACAGAAAACTCCAGGACCAGATGGCTTCACTGTGAATTCTACCAAACATTTAAGGACGAAATAAAAGTAACTCCGTAAAAACATCTCCCAGAAAGTGGAAGAGGAGGGAATACCTTCCAACTCCTTCTATGAGACCAGCATTATCCTGATACCAAAATGAGAGAATAGCACTATTAGAAAAGTATACTACAGAACAATATCCCTCATGAATGTAAATGGAAAGATTCTGAGCTAAATTTTAACAAATCAAACCTAACAGTACAAAAAATGGATAACAAATTGTGATCAAGTAGGATTTATCTCAGGAATCCAATGTTGGTGTAATGTTTGAAAATCAATCAATTTAATTTGCTATATTAACAAATTAAAAGAGGAAAATACTATTATCATTGTAATGGATATCAAAAATGCATTTGACAAAATCCAACACCTATTGATAATGATTTTCAGCAAACTTTGAATAAAATGGAACTTCCTCAACCTGATGAAGGGTAGCTACAAAAGGCCTACAGCTAACATAAAACTTAATGGTAAGAAAAAGAAAGCCTTATCTCTAAAATTGGGAACACTGCAAGAATGCCCACTCTTGCCACTTCTATCCAACATTGTACTGGAGGTTCTAGCTAGGGCAATCAAGAAAGAAAGAAAAAAAAGAAGGAAAGGACAGAAGGAAGGGAGGGAGGGAGTGAGGAAAGGAGGAAGGGAAAGAGAGAAGGAGAGAAAAGAGAAAAAGAAAGAAAAAGAGAGAAAGAAAAAGAAAGAGAAGGAGAGAAAGTAAAAGGAAGGACGGAAGGAAGGAAGGAAGAAAGAAAAGGCAATCAAGACTGGAAAGGAAGAAGTAAAACTGGCTTTATTCACAACCAATATGAGTGCATATGCACAACCAGTATAACTGTCTATGTAGAAAATCTGAAGAAATCTACCAAAAAAGCCTGTAAGTGAGTTTAGCAAGGTAATGCGATACATCAATGTATAAAAGTCAGTTTTATTCCTATTTACCACTGATGAACAAACATTGAAATTAAAAATTCTTTAAAAAATAGCATCAAAAATATGAAATACTTAGGGATGAACTTGTGAAAGGTGTGAGAGACCTCTACAGAAAAACTATGAAAGACTGCAAAGAGAAAATAAAAAGACCCAAGTAAACAGAGAGTTACACCATCTTGATGGGAAAGAAGATTTAATACTGCTAAAATGTCAGTTCTCCCCAAATTGATCTACGGATTCCATACAATATCAATCAAAATTCTAGGATGTATTTGCATAGAAATTAATAGATTTAAAATTCATATGGAAATGCAAAGAACCTAGCATAGCTAAAACAACTTGGAAAAAAGAAGAGCAAAGTTGGAGAACTTACACTATTTGACTTCAAGCCTTATTATAAAGTTATAGTAATCTAGACAGAGTGGTGCTGGTGTTAGGTAGACAAATAGATGAATGGAACAGTCAGTAGAGAGTTTAGAAATAGACATGCACATATATGGAAAACTGATTTTCGACAGTTATATCTTTGTCGAATTCAGTGGAGAAATGATAGTTTTTTCAATAAATTACACTGGAACCATTAGATATCTATGTACAAAAAAAATGAATTTTGATCCATACTATGTGATATATACAAAAGTTAACTCAAAATGTATCATAAACCTAAATGTAAAATCTAAAACTATAAAACTTCTAGAAGAAAACATTGAAGAAGAATTTTTACAACCTTGGTTAGGTGGAAATTTCTTAGATACCAAAAACACAGTCTATAAAGGAAAAAAGTTGATAAATTGGACCTCATCAAAATTCAAAACGTCTTCATTTCAAAAGATGCTGTTAAGAGAATGAAAAGACAAGATCATGAGAAGATATTTTCAAATCAAGAGACTTGCAACTAGAATACACAAAGAACTCAACCCACCAATAAAAAGACAACACAAATTCCAAAAGGGCAAAAGATTTGAATAGACATTTCTCCAAAGAGGATATACAAACGGCCAATGAGTGCATGAAAACATGTTCAACATCATTAGCCATCAGGGAAATGCAAATCAAAACCCCACTAAGATACCACTTTGTACCCATTACAATGGCCACGATCAAAATGATGGACAATAACAAGCATTGGCAAGGTTGTGGAAAAATTGGAATCCTCATGCATTGCTGGTGGGAATATAAAGTGGTGCAGCCACTTCGGAAAACAGTCTGACAGTTCCTTAAAAGGTTAATCATTACCACATGACCTAGCAATTCCACTTCTAGGTATATACCCAAGAGAAGTGAAAACATATGCTCACACAAAACTTGTACATGAATGTTCACAGCAGCATTATTTATAATGGCCAAAAGATAGAAACAACCCAAACGTTCATCAACCGATAAATGGATAAACAGAATGTGGTCTATCCATACAATGCAATACTGTTCAGCCATAAAAAAGAATGAAGTACTAGTACATACTGCAACATGGATGAACTCTGAAAAAAAGAAGTGAAAGAAGCCAGTCACCAAAGGCCACATGTTATATGATTCCACTTACATAAAACATCCAGAATAGACATATCTGTAGAGACAAAAAGTAGATTAGTGGTTGCCAGGCGCTAGGGGTATGGGGAATAGGAAGTGACTGCTTAATGGATACAGGGTTTTCTTTTAGAGTGATGAAAATATTGTGGAATTAGATAGCGCTCATGGTTGCACAACTTGGTGAATGTACTAAAGTCACTGAACTGTGCACTTTTAAAGTGTGAATTTTATGGTTTGTGAATTATATCTCATTAAAGCTGTTATTAAAAAAGAAATCTGAGTTATTTCTATTTTTGTTTATCCCTTTGTATCATTTTTTTCTATTACATAGAATCTTTGGACAGTGGGAGTGGGAGGGAAGGGGGAGAGCACAATCCAGGTCTCACTGTGTGGAGTGACCTTGTGGAGTTGAAATGCAGTGTTTTATTACTTTTTAATCTTTGAAAGAGAGCTTTTATTCGAACAAGGAGCCACAAACAGACCTCATTGGAACGGGTTCAGAAAAGTACTGCTGAACTGTCTGAGCACTGTGGGAGATGCAAATGCACTGGCAACACATGGGTTCAGCTCCCGCTACACTCACTAGGTTGGACAGTGTGAACTATCTTTTCAGGTGAAAGCAGCTTTGGCCCTTGGCTGGGGAAGGGACAAGAGCTACACAACGGGGTTTAGAGCCATCTTCCCCCTGCTTTTGCTCAGCTTGTCCATCATCCAATGAAAACACCCAAGTCTATCAGCAAACTCGAGAGGTTGTTCAGGACAGGAGTGGCCCACTTGTAGAGAGTGAGAGCTGGACTTGGGTTAGAGTCCTAGCTCTGCCACTTTCTAGCTGAGCGACCTTGGAAATTCACACAGCCTCTCCAAGCCTCAGTTTTCTCCTCTGCAAAATAGGAATAGTAACATTTGCAAGGCTGTCTATGGATTGCCCCAGAAGATGTATGTGAAAGTGCTTGACAATGCTTCTTGGTTGCATTTGTATCTGAGACTCCTGTAGAGTTATTGCTATAACATCCCAAAATAGCAAGTTTAAATGTGTATAAATCATTCATGTCCCTCCACATAACACTCATGCAAGAACAGGATGTAAATACTGCGGTGTGCTCTATTTACAACAGTAAGAACATATGGAGCATGCACTGGGTAATAGGCTCTTCTCACACATTTTCTCATTTGATCCCTACAACAACCCCATGAGGCAGGCCCTGTTGGTTTCCCCTTTTACAGATAAAGAAATTGAGGCTTAAAGAGGTTAGATGATTTAATCTAGCATTCTACAAAGTAATGGCAAGAATAGAAATCAGCAAATGTTTGAACAGGAGGCAGAAGAGGGCAGTGGTTAAGGGCGTGGCATGTCTGAATCTCAGCCCCATCACTCACTAGCTATGTGACCTTGGGCAAATCACTCGTCTCAGAGTCAGTTGTTTCATCTGTAAAAGGGGATAATAATAGAACTCCCCTTGGTGGGTGTTATAAGGATGAAATGAGTCAACATAAGACACAGAGAACAGTGTCTGGCACAGAGTGTTAACTGTGATCAATAATTCACGATGAAAGAATTTAAATCATTTATGAAACATTAGTCTAAAATGTTAGGTTGCTGATAATTAATATAACCTGCCTGATGAGACTTCTGTGTTTGTTCATCATTTAGCAGTTGCTTAATATTGGGATTTCTTTTGGATGTTGACATGTTTTATGACAACGCAGGCCACCAAACATGGTTTCATCTTCAGAGAACAGGCTGGTCACCCCCATCCAGGGGACACCCCGTTCATGCTACCTCTGTGGAACCTGGGGCCCAGAGAGTGCAAAGAACCTCTATAATGTGAAATATCAAATGTATGACAAAGCTCAGACTGGAAACCGAGTCTCCATTGATTTAAGCCAATTTGAAAGCCAGTGGCCAGGTCTAGAATTGGGAAGGACTTGAGGATTGTGAGACTACAGTGAGCAGCTTCTCCTGGGAATTGGTGAAGGCTATCAAGATACTTTCCTGGGAGAGGTACATAATGTTGGCCTTGGTTCTTTGGCGATCTGCCGTCAGGAAAACCTTTGCATGGTACTTCTGAGAATGTTTTCAGACAAAGACAGAGATACTAAATATCTAGCTGATACAGCAGAGAGGGGCAAAAAAATCCCTTTTCGCACATGTTCATGGATGAGCTGGGTGCTCTACCAATATTGCAATCACACAGATGGCATCGTGGCCTGCTGGGGTCCGGGTAGTGTGAATGGAGTGGTACTTGTGTCTGGATAGTAGGAGGGCTCTGTCCTATGACCCACTTCCCAAAGGGGTTGGGGGTGCTGGGAGTGGCATCCAATCTCTGGGGCTACCGCTGCTACTCAAGGGGTCTGGGCCAGGGAGGGAGGAAGCTGCTGTTTGGTTTCCCTCACCCAGGCATTCTGCTTCAACACACAAGGTGCTTGCTGGCCTGCACCCCTTCACTCCTTTCCCTCTCCAGGCTTTAGCTTGTTGGCTTTGACCTGGACCCAATGTCCTGGGCCCTGCCTCCTCCTCCTCGAGCTGGCTGGCTGGGAACTAGGGAGCCGAGGGGGAGGTTCTTGGATCCTGAGCGTGGGATGGGGATGGTCACTGTGACAGAACTGCTCTGAGCTTGCCTCCTACTCAATCTTCCTGAAGACCAGCATTTTCTTGGTGACAGGGTGAGGATTCCGCAGTGTAAGGAACACAAGTCCACGGAGGTTAGGCCTCTCCAGGCCTCTCTCCTGCAGACTGGGCTCCCTCTAGCACTGCACCCTTGTCTGCTCTAGGAAAGGACCAGGAGAAGAAAAGGGCCCAGTCTTAGAGCCAGGGCATTTGGGTTCCAGCTCTGGTACCACCAGCTCACTGTGGACCCTGGGCGAGTCTGAGCCTGTCCCTTCCCGGGGCTCAGCTGCTCATCTGCAGAGCAAGGGGATGAATGAAAGAGCCTCAACAATCCTAGAAAGTGAGAGCAGGGAGGTGATCTTAGCGGTCATGGAACCTGCTATTGGAGGATAGTGAGGTTCAGAGAGGTTAAGGAATGAACCCAAGGTGAGTCAGGTCACAGGTGATTGAGTGGGACCTGGGCTCTGGGCTCTGTCTTGACTCCCAGCCCAGCCACGCCAGGCTGCATTTCCTCTCAGTTCCCTGCCAGCTGGAAACCCTGAGGACTCCAAGTGCACAGCCACCACCTACTCTGCTCTCTGGGAGGCCTTCCTTTGGAGTTAGTGGCCTCCAGCCGACCTGGACAGGGCCCCTGCTTAGATGGGGTCTACTCCTCAAGAACAACTCTCCTTAGATCCGTCTGGAAGTAGGCAGGCTGGGAAATTAGGGAGACTCACATGGAACTCTCCAGGCTTCATTCTGACCAGGGCTGGAGCCAATGAGGGAGTCGCAGAGGATTTTCCCACTTTTTACATTGTATGAGTACCCTCTCTTCAACAGTGGCATGCATGCTCCCTCCCCTGGCTGGCTGGCTCCTCCTCTCAGCTGGCTTGCTCTACTCCCAGCTCTCCTTCTTGCTCTCCCCTTTCTCTGGCTCCTACCCCTCTACTCTGTCTCCTCCTTACCCGCCTCCTGCCTCTCTCAGCTTCTCCTGCTCCTCTCAGCTGCCCGCTTTCCCCTGGCACTTAGTTTCGCTCTTGGCAAGCTTTCGAGGCTCTGCAGATCCCAGTGTCTCAGGCCTACTCAAACAGAGCAGAGATGCAGGGAGGCTGTGCTGGTACCAGCCAAGGCCCCAAGCGGATGGAGGTCCTGAGAAGGGACTGTGCCTCAGCACTGAGCTGAGCTCACGGCTGCCTAAGCAGATGCCACAACAAAGAGAGCTGTCTGGCAGGGTGGAGTCCGAGCTGCAGGGACTGGGCCACATGAGTGACCTGGGGCAGCAGGCAAGGCAGTGGCTCAGAAGCAGCCCAGATCCACAGGTAGCCCCACTCCAAAAGACCATGTCTACCTAGACTGAGCCTCCGTGCAGGGATGAGGGCTGCATCTACACGCTACAAGGATCTGTCAGGAGACACAGGCTGCATCTACATGGAGCTGGGCCCTCTAAGGAGATGTAGATGGTGTCCATGCAGGAGATTCTCCAAGGAAAAGAGGGCTGTGTCCTCAAGGGACAAGACTCTACAAAGAGATATCGGTTGCATTTACATGAAGCTCAGCTCAGCAGGCAGATGCAGACTGCATCTACAGAAAGGCCAGATCTGGCAGAAGAGGCAGACAGAACAAATGGAGGACAGTGCTCACCCTGGAGACACAGGCAGTGCCAAAACCAGGGACTCTGGCTCTTCCAGTTGACACAGACTGCCACTGCATGGATCACAGCCCTGCAGAGAACCAATGGTTGGTCCATCTGGGAGCGAGGCAGCACCCTGGGGCGGAGGTTTCGTCACCTGTGAATGCAGTTCTTCAGGACTTTCCGGGGGTCTCGGTGGCACACAGCTCTGCATGGTGGTGCAGGCTGGGTCAGCAGTGAGCGAAGCTTCGCAAGGAGATGCAGGAATGTACATGCAAGGAGGCTCAGTGGAGAGGTGCAGATGACACTCGCACAAGATGATCCTCGGCAGGCCGTGGCCACAAAGGAAGCGGCTCAATCCCCAGGCACACACTGTGTCTACAAGGAAGTCAAGCTACATCTGTACAGGATGGGAGTCAAGAGGATGTCGGCTGTGTGGACAGCTGCTCTGTAAGCGGACAGAAGCTGTGTCTACATAAGCCAAAGCTCTGTGTGGAGACACGGGCTGGGTCTGCACAGACTATGGCTGCCGAAGACAAGGTGGTGCGCTCCCCAGATGAGGCTGCATGTGCCCAAGACAAGACTGTGTCTGCCTGTGATGAGGTTTCATCCATCTGGAATAAGGTTGCATCTGCAGAGAATGAGGCTATGTCTACTGAGAATGAGATTGCATCTGCAGAGAACCAGGCAGTGTCTACGCAGAACCACACAGCTTCCACAGAAAATGAGACTTCTCAGGGAACTGCAACCTGTACCAGCACAAGCCAAGCCCCTGCCTGCATAAATTCACCAGGCTATGCTATGGAGATGCAACACAATCTACACTGTGCATGGCTCCACTGGGCACTGCCACCTGGGCACTGCACAGAAAGTCCTTCTGCACCTAATTATGGCCAGTATATGGATGAGCCAGGGCTGCTGGTATATATGCAGCCTGTATCTACATGGAGTGTGGTTTTAAGCTGGATCAGCATGGAGCAACGCTTTGCAAGTGGACTCCAGCTATTCATTGACAAACCCGGGTTCTACCTGCCAGTGTTGCCTGCCTCTACAGCCAGCACCTGGATAAGCTCAGAACCAGCCACTGCAAGGTAAAACTTAACGATGGATCTTTGTGGCGGCTCACCCTGCGTCCACTACAAGTGGAGCTCCTCAAGGAACTGCAGCCGGGTGAGGGGAGTGGAAAGAGCTGCTGCAAGGGGTCACTAGGTGCATCCACCCAACCCAAGCAGTGCAGCTCTTCAGGGAAGTACAGCCTGGGTTGGCAGGGCAGAAGGAGGTGCTGCAAGGGGTTGCTGGTTGATTTCATCTGAACCAGGGCGCCAGCTGGAGGCTCAGCCCATGTCTACGTTGAGCCCAGCTTGGTAAGAAGCTGAACGAGGGCTCATCGAGGCCTCTACCAGCGGACATAGGCTGAAGTTTAATGGAGCAGAGATCCATGTGCAGGACCAGCCTGCCTCCATGCCCACCACAGCGCTACTTAGAAACACAGCTCAGATCAGTGCGGCCAAACAAACCTCGTGTGGGGCTCCTGGCAGCACCTCACTAGCGCTGAACTCCCAGCACAAGTCCACTTACATGCAACGCAGCTGGGCCATGCTCCAGCCTCGGCACCTTCCACCCTCAGCTGTAGGCAGCTAGAAGGGCACTATCAGTGTGTGCAGTCTTATCCAGGGCTGGACGCAGTCCTCCTGGTTAGTATGAGTTTGCTGTCCTCCACTCTTCTCTACCACTGCCTGCGGGACTCTCCCCCGACAGCATTTCATCCCCTCCCTCTCTCTCTGAGCCTCATGCCTGTCCCCAAGGCCACTATGCAATTCTTCTCTGCTGGGTTCCAGAAGTCTGGTGTTCCCAGATTTGGACAGAGTCCCACACATACACCAGCGTACAGAGCTGACTCCCTTGTGCAAACCCTCCTGCAGGTCTTGCTCTGTAAAAAGTCTTCCTAATAGATCTGAAAGCCACCCGTGCCTGGTCTGTTTCTCTCTGGTTGGGAGATTCTGGATTCATAGCCATGAGGGCAGGGGCTGTGTGGGGCCATAGACCCTGGGCAGCACTTGGACAGGGGTAGGCGTGGAGCAATAGGAGTGTTCCCAGCAGAAGGCACCCTATGAAGAAAGGCCTACAGATAGGAAAGCAGGGACTATTTTGAAGAAACAGCAAGTCATGTATGTTTTCTGGAATGTTCGTTGGTTGCTGTCTCCTGGGCTCCCTTAGCACTTTGTGTAGCTCTCCATCAGCATTAGCCTCCCTGGTCTCCATTGCAATATCCTCTGCTGTCCTGCCCTCGAATGTCGAGCTCCCAACAGGGCTGCCCCTTTTCCTCTTACTCCACACTCCCCAGCAACCTCTAGAGTTCTAGTTACTCTCTAGAATGGTGCTGTCCAAAAGGCATTTCTGCGATTCTGGAAATGCTCCACATCCGCACTGTGTAATACAGTGGCCGTGAGGCACATGTGGCTACTGAGCTACCGGACATATGACTAGTGTGAGTGAGGACCTGAATTTTTTATTGTGACTAATCTTTTTTCTTTTCTATTTTAACGTTGTGGTAAAATAAATATAAAATTTGCCATTTTAGCCATTTTAGTGTACAATTCAATGACATGAATTACATTCACAGCGTTGTGCAACCATCACCACTATTTCCAAAACTTTTTCATCTCATACAGAAAGTCTGTACTTAGCTTTTTCAAATTAAAATTTGTTTAAATTTAAGTAGTCACATGTGACTAGTAGTCACCATTTTGAACAAGGCAAGTCTAGAAGCCAATTACCTCCAAATCGACATCTCCAGCTTATACCTCCCCTCTGCCCTGAGCCTCGGTCCTGGATACCCAACTTCCTAATGGGCACCTCCACCTGGGTGTCCTAGTGGCACCTTAAACTCTACAAACTTTCTAAAATCAAACTCATCGTCTCCACCCTTACCTCCCAATATTGCTCCTTTTGGGTTCCCTTTCTTACAAAATGGCACCACCAGCCACCCAACGGCCTGAGTCAGAAACCTGTGAGTCATCTCAGATATCTCCTGTTTACTTTGCTTCCACAGCCAATTATTTCCAAACTCTGTAGATTCTCCTTCCTTAAAGTATGTCCTCTGGGCCCATCTTCTCCCTCCCCATTGCCATGCCTCAGGGCTGGCTCCCTCCTCCACACTGTTTGACCCTGACTCTCTTCCTCCCATCCCTTTACCACCACACCCTTGCCTGGCCCCTTCCCTGAGCTCCTGCTGCCAGAGGCTGGCCAGGCTCCCGTGCCCTACCCCTGAGCACTGGAGGCTTGCCAGAGCTGCAAGGTCTCACATTTCAGAGGCTGCTCAGCCCCCACCCCACCTCCAGTGTGGGGAGCCCAGAGGGATGCTCTCGTGAAGCTCAAGACCTCAGCAAGCTTGGGAAAATCTGAACAAGGGATAGGAGGATGCTCTGCAGGAGTCTGGGACAGCCCTCCAGGCTAGCCAAGACGCTTGGGAGCAGACTTCCTACGTGGGGACTCACACAGATTGGGACTCAAACCCTGGCTTTGCCGCTGAACAGCTGCCTCAGTTTCTCATCTGTAAGACGGGGATGATTATCTTCCATTCTTCACTGTGCTGTGAGGATTAAATGAAGCAATGCTGGGGAAGGGGTCTGCCATGTCTAAGGTACCAAGTCAGCTTCCTTAGGGGGCAGAGGTTACTGGTCCCAGCTCACAGGAGACATAAGTGGATGGGGAGTGCTGTGGCAGCACCTTGGAGATTATTCTAAGAGGCTACAGATTTGTCAGCTGAAGTTCAGAGAGGGGTAAATGCCCTCCAGGAAAAGTGGCCAAATGAGGTCACACACAACTCCATTTCCAGAAATGCCTTGCCAGCCGGGTGTTCCCAGGGGGATGTCAACTTGGCTAATGGGCAAGCCCTCCTAGCAGGGAGTTTTCTGTCTCTGGGCCTTTGTCATTCTTGATCCTGGGGAGTTAGTTTAAAGGAGAAATGTGTGCTTGCTGACTGGCCCTGCCTGCTGGGCCCTAGGCAAGCCCCATGTGGTGGCTACCGGAGGGACTGCTCCCTTCTCCCACAGCCTGGCGGTCATTAAGTCATTAAAAAAGGAGTGAAGCTTTTACTTGGAAAGGAATAAAGAAACTCCGAATTTGAGAAAGTGAGTCATCAGGACTAAATGCTAGCTGAACCTTCTGGTGGCAAAGACAGCTTTTTTTCTGTAGGTGCATTCTGCAGGCAGTCAGCACAGAGAGCATCACTTCTGCTTCCTTTAGTGAAAATTCAGCTATTCCCCAGACCAGCTCCCCAGGGGAACCGCCCTCCTCTTCTGCGATCTCTGAACAGCACACACAATAGACCCCCAGAGGGTGGTACCAGGCTCTCCTTACTGGAGAAGGGGAAGTGAGCGAGGCTGCAAGGACCTCTGTTTTGAAGACCTGCCCTGGGCTAAAGTGAGCAGTGTCAGAAGCCTCCCCTTTGGCCCAGGCTCTTGTTTTGCTCTTAGCGCTTGAGACCACAGGCTGGGACTGTCCCCAAGAGAAGGCCTGGTGCCCGGCAACGTATTTCTGAAACTGGAGTTGTATGTGGCCTCACTTGGCCACTTCCTTGGGGTGTGTGCAGCCAGGGGGCAGGGGACAGATAACTAATGAGCAAGCCCTAAATATGGACTCCCAGATCGGCCTGGTTGTAGGGCCTTAGACAATACTTGTCTTCCTTTATTCTACACCTGGGGAAACTAAGGCTTTGAGAACAGAAACAACTTGCTGAGTGACACTACACACTACAGCACCCATTGCCTTTCCCATACTGAACAGGAGACCCTCCCTGAGGGCTGAAGAGGGCTGTTGTCCAAGCCAGTATCTAACTCCCACATGGGAATCCAGTCTCAACATAGCTCCACACACGCTGTGCAGCTTTAGCGTCTTTATCCTACGGATGCAGTGATCCTGGGCCCTGGCTGGGGATGGGGACACACACACACACACACACACTTTTAAGCAGAATTCCTAACCCTGCACAGAACTCTGAATCTTTCCAACCACCTGCCCATTCCTCCTGTGGGGGTTATGAGGCCCAACGGCTCCCCTATGAGTTTCCACAAAAATCTTCACTGACATAAAAATAGACCGCTCAGGCATTTGGATGCACAGTTCTCACTCTCCTTCTAAACTGAGGAAATCATTCTATTATAGTGTTAGCTACAAGGTCGTGAAAAGAGAACGCAGGGAAGGAGGCGGAGCAGGGGACAAGAAGCCCGGCTCCTTCATCAACAGTGACTCCAAGACCTGGTACTTGGGGCCTCTGGCAACTGGGCTGTTACTTACCTGAGCAGTCAAAAGATATTCCCAGGTAAGGGCATGCCCTTTGGAAATATGGCTGCAGTCATGCACCATCAAAGGTTTGGAAATCATCAAACCCAACCGTCTCCCAGTCTACTGAATCTGAGAGAATCAGGTCACTTCAACACACATTTTCTGACTATCTCTAGAGGTTGACAGCCCCAAGTGAGTGCTCCTTCTCCAACAGAAACATGAGGGCATCACCATCCCCGTCCCTTTATACTTTCCTGACTAGTCAAGCAATGGCCCCTACGTGGAGCTTTCTGCTTTTATCATCACATCTCCAGAGAAGATGGCTCTTGAACTACAGTTCTTCCTTAATTGTAAGTTCTACGAAAATCAGTGGATTCTGATCATATATGTACATCTAGAAAAGGAAGGGGATATGGGGAAAGAGGAAGCAAGAGAAAGAAGCTCATCATTCCCATGGATGCCAGTCAGGGCAGCGCCTATAATCTGACTGCAAGGTGGGGCTGAAGGGACCCCCCACACCTGCCCATCCACCTGACTGCCCTGAGCCGCTGAAGGCAGTCTCTGGATTGGCCCACTCCCTGTTTGCCCCACTGCTTCAGCTTCAGAAAATGTGTGTGTATTTGGTGGGGTGGGGAGAGGTGGGGGGCAGACACAGTAAGTAGCTACAAACAGCCAAAGGCTTTTCACGTGAAGGAAGAGAGAGTAGATTTCATCTGAGTGATTTTAGGGGCCCCTCGCTGGCTGGTGGAAGCTGGAGCCAAAGAGGGCTGTTTCTAATCACAGATGTCAGAGAGGAGAGAATTTCTCATCACTGGGGAGAGCTCAAGCAAAGACTGAACCATCACGTTCCAAGTAGGTGGCGAAAAGCAAGGCACTGTGGGGCCATCCTCCCTGAGATGCTGGCGTTGCCCAGTTCTCTGGACCAGAGCCAGCCCTGTGGCCAATTTCCATTTTTTGTTTCTGCAGCCTCCAGTATGAGGCTAGGTTTCCATGGATCTCTGTAAGCCATCTTGCCTCAGGGCTGTCCAGTGGCTTCCTAGGGCTCCTTGAGGGGGTGGTGGCTCTACCTGATCTAGTCCAGGGATGTGGGTGGCAGGCTCCATCCAAGGCCCCCCGCTGAGGTGGACTGGGCCTACCTTGTGACATGTAATAAGAACCACAACAGGCTCCAAAGGGCTGCACAAGCCAGGGGCAGCCTTGGGGTTCCCAGCCACAGTAGAGGCTTTGGACACCATGGCCTTGCAGGTGTCAGATTGGTCTGGAGCCTATGCCCTACTGGGGACATGGTGGTGACAACACCGGCAAGCTGATAGTCTTGCGGGTGGATTTGCCAAACTATGGCGATGGCCGCCCTTGGTATTCTACTCTTCTCTGTGTCCTGCTTCTCCACCTATGGTTTTCATTGCTCTCCCCAGCTGGGGACACTGACTACCATGGTGGAAATTCACTTTCTTGCTTGCTTTCTCACTTTCTCTTCAGTTAACACATTTTGGCTTTAGTACTCTCTTCACAAAGAATTTATGTCACTAGAGCCACAAGATAAATTTCTTTTCTTCCTCTCTTAAAGCCTGTGCTACCAACGGTTCCAGCATGCCTCAGCGGCAATCCTGAACCAGGTGTGAAGCAAGGGTCCTTAAAAGATGGAAGAAGGAGGCTGAAGAATCAGAGGAGGAGATGTGATGACAGAAGCAGAGGTCAAAGTAATACTTTGCTGGCTTTGAAGATGGAGAAAGGGGCCATAAGCCAATGAATGCAGGAGCCTCTAGAAGCTGCCCACACCTTGACTTTCACCCAGCGCAACTCATTTTGGACTTCTAACCTCTGAAACAGTAAGATAACAAATGTATGTTGTTTTAAGCTACTAATTGTGTGGTAATTTGTTACAGCAGCTGTAGGAAACTGATACAGTGGCTAATGGCATTTGAACACCAGCCAGACACACAAGCACCAGCTGTCATGAACTGAAGCAATCTGCTATAGCGGACTGAGTGGGCTGGCAACCCTGAGTTGTGAGCCCAGCTCCTCTCCCTCCTGGGAGTGGAACCTGAGGTAAAGGTCACTTCACTTCTCTGAGTCTCAGTTTCCTCATCTGTAAAACGGAAAAATAAAATCACAATCCCCAGGTCTGTAGTTTAGTTAATAGTACTGCAGCAATGTTGATTGTCTGCTCTTGATAACTGTACTAAGGTTACCTAAGACACTAACGTTAGGGCAGCTGGGCAAAGGGTAGACAGGAACTCTCTGTATACTTTTGAACGTCTCTAAAATTATGTTCAATTTGAATATATTTATTTCTAAATTAATTTTAAATTATTAAAAAAATTTTAAATCACAACCCTTAGGGATATTGTCAGGACCGTAGTTGAATTCTTGGCACACCATAGGTGCTCAATGAACAAACAGTACCAGTTGCGACTAGTGCCTGCCATTGCTGTCAGATGATACGCTACCTTCAGAAACGTTACACAGAAAGCCTCAAAGATGCACTTTTTTCATGGATGATCCCAACAAAAATACCAAATGAGCAGGGAGGAAAGGATATGGTACCGTAGGAGATCCTCACCAGGTTTGGGTTGCAGTTGAAATAGTTTGTGTCTGACACAGACTAGGTGAAGAGAGACGGGTGCTCATGGGGTGTCTCCTTCTGGGGGAGCCTTGCTGGAATGGTATGGCCTGCTATTGTTTTGGGCAGGTAGGTGGTGCGCCAGGCCTGGGGCAGCGTAGCCCTTGCTCTCAGCCACTTGTCCGTGGTAGGCAGCATCTTGGTAAGAGATGATCCTGCAGGTTTCTTTGAACATTCATAGTCAACAGACTCTTGTTGGCCTTTTCTTTCTTAACATAAGCAGTTTATCATGCAGCTCCTAGGACCTGAAGGGACATTTGCTCTTTAACCAAGATGCTTTACTTTTAAAAGCCTCATTGTGGATTCAGGGACCTTAAACTACGAACAGACTGCCTCAGTCTAGACTTCAGTCTCCCAATCTAGAAAGAACTCCATGGGTCAGAAGGCATTCAGCAGCCTCCCAGGCAGCTTGAGACTTGTCAGCACAGCTCCTGGATACCAGAGGTTACCAGGTCTTGCAGCGTTTAGAAAGCACAGGCTAAGGCAGTCCTCCTCACGTTCATTCAGTGTGTTTGTTTATGCCTTCCCAGAGATAATGCAAAATGTGAGAGGACCTCCAGGAGGAGGGCCCGGGGCCCAGCTCCTCAGTCAGGCCGACAAGGCTCCCCTCAAGCTGGCCCTGACCTGTTCCCCCACCAAGCTTTCCTGTTCTCTACCCTCCCAGTCACATCCTGGCCCTCATCAACCCTTGCCCCATCTTTCCCAAACATAGGCACATATGGCCTCTTCATCTGGCAAAATTCCACTCCTGCCAGGCACTCTCCAAAGTCACCTTCCGCAGGCCGAGTGAGCCAGCCCTCCTTGGAGCCAGCCCCCTATCCCACCTGGGCACTCAGAATGGTAGACTAAGATTATTTTAAGACCTTCCTCCCCATAGAAGGTGGGCTCCTCAAGGACAGAACCCAAGCCTTGGCCCCCAAGCTCCTGGCACAGCCTGGGGGACAGGAAATGGTAAAATGCATGAGGGAGCGAGTAGGCGAGCCAGGGGCTGAAGGAGTGTTGAGCCCCAACCACTGCAGAAGCCCAATTCAGGATTTCTCTCCAGGGCCACCTTTCCTTTGTCCCATTAGTAGGCAAGGATTCAGGAGTGAAATGAGACGGATTTCTATGCATGGCATGACTAATGCAGGGGCTTTTTATCATCAATTGTAAAAATAGCCCGAGTGTGTGGAGGCCTCCTAGGGATGGATGACATCAGGCTGGCCTCTGTGGAGTCTGCTACTTTTGCGGGGGTGGGGGGATGTCACATTGTTATTAGCTATTTTGACTATGCAGAGGAAAGGGTCTTCGTGAAAGGCCAAGCCTGCATCCTTCCACCTGCCTGGGTCCCAGAGGCTGCAGGCCCCATTGGCAAAGAGTAAGCACCCAGTCTCTGCCATCTGCCCCAGTCCTGGGGCCTCTGAGGGCAGCACAGTGGCCTCTGCTTCCTAGGAGCCATGGCCTGGCTCTCGTGGTACCAATGAGGCTCTCCATTTGTCTACTTTCAGGCCAGAAGGAAAGACGCTGTCCTTGGGGACCCTCTGAGCAGTCTGGCATGTAGGCACCTTCCCATAATGCATCTCTTAGCCACTCTGAACACTGCTGCCAAGACAAGGCAGGTGAGGACCATCTCAGAGAGCCTCGCCAAAGGCCAGCTCCAGCTCCGCTGCCGAATCAATAGTGACTTGGTCGTGATAGGGGGCGTGAGGCTGCTCTATTTTCCTCCCTCAACGAAGAGCCCCAAATGCACATGCTCTGCCACTTCCAACAGTCCTGGCCAGGTTGAACATACATTCTCAGATAAATCAATCCCTGGCAGCCAACTCCCAAGGTGAAAGGGAGGCACCGGACTAAATGATCTTTGTGGGAAGGACAGGAAGTGAGCTTGATACACTGCGTCTGCCAGCAGCATGCACACTCAGTGGGACCAGGGAGTTTGTCGCCGAGGTGAAGCCCCAGCCCCCAGTGTGGCCAAGGGACAGCCCTGATGCTGGATAACACTCTCCTACCTTTCAGTGTGTCCGCCCCACTCACCTCCCACCTTTTTGGGCTGCCTTGTGTCACCAACAATGAGAGGGGACAAGCTCCAGGAGAAAACACCTGCGGCATGACTCCTGTCCATCCGTGGCCTGTAACTACTGCCACCAGGGATGAGACTTCACATGGGGGTAGGGAGCCTGGCCTCAGAGCCTTGGGTCCTGACTTCCAGACTCAGCCCCTCTGCCGATAGGCTGGGTGACCCTGGGCCTCCTCTTCCCCTTATCAAGTGGAGATGCAGCCCCTGGTCAGACCACCCTATGACTGGACCCAGAACTGATGCCCAGGGCCCTCCTAGATCCTCACCGATGGGTGCTCTATCACGGCAGACCTGGAAGGGTCTTCAGAGATCAGCTACTCCAATAGCCCCATTTTACAAAGAAGGCAACTGAGGCCCAGAGAAGGAAGGGATTGGCCTGAGGTGCTCCCAGCCAGGAAACTACTTCCTTTCATCTCTCTTTTTTTAAATTAAGCTTTTTATTTTGAGGTAATAATAGATTCACATGCAGTTGTAAGAAATAACACAGAGAGACACTATATACCCTTCACCCCCAGTGAGACAGATCTCATTTTTGAAAGTGAGTCTGAGATGGGGGTGGGGTGCGTATGCGTGCTAGTATAGGGTAGGAGGGAGCAAGGAAAATAGAAAAGGCTATTCGTCATTCAAAGCCAGGTCTGCTATGCTTATCCCATGCTGAAACTGCAAAAAGAATCTCCTTTTTCCAGCATCCAAGACGATTGAGAAAGTGAGTTCTGAGTAGCCCATTTATCTATTTGGTTCCTCACAGGCCTTCTCCCATCTGCCATGCCACCTCCTGCTCCTGCCCCGACTTGAAGAATGGGAGGCCCCATAGATGGAAGCTGCTGGACAGCTCGGAGACTTCCTGCAGCCGCCATTCACCCCATGGAGCCAGAGGGGTCCACCTGGCTGAAACGTGCATTGTGAATCACCGGCTTTCTGCAGAAACATCACTTCTCTCCTGTACCCTCTCTCTCTCCCAAGTCCCTGCAGACACCAGCGATTTCCACTGGCCATTGTTCATCAAAAAGACCAGCGCTCAACTGTCAGGCCCCAATGGTCACATCTCATTTTTATTTCCTCTCAAATTTCTAAACACCAGCAAGTGATTCAAATTCATCCTGACAGATAACAGCACTTAAGAAACATTTTTGGCTAAAAAAAAAATAGCTGTGGTCATCTTTTCTTTGCTCTGGACGAGCAGAGTCCCTTTGATAGCTTCTTGAGTATTGATCATAATTTGATTTGGTTTTCAGAGTCATGGACATTTTCTCCACCCAACTTTTGTATAGCCACTGTCAGCAGCAAACCCCCCAAAGGGGCTGCAACTAGCTCACCTAGTTTTGTAAATACTCCTCTAAGAAAGCTTTTTACTTTCCAGTTTCAGTGAAAGCTGAAAGTCAGCTCCAGGGCAAAACAAGATGGCCAAGAAAACCCAACCACACGAGTGGGTGGGGGTGGGGTGCTGTCACCCACACACACACAGATGGCACCTGAGAGACAAGAGTAACCTGTGCAGAGGCAGGAGGCAGGAAATGGAGGCCTGTCCAGTGCAGGCCAGGTGGGGAGGAGTCAGGGAGGTATTTAGAGCAGGAGCCCAGCCACATGCATTTCTCTGGCCTCAACAGTCTAGGACAGGGCTGGCCCAATGGAACCTTCTGTGATGATGGAAATATTCTAGATCTGAGCTGTCCAATATGGTAACTACTAGCCAAGTGTGGCTATGAAGCACTTGAAATGGGGCTAGTGTGACGGAGAAACTGGATTTTTAGTTATATTTAATTTTAATTTAAGTCAAAATAGCCACATGTAGCTAGAGGCTACCATAGTGGGAGAGTGCAGCTCTAAAGTCTCTGCAAGCCCAGAACAAACTCGTTGGCATTTTCCCACACTTCCCTCTACGCCATGCCACCCCAGCCCCTGCAATGAGTGCTTCCTTTCTGAAATGCCGTTTGGTTGCTTTTTCTTGCCAAGGATTTGGTCAAACTCTAAACACAGCTCCATTTTCATAGACTGAGCGAAAGGTACAGCCCAGCCTTGCCAAGCGTCTCTTTCTGGGAAACGGGAGCCCAGCTGAGCATGGTGCACACTGGTGACTGACTGGAGGGCTGCATCAGACACTTGGGGCCCAGCCTCAGGGTCAGAGGGCACGGCTGCACTCTCAGGTTCAGTAATTGGTGATCTTTAGCTACAATCCATGTGGCCTCTCCCAGTGTGGCCGGGGGAGCCTTGTTCATTACCTAGGAAAGGGGAAGTGTGCATAGAGTTGAGGGGAGTGGGGAGAAGAGGGAGAGAGGCTTTGGGCCCCCTTGGAACCCAGCCCTGGGTCCTGAGGAGAAGGCTGAGAACTCCAATTCCCTTGGGCAGAGCTGAATGGAGATAGCAGACAATAGGGTCACAGGGAAGTGCCCTGTATCTCTGAGATTGCAGCAACTCCTGTAGGTGCCTTACCCGGCAGGATTTATTGAGTATCTGCATGTGGCACATAGAAGGTGTGAAATGGCTACCACAGGAACCTGGTGTCTGCAGCCCAGACCACTGGTATCCAAGCAGATACCTCTGCTCTCATTCTGGAAGGGAGGGGAGGTTGACCAAGGGAAGGCCTGCCCATTTCCACCCCATGGCTTCCCACACCCCAGACCAGCCAGGGCAGACCCCTAACTCCCACCAGGGTGCATAATTTTGGCCTGGACTATGCAAAGCTTGGGCTGGGTGCTGAGAGAATGAGTGAAGGAAAGAGAGAGACCAGAAAGGCTGGCATCCAAGGACTTTGACTCAGTGCAGTGTGGGGAGAAGGGAAGAAAGAAGGGGGAAGAGAGGTTCCAGAGGGAGGGTTGGAGGTGGGCCCTAGGGAGCTCAAGGGGAAAGGAGTAGAAGGAAGAGGGGATCAGGAGTCAGACAGATCTGAGTACAAATCCCAGCTCGGCCATGAATTGGCTATGGGTGTACAGTTAACCTTTCTGTGCCTCAGTTTTCTCATCTGTAAAAGAGAAGTATAACTGTTCCTATATTTTAGGGCTGACTTGGGAATTAGCTAAATGAAAATTTATGTAAAAAGCACCTAGTCCATGCCTGGATATACTAGGGCCTGACTACAAAGTAGAGTTTCTCATAAGCATAAAAGAAGGGTAGGCTGCCTTAGATCTGGGAAGAGTAGGGCAGTTTGGGCCAAGGCAGGGCAGAGAGAAGTAGAGGCTGCCACTAGGGAGTCTCAAGCAAGCCAGGGGGAATGGATTACGTCATGAGAGAGAAGGGTGGGCACACAGGCTGAACACAGATCACAGAGGGCTTCGGAAGTTGCATCTGGCTTTGGACTACAGCCTCCAGGGTGTGGGGGCTACGGAACGATTTGAGCAATGGAGTAACATGGTCTGAGTTGTGCGGGAACAATACGGACAGTGGAAAATCAGGAAGAGGTTTGAATGGCTCATTCTGCCAGGCTGCTTGGGGAGAAGCCCTGGGAATTCATAGCCCTGCAAAACTCCCAGGGAAGAGGAGCCAAGTGGAGCCTGCTTTTGTGGCTGCGTGGTCAGCTGAGGAGGACGCTGGCACAGCTGAGCAATCGTTGGCAGAAAAGCGGCACCAACGAACTGCTGGTCCACCAGCCACCTACAACTCCCAAGCACTGAAGAAAAGTGCCCTGCCGCTCTCACTTCTAGTGCAGGGTTTCTCTTTTGAAATTGAGGGCCTAGCAAAGTCTTTGCAAGCACCCCACACCAAAGGGGACCACAGGCATCTGGCTCCTGCACCAGAGCTGGGCTGCTACCCTGGTGGCAAATTGAATGCTCTCTGTAGCCCTATCTTCTGTGGAGACTCTAGAGGACCCACCTCAGGAGGAGAAAACTGTAGGGCCCCATTCCCCAGAGGCACAGGGATAGGTAGAAGCAGAGGTGAGGATCCCAGCAGACTGGGCCCCGGCACTGCAGAGAGACACAGGTAGACTGATGGCAGATGCCCAATGTCAGGCAATCAGAGGAGAAAGGAGCAAGTTCAAGAATTGAGTCCCAGGCCCAGACTCTGCCTCCCTTCCTGCCCCATCTCCCATCAGAGGTGCTCTACTGTTGCTTAGCGCCAAAACATCTGCCTCCTGGGTTCTGACTTCCCAAGTGTCAGGCTGACGGTCTGCCCCAAGGCCTCATGACTAGGAGCCCCATCTGACAACATGCTAAGTCCCATGTGCAAGTGATGGAGAGGGTTTAAGAGCCTGGGCAAGTGTGCATGAAGCAGCCTGTAGATGGGGCTGAAAAGCGGCCTCATCTTATGTGGCAGGAAGGGCTAGGGGCCAGGGAGCTTGGCAGTGCTTGAGGCTCTAGAAGATACTGAGGATGAAACCAAAAGCCCTTTAACCTCATCCCTTCCGTAAAAAGGTCAAACTTTTAGAAATGAGCACTCTTTCCAGGCACTCCCATCGGGCAGCTAAAGTCAGGCTCTTCTCGGAAATTGCCTTCCCCTGCACACTCCTGTCTGGGTGGAGGGTCTTTGCAGGCCAGCAGTGGCCTCCTGGAGCAAGCCTGCAGGAAGTGGTATTCTCAAGAGGCTTGGCATGATGACGAGATGTCACAAGCTCTTATACTCTGGTAGTAACACATGCTTTTACGGGCTGGGAGAGCCAAGACTTTCGATAGGTCACTGGGAAATGGGCCTCACACACATCTAGAATATTCTGGTTGGTGCCAAGCTATTTTGTGATTTTTGTCTCATGACCAAACCATGCAGCCAAAAATACAAACAGTGTGCCAACTTCTAACATAAGTATCACTTTACCCTGGTAACAAATATGATCATTTAAGAATTCTGATAAATAACACATTTGTGTATCTGGATTTTGCATATTCCACAAGACAAACAGACTGAGAGCTTATCAGAGAGGGAGGAGACCTAAGTGACCTTGAGACCAACCTCTACACTTTTGGGCTGGGGAAGCTGAGTCCCAGAATGAATGAAAATCCAGGCAGCATCCTTTGAATTTGGATGGTACCTTATCATTTCTAAAACCTTTCACCATCTCTTGAAATTTCACTTGCACTGTGAGAGGCAGGATATGCAGCAGATAAGAGCAGGTAATCAGGAGCCAGACCCCTTGAGTTGGAAACTCACTCACTGTATGAGCTGGGGAAAGTCTCAATCTCTCTGAGCCTCAGTGTTCTCTTCTGCAAAATGGAGACGATAATAGAACCTATCTCTTAGGGTCATTGTGATGGTTCAATGAAACAATACATACAACACGTTTAGAACAGTGCCTGGCACATACAGACCATAAAAGTCTTGGCTATTACTTTTTAATCTTATCAGGACCCACAAGAGTATCCTAAAGTGGGAAGAGCAAGATCATTAGCTCATTTGACAGATGTGAAAATTGAAGCTTGGGGAGATACAGTGATTTGCTTGATTTTATAGTTTTGTACAGCTAGTCAGTGGTAGAGCCTGAAATCAATCCAAGACCTTTAGACTACGCCCAGGGCCCTTTCCACCAGACTGACCACATCCTGTTAAGACCTCTCCTCCTTGCTCACCCACCTCACTTATAAATAAAGTCAAGGAAATACATCTTTTTTTCTCTCAAGTGGCAGCAAGAAACACACCATTATTATACATACTTCTCTAAAGATCTGAGGTGCCTTACAATGAAAACAGAAATTAAAGAGGGAAGTGGAACTAAACCTTTGAAAGAGAAGTAAGAAACATTGAGAGAAAGGAGGGAGGTCATTTCCCTGAGACCCAGGGGTGAGATCATTGGACCAAAATACAGTTAGCTCCGAGCTTCTTGGCAGCTAGAGCACAGGAACGATGGGGCGAGATTCTGACCAGAATTGTCAATAGGAAAGTTTCTGGATCATGAAGTGACCAGGGATGGCAGGGGGTGGGAAGGCAATGCTGCATCATTGCTATGCCTGCCCCATGGCTGGCCTGCACAGAGAGAGGAAAGGGAGGCCCCTGCACACACACAGCCTCCGCCCTAGAGATGCCATGGTTATGCAGAGGCAGGCAGTTGGGTCACAGGCAGCTGTCCCTGGCAGGAACACTTTTTAGGGTAGGCATGTGACAGGCCACATCCAGCAGGGTTGCAGGTCAAGGAGCTGGAAAAGGCTCCTTCAGGAGATGATCCGGCCACAGCAGCACAGAGAAGGGGGCTATTGGCATGAGCAGGTAACAAGATGGAGGTAGTTCAGAGAGGTCCAGGTAGGGCAGGTGCGCAGGTGTGCAGTTCTCTGCCCCTCCACATGACGCTTCCCTCAGCCACCTGGCCCTTGGATGGAGCCCGAACTTCAGTTCACCTGTGCCAGAGCTAGGGCACTAGGGATGAGGAAACACTGAAGAGTGGGGAGAGGGGAGAGTCACCAGTGGCCTGGAAAGGAGGAACTTGGGTATCCTTTAAAGACAGCGCTTCATGAAAACATACACATACACACACAGGCTGAACTGGATTCCCTCAAAATTCATGTGTTGACGTCCTGACCTCTAGTACCTCAGAATGTGATCTTATTGGGAAATAGGGACACTGCAAATGTAATTAGATAAGTTAAGATGAGGTAATAATGGAGTAGGATGGGTCCCTAATCCACTATGACTAGTGTCCTTATAAGAAGGAGAAATTTGGATACAGACACACACAGAGAGAAGACCAGAAGGCAGTCTGAAGTGAAGATGAAGGCAGAGATGGGGGTGATGCTTCTACAAGGAAAGGAACACCAAAGATGGCCAGTAAACCACCAGAAGCTAGGAGAGAGGCATGGAACAGAATCTCCCTCACAGCCCTCAGAAGGAACCCACCCTGCTGACAGCTCCATCTTGACTTATAGCCTCCAGAACTGGGAGAAAATACATTTCTGTCTTTTAGGCCATCCAGTTCGTAGTACTTTGTTATGGCAGCCCCAGCAAACTAATACACACACACCCCCTCTCTATAGGCACAAATTCCCTTTTCCAGGCATGCAACACAGAGGAGACACATTTCTGAAGAAGCAGGGCACAGCAAAGGCTGTGTGTGCAAAATACTGGCTGGGCTTAAATCAACCTCCCGTTTATATTTTACATTGACGCAGATGCATAATAAAAACAAACCCGTACCTTTCCATAATGCTTTATAGACTCAAAGGCACTTTCACATTCACAATATTGCTTAAGCCCCTGTCAACACAGAGTGGTGGGCGCTACTATCTCATGTTTGCAGATGACAAAAGGATGACCCTGAAAGGGGGGAGGCTACCTGACTAGAAAGCAAGGGGCAGAGTGCAGTCTCTCTATGGCAGCCCAGTGTGTGAATATTCCTGTGCCCTGATGTAGGTGCAGAGGCAATGGGCATTTGCTGGGAAAGAGCAGGGCTCATTGTTTAAGGAAAAACCCACCTGACTTCTTAGCTCTTCTCCCTTCGCGTCCTCCCAGCCAGCCTGATGGCATTCTGCCTACTTCAGTTGTGATCATTTTTGCCACCTTGGCTTATTATGACTGCACTTTCTTTCCACTGGCTCCAGTTGTATTCTTAACTTAATCCTGGGACAATCCTCTCTCCCACTGGGGCAGTACTTGACAGGAATCAAAGCTCTTTCACGTTCTTTATCTCATTTTCAACTCACTGAGTTCTAAGGAGGCAGGCAGGGCATGTGCCGGTTCTTCTTACCATTGAGGCAAAGAAAGGGGGAGTGATTTGCCCATCATTATTGAGGTAGTTGGGGCTCAAATTCTAGTTTTCAAGTTCAGTGTTATTTTTATAAGAATGAGTTTTGATTATTGAGCAGCGACTATGAACCAGGCACTGCCCTAGGTGCTCGGAGACACTCTCATTTCATTCCAGATGAAGAGATAGAGACTGAGATGAGGGATGCAACCTGCTCAAAGTCACAAGGTGAGCACGTGGTGAATGCATCTGCAGGTCTGGCTGACTCTGACACAATCACCCAATGCTGCTCCTCTGGGTCACCTTCAGAGATGAAGACTTGAACAAGTGGTCAGGCTGACAATTTGTCCCCAGCCCCCAAGTAGATGCTTGTGAGGAATGGCCCAAATGCCCATCACCCAGCTGGTAGGCCAGTAATCCATGCAGGAAGTTCCCTGGCTCAGGGCCCAGCTCCTGAGGGCTATTTAGAGACAGTCTCATTCCCTCCTCGTAACTCCTTAAACCCGAGGGCCAATTCTCTTGGGGCCTGGTGAACAGCAACCACCCAGGAATGCTCCAGTGACACCTCCCCTCTTGCCCAGAGCTGGCCTGAAGCCCAGCTGGCATAAACCGTTGCTCAGTGCAGGTGACAGGAACCCTTGCAAGTGAGTCATGCTTGGAATCTTTCTGGGCTTGACATAAGAGGGTCCATGGAAGCAGCAGTCACTCCAGCCTGGGACACCTCCCTCTGCTGAGGGAAAGGGGGTACTCAGTGGCCCCACCTGCTGGAGTTGGTTGCACAGCTCACCCTCCTGTGACACAAGAGTTTAGTCCTAAAGGATAGTTAAGGGGAAAGAGGAAAATCTTCCTAGAGAGGAAGAAATTATTTCCTCTAAGAATTGTAAGCTCTGGAGATTTGCAAGGGAACAGCACAGATGCCAAACTAACATGCTGGGGAAGAAGGCAGGTGCCAGGCTAAATAAAGAAATGTGAGTACATACACAGAGAACACGCTCCTTTATTTCCACAGGGAGGCACAAATGTATATTAATGAGAATTTTGAATGCCAAGAAATCAAATAATGACATAAACATCACAGTAAACATCAAAGCCCCAGAGTTGGCTGCAATCATTTACTATGGAAGGGGCAGAGGACTTCGACTGTCTGCCCTGCTCTGCATCCATCCAATGCTTTACAAAAGATAACTGCTCTGCTGGTAGGACCATGACTTGATGCTCTACAAGTAAGAGAAGCTCCTGGCTTTAGCCCTTGATACTGGAGAGAAGCCTTAGGAAACCACTACATACGCTAAAGGCACAAGAGCAAGGATGTGGGCTGGGATTCATATTCTGGGCAAGGAGCTCTGTATCAAGTCCTGAGGCAAGTTGGCTTCCTAATCCCAAGGGACACACATACTTTCAGATGTGGTAGGAGATGTGGTCGGGAGAGGGAACCTAGAGGACATCCTCTTTGTATGATCCCCACAGACAAGAGGAAAGATCCTTAGTGCATGACCTAGGAGGGCATGGGTGTGAATGGCTGCTTCTGTCCAGGCCTATGCCCAGCTTTTGCCTGCTGGTCAACTAGGTTGGCCAGATGGGCCAGTTGCACCAATGCCACACAATCCTGATTTGGGCCTGTGGTGGTTTTCTATCTCTTTTTGGCTGCCCAGCATCTTAACTCCCTTCCCAAGTTTGAGGAAACTTAAAGTGCAGTTACTTTCCTAGCTTCCTTTTGAAGCTAGGGCACAGTATATGACTGAGGCTTAGACAGTTAGTTCTTGAATCTGTGCTAATGACGAAGAGAAAGCAGAGCCAGCAGAGAATCTTCTGCATCATCCCATTTCCTGGAGCAGCTACAGGAGCGCCAGAGGCCATTAATGGTGATATTAGTGGACAAACTACAAGGTTTACTGCTCAGTGGTGCCAAAGAGGTGTTCTCATCAGACTGATTCTATACCATGATTTTGTCTGTGGGTCTGGTCATATGGCCAACAAGCCTGATTCTTTAATCCTTCCACCAATTTTGTGAGCTACTCAATATCTTTCCTATAAATTCCTTTATCTAAAGGCACCAAATGTTGCACTCATCTTTTTGATTCTGTGTTCTTTCAGATCTTGCCCCCATTATCTTTATTATCTCATTATATCTGTAATATTTTAGAGAGACTTTGTTAATATTTTAACTAGAATTTTTCTTTCTCTTTAGTGGGAAGGCTAATCCTCTATTATCAAAAGGGGAAGCCTCAACTTTACAACTCTGATTTTCCCATCATGGTCAGGCAGCCAACGAACTAGGGATTCACCTGGCCTCTAGTACAGCCCTCATCACAGTTCTTGTCATTATCCATTTATCATTCCTTACTTCTGAATAAACGAATAGGGTCCACGTTACCTCTACATCCTCAGCACTTAGCACAGTGCCTGGTTTACAACAAATACTCAGGAAATGCTTTTAGAATGAATGGAGTATTTGGGCTGTGGTTCTTAGAAGAGAGGAGATTTGTGTTGGCCCTCAAAGGATGGTTGGGTTGTGCAGAGAATAGTAAAGAATATATTCCAGGTTCTCAACAAGGATTTACAGGTCATCTACCAATTAGGGTTCTTAGTTGTAAGCAACAGAAACTAGCTCTGGATGATTTTCTGAAAAAAGAATTAGTGAACTGGAAAATAGGTTAGAAGAAAATAGAACATGCACAAAGAAACAACTGAACAGAAAAGGACACAGAAGATAGAATGAGATCTAACCTATATGTAACTGGCATTCAAGGAGGAAAGAGGAAAGGAAAGAGAAAATGGGAGCAGAAGAAGTATTTGAAGAGTTAGTGGCTAAGGACTTTCCAAAACTGATGAAAGGTATCAAACCACAGATTCAAGAGGATTAGAAATCTCATCAAGGAAGAATTCAGAGAAAACCACACTGAGGTTGAAATAAGACGCAAAGAGAAAATATCAAACACAGCCAGAATTAAATTATCGGATGTTTGGGATTTACTTTTAAATGATGCAACAGTAGTAGAAGAAGTTGGTGAGGTTATAGATGAAAAAATATGGGTAACTTCTACTTCCAGAAGTGATGGAATAACTGGTACCAGAGTAACAATCATAAAACTGGACAAAATAGATGGGGCAATTGCTTTCAGGAATTAGAAATTAGGCATTAGACTTTAGGCAAAAGAGCACAAGACTTCCATCCCTGAGAGCAAGAGATGAGCTCTATAATTGCTCCAGTTCTCTACATGGGTAAAAGTCTCCCAACTGCTGGGACTTGAGCTAGAATCCAAGTAGAGAATGGTGGTTCTGCTGAGGTAAGGAGGCAGAGATGAGTTTGTGGATAAAATGGTTGTTATCTTTGGGATAGGCTACTGGAGAGGAGATAGCTACAAGTGAGAGGAAGTACCAAAAGTCTGTGTATAGTGTGCTAGAGCTATTGTAATAAACTACCACAAACTGAGTGGCTTAAACAAATTTATTGTTTCACAGCTCTAGAATCTAGAAGCCCAAAATCAAGGTTTGGGCAGGGTTGGTTCCTTCTGAGGGCTGCGAGGGAAGGCTCTGTTCTAAGCCTCTCTCCTTGGTTTGTGGATGGCTGTCTTCTCCTTATATCTCTTCACATCATCTTTCATCTATGGGTATCTCTGTGTCCAAATGTCCTCTTCTTGTAAGGACACCAGTCATATTGGATTAGGACTCACCTTAATGACATCACTTTAATTTGATTACTTCTTTAAAAATCCTATCTCCAAATAAGGTCACACTCTGAGGTACTAGGGGTTAAGACTGTAACCTATGAATTTGGAGAGAACATAATTCTACACATAAGAGTCTATGTAGGGCCCCCTGAAAGTCTTTGGCTGAGGCTGGCCTATAAAAAGACAGGGCAAGATATCATCTGTCACGTCAAGTATACAATAAAAAACTACTAAACATACAAGGAACCATGAAATTGTGCAATAAGCAGTCAATTGAAATCAACCCTGAGATTGTCCAAATGTTAGGTTAGCAAATACTTTAAAGCAATTATGAGAAAATAAATTCTAAGAATAAAAGGCAAATATGTTACTGATGAGTGAATATATAGAGAATCTAAGCAGATAATTGAAAACTACCCAAAGAACCAAATGAAACTCTAGAACTGAAAAGGACAATGACTGAAATGAATAATTCACTAGATGAGCTTAATAGTAGTTTGAAAAAGGCAGAAGACAGACTCAGTAACTTTGAAGATAAATTAATGGAATTTATCCAATGTGAAGAACAGAGAGAAAAAATAATTTTAATGACTAGAACCTCAGGGAACTGTGGGACATGAAATAGTATAATATACACGCAATTATAGTCTCAGAAGGAGAAGAGAGAATGAGGCAGAAAAAATACGTTAAGAAATAATGGCCAAAATTTTCCTAAAATTTGATGAAAATTATAACTTATAGAACCAAGGAACTCAGTAAACCTCAAACAGAATAAATACAAGGAAAACTATGCTCAGCTACATCATGGTCAAATCATTGAAAACCAAAGATAAGACAAAATCTTAAAAGAAGTCAGAAGAAAAAATATGCATTGCTACAAGGGAACAATAATACAAACAGTATTGGAGCAATTGAATACCCATAGGCAAAAAAAGAGAAAAAATCACCACGTTTATCCCTCATGTTGCCGTTTTATAGCCACATCTGCTTCCCTCCTTCTCCCACCTCTCCTTAACCCTGGTAACTACCAATCTATTATCCATTTCTAGAATTTTGTCATTTCAAGAATGTTATATAAATGGCATCATACATATAAAAAAGCCAATCATAAATAGGATTGGCAATTTCCGCTTAGCATAATTCTTTGGAGATTCATTCAGGTTGTTGCGTGCATTGATAGTTCTTTCCTTTTATTGCTCAATAGTATTTCGTGGTATGGATGCATCACAGTTTGTTTATCCACTCACTTGTTGAAGGACTGGAGCATTTCCAACTTTACGCTATTATGAATAAAGCTGCTACAGCATTCATGTACAGGTTTTGTGTGGACATAAGTTTTTATTTCTCTGGGGTAAGTGCCAAGAGTGCAATTGCTAGGTTGTATGCTAGTTGCATGTTTAGTTTTTCAGGAAACTGTCAAACTATTTTCCAGAATATCTGTACCATTTCAAATTCCCAACAACAATATATGAGTGATCCAGTTTCTCTGCATCCTCCCCAGCATTGGTGTTGTCACCATTTTTTATTTTAACTATTCTGACACATTTATAGCAATATCTCACTGTGGCTTTAATTTGCATTTCCTTGATGGCTAATGATATTGAACACCCATTTTGATTCCTGTATAGTGTCTGAGTGTATCTTTCTGTATAGTTTTTTTAGTGGTTGCTCTAGGTGTTACTATGCTTATATGACATAAATATGTAAATTATATACACACACACATATATAAAATTCATCAGAGTCTATAGGTGTCAACATTTACCAGTTAAAGTGAAGAGCAGAAACCTTACTTTCTTTTACACTCCCTTACCTTCCCCCATTTTTAATGTCTTAAGTACTTCCTCCACACACATTTACAACCACATCAGACTGTTAGAATGGTTGCTTTAACTATCAAGCGTAATTTAGAAAACTCAAGAGGAGGGAAATCTAGTATATTTATCCATACTTTTGCTCTTTCCATTGTGCTTTGTTCCTCACTGAATGTCCAAGATTCCTTCTTTTATCATTTCCCTTCTGTTTAGAAAACTTCCTTTAACTTATCTTTTAGGACAGGTCTGCTAGTGACAAAACCAATTTTCCTTCATCTGACAATGTCTTGATTTCCCCCTTCATTCCTGAAGGAGAATTTTGCTGGATATAGGATTTTGCACTGGCAGTTGTTCAGTTGTTGTCGCTGTTGCTGTTTTTCAGCACTTGGAAAGAGTTGTGCAATTTCCTTCTGGCCTCCATGGCTTCTTATGAGAAATCTGCTGTCAATCAAACTGTTCTTCCCCTAGAGTTAGTCATTTCTCTCTTGCTGCTTTCAAGATGTTTCCTTTGTCTACAGTTTTCAGAAGTTTAACTATGATACGTCTTGGCATAGATTTCTTTGGGTTTATACTGTTTAGAGTTTGTGTAGCTTCTTGGACCAGACTTATTCTTGGACCAGACTTAGGCTTTTTGCCAAATTTGAGACGTTTTCAGCTCTTATTTCTTCAAGCACTTTTTCAGCCCATTCCCTTTTCTCTCTCCTTCTGGCAATCCTATGATACAAATATTAGATCTTTTGTCATAGTCCCACAGGTCTCTGAAGCTCTGCTAATTTTTTTCAGTCTATTTTTCTTTTCTGTTTCTCAGATTGGATAATATCTATTATATCTTCAAGTTCACTGATTCTTTCCTCCGTCCCCTCCATTCTCCTGTTGGGCCTATCCACTGAGTTCCTTATTTTGGTTATTGCATTGTCTTACTTCTAAAATATCCATTTGGTTCTTCTTGATATCTTCTAGTGTTGGCATCAATTTATCGTCTTTTTCATTCAGTTTGAGATCTTCCTGGTTCTTGGTACGATGAGTGATTTTGGATTGAAAGCTGGACATTTCGGGTGGTACCTGATGAGACTCTGGATCTTATTAACACCTGTTTTATCTGGTCTATTCTGACACCAATGTAGCAGGGGAAGAGGGGATGAAGTGCCACCTCTTTACTGCCAGATGAGGTAAAAGTCTAGTTTCCCTATACAGTATATGTTGATATCCAAGGTAGGAGGCTCCTAGTTGTTGCTGGGCAGGGGTGGGAATTCCAGCTCCCCAGCAGGCTTCCACTGATATCTCTGTGGTTGGAAGGTGGAGTAGTGCTTTGTTATTGCTCCCCAGGTGCCCTCCACTGACACCACAGAGGGGAGTGGTAGCATTGTTACCACTGGGTGGTAGTGAATGTTCTGAATCTTTATTAGGCCTCGTAGGCCACAGCAGGGAGCCTGTGAGGTGCCTCATTACTTTCACATGGGTTGGAAGTTCAGGCTCCCCTGGTGGTCTCCACTGACATTACAGTAGGAGAAGGTGTCTTGCTACTGGCTAGAGTGAATGAAAGTCCCAGATCCCCACTCAGCCTTCTCTGAGCCTCATTAGAGCCTGGCAAGGGTGGAAATCTAGACTCCTTACTCAGCCTTTGATGGTGTGGGTATGGGTAGGGCCACATTTTTTTTCTTGTGATATTTGGCTAGAGTAGAACAGTCATTGTCTAAAAGTTTTCTGTCTTGTTATGCTTTCCTCAGATTGAGTTGTTCTGTATTTTGATTGTGGTGGTAGTTATACCAATCTATCTTTGTGTTAAAATTCACAGAACTATTTACAAAAATATGAGTTTACAAATAAATTTTTTTAACTGAAGAGCAAAAGTGTAGGAGTTCCACTGGAAGACTATTAAAGGCTAACTATAAAGATTGAATAATCAGGAAAGTGTGGTATTGGTGTAAGGATAGACAAATAGATCAATGGAAAGAGTAGAAAGTCCAGAAATAGCCTCACGCACATTTGGCCAATTGATTTTCAACAAGGGTGTCAAGGTAATCCAACAGGTGATACCACAGACGTTTTAGACGAATGGTGTGATTACAACTGAATATTCATATAGGGAGAAACGAACCTCAACCTTTACCATGTACCATATAAAAATTAACTTGAAATGGATCAAAACTTAATCATAAAAGCTAAAACTAAAAATTCCAGAAGAAAAAATAGGAAAAATACTTGCAAACTTGGGATAGGCAAACATTTTCTTGATAGGACACAAAAAGGATGAGCCATATAAGAAAAAAATGGTATATTGGATTTCATCAAATTTTGCTCTGTGAGAGAAACACTAAGAAAATTAAATGATAAATTTGCAAATCATATATCTGAAAAAGGACTTATATGAAGAATATATAAATTATACTTACAATAACGAGACAAGCACTCCAATTTAAAAATGGGCAAACAATTTAAATAGATATTTCACAAGAGAAGAAATATGAATGGTCAACAAGCACATGAAAATATACTCACTATCATTTGTTATCAGGGAAATGCAAATTAAAAAACAAACATACCACTTCACACCCTCTTGAACAGCAAAAATTAAAAGGCTGGACAATAACAAGGATGTGGAGCAACTGGATTTCTTAAACTTTGCATTGTGGGAATGCAAAATGGCATGATCACTTTGGAAAACCCTTTGGCAGTTTCTTATAAAGTTTAACATACACTAACCATACAGCCCAGGAATTCCATTGCTAAATATTAGCAAAAACTGGAAACAATCCAAATGCCATCAACAGGTGAATGGATAAACAAGTTGTAGTATATCCACAGTATGGAATACTACATAGCATTGGAAAGAACAACCTACTGATATACGCAACAACACGAATGAGCTCAAAAAACTGTGATGAGCAAAAGAAGCCCAGGACAAAAGAGTACATACTGGATTATTCCATTGACATGAAATTCTACAAAAGGCAAGACTTCTCTATAGCGACAGAAAGCAGATCAGTGCTTGCTGGGGGCTGAGGCGGGAAGGTTTTGACTGCAAAAGGGCACGAGGGAGCTTTTTGAGGTAATGGACATGTTCTATATCAACAACATGGATCAATCTTGCAAATAATAGAAGGAAGCCATGCACAAAAGAACACATATTGCATGATTTCACTTATATTAAGTTAAAAAAATAGGCAAAGCTAAAGTATAGTGCTTAGGGATACGTACATAAGTGCTAAAACTAAGAAGATAAGCAAGGAAGTGATTGCTGGAAAAGCCATGCTAGTGGTTTCCTATAGTAGGGAGTGGGGCTGTAGTGCTTGGGAAGGGACATGTGCACAGTGTCTGGGGTGCTAGCAATGTTATCTTTCTGATCTGAATGGTGGTTCCACGAGGGTTTGCTTTATAGCAATTTGTTCATCTGTAATGTTCTGGCTGTGTACCTTTTTGTTTGTATGCTATATTTTACAACTAAAGACATTAAAATAAAAAGAACAAAAATGCTAACTGAAAGGCAAGCTGAGGCTGGTACAGGGGAATGAGCCCAGGAGAGTTGAGAGTCACATAAGGCAAGCAGCAAGGGCTGTAGGATTGGACCTGTAAAGTATTTCTAAGGCAATCCTTGAACTTGGTGGGGGCAAGTGCATGCTAGGCTGGACAGTGCATCTTTTTGGCTGCTGCCCCAGCACACCCGGAACAGGGGTGGGCATACAGTATACCCACCTGAGGCTTGTGGATACATGGTGGTATGCCATTAAGACACGTCCAAATGAGAGCATATTCTCCAGGGGCCACCTACCAAAAAGCATCAGACTTGAAGGTAAGAGATCTTGGTTAAGGCACCAGCAATGTTACTTCTAGGTATATGACCTTGGACAGGTCATTTTACCTCTCAGCATTAGTTTCCTTATTACTGGCCCTGGGTATGACAGGCGATGAGAGACAGAATGTATGTATCTGTATATCTATATATCTCTCTGCATCCAAACCCAGCCTTTAACAAGGGCCAGTGCAGTAAAGTCTTGAAGTGAAAATAACAAAGGCTTCAACTTACGGCAGCCAATCGTTCCCCCCACATCTGGTCATCTTTGTGTGTAATTGGCTCTGGGTGTGCATCTGCATGGCAATACAAGGGCTGTGTGCCAGCTGTTCCAAGCTGAATATCTGAAAAGGTGACAATTATGAAGGGGGTAGCAGGAATGGGGAAGTAGGGAGATATGAAAGCCAAATGCTTTGAACCTCTGCTAATTTCACCGTACACAGTCCTGATGTGTAATTACCCATGTGTCAGGCTTAGAAGTGGGGGGAAGTGACACAAAGCTGATATTTGCCAGGCCAAGCAGAACATCAGCACCAAAGGTGGGTGCATGAGATGGGGGTCACCACTGCTGCCTCCAAAAACTGTTCTGTCACATAGTCTGCTATCTCTGGGCTAAAGGGGATGCTGTCTGGTAGTGGGGGTTGGGAGATTTCTGTCTGCAGTTGCCCTGATAAGACCAATGGACATTCAAGCTTGGAACTTGGGATAAGCTTCTTTCTCCCATTTGGGGAAGAGTGCCCACTTCCTTTTGTTCATCTGAGAGAAAGGTTCTGGATTCATCCCTGTTCACTGATAGGCAGGAACCACTTGCAAATTCAAGTCTTAAGATGAAGGCTGGCTGGCAATATAGGAATGGCAACAATGGACCAGATGCTACAGCCTTATCCATTTCAAAGTTTCATGAATAGCCAGCTGTACCATGGAAGGATCCAGGCTTCTTTTTAATAACATGTCATGGTCCTGATCATGCATCAAATAGCACCAGCACCTGTTTTCTTCTTGTCCCCGTTCCCCATATATATACTTTCATTCTCAAGTAGATGTGGGAATTCACTGCAAATAGAATTAATTTGGGGGTGAAATTATGTGCTGATTCTTCCAACACACACACACACACACACACACACACACACGTGCACATGCACACACATACACAATTACATTTGGAAATGTGAAAACAGTATAACAATGATCAAGACATTTTTTAAAAAGAAATCACCAAATCTCCTCACCCTGACACAGTTCTTTATATCTGGGTATATACTGCACAGAAAGAGTTTGTAAGTTGCAAAATCACAATGTAAATACATTGCACCTCTTCCTTTACAAACCTTCTGTTCCATGTATTCCTCAGGCTGCTGCAGGTTTCAGGATAAGCATAGTAAATGGCCTCATAATATGCAATGGAATGGATATGCCATAATTTAATTAACCACCCTTATTGCTGGGCAATTCATTTGTTCCCAGTGTTATATTACTACAGCCAATCTCATAATGAACATCTTCATGCATGTATCTTTGCAATTCTGTTGAAATGCTTCCTGAGGAATAAAATCTCAGGAGTGACGATTATTGAGTTAAAGGGCAGGAACAGCCCCAGGGCCCCTGCTTCAGTTGACCGAACCGTCTTCTGCAGGGGTGGGCCCCTTTCTGAAATGTGCATACCCTCAGCACTACATAGCCCTCTCCTTCACCCCCAAAGCTGTCCCACGCACTCTTGGTGCCTTAGTTACTGCCTGTTGTGTGGGGATCAACTTCTATTTGCTCTCTGGGTGCCCTGCACCATGGTTTCAAAACAATGCAAACTTGTTTTGGGAAACAGACCAAGCTGATGTGGAATAGGCTCTGATCTCCAACAGCTGAGAGTCCACAGTAATTATCTTTGGGGGATGTCAGGCTTGGGGAGTAAGGAGCAGATGCGTTTCTTTCTCTGACCCTACATGGCAGAGAACTTTCCCCTTCACTCTTGACAAGTGAACCACAATGTTCAGATGCAGGCAGCCTTGCACTGACTACCAGGCTCCCCTCAGGACCCACTATGTGCCAGGTCCTGCCATGAACATTTGCCTTCAAAGAGCCCTCCATCTCTGGTAGAGCCAAACAAGTAAACAACTAACAGGGATGCAACGTGGTGTCATGGTCAAGAGCAGGTGCATTGCAGACCAGGCTGACTTGGATTGGGAATCCCAGCTTTGCCATCTCCTTGCTGCGTGGCCTTGAGCAAGTTAATTTATATCTTTTTTTTTGTTTTGCCCTGGTTTCACCACCTAAAAAATAGGGGTAATATTAGTATCAACTCCTGTTGTGTTATTATGAGGAGTTAATGAGCCAGTGCATGGAAAGGATGCAGCACAGTCCCTAGCATGTAGTAAAGTAAGTGTTCAACAAATCTCAGCTACTAGTAGTGACATTGTATTACTAAAACAAGGTAGAAAGTGAAATATTTCCTAAGAGGGACTCTGATAGAGTAAACAAAACCCTAGTCTTCCTGCCTAGGGGATTGGGAAATGCTTTTTGTCCCCTCTCTCCCCAGTAGTGAGAGGTGCTAGGAGACACCAGCAGGCAAGAGGATCCAGTCTCTCCCACCAGCCCCAGGGCAGGCAGATTTGTAGGTGAACCCCAGTGAGCAACCTCCAAGTGGCTGGAGAGGAGAGGGCCTCAGTGATTTGTGGCTGCCTGAAAAACTATTTACAGAAGCTTCTGCTGTCTTTGCCTGTATTATTGCTACCAGGAGAAGAAAGTAACATGGCCCAGCTGACCAGTCTTTCCCAAGAGCTAAATCGGCCTTCTTGATTAGAAAAACACAGTCCTGGGCTGACAGCTTTGCCAGCAATCAGTGCTAATGCAAGGCCCAGCTGAGGAATATAGCAGGCCAGGCCCCACGCCCAGTGCCACGAAGCCTTCTGCCTTGTCCAGGACATGGTCCAGAGATATAAAAGAGCTGATTTAATAGCAGAACTACTTAGACTCGACATTTAGAAGTGCCAGCAATGCCTTATGTGCAATGAAAGGAACATGAGTGGGGCAGCTTCTCCTCCTTCTACCCGCAGAGCCCCCAGGTAAACTTTCCCAGAGGAAAGTCAATTGAGAATGGCCTTGAACTGACATGGCCGGCAGCACAGGAACATAGATAACAGACGTACCCATCACTACTGTGGTTAGCAATGCTCTCCCCATCAAGCCTTGTACTCATTTGTTTCTGGGAACAATCTGCTCTCCACTCGTGACTAGGCATCTATTGTCTGCATCCAAATTAGCCGTGCTTTCAATTCAATTTACCCATCTCTTTTGTACCCCCTGTTTAATGCCTGTTGTCTGAACACCGACTGTGGCAGATGCAGACCTGAGACAGATGCTGTCCTCTTCCCTCAAATAGTAACTTCAGCAGAATCACCACCTATCAGAGCAGGGTAGGCCCTGGGTGACCATCCACTCCAGCATTTCCCAAAGCATGTTCCCCACATGTTGGTTCCACAAGATTCTAATAGATGCTCAGCTCCAAAAGGGTTGTGTGGTGACAAAAGTTTGGGTAAAGCTGAGTGGAGGCAAGTTAGCTTTCTTGATTGTCAGACTTCCCAGAGCCCGTGACATGCCAAGGTGCATTGTGAATTTCCAATAGGGCTAGAGAATGCAGCATTCCCCAAGCATACTGAACTCCAGACCCATGTGGAAAAAGCATTTCATGAGACTAGCAGCCCAGACAACACTTTTGGGAAACACAGAATTATTCCAACCCCCTTCTTTTATAGATGAAGAGACTGAGGCCCAGAGAAGGAAAAGGACTTGCCTGAGCTCATCCAGGGAGTGTGTGGCAGGATCACACTAAATCAGCTTGTAGCACCTTCAAAAGGGCTGTCTCTAAAACCCCCAGTTTTTGAGACTGGGGAGCCATTAGAGGGTTTTAAGCACGGGGGTGATGTGGTTGAATTGGCCTTTTAGGTAAATCACTTTGACTGATGTGTAGAGGAGGATCTAGAGGGAGCCAGTGAGGGGACAACTGGAGTAAAACCGGCGAGAGACGATAAAGACCTGGATTAGAGCAAGGGTGGGAGCGATTTTGAGGAGGAGATACATTCTAGGAATAATTGGGAGGTAAGTTGGCGGGACTTGGTGGCTTATTAGGTGGGGGAGGTGGTGGAGTTCAGGGTGATGCTGAGAAATCTGGCCTGGGTGACCGCGTGGATGCTGGTGCCATGTGTTGGAGAAAGAGCTGGTTGGATGCAGTTAGAGGGTGTTGAAGACTTCCATTCCAGTGGCTGAAGAATGTTCAGTGTAGATATCCAATAAGGATTTGGCTTTAAGGGGAGAGGTTCAGGCTAGACACCAAGATCCGAGAGATAACTGCATATAGATGGAAGTTAACGCACAAGAATAGAAGAAACGGCCTAGAGAGAACCTGTAGAGGGAATAAAAGCAATGTGCTTGGGATCAGTTCTGGCCTCTGAGGAACTTACCACCTAAACCTTACACTTCCTTTGAGGTTCCCTTCAAGCAGCATCTCCTCCAGGCAAGGACTGCTGCCAGAAGAGAAATACAAGGTGCCGAGTGGATATGAAAAGACAATTCATAACCAATTGGCAGGATTAAATGTCTGTGATGGCACACTGGATTCTGAGGAGGGGCTGAGGTAACTGGTAGGAAGAAGAGACTTTCCCCGGGTGGATGTGTGCGCTTGTCCCTGTCCTCCCTGGGGTCTAGTTCTATGTACATGTCTTATCTCCTCAGGAGACGGCACATTTGCTCCTGAAGGGCAGAGGGTTCTAAATCCTTAGATGTCCCCAGGGGATCTGAAGAGTGCCTGGCATGTGGTACTCACTACGAATTTGTTGAACACCTGCATGGGAGTGGAGGTAGGGAAGGGATCCCCGGCAAAAGAAAGAGTGCGAGTAAGTGGCCCATGAGTGTGAAACTGCTGGAAATACAGAAGGATTGAGTGTGGCCATGCACAGGGTGCAGTAGTGTTGGAGGGAAGGGAAACATGGAAGACTGGAGAGATGGACTGGGACCAGGAGCAGCAGCCTTAACTGCCACTTCACAGGAGCTGGATACCTCTAAGAGCCGTGGAGAGCCAGATGGGTGCCAAAGCTAGGGTAAGTCTGAGCACAGCTGAGCCTCCTCAGAGGAGCTCTTTTTGCTTTCCACCTCACTGTTAGGAAAGCTGTGCTGAGGTCTTTGTCAGCTCCTCCCGGCTTGCCCTTGCTGGATGCTGCCTGCAGTGTCCAATGAAGTCACCAGGAGCAAAGTCACTATTGTTTGCAGAAGCCAACCCACCCCTTCCATTTCATTACTCCTGTACCCAAGAGAGAAAGAGGTAGGTCTAAGGTCTGAGGTACCATGAACTCTCAGGCAGGTCTATGAGAAGGGAACCTAATGAGGAACCCAGTCTCATTAGGCCATATACAAAGGCGTGAGTTTGCCACTCCACCTACTCATTGTGGCTCCTGCCCACCATAGGGGAGAAATACAGGCATACCTTGTTTTTTGTTTTTGTTTTTATATTGTGTCCTTTTTTTTAAAATTAAGGTTACGAAAGTTAACATCCTTGTGAAATTACAGTTGTACATCATTATTAGTCATGTAGTAGGTACACCACTTCACCCCTAGTGCCCTCCCCCCACCCCCCTTTCCCCTGGCAACCACCGATCATTTCTCTTTGTCCATATGTTAACTACCACCTATGAGTGGAGTCATACAGAGTTCGTCTTTCTCTGTCTGGCTTATTTCACTCAACATAATACTCTCAAGGTCTATCCATGTTGTTGTGAATGGGACGACTTTGTCCTTTTTTATGGCTGAGTAGTATTCCATTGTATATGTATACCACATCTTCTTTATCCAATCATCAGTTGCTGGGCACTTAGGTTGGTTCCATGACTTGGCTATGGTGAATAATGCTGCGATGAACATAGGGGTGCATGGAACTTTTGGAAATGCTGATTTCAGGTTCTTAGGATAGATACCCAGTAGTGGGATGGCTGGGTCATAAAGTATTTCTATTCTTAACTTTTTGAGGAATCTCCATACTGTTTTCCATAGTGGCTGCACCAGTTTGCATTCCCACCAACAGTGTATGAGGGTTCCCTTTTCTCCACAGCCTCTCCAACATTTGTCACTTTGGTTTTGGATATTTTTGCCATTCTAACATTTGTAAGGTGACATCTTAGAGTAGTTTTGATTTGCATTTCCCTGATGATTAGTGATGATGAGCATCTTTTCATGTGTCTCTTGGCCATCCGTATATCTTCTTTGGAGAAATGTCTGTTCATGTCCCCTGCCCATTTTGTAATTGGGTTGTTTGATTTTTTATTGTTGAGTTGTGCGAGTTCTTTGTATATTAGGGAGATTAACAATTTGTCAGATAAATAACTTGTGAATATTTTTTCCCAATTAGTGGGCTGTTTTTTTGTTTCAATCCTGTTTTCCCTTGCCTTGAAGAAGCTCTTTAGTCTGATGAAGTCCCATTTGTTTATTCTTTCTATTGTTTCCCTCATGTGAGGGTTTATGGTGTCCGAAAAGATCCTTTTGAAGCTGATGTCAGAGTGTACTGCCGATATTTTCTTCTAGAAGACTTATTGTTTCAGGCCTAATCTTTAGGTCTTTGATCCATTTTGAGTTTATTTTAGTAAATGGTGAAAAAGAATGGTTGATTTTCATTCTTTTACATGTGGCTGTCCAGTTTTCCCAGCACCATTTGTTGAAGAGACTTTCTTTCCTCCATTGTAGGCCCTCAGCTCCTTTGTCAAAGATTAGCTGTCCATAGATGTGTGGTTTTATTTCTGGGCTTTCAATTCTGTTCCATTGATCTGTGCATCTGTTTTTGTACCAGTACCATGCTGTTTTGAATACTGTAGCTTTGTAGTATGTTTTGAAGTCAGGGATTGTGATGCCTCCGGCTTTGTTCTTCTTTCTCAGGATTGCTTTAGCAATTCCGGGTCTTTTCTTGCCCCATATGAATTTTAGGATTCTTTGTTCAATTTCTGTAAAGAATGACATTGGAATTCTGATTGGGATAGCGTTGAATCTGTAGATTGCTTTAGGTAGTATGGACATTTTAACTATGTTTATTCTTCCAATCCATGTGCATGGAATGTCTTTCCATCTCTTTATGTCGTCGTCGATTTCTTTCCAGAAGGTCTTGTAGTTTTCGTTGTATAGATATTTCACTTCCTTGGTTAAATTTATCCCAAGGTATTTTATTCTTTTTGTTGCAATCGTGAATGGGATTGAGTTCTTGAGATCTTTTTCTGTTAAGTTCATTGTTAGCATATAGAAATGCTACTGATTTATGTATGTTGATTTTATACCCTGCAACTTTGCTGTAGTTGTTGATTGTTTCTAATAGTTTTTCTATGGATTCTTTGGGGTTTTCTATATATAAGATCATGTTGTCTGCAAACAGCGAGAGTTTTACTTCTTCGTTGCCTACTTGGATTCCTTTTATTTCTTTTTCCTGCCAAATAGCTCTGGCCAAAACCTCCAGTACTATGTTGAATAGGAGTGGTGAAAGTGGGCACCCTTGTCTTGTTCCTGTTCTGAAAGGGATGGGTTTCAGTTTTTGTCCGTTGAGCATGATGTTGGCTGTGGGTTTGTCATATATGGCCTTTACTATGTTGAGGTACTTTCCTTATATACCTATTTTATTGAGGGTTTTTTATCATAAATGGATGTTGGATCTTGTCGAATGCTTTCTCTGCATCTATTGAGATGATCATGTGGTTTTTGTTTCTCGTTTTGTTAATGTAGTGAATCACGTTGATTGACTTGCGGATGTTGAACCATCCCTGTGTCCCTGGTATAAATCCCACTTGATCATGGTGTATAATCTTTTTGATGTATTGCTGTATTCGGTTTGCCAAAATTTTGTTGAGGATTTTTGCATCTATGTTCATCAGTGATATTGGCTTGTAGTTTTCCTTCTTTGTGTTGTCCTTGTCAGGTTTGGGGATCAGGGTGATGTTGGCTTCATAGAATGTATTAGGGAGTGCTCCATCTTCCTCTATTTTCTGGAATAGTTTGAGAAGGATAGGTATTTAATCTTCTTTGAATGTTTGGTAGAATTCTCCAGAGAAGCCGTCTGGTCCTGGACTCTTATTTTTGGGGAGGTTTTTGATTACTGTTTCTATTTCTTTACTTGTGATTGGTCTATTCAGATTCTCTATTTCTTCCTGATTCAGTTTGTGTAGGTTGTATGAGTCTAGGAATTTATCCATTTCTTCTAGGTTGTTCAATTTGTTGGCATATAGTTTTTCATAGTATTCTCTTATGATCCTTTGTATTTCTTCAGTATCTGTTGTGATTTCTCCTCTCTCGTTTCTAATTTTATTTATTTGAGACGTCTCTCTTTTTTTTTTTTTTAGTGAGTCTGGCTAAGGGTTTGTCAATTTTGGTAATTTTTTCGAAGAACCAACTCTTTGTTTCACTGATCCTTTCTACTGTCTTTTTTGTTTCAATATCATTTATTTCTGCTCTAATTTTTAGTATTTCCCTCCTTCTACTGACTTTGGGCTTTGTTTGTTCTTCTTTTTCTAATTCTGTTAGGTGTCGTTTGAGGTTGTTTATGTAAGATTTTTCTTGCTTATTGAGGTGAGCCTGTATTGCAATGAATTTCCCTCTTAGGACTGCCTTTGCTGTGTCCCCAATAATTTGGTACAGTGTGTTTTCATTTTCATTTGTCTCCAGACAATATTTGATTTCTTCTTTAATTTCTTCAATAATCCATTGTTTGTTCAGTAGCATGTTGTTTAGTCTCCACATTTTTGGCCCTTTCCCAGCTTTATTCTTGTAGTTGATTTCTAGTTTCATAGCATTGTGATCAGAAAAGATGCTTGATGTTATTTCAACCCTCTTGAACTTATTGATGCTTGCTTTGTTTCCCAAGATATGGTCTATCCTTGAGAATGTTCCATGCGTGCTTGAGAAGAATGTGTAACCTGCTGTTTTTGGATGAAGTGTCCTATATATATCTATTATGTCCATCTGATCTAATTTTTCATTTAATTCTATAATTTCCTTGTTGATTTTCTGTCTGGATGATCTGTCCATTGGTGTTAATGGGGTGTTGAGGGCCCCTACTATTATTGTATTGCTGTTGATGTCTCCTTTTAGTTTTGTTAATAGTTTCTTTATGAATTTTGGTGCTCCTGTGTTAGGTGCATATATATTTATAAGTGTTATGTCATCTTGCTGGAGCATCCCTTTTATCATTATATACTGCCCCTCTTTGTCTTTCTTTATCTGTTTTGCTTTGAAGTCTACTTTGTCTGGTATAAGTATGGCAACACCTGCTTTCTTTTGTTCATTATTAGCTTGGAGTATTGTCTTCCATCCCTTCACTTTGAGTCTGTGTTTGTCTTTGGGGCTGAGGTGTGTTTCCTGGAGGCAGCATATTGTTGGATCTTGTTCTTTGATCCATCCTGCCACTCTGTGCCTTTTGATTGGAGAGTTCAATCCCTTCATGTTTAGAGTGATTATTGAAATGTGGGGGCCTACTGTTGCCATTTTATCACTTGTTTTCCGGTTCTTTTGCATTTTGTCCTGATGGAGAGCCGTTACTTTGTGTTATTGTCCTTCTGCTTATCTCCTTTGTTCTGGATTTTGTAACCCCTTTCCTTTTTTTGTTTTTTCAGCAATGAGGTTCTTCCTGAGCATTTCTTGAAGAGCAGGTTTTGTGGCGATGAACTCCCTTAACTTTTGTTTATCTGGGAAAGTTTTTATTTCTCCATTGTATTTGAAGGATATTTTCGCTGGGTAGAGTATTCTTGGCTGCAGGTTTTTGTCCTTCAGAGTTTTGAATATTTCATTCCAATCTCTTCTAGCCTGTAAGGTCACTCCTGAGAAATCTGCTGATAGCCTTATGGGGTTTCCTTTGTAAGTTATTTTCTTCTGCCTGGCTGCCCTTAGTATTTTCTCTTTGTCGTTGTCTTTTGCTAGTTTCACTACTATATGCCTTGGGGTTGGTCTTCTTGTGTTAACAAAGTTTGGAGATCTACTGGCTTCTGTCACATGAAGTTCCATCTCTCTTCCCAAGTTTGGAAAGTTCTCAGCTATTATTTCTTTGAACGGGCCTTCTGCCCCCTTCTCCTTCTCTTCTCCCTCTGGTATACCTATAATCCTTATGTTGCATCTCCTAATTGAGTCGGATAATTCTCGGAGAGTTTCTTCATTTCTCTTTAGTCTTAGTTCTCTCTCCTCCTCTGTCTGCAGCATTTCTATATTCCTATCCTCCAAATTGCTAATTCTGTCCTCCATATTATTGACCCTACTGTTCAGAGAGTCCAGATTTTTCTTAATCTCCTCCATTGTTTTCTTCATCTCCAGTATTTCTAATTGTTTCTTCTTTATAATATCAAGCTCTTTTGTGACAAAGCTCCTGAACTCATTGAGTTGTCTATCTGAATTCTCTTTTAACTCATTGAGTTTTTTAATAATGGCAGTTTTGAAATCATCGTCATTTAGGTTATAGATTTCATTGTCTTTGGGATTGTTTTCTGGGTGCTTATCATTTTCCTTCTGTTCTGGAGATTTAATATATTTTTTCATACTGCTTGATGGCATGGATTTGTGCCTCCACATAGAGATAGAGTTTAGTCGCTGCTTCCACTTGTTGCAACTGGTGTGTGTGTGTGGGGGCAGCTGTTTAGACTGCACCAACCAGGAACCCTGTCAGCTGTTACTGACAGGACATGGACCCCCACCTCGTGTCACAGTGGTCCTGTGCGGTCCCTCGTCGGTTGTGGGGGTAATTGCAAGGGGGCCTCAGGCTGCTGGTGCCTACTGCTGCAGCCCACTTAGACGCGCTCCCTCCTTGTGGTCTGCAGTGGTGTTGTGGGCTTTCCCATCAGCCAGGAGCAGGATCACCTATAATCACCCCTTTGTCCCTAACAGAGCCCACAAGATCACACTTGTCCACTATAGGTCCCAGCAGAGCTATGGGTATCTTCTGCAGTCTGTCATTAGCTCACCTAGCTGTGCTGCTTTTGCCCCAGGGCCTTCCCACTTTGCGATTGCCAGTTGGGACCTCTCCACTAGAGCTGTGCGGAGGCTTTCACTGAGGCTGCTGTAGGAACCTGGAGTTCCCCCCTGGGCTACGCAGCCGTTTCACTGGAGCTCCACTCTGCCCCACTCCACTCTCACTGGATATCTGGGAGTCCCTTGCCTCGTCTGGGACACAGCCAGAGTCCGTGGGCCTGGTGGTGGCTTGTAAGCTGCTGCCTTGTGGGGAATTCTGCTCTAGGGAGCTTCCTGGTGTTCCGAATGCTGGGCGGAGCCTCCCTGCCAATGGCAAGCAGAGGCCCTCCCTGCTGGGGGAGTGCGGGACCCTGAAGCATCTCCCCGGGCTGCAGAGCCCACCCAGTTGGAGCTCCACCCAGTCCCCAAGCGTGTTCAGGGGAAGTCCGGGCACCCCCTGCACCGACCCGTGCGCCAGAGACCGTGAGCCCAGCAGCAGCTTACGGTCTGGTGCTGTGCCGGGGAATCCACCAACTGGGAGCTTCCCTTTGTCCTGGATTCTGGGCGTGGCCTCCCTGCTAATGGTGAGCAGAGGCTTTCTCTGCTGGGGAGTTGCGGGACCCCGGAGCCCTCCCCTGCGCCACAGAGCCAGGCGCTGGAGCTCCAACTGTGTCCCCAAGCACGTCTACGGGAAGTCTGGGCGCCCCCTGCACTGACCCGTGCACTGGAGACTGTGAGCCCAGCAGCAGCTTGCGGTCTGGAGGCATACCTTGTTTTTTATTGCACTTCAGAGATATTTCATTTTCTACAAATTGAAGGTTTGTGTCAACCTCGCATTGAGCAAGTCTATCAGCACCATTTTTCCAACAGCATTTGCTTGCTTCATATCTCTGTGTCACATTTTGGTAATTCTCACAATATTTCAAACTTTTTCATTATTATTTTTATTATATTTGTTATGGTGATCTTTGATGTTACTATTGTAATTGTTTTCGGGTGACACAAACCATGCCCATATAAGATGACAAACTTAATGGATAAATGTTATATGTGTTCTGATTGCTCCACTGACTGGCTGTTCCCCTGTCTCTCTCCCTCTATTTGGGCCACCCTATTCTCTGAGACACAACAACATTGAAATTAGGCCAATGAATAACCCTACAATGGCCTCTAAGTGTTCAAGAAAAAGGAAGCATCACATGTCTCTCACTTCAAATCAAAAGCTAGAAATGATTAAGCTTAGTGAGGAAGACATGTCAAAAGCTGAGATAGGCCGAAAGCTAGGCTTCTTTCACCAAACAGTTAGCCAAGTTGTGAATGCAAAGGAAAAGTTCTTGAAGGAAATTAAAAGTGCTACTCCAGTGAACACATGAATGCTAAGAAAGCAAAACAGACTTATTGATGATACGGAGAAAGTTTTAGTGGTCTGGATAGAAGATCAAATCAGCTACAACATTCCCTTAAACCAAAGCCTAATCAAGAGCAAGGCCCTAGCTCTCTTCAATCCTATGAAGGCTGAGAGAGGTGAGGAAGCTGCAGAAGAAAAGTTCGAAGCTGGCAGAGGTTGGTGCATGAGGTTTAAGGAAAGAAGCTGTCTCCATAACATAACAGCGCAAGGTGAAGCAGCCAGTGCTGATGGAGAAGCTGCAGCAAGTTCTCCAGAAGATCTAGCTGAGATCGTTAATGAAGGGGCTACACTAAACGACAGATTTTCAATGAAGATGAAACAGCCTTATATTGAAGGAGATGACATCTAGGACTTTCATAACTTGTGAGGACAAGTCAACGCCTGGCTTCAAAGCTTCAAAGGACAGGCTGACTCTCTTATTCGGAGCTAATGCAGCTGGCGACTTTAATTTGAAGCCAATGCTCACTTACCATTGTGAAAATCCTAGGGCTGTTAAGAATTACTACTCTGCCGGTGCTCTATAAATGGAACAATAAAGCCTGGATGACAGTTCATCTGTTTACAACATGGTTTACTGAATATTTTAAGCCCACTGTGGAGATCTACTCCTCAGAAAAAAAGATTCCTCTCAAAATATTACTGCTTAATGACAATGTACCTGGTCACTCAAGAGCTCTGATGGAGATGTATAAAAGAATAATGTTTTCATGCCTGCTAACACAACATCCATTCTGCAGCCCATGGATCAATGAGTAATTTTGACTTTCACATCTTATTATTTAAGAAACACATTTAGTAAGGCTATAGCTTCCACAGACAGTGATTCCTCTGATGGATCTGGGCAAAGTAAATTGAAAACCTTCTAGAAATGATTCATCATTCTGGATGCCATTAAGAACATTTGTGATTCATGGGAAGAGGTCAAAATATTAACATTAACAGGAGTTTGGAAGAAGTTGATTCCAACTCTCAGGGATGACATCAAGGGGTCAAGACGTCAGTGGAGGAAGTAACGGCAGACGGGGTGGAAACAGCAAGAGAACTAGAATTAGAAGTGGAGCCTGAGAGGTGACTGAATTTCTGCCATCTCATGATAAACTTTAATGGATGAGGACTTACTTCTTATGGATGAACAAAGAAAGTGGTTTCTTGAGGTGGAATCTACTCCTGGTGAAGATGCTGCGAAAATTGTTGAAATGCATGTAGAATACGACATAAACTTACTTGATAAAACAGCAGCAGGGTTTGAGAGGACTGACTCCAATTTTGAAAGAAGTTCTACTGTGAGTAAAGTGCTATCAAACAGCATCAGATGCTACAGAGAAACCATTCATAAAAGGAAGAATCATTCAACACAGCAAACTTCATTGTTGTCTTATGCTAAGAAGTTGCCACAGCTACCCCAACCTTCAGCAACCAGCACCCTGATAAGTCAGCAGCCATCAAAATCAAGGCAAGACCCTCCACCAGCAAAAAGATTATGACTCACTGAAGGCTCAGGTGATTGTTAGCATTTTTAGCAATAAGATAGTTTTAAACTAAGGTATGTACATTTTTTAAGACATCATGCTATTGGACACTTAATAGACTACAGTATAGTTTAGGCATAACTTTATATGCAGTGGGAAACCAAAAAATTCATGTGCCTCATTTTGTTGTGATATTTGCTTTATTGCAGTGGTCTGGAATTGAACCTGCAATATCTCCATGGTGGGCCTATAGTTTGCAGCTTGAGTCCAGCCAATCTAAGTGCCCGCTGACACACACAAAACAAAAACAAAAAATCAACATTCATCCTATGAACAGAACAGAAGCAGAATCTCCACACACGAGAACTAGAAAAATGTGAGAAAAACTCAAGAGAAAAGGCAATCAATTGAGATGACCCGGATGCTGGAATTAGCAGATAAAGGTTTTAAAAGCAGCTATTATAGCTATGCTGAAGGACATAAAGGGAAATATGCTTGTGATGAATGAAAAGACAGAAAATGTCAGCAAAGAAATAAAAATTATAATAAAGAATCAAATGGAAATTTTAGAAAATTTCAGAGCATACAATATCCGAAATAAAATTTACTAAGTAAGCTAACAACATAATAGAAATAACAGAAGAGTGGGAAAAAACGAAGATAGATTAACAGAAATTATCCATTCTGAAGAACAGAGAGAAAAAATTAAAGAAAAAACCCCAAGGCCTCAGAGACCTATGGGACATTGTAAAATATCTAAAATATATATAGTTGGAGTCCCAGAGGGAGAGGAGAGAGAATGAACCAGAAAAAAATATTTATTTGAAAATATAATGGAAGTAAACTTTCCCAATTTTGTGAAGGACATAAAATCACAGATTCAAGAAGCTCAGTTAAACCCGAGCAAGATGAACACAAAGAAAATCATACCTACCACATCACAGCTAAACTGCTAAAAATCAAAGATAAGGATAAAATCTTAAAGCAGAGGAAAATGACATACAAAGGAGCCACAATTCAAATGGCTGCTCACTACACAAGAAATAAAATGGAGGCTCAAAGACAGGGGAACAACATCTTTAAAGTGCTGAAAGAAAATAACCCAAAATTCTATATGCAGCAAAAATCAAGAATGAAGATGGAATAAAGATTTTTTAATTTTTATTTATTTATTTATTTATTGAGGAGGATTAGCCCTGAGCTAACTACTGCCAATCTCCCTCTTTTTGCTGAGGAAGACTGGTCCTGAGCTAACATCCATGCCCATCTTCCTCTACTTTATACGTGGGATGCCTACCACAGCATGGCTTTTGCCAAGCGGTGCCATGTCCGCACCCGGGATCCGAACTGGCGAATCCCGGGCCACTGAGAAGCAGAACGTGCGAACTTAACCGCTGTGCCACTGGACCAGCCCATAAATAAAGATTTTTTTAGATAAAAGATACTAACAGAATTAATCCCCAGCATATTTGCATTACAAGAAATGCTGAAGGAAATTCTTTAGGCTGAAGGGAAATGATACCAGATGGAAACTTGCATCTACAGAAGAAATGAAGAGCGTTGAAAATGGTAAATATATGAGTAAATATAAAAGGTGATTTTTTCTTCTTGACTTCTTAAAAATACATATGATCATTTAAAGCAAAAATTATAACATTTTATTGTAGATCACATAACGTCAGTAAGATGTAATACGTATGACAATTATAGCATAAAAATTGGAAGAGGGTGGACATATAGTTGCAAGTTTTCCACATTTGACATGAAGTGGTATGGTATTATCTCTAAGGATATTGTGAAAAGTTATGAAGGTATATAATAATTCCTAGAACAACACAAAAAGATGTAAAGAGGCATCGCTAAAAATCAAATAAATAAAATGGAAATCGATAATATATGCAAATAATCTAAGAGAAGGCAGAAAAGGAACAAGTTAGAAGCGAACAGAAAGGGGAAATAGAAAACAAATAGTAAAAAAAAAGGGACATAAATCTGAATGTATCCATAATTATGTTAAATATTGCTATTAGCTGAATTGTATTCCCCCCACAAACTCATATGATGAAGCCCTAACCCCGAGTACCTCAAAATGTGACTGCATTTGAAGATAGGGCCTTTGAAGAGTTAAAGTGAGGCCTTTGGGGTGGGCCCTATTCCAAGCGGACCATTGTCCTTATGAGAAGAGGAAATTTGTACATTCAGTGACACCAGGGATGTGCATGCACAGTGGAAAGACCATGTGAGGACACAGAGAGAAGGCAGCCATCTATAAATCAAGGAGAGAGGCCCTGGGAGAAATCTAACCTGCCAACATCTTGATCTTGGACTTCCAGCCTCCAGAACCGTGAAGAAATAAATTTCTGTTGTTTAAGCGACCCAGCCTGTGGTATTTTGTTGTGAGCAGCCCAGGCACACTAATAACAAATGTTAATGGACTAAACACCTGAATTAAAAGGCAAAATGTCAGAATGGATTAACAGAGCAAGACATTATTAAATGCTTGCTGGAAGTGACTCTTTTTAATTATGAAGATACAGACAGACTGAAAGCAAACAGGTGGAAAGGGACATATACCATGCAGTAAATATAAGAAGGCTGTAATGGCTGGATTACTATCAGATAAAGTAGACTTCAAGGAAAAGAGTATTACCAGAGGTGGAAGAGAGACATTTCATAATGAATTTACCAGCAAGATATGACATTCATAAATGTGTACGTGCCTAATAACAGGTCTTCAAAATAAACCAAGGTGAAAATTGGCAGAATTAAAGAGAGAAGCCATAGCTGGAGATTATAACAACAGTTCTCAGCAAGAGATAAAACAACTAGATAAAAATTAGTAAAGATGTAGATGATCTGAATAATGTTACAGACCACTTTGACCTAAATAATATTTATAAAGCATTATACCCCCCAAAAGGAGAATACACATTTTTTTCAAGTATACATGATACATTCACCAAGACAGATTGTGTGCTGGCCCATAAACCGTGTCTAAGTAAATTTGACAGAAATGAAATCATACAGTAGATGTTCTCGGACCACAATGGAATTAAATAAGAAGTCAGTAACAGTAAGATAGCCCCCAAACCCTGAAATATTTGGAAATTAAACAATACACTTCTAAATAACATATGGGTCAAAGAAGAAATCACAAGGGAAGTTAGAAAATATTTTGAAGCACATGGCAATAAAAACACAACATATTAAAATTTGTGGGAAGCAGGTGAAGCAATGCTTAAAGAAAAGTTATAACTTTGAATGCTTATATTAGACAAGAAAAATGGTTTAAAATCGATGACCAAGTTTCCACACTAAGAAGGGAGGAAAAGGTAGGCAAAGTAAACCCAAAGTAAGTAGAAGTTAAGAAATAATAAAGAGCAGAGGTCAATGAAATAGGAAAAAAACAATGGAGAGAATTAACAAAGCAAAAAGATCAACAAAAATTGATAACTCCCTGACTAGATTAATCAGGAAAAAAAGGGGAGAGCACAAATTAGTAAGATCAAGAATAAAAGAGGGACTGTCACTACAGATCCTACAGCATTAAAAAGATAAAGATAATAATGAAATACTATCAACATCTTTATGCCAACAAATTGGACAACTTGATAAAATGAACAAATTTTTTGAAAATAACAGCTACTGAAATGGATACAAGATGAAGCAGAAAACAGTTCTGTGAAACATCTCAACTTTTTGTGTGTGATGTAGGTATGGTTCGAGAATATCTTCATGACTTGTGGGTAAGCAAAGATTTCTTAGATAGGGTACAGAAAGTAATAACCATACATATATATATATACACACACACACACACACACACACACATATATATACACATATACACATATACATACATATAAGACTTCATCAAAATTAAGTACTTCTGCTCATCAAATAACATCATTAAGATCTGTGCAGATGAATTCCAAATAATTTATGTAGACACTCTGACCCAAAGGAAAGAGAGCATAACCTCCCACTCCTTAAGTGTGGGCTGCTCATAGTGACTTCCTTCCAAAGAGGACAGAATGGGATGGGGGGAAAGAAAGAGTAAGTTTATAGTGAGAAACCTAACAAACACTACCTCAGCCAGGGATCAAGGTCAACATCAACAGGGATAAGTCATGTTGATATGATGTGATGAAAATGGCACTACACCTCCGTGGTCTTCCATAAACCCATAAGCTCAGTCTAATCATGGGAAAAACATCAGACAAATTCCAATAGGGGGGCATCCTACAAAATACCTGACTAGTATTCTATCAAAATCATCAAAATCATCAAAAACAAGAAAAATTTGAGAAACTCTTATAGCCAAGAGGAGTCTAAAGAGACATGACAACTAAACGTAATATGATATCCTTGATAGGATTTTGGAACAGGAAAAGGACGTTAGGTAAAATCTAAGGAAATATGAATGAAGTACGGATTTTAGTTAATAATAATGTATCAGTCTAGGTTTATTAATTGTCACAAATGTATCATGTAAGGCATTAATAACAGAGGAAACTGAGTGAGAGGCAATGGGAATTCTCTGTACGAGCTTCTCAATTTTTCTATAAATGTAAAACTGTTTTAAATAATAAAGTCTTGGGGCCAGCTCCGTGGCCGAGTGGTTAAGTTTGCATGCTCCGCTGCGGCAGCCCAGGGTTCGGATCCTGGGCGCGGACATGGCACCACTCATCAGGCCACACTGAGGCGGCATCCCACATCCCACAACTAGAAGGACCGGCAACTGAGATATACAACTGTGTACGGGGGGATTTGGGGAGATAAAATAGGAAAAAAAAAAAAGAGGAAGATTGGCAACAGTTGTTAGCCCAGGTGCCAATCTTCAAATATAAATAAATAAATAAATAAATAATAAAGTCTATTTTTAAAAAGCCATCATCAAGAAAATGTAGAGACAAGTCACTAACTGGGAGAAAGTATTTGCAAAATATATATCTGACAAAGGACTGATATTCAGGATATTAAAAAAAACCCAACTCCTAAAACTCAATAATAAAAAGACAAAGAACTCAATAAAAATGGACAAAATTTTTAAACAGACACTTCATTAAAGATGATAAACAAGTGGCCAACAAGCATGTGAAAAGATGCTCAACATCACTAGTCATTACAGAAATGCAAGTCAAAGCCACAATAAGATATCATTACACCCACTTGAATGGCTAAAATCAAAATGAGTAAAAACACCAAACGCTGGAAAGGATATGGAGCAACTAGATCTCTTACATGTTGTTGATGTGAATGTTAAATTGTACAGCCACTGAAATGTTCTAGCTCTCAGCTTCTTATAAACCTAAACATCCACCTATCCTATGACCAAGCAGTCACAATCCTTGGTGTTCACCAAAGAGAAATGAAAACAAATGTTCACAAAAAGTGTTATGAAAGAATATTCTAGCAGCTTTGTTCACAAAAGCCAAAACCTGTGTTAACAGCCAAGGTGTCCATCAGTAGGAAAATGGATAAACAAATTGTGATAAATTCATACAATGGAATACAAGTCCGCAATAAAAAAGACACAAATTACTGATATGTGCAACAACATGGCTGAATTTCAAAATCATTTTGTTGAATGAAAGAAGACACAAAAAAGGACAAACTGTATGAATCCATTTATATGAAATTCTAGAATAGGTCACTCTAGTCTATGGTGGAAAAAAATTCCGAATATTGGTTGTCTACGGAATGTGGGAGCAGGGATTGACTGGGAAAGAACATGCCAGGATGATGGTAACGTCTAATTCTCGATAGAGTTTTGGTTACACAGGTGTATGTATATTTCCAAATTTGTCAAATGAGACACTTAAGATTTGTGCATTTCATTATATGCAAATTTGATCTCATAATAAAAAAACTGCAAACAAATACTAATGGTATTCATACTGAATGCATCTTTGAAATGCATCAAAAATAAGATGGACTGATGAACAGTTAGGATGATAGATAAATGACAAGGCACGTAGAGTAAAATATTAGTTGTAGAATCTGAGGTGCATATATGAATGTTGACTGTAAAAGTCTTTCAGCTTTTCTGTATATTTTAAAATTTTCATAAGAAAATTTTGAAAAATAAAAGCCAAACCACAGTTTGGGAGAACATATAAAAGGAACAAAGGAGTAGTACCGCAGAACATATAAAGCCTCCTACAGATCAATAAGAAAAAGGCAAACAATTCAATATAAAAAGTAGCAAAATGGCTTAACAGGCGTAATACAAAAGAGGATATTCAAATGACCAATATACACCTGACAAGATGTCGCGATGGACGCTGTAGTGTCCTGGGCGGGCTTCCTCAGGAGTTATTCTTGCAGCTGCACGGGTGCTGCTAGCAGGCAGCCTTTGGTTCTAAGCCCAGTATGAGATTCTCAGCCCAATTCAAATGCTGCTGTGGGCTCCACCCCCTCACCTCACCATCAACCAAGCGCAGGACCCTGGATAAGTCACTTAAACCCCCACAGCTCTGCTTCCTCATCTGGAAAACAATAAGGAATAGAAGTATCCTTGTCCTGCCTGCCTCGCCGAATTGTTGTGAGGGTAAAAACCACATCGAAAGTTCTACCTGGCCTGGAGAGTGCTATCTACATGTAAGCTACGTTCAGTAACAAAAGGAGCAAATGACAGAACTGAGACTCAGACCCAGGACTCTGAAACCCTCCCTAGCACCACTGCTCTCGGAGCAGATCCTCTGCTAAGATGGAACGCTGCCCACGTAGAGAAGCTGTTGCGATCATCAAACCTAAAGTAACTCGCTCTGCTTTCTTAACAACGAAAACTATATTGACAAAAAACTGTTTCCAGCTCCTCCCACCCCCAGGTAATGATGCACTGTCACGTACGTACACAGAGTGATAAGTTGTAGCTAATCAGGGATCAATAAACTGGATGTCCTTAGATAGTTTTATGGATGGATAATTCTAGAAAGGCTCGATATATGCATTTATAGGTGACATGATCTACACAAAGCTCACGATCATATGAAGGAACGTCTATTACCCCAACAATGGGGGGATGAGCTCCCTAAATTGTGAAATTCTGTTCTCTGACCAGGTTTAGGAGAGTCCACCACAGGAAGAGCCCACTGTGTTTATGACACTCATTAACCCCTGATAGAAACAGTAGCTGGCACAGCTGTTTTGGTGCCATCTCTGACTGTGGGACATATTGCTATAATCAAACTGACACACACTTCACCTCTGGCCTAGTCCAGGACTGTACTGGGTTATATGCATCTAATATGTAGGAATCAATCCTCAAAAACAGCCCCGAGAGGCAGGTCTTATTATTCTCACTCATCAAATGAGGAAATGGAGGGTTGGGGAGGTGAAGGGAGTTGCCCAATGTCACAGAGCTGGCCAATGTTGTGGCCAGAACTTGAACTTCATGCCTGTCATGATCTCTCTTGCGAGTGTAGAGTCAGTGCTCCTTCTGCTTCACTGTGCAGCCTACATGACTACATTCCGCGGAGAGCCAAACAAGATGAGCTTGGCCTCACATTCTGTGACCGAAAGGGCCCAAATGCTACCCACTCATTCATTGTCCCCATCTTTAGGTAAACTCTGGTTGGACAGTGTTCTCCTGCCCTTTCCAGGGCTGCCAGCAGGAGGCGTGGAAGAGATGCTTGTCTTGCATCCTTCCCTAGGCCCCTGCACATGACTAGCAGTTTGATCCCTTAGTTGTGGAGGCCATGCTAGTCTGAACGCAGAACAGCAGCGAATCACAAGCCCATGTAGCACTCATTAACAGGGTCTCAACTCGGGAGTGTTTGCCTCATGACAGCCAGCCAGTCCAGTGAAAGCTGTTCTGAAGCCAGGAAGGCCACCTGCCTGGGACAATGGCCTGGGAGCTGGTGCCCAGACACGCTGGGTGTGAGCCCAAGGAACCAACATAGCAGCTCATCAGATAATTATTTTCTTTATTACAAACCTCATTCCTCCTCCACACAAGCGAAGTCACAAGGATCCTCAAACTGATCAGAGCTTTTGAGAATGGCTAATGCAGGGCACGGAAGAGAAGTCTGCTGGAGGACTCCCAGCTAAGTAAAGGTGCGGGGGTGAGCGGGCAAGGTGTAGCCCCTTTACTTGTCTCCTCTGCCTTTCTGATTGCTACCCTGCCTGTTGCTCTCCCAGCCAATGAAATCTTCCCCTGAGGGACCAAGCAGGAGTCAGGACCAGGGATTGGCACATGCAGGGGAAGTCCATGCTACCCAGAAGCCCGGCAGCAGCTTCAAGGTGAGCATAGACAAAGGGCTTTCCGAGGCAAGGACTGGCAAAGATGAGCTTCTTTAGGGGAACTGCCCTCAGGACCCATACATACTTTTGAAAATTAATGATCCTGGCAAATCTTTAACTTGAATGAGAGATTTTTTATTTCAGAACCAGCCAAAAGTAATAGAGAGCCAAGTAGTATGAGGGAAAGTGCACGGTGTCGGAAACCAGTCCAAGCTGGGTGAGAATCCGAGTTCTGCCATGAACTTCCTCTGTGATCTTAGACAAGTAACTGCAAACCTCACTGGGCCTCTTGTCTTGTCCGTAAAATGGAGCTAATAAGAGCTATCATTTGTGGAGCTTCTGCTTTGGCCATGCTCTGGGCATGTAAAGAAATTCTCTCATTCCAGCACCACAACAGCTTTGCAAGACACATTGTTTCAATGGTGCTTCTCACTCCAGCCTTGCAGCCTGAGCCCCTAGCAGGAATGACATTTACATGGCTCCCTCCTCACCCTGTCCCCGCATGGTGCTTGTTTGTGCCCACTCCTGATGGATGTACGGGACATTTTCACACTCAGATCAGGAACAGCTAGCTCTTGGACACTCTATAGAGGTGACTGTCATAATCCAAGGTGCATATACAGCTTCTTAATGTTTGTTTTATGTGCCAGTTTTTCCTACCCAACTGGGAGCTTCCCATATACGGGTGGGGTTGGCCTCCTTGCTGGAGCCTCAGCACCTAGTCCAGTGCCTGGCACACAGACAACCTCAGTAAGTGTATGTTGAATTGATAATGATGTAGACTCTTGCTCTGTCACAGATAACTTCTTTGGTGGCTCAAGAAAGTTAGGATTGTCCCAGGTCCCTGACAGACACAGGGACAGAGAGCTCAGAATTAAAGACACCACAATTAGGCAGAAGCCCTTAGAGATGGCCTAGTTATTGGCCAGATAGTGGCTTGCAGCACAGTGACAGGAAGAGATGGTTCAAAGTTACCCAACAAGCTAGGGACAGAACCTGACCCAGACTTCACGCCTCTTGATCTCAGGTGACCCAGCACCCTGTCCAGTCCTCTGGCCTCCTTAAATCTGGCCAAGCTGATTCCAGCAATCCCAGAGCCAACAAGGCCCCCAGTGGACAGCACTGAAGCCCTCCCCTGGCAGTTGTGTGCTGCGTGTGGGGCTGGAAGAGGAGCAGAGCTGCTCCCGCGTGGGGCCACAGGTTATGCTCTGGCTTCAGGCCCTCCCCCCTGACCTTGCGGGCACTCAGGAAATCACATTCTGGGCACTATCTGCTTCCTCCAGCATCTGGGCCCCTTTGCTCTGACAGGCTCACTACCAGCCCATCCCCTGGCTGCTCCACCCTTGGGCCAAAGCCGGCTCAGGGGTCCCCAGTGTCCTGGCCAGCAATCAGAGTTGCTTCCCAGATTCCTTCCCAGCATTATGAGGAGATAGCCTGGGTCACTGCTGTCCTGTTGTAGCCAATTCTTCTTTTGGAGGGCCCACGCATATAGCTTCTCAGCTTTTGAGGTGACGGCTGGAAAAAGCAAGGATTTTAGAGACTGGAGGGCCAGGCTGCCAGTGCCCACCACCCCCTTATCAGCTGTGTGACTTAGGGCAGCCTGTGAGAAGTCTGCTTCCCATGGGGCTGAGAAGGTTCAATGAGACAATGCATTTGAACGGCCCTAGCAATATGACTGGTGCCCACAAGGGGCTCTGTAAATGCCAGCTTTCCTTTCATGGGGAGGACTCTTAACCAGGGGTCCCAGAAGGGCTTTAGGAGTGCCAGGAAGCCCCCTTGATGGTCTACATTGTATGCGCATGAGCATTTTCCTGGGTAGAAGCTCCGATGGGAGCTTCAAAGAGGTTCTATGACCCACCAAAGGCTAAGAACCTCTGATCTAGAGGGTTTCCTCTCAGGTAGGAAGTTACCTAGAGCCTAGCCAAGAATCAGTTACCCCTCTCATGTGGGGCCTGCATTGAGCCAGCTCAGCAGGTCATGGGGCTCTGAGATACAAGAACCTAAACATTCATGGGGCCCTTGAACTGGGCTCTAGAGAGCCAGACATGGGAGCAGCCCACACTGCAGTACAGAATGACCCAAAGGTGCCCTGACCGTGGAGACTCGAGGAAAGAAGAGTGGGGGTGAGGAGAGGCACTGCGGCAAGGGCAGGAGACAGTCAAGGCACAGTCAGCTACATCTTGAAAGAGAAACTGGCTCCCCAAAGGCCAGAGTAGCAAGGACGAAGGCCCGGAGAACACAGGACAGAGCAGCACAGGATATTTTGAGAGGTGGTTTAATACAATGGATAAAACCACAGGCTCTGGAGCAAGACTGCCCAAGTTGGAATCCTGGCTCTGCTCGCTGCTACCTTGCCATGCCCCTGGGTAAGTTACTGAACTGCTCCAGGCCTGTTTCCTTATTTATAAAATGGAGGGAATGACAGTACCTACCTATAGGGTTGTTGCTAGGGTTAAATGAGTAAATATAGATAGAACCTTCAGAATAGGGCTGGGAACCTGGCAAGCACTCCATAGGTGCTTGCTGCTATTGTTCTTACTCAGTCCAGTGAGGCTGGAGGATGGGGCTCATGGATGAGTACAAAGAGGTGAAGCTGGACCAGTAAGCTGGGGTCAGACAGGCTGGGCTGAGTCTGGGATTGAATCTGCACATTCAAGAGTGCCGTTGACTGTTTCTAAAGAGAGAACTGATGTGAGCTGATGTGCGCTATACAAAGGTCATAAGAATATGATGGATGCAGAAGCAGGTCATCCAGTCAGCCAGTCAGCCGGGCATTCATTTGCTAAATTCTTACTGTGCCAGGCTCATAATGAACCTAGAAAAAGAGTTTCTGGGAGCTAGATGCTTCAAATACCACGTATGGGGCTGATTCTGTGCCCTGGAGCTGCTTGAACTTCTCCCCCTTCCCCCAAGTAGTGCAGCACCTCTCTGTGAGGGGAGGCTGGACCCGGGTGTGCACGAGGAGGTGGAGCCCCCCAGATACATCTACCTATGGTCAACAAAGCTCATCCTGCTAATGTCACCATGGTCTTGTAGGCAGAACAAGTCTATGGTAGACAGAATAATAGATGGTAGATAGAATAATAGATATCTGTCCTAATGCCCGGAACCTGTGAATATGTTAGCTTACGTGGAAAAAGGTACTTTGCAGATGAGACTAAATTGAAGACCTTGAGATGGGGAGATTATTCTGATTTATCTGGATGCATTTAACATAATCACAACGGTCCTAGCAAGTGAAAGAGGGAGGCAGAAGAGTGGATCATAGTGCGATGTTATGATGGAAGCAGAGTCAAAAAGAGATGGGTGAGGGGGATTGAAATTTGAAGATGCTGCATTGCTGGCCTTGAAGATGGAGGAAGGGGCCATGAGCCAAGGAATGGAGGTGGTCTCTAGAAGCTGGAAAAGGCAAGGAAGCCGACTCTCCCCCAGAACCTTCCAAAGGAATGCAGCCCTGCCCACACCTTGATTTTAGGCCAGTAAGACACATTTTGGTCTTCAGGCCTCCGAAACTGTAAGATAATAAATGTATGTTGTTTTAAGCCACTAAATCTGTGGTACTTGGTTACAGTAGCAACAGGAAACTAATACAGAGTCTGAGAGAAAAAAGGAAAAGTAAAGCCGTGTATGAAATCTATTTTAGAAATAGCACCAAACCAGGTGAAAGAAAACCTCAGGGAAATTAAAGCTTATTTAGCATGTGCTCTAGGGGAACCTGGATGCGAACACCAAGGGAAATCCACCTAAATCTTTACTTCTTCTTGAATAATCCAGTTTATTCCAGATGGATTACAGATTGAGATATATGGGGAGAAAGTAGAAGAAAGTGAAAGGGAGAACAGGATGGTGAAGGGTCTTGAAATCATGTCAGAAAAGGAATGAATGATAAGCCTGGAGAAAAGAAGATGAGGGGTCCATGGGTGCTGTCTCCACCTACATCCAGAGCTGTCATGGGAAAGAACACACAGAGGAGAGGAGCAGGATGGTGGGTAGACGCTTCTGGGAGAGAAATTCCAGCTCAGAGTAAGGATAACTCTCCTAACAATTGGCACTCTTTGAACCTGGAACAGGCTGCCTTAGGAAGCCTGTCCTTCGAGCTATTCCAATAGAAACGAAGTTCTGGAGAGGGAGCTCCTGCACCTGGCGGAGGGTTTTGGAACTGATGGGCCCCTCCCTGATTCTAGGTTGTGTCAGATACATTCTGCAGCTTTGCGAAGATCGAGGCAATCAGTGCTCTTTTTTGTCTGGACTTGAAGTAAAGAAAAAGACTAGCATCAGTCCAGAGACCAATTCCTCTCATATTCACACATGCAATATGAGAGAGAACATACGGAATCCATGAAGCCTGAAGTGTGTCCATGGACATCACCCCCAGACGGTTCCTCAGCGCTCCTGGGAACTAAAAGTAAAGGCTAACAGATCTGCCTAAACAGGCTGTGGCACCATGTCAAATAGATGAGTCTCTGCAGTGCTGTATTCTGGGAATGGAAGCAAGCAGAGGGGGAGCGGCAGAGGGGCTTTACTGTGGCTAGGACAGAGGACAAGGGAACTTGAAGGATAGTGACCCAGTGGGACAAGCCAGATGTCTACCCTGGCCCAGCTTCCCCCTCATTTCAACATGTTTGGGTGACCAACCAATGCCACCTCCTGCCTGGCAAGTTAACTTTACGGCTGAGCAGGGTCATCCTGAGGCCAGGGCCTTCCACTATGTTCCTCCACCTCTGCGGAGATGCCAAAAACAGCCTCAATAACAACCATAGGTAGTTGACTTAGACTACTTTGCAGATAAGGAAACCAAGACAGGGAGGTTAGAGAACATAGCAGAATCCGGAGGAGGACACGAGGTTCCTCAGACTGTGACCTGCCTGACAGCCCACAAAGTCATGAAAGAGGAAGGGGCCGGGAGGAGCCCTCCCTTCCCTGCTGTTTGCATAGGAGGAGACTACGTCTTTCACGGGGCTCCCAGCATGGCCTCCCTTCTCCACTTTCAACCTGCTCTGATTTATCTCCTCAAAGGAACCCCACCTTAAATACCAGACAACCCCTGGCTCAGTTCTGGAAGTTGCATGCCTAACTTAGTTGAGATTTGGAAGTCACAAAACCCTGATTCCCCTCACCCAAGGGTTGCATGCCTCCCCTCCCTTCTCTAGACACCCCCTCCTGGTTCCTTCTGGCCCAGAAAATGCTTCCAAACCCTCTTCCCCAGGAAGGCCAATAGGGGAAGAGCGTGGCAAGCCAGCTGCTTGGCTGGTTTAAGTCAATCTGACATTGAAGGTGTGCAAGGTATAATTTTTCCCTTCTTCAAGCAGACACAATTTACAGTTCCAGCCATGACACCTTGCTGGCTGACAGTCCACATAGTTCATTGACAGCCTGTGGAGCGTCCCTTCTTAGGAAAACCTTCCCTCAGGCCCCGGTGAGATTCAAGGTCAGCTGAGTAGCTAGGTAGAGATGTGGCCTGTCTTCAGTTCTGCTCTCCTAAGCAAGTAAGGAAGTGTTGGAGACCTGGCTTTCATGGCTTTTGTTACTTCACTGGACTCTCGAGACAGCCTGGGGAGGTGGCTGTGTGACCCCAAGCGAGTCACGTCACCTCTCACAGCCTAACTCAAGAGTTAGAGGATGGCAGTAATACTGTCCACCACATAGAAAGCACTCAGTGAGAAGCTGTTGTTACTACACTATGACGACCACTCCCACCGTCTACCAGTGCCCTCACCACAGGAGGCACGTATAGGGTGCCTCCCATGGGCCAGGGTTTGTGCCAGGTATGTACAGAGATTAAACTGCTGTGTGGCAGCTGCACTGCCTCCAATTTACAGAAGAGGGAACTGAGGTTCAGAGACATTGAGTAACTTGCCTGAGATCTCTGGGCTAGGAAATGTGGGAGTCCAGGGTCCACCCTCCTAACTGCTCCTGCTGCACTGCTCCCAAGCGCTGCCTCTCGAACGGCAGGCGTGGCTGTGAAACTGCTTTACCAAAGACTGTGGTAATGCCAGAAGCCCAGGTATGAGTCCCAGGATGTGCCCTCCACTGGCCCTGCCCCAGTGGGGCTTTCTGGATGGGGCCTTTCCCCTGCTCACCCTACTTGAGAGAAGCCCTTTCAGGAGATAAGCCACCTCCCCTGGTCACTGCCTTGTCCTGCTCTGAGATCACACTAAGGGCTCTCCAACATCCAGCCTGCCACACCCAGAGCTGCCAGGCCCAGGAGCCTGGATCCACCCTGGGCCCTGCTCACCCTGCACTCAGCAGAGCTGACCAAGAACGCACATCCATTAAACTAGCTAGGTAGCTACATGTGGGGCTCGTGTCATTTAATGAACTTTGCTTTTCAAATATGGTAAAAGGGTGCATTAACCATACAATGCCAGAGCAAAGAAGAAAGAAGAAAAAGAAGGTTGGAAGTTAATTTTATGGATTCATGTAAGAGGCTTGAAATGATAGAAAATGCATTTCAAAGCAAGCATACTATCACAGCTGTGTCAAGTAGCAAAAGAGGAGACAAAAACAGAATGAGAACATTAGCTTACTGTTTCTCCTTTAAATCTTTGGGGGTTAGCCATCACTGAGGAATGAGAATACATGAATTTGTCTGTAATTTCTTCTCTGCTAAAATCTGAAATGCTAATGTAATTTTAATGTAATTTAATATAATAATGAGTCCATTCTAATTCACTCTTAGTATATAGTTTAGCACAAAAGACTTTTTATTGTTACCATATCCAATTTATTTCATTCATTCATCCCCTCATTCATTCATTCAATAAATATGTGCTGGGCTCCTATTCCACACCAGGCCCTGGCTGGACCCTGGAAGGAGGAGAAAGAATACAGCCACACATCAGGCTTAGGCCCTGACCTTGAGCCTTGTGGTCCAGCAGAGAAGACAAGGCAGGGACCTAAATACTCAAGTGGAACGTGGTCACAGTGCCCCAGGAACAGTAGGGTGTTAGGATGGAGGCTCCAAGGAGGGGCAGAGGACATGCAGCTAGAAAGATAATTTAGGAGGCCTGCCCAGCTCTTGGCTTCTCATAATGACCAGAAGGGGATCTAAGCCAGAAAGACTCCTGCTTCCCTGTCTCAGCTTGGCAGCAAGCTGGGGTGCAGCTTGGGGTGAGCCCTCGCTTCCCTCTGGGCCTGTTTTCTCAAGTGTGAGCTAAGAGCTTTGGCCCTCACAAGCCCTACAGGCACGTCCAGGGTGAGGAGCCTGAGCCCGAGTGCTAGAAATCTGGGCTTCAAATTGCCGGCCTCTCAGTCATCTTTTTGTTATTTCCAAACACAGAGCAGCTCCCATCAGCTCAGCCTTGGAGTGAGAACCATGGAAACTAGGAAGAAGGGTTGAACTTAGTAGGTGGCCAAACTACTTTCTGTTGCCCTCAAGTCTTGAGAACATCAATGAAAGACCTTTGTTCCCAATATGTCCCCAGGCAAGAGTGATGTCAATGCCAAAAATGTCAAAATGTCCAGCAAACAAATATCCTTCTCTCTCATATTTCCCCCCTCCCCATCCCCTTTATCAGGTACAAAACAAAATATGCCAGAAGGGATGAAATATAGCTCCAGTGAGCTGAGAAGTACATTAACCGGAATGCAGAAGCTCTCTGGAGGGCCATTATGACTGGCCACTCTTGGGGTTTCCTGGATACCGCAGGGAACCAAGGCCCCTCTTGAGCAGCTTAGCAGGCAGATGGTTCTGTCACTCATGATGGCCTCTGAGCACTGGGCTGGAAGCCTCTGAGTGGAGAGGGCTGTGTGCCTGGAAGGAGTTGATTTCACCCTCTACCACACTTCTAGACACTTCCAAAGGGTCGGTGGTATTGATACCCACCCTCATGCTGACCTTGACCCTTAAATGCCTTTGAGGAGCAATGATGCATCAGGACTCCTCCTGGGCCTCACTCCCTGTATTCACTTCCTAAGGTTGCCATAAAAATTGCCACAAACTGGGTGGCTTAAAACAATCGAAATGTATTCTCTCACATTGTGGAGGCCCAAAGTCCAAAATTAAGGTGTCAACAGGGCCACACCCCTCGCAAAGGCTGTGGGCTACAATCTGCTCCATGGCTGTCTCCCAGCTTCTGGTGTCTGTAACCTTGGTGTTCCTTGGCCTGTAGCTTTATTGCTCGCATTACTGCCTCCACTTTCACATTTCCTTCTCCTCTTTTTCTCTCCTCTTCTCTCTCTCATAAGGATACTCGTCATTGGATGGAGAGCCCACCCTAAATCCAAAAGGATCTCAGTTCCAGATCCTTAACTTAATTACATCTGAAAAGACCCTTTTTCCAAATAAGGTCACATTCACAGGTTCTAGGTGGACACCCAGAGGGGTGTCTTTGGCAGCGACACCCCTCAATGCATTATACCCCTGTCAGAGGTGTTGCGTTTTTGAGAGCCAATTGGCAGAACTCAGACAAAGAGAGATTCTGGCCTGGGAAATTGGTGCTCTCATTACTTCTGTTGCACAAGAGCTTTCTGGAAGACTCAGCTCATAAGACTCCTTCCAACAGAGTAAAGCATGAACTCGAGTCAGGCTCCCTGAGTTTGCATCAGGGCTCTGTCACTTCCTAGCTGCTGTGTGACTCTAGGCAAATCACTTCACCTCTCTGTGCCTCAGTTTCCTCATCTTTAAAATAGGGATGATAACAGTGCCCACCCCAAAGGGGGAGTAAAGCTCTGTAAGTGTTTGCTATTATTCCCAGTATTCTGCTGTGATCACTACTCAGGCAAGCACATATTGTCCCACCCATATCCCCAGAAGCTGAATCATAAGTGGAACACATCAGCATTGGAAGCAATCCTAAAGACCATCGACTCTCCAACAGCCTCAGTCAAGAGAAAAATGGAAGCTCACAGGGCATAACTGACTAGGCATTTCCATGGATGCTCTTTTATATAGGAGGTGTCATGATAACGAGACTGTTTTTAAGCAAAGGAACCAGAATTTACACCATCAAGGAAATGTCTTCCTTCAAAGTCATCCCCTTGAGAGGCTTTACATGTCTTCTCACAGCTGCTGTTGCTGAAACCCTGTGGGGCTGTGGAGGCGGCCCTTGGAGACGGTTTATGAATCATACCACCCTTTGTAGCCAAATCCAGCCTTCCCTGATTTAACCATCCACCTTCTCCATATTCTCTCAGAAAGCCTTTTGGGTTACCGACAGTCAAACCTACCCTCAAACGAGAAATAGCTGTTCCAGGAGTGGCTGGCCAACTCTAAAGGCAGACTCCCAAGACAAGCCCCACAGATGCCACGAGCACTGAGCACTCACTTAAAGCCCTACATGGGGGGTTTGAGGACGGTGAGCCTGCTGCCATTTCCCAGTACTGCCACATCCCTTACCTTACTTTGTCCTCAACAAGCCTGTGGCTGGATGCTTTACCATCCCTTTACTAGTGAGGTAACTAAGGACTGGAGAGGATGACCAGCTTTTCCAAGGTCACACAGCTAGCCCATGACAAAGAAGAGAGCTGAACTCAGACTTTCTGCTTCCAAATTTATCAATCTTTCCGCCATCCCAGGATGAACACATGGCATTTCTAACATGTTTAAAAATAATTGTCTGATTGTCTACTTTGTCCTTATTCCCAGTTTGAACTCGGGAAAAACAAGGATTGGTCTGCTGTATTCTCCAGGCTGAGCTGGATGCCTTGCTTTGCAATCAGCAACTGTGTGTGCAAGTGCTAAGAAATGCCAGGGCAGTGTGGCGCCTCTGGCCTTTAACGTGTCCTAGTCTTTGGAGTTCTAGGTTTACCTCTTGCTATCTGTAAAATGAGCATAGCGATAACAGAAGGAAGAGGCTGGCCTCAAAGGGGTTTTTAGGAATCTTGATTTTTCCTAGGATTAGCAATTGGAAGTATTCTCCAGTGGAGGGACACAGGGGTACCTCTGAGTTGTCCTACAAATAGCAGCACCAGCCCAGGACGAGGTGGCACTCGGAGTCCTGCCACATAAGTAAATGAGCCTGGATGGGTCACTAGCAGAAGATGCTAGAGAGCAGACGGACGCAGAGATGTGCACGTGATTCCTGAGGCTGAACCAAGGCTGCTCTTCACAGTGGCTTTATGAAACTGGAACAAAGTAAGACAGGGAGAGAGGCAAGGGGGAGGGGCACAAGTGCATTTTCTTATTCTATGTAGAAAAATAGGACATTTTAGGATGGAAAGAGGCCAGAAAGCCCACTGAGAGCTGCCTCCTCTTTTCCAAACCCTGAGTTCTGGCATAGTCTAATTTCTCTCCTAACACTTATCAAACCATTTTTAAAAGCAAAAACAACCATTCTCACTAGTGGCTTCTATTAGCGCCGGTGGTGGATTTTCCTGGGCTGTAACCATCCTCTCTGGGAGGAGATGGAGGTGCCTTTCCCTGGGTGCTGAGCTGCCCTGGTGAGGCCATTCCTCACCGGGCCTAAGCTGCAGGGCCTTACTGTCCTTTCCTCAGTCTCCTGGGGCCTGTGGTTCTCACTCCCCAGCAAGCCATGCTTGCCACTGTCCATCCCATTTCAGAATAAAATCCTAGTCCCTGGATCATTGAAAGGGAAATCTTTTCTCCCAGGAGGACCTGGAGCCTTTGCACATCCTTCTCCACAGGAAAACTCCCCCTCACCCTAGAGAGAAAAGGTGCCTAGGCCTCCCTGGGACTTTCATTTTCCCATGAGGCTTTGCTGCGAACTTGGAGAAAATTCCTGGACCCAATGTGAGGTTGGCTATTTCTGCTTTTCTTCTCCTAAGGCTCTGTCCCATCATGCTAGTTTCTGGCCTGTGCCAGAGCTAGTTCATAAAGACAGACTGTTTTTAATCATCAGTTACCTTGCTGAGTGTTTGGGCTTACTTCCTAGTCCCAGCTGTGAGAATTAAATCAAACCAGTCCTGGTGAGGAGCCTAGAATGTCCTATGCTTTGCCTTGACAGGCCCCCCACCCCGTGAATAAAGTTCTGTGTTGGAGAAGACTGTGGAGACAAAGAGAACAGATAGGGACCAGCTTCACCACTGCATCACGGCCAGAAGTGTGCTGTCTCTCGCCTCCAGGAAGGTACCTTTGCAGGGCCGGGCACCCTCCACTGGGCTCCAGCATTGCCCAGTGCAGACTCTACCATCGCCCTTGCCATGCTGTACCCTAATTGTCTGTCTACTCATCTCCTAACCCCAGGAGGCAGAGGGAGGTCTTTGAGGAGGGGTCCACACTCTTAGTGTCACTAGTCTACCCAGAATAGAGTAGAAGGCCTGACTGGAGCAGGTGTCCTGTAAATAAATATTGTTTGAATGAATGAGGAAAAATGTAGCCAAGGAACCTTTAATATGGTGTCCAAGTGAAAATAAACAAACCACCAAGAGAGAATTCGGTCAGCAGGTCTATCGGTCCCTGGTAGCACCTGCCCCTCACAGCCAGGCTCAGGGCCTCTCCCCACAGTCCTAGCTCTGACCTTACCCTAGCCCCAAAGGATCCACTCAGCAGCTTCTCTCTTGCTGCCCCAGAGCAGGCAGTCAGTGGGGCTGGGGGAGCCTCATTCCCCTGAGCCTACAGACCCACAGCCTTTCTCCACCCCAGCTATATTGGCCACGTCCACATAGATGAGCTTCTGCCTGGAGCCCTGCCCTAAGCCCCAGTGTGTTTGGATCAGGTCCTGTCTCCTTGCCCAGCTTTTGTACGGCTCTTCCACCACAGGTGATAGTCCTCTTCTCCCCACCAGCTGCTGGCAGGTTTTTGCTGTGAACGGTTCAGCATCTGGTAATGTACCTCCAAGCTCTGGACTTCCAGTGTCCCCAGGCTCCCACTGCCATTCTGACCCACAAGACGAGCCCCACCTTAGGTACAAATGTCTGCACAAGCCGCACCTACGTTTCCTCTCCACTTTTGGCAATGCCCGGGCCTTCTCGGCAGCTTTGGAAGGGATCTCTCTCTACAGCCCCAGCTGCCTACTCGTCGCCACCAGTCCAACTTAATAAGGATGCAGCCAAGCCCACAACTGAACCCATCCAGGATACTGCCAGGGACTGGAAGCTGCTCCCCCAAACCCGAAGAGGACAAAGCACTAAGCATCAAACGGAAGCTCTGCCAAGATCATCCCTATGTCAGATTTAGTGGAGCACCTGTCACCAAACCTTTCTCATCGCCTCCCATCACCACTCAATTACGTTGTTCAAAAGCAGCTCTTCCTGGAAGAGACACAGTTTTCCTTATACACCAATGAGATCCAAGTGGACAGCTTCACCAGAGTACTAACTGAGATCATTGCAAACTGACCTCTATCAACACACCTTCAGTAAGAGCCACTGTTTCCAGTGGTTGGAGCCTCTCTGAACTACTCTCCTCAGGGCCCCGTCTCGGGGCAGACTCAGGGCAAGGCTTCAATGTGAAAAATGTCCTTTGGCACTTTAGGATGTAAGTTCCCTTGAATGGGGCCCAGGAAAAGTCCATCTATGCTGCAGTATCCTCTATGGTGGTAAGATAAATACCACCAGCCCAATAAGGACCCTTTATTGAGTACCCACCATGTGCCTCACCCTGTGCCTGGCCCTTCCCATTTACTCCTCTGAAACACTTTACAGAAGGGTGAAGTGACTTGCCCAAGGTCATGCAGCTAGTAAGGGGGAAAGAATCAGGATTACGACCCAGGTCTCTCTGACACCAAAGTCTCAGCTCTCACAGCCACGTAGATTATCTCCCTTTCATTGGGCTAGCTCAACCTGTCTGAATCAGAAGTTTCAAAACAACACAAGAAGATGGAGTCCTTGAGGATTCAAGATGTTGGAATATGGGGAGAAGTCATAGCTACTGGTTTCCCCAACAGAGCACTGTGGGTCTGTCTGTTGGTAGGCGAGCATGACGCAGCTACTTATGATCCAAACTTAGACATGCTGATAGCAGTGATCCAGTTACTCGAGCTGCTCAACAGACTGAGCTCCCTGAGGGTAGGCACCGGGTCTGATTCGCCTCACGATACACTGTAGCACGGAGTACAAGGCTTGAAATAGAACAGCAGTTTGGGCAGGATCCATGACGAGTACCACAAGGGACGGCTGAAAGGCCACGGGGACTCGGAGGAGAAATGATCACATCAGGCTGGGGATCCAGACGGACTTTCTTTGAGCTGGGTCTTGAAGTATAAGGTCTGGTTTTAGACAGGTGAACACAAGGGAAGAGATGTCGTAGGTAGAGGGACAAGCAGAAGTAAAGACTCAGATAGTTTCAGGGTAAGAGCAAAGCCTCCATCTGCCTGGAGCACAGGATGTGCAGGGAGGATGAGGTGAAAGGTTGGAGGGGAGGTTGGGGCTGGATTGTGCATGACGGAATTGCAGTGTTCACAGCCACTGACAACTGAGCAGCCAGGATGGGTCAAGCGCTGGACCAGATGCTCTGCATTTATTATTTTCTCTTCAATCCTCAAACAGCTCCATGAGGCATTACTATCTCCCTTTGACAGATGGAAAAACAGAGGCTCAGGAAGAAAAGTATAGTAATTGTCCAAGGTCACATAGGAGATAGAGCAGGCATTCAAACTCAGATCTGCTTGATCTAAAGCCAACCATCTTCCCCACTGTTCTACACTGAAGGGATGAGTTAGGGGAGGTCTTGAATGTCAGGTAGAGGAGGTCTTGCTCCTGGGAGGTGATGAAAAGCAGGGCATGAGGTTGAAAGACCGAAATCTGAGAATGGGAAGACTCCCAGCTTTTGGTAGTAGCAACTATTCTAACTGCACTATCAAAATGACCTCAACTTGAGGCATCTTGGAGCCTAGGTTTTATTAGGACAAAGGGGATGTGAGGAGTGGAAGCTTTCTAGGAAGCCAAACCTCACAGCAAGGCTAAGAGGAGTACCAAGGTGAAGTTTCTGTAGAACTGACCGTTTCCAGCATTATCCGGTAGCAGCCAAATGGAGGAAAAACATCAGCCCTTAAGATGTGATTTGTAATGATCAACAATGAGTTTCCTGTATATTTAAATCAGATCCATTAGAAATATGTCAACTTTCATCTAAATGCCTTCATCCACCTGATTGGGAGGCTCTTTGGGAAACTGTCCTGAGTCTGTGGCCTTGTGTCTATTTGCTCTCAGAGCTGGTTGGGCCAGGGAGACCGTCTCTAGAATTGTCCCAGGCAGAGGCCTCCTGTGATGGCATCTGTTTGTGCCTCCGAGGGTCAGGATGCCTGAGGCCTAGAGGACTGTGAGATAGGATCCCACTGCTCTCCCTCCAGATCTCTTGCTATTTGCCCGCAACACTGGCCTGTTCTCTAGCAAATGCTAGGCTTGAGTAGACCAGAGCTGCAAGTGGAGCTGGTGGTCGAAAGGCTGGGCCTACAGAAATGTGGAAATTCCTACCTACAAAGGCCCAGTGAAATGCGAAATCTCTGGAAAGTGTGCTCAGTCTGCACCATAGAGCGGGCTGCCTTAGACTAGAAGGGGCTGGATAGAGCATCTGGGCCAACTCCACATGGTACAGATGGGGAAAGTAAGAGGAGCCAGGGAGGGCAGCTGGCTCCCTCCAGGTCACTGAGTGTACTAAGCTGCTCTCTGGACTAAAGCCCAGGGCTCATAAGTTCTTAAGAACAATTCTACATGTTCCAAATGACTTCTTTCAGATGAGTTGTTTTGATCCAAATCACCTAAAAATAGAACTATCGCCTGGTTTTGCTCTGTAGACAATTTCTAGCTTCTTTACTTAATAACAATAACAATAATAGTAATAGTAATACACTGTGTTCCTTAAAACAGTTCACAACAGCTTGCATATGCATTTTCCCCTGGACTCTTCACAGCCCCTGTGAGGTTGGCAGAGCAGGGATTTTCAAGCCCATTTTACTAAGCAGAAAACTGAGGCTCCAAGGAGCTAAGAAACTCACCCAAGGTCAAGTGGTAGAACTCAAAGTTGAATTCTATTCCAAGCCCAGTGCTCTCTCCACTCCCATGGCCTTCTCTGTGAGAGGTACCGGTGAAATGGTTTTCTGCAAAACTGAATTGTGGTGTTTTCCAAGCTGCTCTCAGTTGAGATAGTATTTGCATGTGGCCTTGTCCCCTCAGCAGCTTCCTAGAAACCACACCCCTAGCCACCTGGGGCCCAGCACAACAGCTCTAAGTCCCAACTAATGCCTCACTCTGCTCCAAGATCACTTTGGGACTTGAGCTGGCTCTTCCACACCTCCCTCTGTGGATGAAAAGACTCACATGCAAATAAAATGGGACATTTGTATTTGCATTGGGAGAGAAGCAGCCAGATCAAATATGATGACCACATTAACTAAATATTACAGGCATTTCCTTTCCAGTTTTCCTGCCTATCACCCACTCAATCTGGTGTAGAATGGCCATGCAGGAATGTGATAAATATTTTTTCCTTCCTAAACTGGAATTTAGCATGAATAGAGAAGGATTCAAGTGAGAAAGTTAGCTGTTGAAATCTTTGCTTTCATTGGGCCAAGCATCTGTGGGAAGGAGTTAGGGTTGTTCAGGATCGAGCTACGGCTGGGGGGAGAAATCTAGGTGTGATGCAGATTTTTAAAGCAGGCTTAGTCAAAATCCACAGCTGGGACACATACTATCTTTGTTGTGCTTCAGGTTACTCAGAAGCAGATGGGCCAAAAGGTGGAAAATCTTTATGAGGAAATAGGTTTGCACCTAGATGCTGCTTGACTGCTTAAAAGCATGATACTTCTCCCTGGAATGTGAGTCTAAGGACAATGAATGGGCGTCTGCTCCGGGCTTACAAAACGGTTGATCAGCAGTAGGCGTGAGGCAGGCATAGGCAGGACCCACACAAATCCCTCAATAGGGCTGGCAAGAGAGCAGTTCCTACCCTGATCAGAAGGCCTTTCAGCATCCTGATCGCACAGCTCGAATTGATAGGCCTGGATGCAGGAAGGTTTTGAGGGAGAAGGGAGCTCAGAGATGGGATAGGTCCACTCCTTCAATGGGAAGCTAGAGGAACCAAGGTCCAGAGAGGGGCAGGGACTTGTGCAAAACCAAGAGCAAGGCAGGGCGAAGCTGGGCCAGGGCTCAGGCCACCAGACCCTGGGGCCATTGTGCTTCTCCCTGCTCCAGGGTGACTCTCACCACTTCGGGCCACAGACTAGGGGTGGATGAGCTGCCTCCTTTATCTCTTGTGGCTTGTCCTGATGGGAGCCCCTTTCCAGAGCTTAGGAGGAAGAAACTGATGGCACTGATGACAATGTCCCCAGCAAAGAGGAGCTATGAGCAGATCTAGGACCTGTTTGCAATAGAAACAAGAGAAGAACCACCTCCTGACAAAGCCTTTCCCACTGGATGGCCCTTCCTTGTTAGATATGCTCTGTTCAAAGTTCATCAACTCTGCACTTCACTCCTGGGCCTCAGCTCCACCAGCTCTGTCTGTGGGTCTGATGGGCCCACGTTTAACTCCAGGCAGCAAGCTTCTAGAAGATAGAGTGAACGGGTGGCACTTGGAATGTGTTTTTTTTTTTATTAAGATTATGATAGTTTACAACCTTGTGAAATTTCAGTTGTACATTATTGTTAGTCATGTTGTAGGTGCACCACTTCACTCTTTGTGCCCTCCCCCACCCCTCCTTTCCCCTGGTAACAACCAATCAGTTCTCTCTGTCTCTATGTTTAACTTCCATCTATGAGTGGAGTCATACAGAGTTCGTCTTTCTCTATGTGGCTTATTTCACTTAACACAATACCCTCAAGGTCCATCCACGTTGTTGTGAATGGGACGATTTTGTCCTTTTTTATGGCCGAGTAGTATTCCATTGTATATATATACACCATATCTTCTTAATCCAATCATCAGTTGCTGGGAATGTGGCTTTTTGAGTGACAGACAGCACCTATCCTCCTGCTGTGTGTGTGTGTGTGTGTGTGGATGTGTGTGTGTGAATGAGTGAGTGAGAGAGACAGAGAAAGAGAGAGAGAGAGAGAAAATGAGGTGGCAGTAGCCACTGATAATCCAATAATCCAAAAGGGAGTTTTGAAGGGAGAACCTGACTGAAGCGTTGAGAGGGCAGGGGTTCTCAGGATTTGCAGTGTGAAGTGACTGAAAACAGTGGGACTTTCATGAAGGAAGTGAGGTGGCACCTTAAGTTTGGCCTATGTGCCAAGTAGGACACTAGGGTTGTGGGTTAACTTGGGGAATGTACACCTTACAAAGAACTTCCTGACATGCTCCCTTGTTTAACTTTCCCAGTAATCCTGAGCCTATGTGTATGTGTTGGGGGGTGTTACCCCTATTTAATTAATGATGAAATTGAGGCTCAGAAAGCTTAAGTAACCCCCAAAGGTCACACAGCAAACATGTGGTAGAGCTAGAACTCAAACACAGGTCTTCGGCCTCCCTTATCCTATTCTCTTTTCACTATACACAGCAGACAGCTCTGCACCTTTCTTCCTCCCCACAAACCTATGCCTGCTGCCTGCTTTTCCTCCTCCCAGCACTCTGGACTTCGGGCTCACAGCCCCATTCCTCTGCCCCTACACCCCTAGCCCTGGCCCAGCGCTCAGCTCCACAGCCTGACCCTGCTTGGGCCACTCCACATGGATGCTGATGAAAAGCAGATCATTGACATTTCCTTAGCCTCTACTCACCTTCTACAACCGGCTTTTTTTTGCTTTTCTTTTCTGTCCCTTCCATAAGGTGAGGAAATCTTTTTTTACCCTCAGTCCTGGATATAAAAGGAACAGCTAGACCCCCCCCCCCCCGAATTCACAGGCACAGCTGGCAGAAGGACTTGCAGTGGAACACCACTGCCCCCTTTGCCCATTTATTGACTCACTTGCATTTCATTCAGTTGACACTTATTGAATGAGGGTGGTTTTAGGCCAGCCCTCATGTCAGCCTCTGCCAGGACACGAGATTAAGACAGTCCAAGCTTGGCTGGCTCCACAGCCTTTCCCTGGATATTCTCAGTTTAATTCCATAATCATGCCTGGCAAGAGTTATCATCCCGTTTTATGGAAAAAGGAACCGAGGCCTATGGAGAGATGTGACTTGTCTGTCCATAATCAGAAAGCCAGTAAGTAACTCAGCTTGGATTCAAATTCAGCTCTCTCTGGGCCCTAAGCCTATGTTCCTTTGACTCACTAGCTTGGGCAGGGAAGGAGAGAGACAGGAAGAAGTTTACGGGGATCTCTCCTTCTCCCAAAGGGGATCTGGGCCAGACCAGAGGAAGCAAGGGGCCTGGGCTTCTCAACTAGAAGAACCAACGGCCAAGCTGACAAAGAACCACATGGAACCACATGGCTGTGGGTTTAAATCCATGTCTGCCTCTTACTAGTGGTCTGCTCAATTAAAGGCAGGCCTTGGTAGTGGTAGTCTTGACTGGCAATGTGCAGTGTGGTCAAGAGAAGAAAGGCTAGAATGGGCACCCCTGCTCTGTGTCCCAACTGCATTCCGCATAGAACCTCCATCCCCTTATGGCTCTTATTATCCTAAACTTCCATTATCCATTGTTATACTGAATTTTGTGCTCCCCCTCTAAATTCGTATGTTCAAGTCCAGTACCTAAGAATGTGACACCTTGATTTTGGACTGCCAACCTCCAAAACTGGAGACAATAAATTCTGTTGTTCAAGCCACTCAGCCTATGTTACTTTATTACAGCAATCCTAGCAAATGAATAATCCCATATACAGAGATATATCTTCCCTCCTGGGCTGTGAGCTCCTTGAAGGCAGGAGCCCAGCCCCAGCTCAGTGCCTGGTGCCCAGTGGATGGTCAGTCAAGAGTTGCTGAAGGTGACCTTGCCTGGGGTGGGTGGAGGAGGATATCAGCCTGGGCGGCAGCAGCCCCATTCCTCTCAGGACAGGTCTAGGGGGCCCACCGGCTGGTCCCTCCCTCCTTAGATTTTCTGCCAGTCAAAGAGGACATCCTTCTTCAGGGAAGAGGGCGTGAGCAGCTACAGCCACCTGCTGAAAAGCCACTAGTAAAGAGCCTGGGTAGCCCGTGTTCCTGGATACTCCAGGTCATTCTGGGAAATATTTAGTGCTAGCAAACAGCATGGGGTAAGGGCCTTGAGTATCAGGGTCTGGTCTCATTCTGCCCTGATCTGAGAGGAAACGAACTCTCTGGGGATTGGAGAAGGCTTCACAAAGTTGGGGATGTCAGAGCCGTGGCTTGAAAAATGCTTAGGAAAGGACAGTGGGGAAGGGGAGGAGAATTCCACAAAATAGGAATTGCACAAACAAGGTAAAGCAATGTGAAGGTACATGGGATGCTTGCTCGGGGATCAAAAGCAAGTCTGGGATGGCTGAAGCACGAGGATTTTGAGAAGGGGTGGGTGAGATCTTGGAGAACTGAGTAGGAAGTAGAATGTTGGGGTGAGGAGGGCCCTGAACACCAGGCCTAGGTTGGGAGTTCATTCTGCAGTCAGTGGAGACCCAGGCCTTCTGAGTGAGAGGTATGACTTCATAGTGGGAAGAATGTCCTTCACACCAGGACAGTGTAGGGGAGAGCTTGAAGCAAGGGAGACAAGTGACAGGGCTCTTGCTAGTACCCATGTAAGACATAAGTAGCCTGAGCCCCAGAAGTCGAATGGTTAGTGGCAGCTGAGGGAGAGTGAAGAGTTTCTAACTGGGCAGCTGGGGATATGGTGGGCCTCCTGACCAAGACCTAAAACTGTCCAGCCCTGCCTGTGTGCTCTCAAGGTCAGAGGAACTCCCATTCTCTCCACAGAGCCCACTGCCAAGCTCAGCCCAAGGGCCCAACATTGAGTAAAGAGTCTCTCAGGAAAGGTTTATGGACCAAACTAATTTGCAGAAGAAGGAACGAATGCTAAGCTTCTGTTTTAACACTGTAGAAAGACCCTCTGCCCCATAAAAGACACAGGGAATGAAAGTGGGAAGACGTCCCTGTGAACAGCAGCCAATATTTAAATACAAAACTTCAGAAGCACTCACGGAAGTCAGTTCCTAATAGCAAAGAGGAGTTTAAACTTACGAAGTGTAATAGCTCACTGTGATTTACACGGTCATGCAGCAGGGAGGAGAGTTCATCTAAAGTGAACCAGCTCCATCTAGCAGCATTAATCATTGATGGCTTTGCATCTATTTCAGCCTAATAATACAGGGAAAAAAAGCCTTTTCAGGGCCTTTCCTTTTCAAGGAAAAGACTGCTTTCATAGTGTCACCCTTTGCCTATCTCCAATAGGCCCCAAGATGAGTATTTATCCTGAGCCCCCTTCTCTGGAAGTTCTGCAAAGCCTTCAGGGGTGTGCAGCATGAGCCTCATCCCCTGGAAAGAAGTTAGGTCTCAGCAAGTTGCCACAGAAGAAAGGATGTGCCTATGAGACCTTGGCCCTAGTATACATGCTCTGGCATACAAACGACATTCCATGGCACAGATGAGAAGCCTGATCAGTAAGAGAGGACTTGCAGTTCTTCAGAAATTTGTACTCAGCAGAGCAGGAAAGGCCTTCAAAGACTGTGGTTCACAGAGGGGAGTAGCTAGCACAGATTGGTGGGAGAGCTATGAGTACAAACCAGAGCTCTTGACTCCCAGGCCCAGGCTTCTTCCACTGCACCATGCTGCCTGCCTTTCAGGCTAGACCCACAAATCCAACCAGTTTAACCATCTTGATAGAATTGTCTAGTAGAGTCAGCAACCATTAATTTCGCTAATTTCTTTTCTTACTCAAAAGATGGATGACTAGTTGTTCAAATAGTTCCTTGACTATGGTTGGGCATGGAGGGCTTTTTGACTGGAGGTTGTCTGTCACAGTTAAATGACCCATCAAAGAGCAACAGAGTAAGAACAGGCCTAAGTGGTACATACAGACAATAGAATGCTATTCCGCAATAAAAAGAAATGAGCTATCAAGCCAAGAAAAGACATGCAGGAACCTTAAATGCATATTGCTAAGTGAAAGAAGTCAGCATGAACAAGCTACATATTGTATGGTTCAATTTATATGACATTCTGGCAAAGGCAAAACTATGGAGACAAAATAAAGCTCAGTGGTTGGCAGGAGTTTGGGTGGTGAGTGATGAAGGGGTGGAGCACAGGGGATATTTAGGGCAGTGAAACTATTCCGTTTGATTCTACGTCAGACATATGACTTTATGCATTTGTCAAAAAACACAGACTTGTACAACACAAAGAATGAACCCGAATGTAAACTATGGATTCGAGTTAAGGCTAATGTATCAATATTGGCTCATCAATTGTAACAAATGCACCACACCAATACAAAATGTTAATAATATGGGAAACATTGGGAGTATATGGAAACCCTGAACCTTCTGCTCAGTTTTTCTGTAAACCTAAAAGTGCTCTGAAAAATAAAGTCTATTAATTAAAAAAAAAAACCAATAGGCCTAAGGAAGCAGTATAGGGATGAAAAGCTTCTGTTCCACAACAGACGAAAACGAAAATGACTGGCAGACTCTGAAACCCTGGCTAAAACTCTTCACCAACACATGTAGATGAACACTAAACAATTTGGTCACATATTTAAATATTTAGGAATATCCATACGTAGGCATTATGTAGTCATGGTCTTCCGTGATATGCTGTATGTATCTAAACAATAGCCCCAGAAACATACAAAAATGGAAAAAGCAAAACAAAGTAGAAACTCACAGGACAGTTGTCATTCTATACTTATCAAGCCACTTCAGAATATTCTCTTTCAATCTAGACCAACTGCACTAATCCTAGGATTTTCCCACTGAAGGCGCAAGATGTGGGTATATATCAGAAAGTGGAACTCTTTAGACAGTCATTGTTCTTCTTTAGCTTAGGTCTTTTTGCTAAGCCCTTGAGTGCCTAGGACACGGAGCAAACAAACAGATATGGTAATAAAAACACAAAAGAAAACAGTAGACAAACACCACTGGGTTGATTTTATATGCACAATTGACAATTATGTAACATCGCACTCTGACTAAATTCTACACACAGTTCAAGGTGCTTCAGCATAAGCATCATTAGCTCCCCATGGGAGACCACTTTCAGGTAGTTCAAGAGATCCCTCAAAAAACATTCTTTTCATGAGAGAGAGGATTTAGTATTACAGAGACGGCAATTCTTCCCAAATTAATCCATAAATTCATTTCAATTCCAATAAAAATCCTAACAGATTTTCTTTCATCAAACTTGACAAGCTGACCATAACATTTACATGGAAGAAAAAAGGGCCAAGGATAGTCAAAACACTCATGAAGAAGAATGAAAGAATGAACAGGGGCTCACATTATGAGATGGCAATATTAATTATAAACCTATAGTAATAAAACCATATGGTATTAGCTCAGAAAGTGACCCACAGATGTAGGGAAACTTGATACATGACAATGGTAGAACAACAGATAGGCAGGGAAAGTATAGACTATTTAATAAATGGTGCTTACATAATTGGATAGCCACGTGAGAAAAAAATAAATCCTATACAAAATTAAGTTCCAGGTGACTTATAAAGCAATATGTAAAAGTAAAACATTAAAAAATTTAAAAGAAAATATAGGAGACTATATTTATGATAAGGGAGGATTCCTTAAGAGAAAAAATACAAGCCATACTTTAAAAATATTAATAAATTTGGGGGCCAGCCTGGTGGTGTAGCAGTTAGGATCACGTGCTCTGCTTCAGTGGCCTGGGGTTCACCAGGTGTGGACCTGTGCACTGCTTATCAAGCCATGCTGTGGCAGGCATCCCACATACAAAATGGAGCAAGATGGTCACGGATGTTAGCTCAGGGCCAATCTTCCTCAGCAAAAAGAGGATTGGTGGTGGATGTTAGCTCAGGGCTAATTTTCCTCAAAAATAATTTAATAAATTTGACTTCTTTTAATTAAAACATTCATACAACAAAGACAAAATGAAGTTCAAACAGCTACAGACTGGGAGAAGATATTTTCAATAGATATAACTGGAAAACATTCACATTTATAATATCTTAAAACTTCCTCAGATCAAAATGTAAAAGAAAAACAATGTAATTAAAATGGGCAAAAATGTGAATAGGCACTACATAGAGGATGAGATCTGAAAGGTCATTAAAGACATGAAAAGTTAGTCAACTCCCTAGTAGTCAGGGAAATACAAACTAAAGCAAGAAGACATACTTCACACCCATCCATTTGGCAAAATATAAGTCTAACAATATCATGAATGTTGCTGATGCTGTGAACATGCACTGCTGCTGGAAGCACAAACTAGCACAATCAGTTTGGAGACCAACTTGACAATGCCTAATAGACAGTTGCTTAAACACCTGCTTTAAGTGGAAGCTTAGGTAGTTTGCTTTAGACCTTTCCTCTTTTCTAAATTAGGCATTGGATACCAGACATTTCTCTATAAGCACTGTTTTAGCTGCCCCCCACAAATTTTGTAACTTTGTGTTTTCATTTTCGCTTAGGTCAAAACATTTTCTAGTTTCTCTCAAAATTTGTTCTTTGACCCATGGGTTTTTTAGAAATGTATTGTTTAATATCCATATAATGATATCATCAAGAAAGTGAAAGACGACCCGTAGAACAGGAGAAAATATTTGCAAATCATAGACCTGATAAGGGACTTATATCTAGAATATATAAAAAAAACTCTTACAACTCAACAATGAAAAGAAAATCCTATTAAAAATGGGCAAAGGATCTGAACAGACATTCTCTAAAGAAGATGGATGAAGGGCCGATAAGCGCATGAAATGATGTTCAACGTCATTAGTCACCATGAAAATTGTAAATCAAAACCACAGTGAGGTATCACTTCATACCCACCAGGGTGGCTAGAGGCAAAAAGTCAGACAACAACGTGTGTTAGGGAGGATGTGGAGAAACCAGAACCCTCATACACTGTGGGTGGGAATGTAAAATGGCGCACCTGCTTTGGAAAAACAATCTGGCAGTTCCTCAAACACTTAAACAAAGAGCTACAAATACGACCCAGCCAGTTCCACTCCTATGTATGTACTCAGTAAAAATTAGAACCTATGTCCACATAGAAACTTGTACATGAATGATGATGGTAGCATTTTCATTATAGCCAAAAGGTTGAAACAATGTAAATAACCATCAATGGATAAACAAATATGGTATATCTATATAATGAATATTCTTTGGTCATAGATAAGGAATAAAGTATTGATACCTGCTACAATACAGATAAACCTTGAAAACATTATGCTAAGTGAAAGAAACCAGTCACAAAAGCCTACACACTATATAATTCCATTCATATGAAAGTCCAGAATAGAGAAATCTACAGAGACAGAAATTAGATTTGTGGTTGCTTAAGCCTGGGTGGTGTGGGAAGATAGAGGGGTGACAGCAAAAGGACACAGAGTTTCTTGTTGAGGTGATGGAAATGTTCTAAAATTGACTGTGGTGACAGTTGCACGCATCTATGAATATACTAAAATCCATCGAATCATACACTTTAAATGGCTAAATTGAATGGTATGTGAATTAGATCTTTAAAAAGCTGTTAAAAACCCCATATATTGGGAATTTTCCAGATATCTGTTACTGATTTCTTGTTTGGTTGCTTGGTGGTCAGAACATTCATTGCACGATTTAAATTGTCTTAAATTTTTGGAGACTTTTTTATGGAGACATTCACATTTTATGTGAATGTGAATTATATGAATTTCATGTGAATGTTCTGTGTGCTCTTGAAAATAATGTGTATTCTGCTCTCATTGGATGGAGCGTCCAATAAAGTCAATTAGATCAATTTGGTTGATAGTGTAATCCAAGTTTTCTATATCCTTACAGATTTTTTTTTCTATTTGTTCTATCAATGACTGAGAGACGAGTATTGAAATCTCTGACTATAATTGTAAACTTGACTATTTCTCCTTATAGTTCTTTCAGTTTTCACTTCACATATTTGAAGCTCCTCTATTAGATGCATACACGTTTAGGACTGTTATGTCCTCCTGATGAGCTGACTTCTTTATTATTATGAACTACTACTCTTTATCCCTGGTAATATTCATGGTACCAAAATCTACTTTGTTCAATGTTAATATAGCTACTCCAACTTTCTTTTCATTAGTGTTTGCTTGTTACATATTTTTTCTTTTAAGCTATATGTCTCTTTATATTTAAAATGGAATTCTTATAGACAGCATATGGTCAGGTCATGCTTTTTACCAAAACTGACAATCTTTATCTTTTAATTGGAGTGTTTAGATCATTTTTTTAAAGTTATTGATTTCTGTTGGGTTTAAATCTACAACGTTGCTATCTGATTTTTTATAGTTTTTAAAAAAATTATTTTATTGAGGTCATATTGGCTTATAACACTGTATAAATTTCAGGTGTAATTCATTGTTTTTCAGTTTCTGTATAGACTGCATCATGTTCACCACCAATAGTCTAGTTTTTTTTTTTCCTGAGGAAGATTAGCCCTGAGCTAACATCTGCTGCCAATACTCCTCTTTTTGCTGAGGAAGACTGGCCCTGAGCTAACATCTGTGCCCACGTTCCTCTACTTTATATGTGGGAGGCCTGCCACAGCATGGCTTGCCAAGAGGTGCCATGTCCACACCTAGGATCCGAACTGGCGAATCCTGGGCCACTGAAGCAGAACACGTACACTTAACTGCTGCACCACCTGGCCGGCCCCAATAGTCTACTTTTTATCTATTACCATACATAGTTGCCCCTTTACCCCTTTCGCCCTCCCTTACCCACTTCCCCTCTGGTAACCATGAATCTGTTCTCCTTATCTACGTGCTAGTTTGTTTATCTTCCACATATGAGTGAAATCATATGGTGTTTGTCTTTCTCTATCTGACTTATTTTGTTTACCACCCTAACTTTACACCTCAAGGAAATAGAAAAAGAACAAACTAAGCTCGAAATTATAAGAAGGAAATAAAGATTAGAGTCGAAATACATGAAATAAAGACTAGAAAAAGAATAGTAAAAATCATCTTCATTGTTGTAAGATATTTCCACTGCATTTAGATTTCTAAGATGACGATTTTTTTCCTTCAGTACATTTAAGATGCCACTCCAGTGTCTTCCAGTTTGCACAGTTTCTGACAAGAAGTATGATGTAATTCTTATCTTTGTTCCTCATGTAATATGTCTGTTTCTTTCTGGTTGCTTTTAATATTTCTCTTTTTCAATGTTTTTCAACAATTTGATTCTGATGTGTCATGATGTAGTTTTCTTTACATTTATTTCGTTGAGATCCTTGGAATACTGGATACTTAGTTTTCATAAAGTTTAAACATTTTCCAGCCTTATTTTTTCAAGTATTTTTCTGCCCTCCCTCCTTCTTTACACTCCAATTGTGCAAATATTTTATCACTTTACATTATCCACAGGTCACTGACGCTAAGTTTCTTTTTTCCCCTAGTCTTTTCTCTGTACTTCATTTTGAACAGTTTCTATTGCTATGGCTTCAAGTTATCTAATCTACGGCAGTTTCTTTTCTGTTAATCCTATCCAGTACATTTTTCATTTTGTATATTCTTCATCTATACCAGTTTTACTTGAGCCTTTTTTATACTTCCCACTTCTCTTCATCATGTCCATGTTTTTCTCCACCTTCATAATCATATAGAGTGTTATTTATAATAGTTATTTTAACATTCTCGTCTGCTTATTCCATGATCTCTGTCATTTCTAAGAGTCTATTTCTTTTTTTTTAAAGATTTTATTTTTTTTCCTTTTTCTCCCCAAAGCCCCCCAGTACATAGTTGTATTATATTCTTCATTGTGGGTCCTTCTAGCTGTGGCATGTGGGACGCTGCCTCAGCGTGGTTTGATGAGCAGTGCCATGTCCGCGCCCAGGATTCAAACCAACGAAACCCTGGGCCGCCTGCAGCAGAACGCGTGAACCTAATCACTCGGCCATGAGGCCAGCCCCCTGAAGTCTATTTCTTTTGATTGGTATTTCTCCTAGTTATGAATCATATTTTCCTGCTTCTTTGTATGGTCAATGCTATTTGATTGGGTATTGAGCATTGTGTATTTTACATTGCTGGGTGCTGGATTTTGTTATATTCCTTTAAATGTTGTTGGATTTTGTTGTGGAATGCAGTCAGGTTACTTGGAATCAGTTTGATTCTTTAAAGCTTTGCTTTTAAGTTTTGTTAGGGCAGACCTATAGCAGCCTTTAGTCTAGGGATAATTTAGGCATACTACTAAGACAGTATCTGAGGATTCTAACTGATATCCTAGATATTACAGGTCTTTCCACCCTGGTTGGTAGGAACATGAAATATTCCCAGCCCTGTGTGAGCTCTGATAATGGATCAGTCTACTGCTTTCTAGGGATCTTTTCACTGACCAAAGGTAGTTTTTTACCCCATGCATGTGCAGATCAGAATTCAGTCAAAACTCAGGGGATCTTCTGCATCTCTCTGAAGCTCGCTGTATACAGATCCTGCTTCTCTAGTATTGTTCCCTGCCATTTCCAACCTTCTTGGCTTCCATGAACACTTACCTTTGTCTCTTCTATTGAGCAGGATCTCTAGGATTGTTCTGGGTTCCCCCTTCCTCTGCTGAAGCCCAAATAATGACCCCAGGCAGTAATCTATGACAATCATAGGGCTCACCTTACTTGTTTTCCCTCTGTTAGGAATCACCATTTGGCACTTTTGTACGGCCTGTTGTCCAATGTCTGAAAGCCATTATTTCATATATTCTGTCTTGTTTCCTAGGTAAGATGGAAAGTAATCAGTCCCTGTTATTCCATCAAGGCTGGAAGAGGAAGTCTCACATTATATTAATTTTTTATTGTTTACAAGCACAAAATATTTAATAATTTAAAAAATATATTTTAAGAAAACAATTCTTTTATCCCTGACAGTATTTATTTTTGGTGCCATACACCTGGCCATGAAGAAAAGAATAATCTAGACCAGTTTCTAAACCTCAGAACTACTGACAATTAGGACTGGAAAGTTCTTGGATGTGGGGAGCTACACCATGCACTGTAGGATGTTTGGCAGTCGTGACAACCAAAAGTATCTCCAATCATTGCCAAATGTCCCCAGGGGTGGGGAGTGGTGGGAGCAAAATTGCCCTTCGTTGAGAACCAAACTTTCCCTATTATTGCAATCCATAGACTATCCTCTTTTTTATATAAGTTGGCAAGCCTAAAAAAAAATAATAGAGGCATATTGAAAGGGCACAGAAGCCAACCTGAAAGAGTTCCCAATGGCCAAAGTTCAAGCAACTTGAGCAATGAGCAAAAAATACCCAAAGCATAAAATAAAATCCATGAATTCATGCTGATATAAATAAATGTGGGAGAAGGTACATGCTTCCTAATAGAAAATTTTCAATTAATAGCTGTAGAAGGAATGATGGAAATAGAAAATCACCATTAGACCACCACGGTGATAAATGCTGCAGGTGGGATCCACCAATGGATGCTGTAATGAGTGGGCAAAAGTTTAAGTGGAAACAGTATATCTGCGTAATCTCAAAGTATTTCTCCCAAAATGTTTAGTAATTACAGGAGTGGGGGAAGGAAATGATAACTTTATGGTGGAGAATTCTGGCAGAAACCACTTTAGCCAGGTGACAAGATGAGCATTCCCAGTAATACATACTGATACCATGTTATCTCCTGATATTATGAACTGATAAGGGCACATCATCTCCGTGGCAGCCTTCCCCACAATGTACAATCTCAGTCTAATCATGAGAAAAATTCAGAAAAATCTAAACTGTGGGGCATTCTACAAAATAACTGATTAGTGTTCTTCAAAGTGTCAAGGTCATAAAAGACAAGGAAGGACTGATGAACTGACATAGATTGGAGGCAACTAAGGAGATAAGACGTTTAAATGAAACATGGGATCCAAGATTGGATCCTGGAACTGAAAAAGAATACATTAGTGAAGAAAACTGGTAAAATCCAAATAAAGTCTACAGTTCAACTCATATTATTGTACCAAGACTAATTTTTTTAGTTTTGAGGGCTACACATTGGTTATACAATGTGTTAACATGGGGGAAGCTGGCTGGAGAGCGTGATGCAGTTCCCCGTGGCGTTTTTGCAACTTTTCTGTAAATCTAAAATTATCTCAAAATAAAAAGATTTTAAAAATTGGAGCATCCTGTAGATATACATCTGTGTATTGTAAAAGAATGTTGTTAGTCTAGACATTGGAAACACAGAATCCCAGAGTTGGAAGGGTCCCTGTAGATCATTTAGCTCAATTCTTCCATTTTACCTTTTGAGCAAACATGGACCAGGGAACGAATGGGATTTGCCCAAGTTGATGCAAACAGTGGCAGAGCAGGGACTGGAACCTCTCCTCCTGCTTCCAGTTGAGAACTCTTGCTATATCTACCTCATAGTCTTTTGTTCTCACCTCTAAAACATCTGCAAACACACCCTGAGTTATTTTGGACGTATATTATGCTGGGTATCTGTTTTCTAGAGCAGAGGTCAGCAAACATTTTCTGTAAAATAGCCACATAGTAAATATTTTAGTTTTTGAGAGATATTTGGTCTCTGTGGCAATCACTCAACTCTGGTGTTATAGCACAAGAGCAGTGATAGACAATATGGAAACAAGTGGGTGTGGCTACGTGCCAATAAAACTTTACAAAATCAGGCAGTGTGCTGGATTTGAATTGTGGGCCACAGTTTGCAAACACATGCTCTAGATCTTTGCTAAAAGATATGATCTTTGTTAGCTCAGGGACATGCACCTAAGATGTATCTCACGTAGTACAGTCAGTAGAAGGTATGTGCATATCCCCATCTGGGCAACAGTATTAGAGTGAAGGTCACGATGGTGAGATCTTCTAAAACGAAGAAAGAATAGCAATAGTGATAAGCTCTCTTTGCGCTAGGTTGGCCCAAGCAGAGGATGATCAAGTAGCACAAAGAATGTCAAAGACAATAAGCCCATAAATGGAAAGATGAACAGTTATCTCTCTGACATTTCATTATGCCCTTCTGGCAAGGTGGGAGGCTTTCTCTAGAAACACCCAGAGCTGTGGAGCTTTCAGGTTTCAAAGAAAATGCATTAAATCTAATTTCAAAATAGCTGGTCTTTATGCTAAAACATACACACACACACACACTCACACATAAAAGGAGCAAAGTATTGTGATCTAAAGTGGTTAGAACAAATGACACAATAAAAAGAATAATTCTGTTAAGAAAGCATGATTTATTATAACTCTGTTCAGTATCAACAGAAAGCAGGGAGGAGCGAGCAGGCTGAAAGCAGGAAAGAGTATTCCTTAAATACGATATTTAATGTTATTTCCAAAGAAAATGTTACCTAATCAGACTCTTTCAAAATTTTTTTCTATTTAATAATGGTCACTATTACCTACTTTAAAGATGCCCTGTGGTGAAAATAATCTTTTGAGATGAAGTAGAACCTCAGAAGTATCTTTCCGTCTCATTTTTTCTCATTTATCTTCAATCCACAACCACAAAGTAAGACAAACAAGAAAAATACTAAATATACCGAGCTTGTGTTTTAATAATTTCTACTCCTGACAGTTACTTGAATTTGACATAATGCTTCCATTGGTCTGATTAGCTTGTTGCTTCTTAGGTTAAATATTTCATATCCAAATTCTGTTTCCTTCTCTATTTCACCACAACCTTACAGGGAGACACATCTTTTTGTTTCTTTATCAATCCTGAAATACTGTGCCTCAGTTGGTCAGGGCAACGTGGACTGCAGGTGCAGTCCGTTCAGCTAGCAGCCCAACCATACTGTACCAATGAGTCCCAGGGGTCACCTCATTGTTCCTGGGAGGCCACTGGAGTAAATGACAAGAGGGCAGGAAAGGAGTTAGTGAGGACTCAAAGCTATGTTAACCAAAAATGCCAGATTTCCTGGGACAGGCCTATTTCCAATAGTTGGCTTCACTGACCAGGCCCTAAGTACATATGTTCTTATCAGATTGTGAGTCTAGAATTCTAACTTCAGGGCTAGGAGACTTCAGATCCAGCCAGAAAAGATGAGATAGGGAGAAAATCTCTGAAGCTTCCAGGACCTTGGTCACCTTCTCTTATTTGATATCCTTGCTCTCCCCTGCCTACTTACCATTAGGGGCTGATTGGCAGTGAAGTCCCTAAAGTGAAAGAAATGTCAGTCATGAAGTAGAACCTGGGATAAGAATAGCCAGGGCAAAGCAGGGGAAGACAAGCACCTGTGACACGTCATTGAGTCTCTCTGAACCTTCAATTCCTCATCTAGCAAATGTGTATCTAATACCCACCTTGTCACACTGCATATGAGGATTCAACGTCAGAATGCATGGAAAGAGCCCCTAAAAGCTCTCGCACAGAGTAAGCCTTATGTTCATTAGGAATCTGCCCCTGGGGCTTATGGGAATAGGGATCCTGGTTAGCCAGCCCAAGACAAGACATAGCCCCAGAACTTAGCTCTCAGGAAACACAAGTGGGCTTTCCAGCCACCTCAGCCGCTGTCTTCACCCTACCACAGGGCAAATAGCTTGGAGAATGGGCCCTATGTATAGGTAGTCAAACAGCTTTCCCTAGCTGAAAGTCAGCATCTTCTGAGTGAACAGTGCCATGTGACAATCTGTTGACTGGATATTTTGAGGAAAGCAGCTACTAGGCAAAAGAACTCTCCATCAAGTTCTCTCAAAATTCCAATTCACCCTAGAATAGGTTCTAAGCTGAAGGCCATTGCAGGATATTGCTTAATTGAAGTGACTCTTTTCATCACCACTCTTTCCATCTTCATCCAGTATCTTTTAGTTAATTGTCCAAAGGTTGAGTTCTTTGCAGCAGGTGCCATTCCCCTGGCTGCCTGGGCTGGAACGTTGAGGCTGCCTGACAAGTTCCTAATTTTGATCCTAAGTTGAGGACAGTACCACAGTAACACATGAGAATCAGGGCAGAATATCTAAGGTAAATATCCCAAGTTTGTTTCTGTGGCCTGTTCAACACATTTTGGATTTATTACCCTCTCTATCTGCTGTGACCTCAAGGAATGAAAAGCCATTTTAATAGTAGTGTAAGTAAAGCTAATTTAAGAAGGGAAATCTGCTATACATATATCAAATAATGTCTTTCAAACTGAAGTGAGTGACTTTGGAGTGACTCACTGCCTTGGACTACCCTTTTGAATTATTCATGCTTCTTTCTCTAACACAACTGAAAGCTAGCACCCCCATCACACGTCAGTACTGGGGAGTGGGGCAGAGATTGTGAGAAGGGATCAATTTATTACTATTTGTGAATGGGTAGTCTGAAAAATAAAGGAAAATGCTTATTAAAAACAGATGCATTGAGACAATGCCTACTTTGACAGAGCTTAACATGTGGTGGTATCATCTATTTGATGGCATCTATCCTCAGTCAACTTGTAAGTATGTATTGAGTATCTACCATATATGAAAGAGAACACTCCACTCCATAAACACAGAAGCCTAAGTAATCACAGAGATATGGTGTCATTTAAGCAAGAAGAGAACAGGAAATGGAGAGGAACTTGAATTTCTGAGTACCTACTATGTGCCAAGCTCTATGCTAGGTTATCTCTCTCTCTAAATATACACACACACACACACACATACACATATAACTTTAATTCTCTTAAGAACCATGGAAGATAGGTGTTATTAGCTCCTTTTAAAAATGAAGAAACTTGAAGGAGGTAGATATTAAGAAGGTTATCCATGGCCATACAGTCAGTATGAGATAGGGCCAGGATTCAATCCTGGTCTCTCAGACTCCAAAGACTGTATTCTTTTCAATATACTATGCTGATATCTGAAAATATAGTTCTTCAGATCTAGGGCAGGAAATGTACATGATGATCCTAGACTATCTTATCACACCTAGCAAGGAATTTTTCAAAGACTACTAGAGTCATCGAAAAAGGACTCAAGGAGCCAACTTAAAGAGGCTCCCAATGGCCAATGCAAGCCTCAGTATGCATAAGAACAATGGATTAAAACACATTAAATATATTTAAATCCATGAATTCATCACTATACTTTCAAAAATAATCATTCATTGACTTTATTAGCAATGCTAGTGAACTAGCTCATTATTTTGAATTAGGCATTTATCTAGCCTTTATATTATACCAACTGTGCCCTCAGATAACCAAGTAGTAGATGTACAGACATATTCTAGCTAAGAAATAAAGAAGGAATAAAAAAAGAAGATTATCACCATTGGCAACCCTTAACGAATGAATGAATCTAGACTTGAATCAATCTAGACAGTGGCTGCTAACATAAAAACAGAGACAATCAGATAGTACGTGTCTCTTAATGAAGAGGACAAAACCATGTATGAAGTAGTCTCTCCAAAAACAAGACAAAACCCAAAAAACACCTTAAAGCTGAATCTGATTAAGCCTCTAAAATCAGCTATTAATTTAGAGAAAATACAGAAGTCTGAGGATACTGATAGTATCTAAGAATTAAACTTAACAATGGGAATGCAATCAGCAAAATCCAGAGTGTGGGAAATGCTACAGGGAAAACAATCCATTTTCTTCAAAAAATAAATTGCAAGAAGAAAAAAAGATCAAGAGGGAACCTGTAGATTAAGACACTAAAAGGCTATGTCAGAGGGATCTTGTCAAGATGGCGGTGTGAGCAGGTGTTGAACTCATCTCCTCCCATGAACACAACCAGGTTACAATTATTTTTGGAAAAATTACCCCGGATCAAAAACTGAAAACTGGATAAAAAGAACCCCCACAAGAAGGGACAGTCCTGACGAAGGCAGAAGAGGCAGAAATTCCTGCTGGAGAGGAAAAAAGCCACCTTTGGGAGCTGCAGAGCTTGTCAGCTGGCCAGGCGGGAGCCACCCTAAGGTACACAGCCCTCCCTGGAGGAGTGAGGTCTGGAGCAGGGGCTGATACTGCTATAAGTATCCTTCAGACTCAGCCCAACTGAGACGAGGGTCTCACTGTCTGGCTTTGCTGGCTATTAACTGCAGCGAGGATAACCCCAGTGACAAATAAAAATGGCAAGGAATAGGATATATTGGAGTACATGAGGAAGCCATTTTGTGTAAACCTAATTCGGCCTGACCTTGTCTTTCCAAAAGGGCCTGACTGAGGCTGTTGAGCATGCATTGTATATATGCTTTACATATTCCCCATGGCAACAGCAAAGGCCCTTGAGATAATGGAGCAACTTCCCTCCCCCTCCCAACGTTGGCATTCCCTTAAGGATTAAGCATCTTTCCTTAGGCTAGGAATTGATTGCTGAGCTCACCAGTGACCACCCAGCTTGAGACAATAGGCTTGCCTCCTGCTACGCCCTCAAGAGAGGAGACCCACTACCTGCTGTGTCCATCAAGCACTGTGTCATGCCGACAGGGCAATCTTGTGACTATTGTGGGAGGGAAATTTCAATCATATGTGAAACGTCCTATATGGGGGTATATAACCACTCTGTATACCTCACGTCTTTGGTACCCTTTCTTCCTTCAGGAAGAAAGGCCCTGGGCCATGGTCCTCAGAGTTCAGCTCAGGATAAACTCAACCAAATTTTCATTTATAGATTGGTTATGGATTATTTTCGTCGACACAAGAAAAGCTATCGACAGAAAGCCAAAAAGACCCAGTTCTTAAAGGGCCCATGCACAAACTCATTCATTGCAGCAACCTAAAATCACCAGAGAGAAGGCTGACAGTCCTTTGGTAAAATGAGACTCACCTGGTGGGCTCTGGGGGCATCTTGGTGAGAGGAGGGACTTCTCCGGAAACTGAGACATTGGTGGGGGGCATTGTTCTCAGCTGGTCCAGGCATGCTGACATGGACCCTGGTGGGTGCCATTGAGATTCATCCCTTGGCCTGTTAGCCCAAGGGTCTACCACGCCCACTAGAGCACAGATTTAATCCAGTTCCACCAGGGCAGGCAACTTGCCCTGGGGATTGGCCCCAACTAACAGCAAGTCCTCAGGCTACTTTTCAGCCAGCATTGACTGTGTGCCTTGATCCTTTGCAGGCAGGCAAGGGTGTCTGCCTCTGTGGGGCAGGGCCTGTGTGAGGACCAGGTGAACTGTGGGGGGCACTGGTGGAGAGGTGGGGGCCTCTGCAGTGCGGCGTCGGGATATGCTCCAGGGGGTTGAGAAGTGTGCATAGACCAGGACTGTGTTGATGGAGTATGTGGTCCGGTGGGGGTGAGGCTAATCAGTGGCAGAAGACCTGTGCTTCACAAATAGCCATAAAAAGGATCAGCCCCACCTTCCAAAGCCTGAAACAACTGAGTGCCCCTGGGCGAAGGGCCAGCCCCACTTAGCTGCACTCCTAAGAGATCTGAGAACAGCCTTGTAGGCCTGAGGCCTATCACAACTGCAAGCCCCTGAGCCTAGCAAACAGCTACACGGGGTACCAGCCCAATTAAGATGAAAATTGCAATAGGAGTGTGCTGACAGACTTTGTAGCCAACTGTGCTGAGGCTCCCCAAACTGGATTTACAAACAGCTGGCCAGGGAAGGAAAGACTAGACTCCCTGGGTTCCTGCAGTGGGAGCAACCCTGCTACAGCAGAAGGACACAAGTAGCCCACAAAGGAGTCATTCCTGGATCTTCTGGACTGGTGACGAGAGGGAAGCATGGTGCTGGGCCTCATAAGGCATCTCATATATAAGGCTTACTTCTCCAAGATCAGGAGACATAGCCGCCTCACCTTATACATAGAAATAAGCACAGAGAAAGAGGCATAATGAGGAGGCATAGGAATACTTTCCAACCAAGAGAACAGGACAAAATCCCAGAAAAAGGACTACATGAAACAGAAACAAGCAACCTACTCAACAAAGAGTTCAAACAAAATATCATGAGGATGCTCACAGATATGGGGAGAAGAATGGATGAACACAGAGAGCACATCAGCAAAGAACTGGAAGATATTTAAAACAACCAATCAGAAATGAAGAATACAATACTAGAAATGAGAAATTCACTAGAGGGACTCAATAGCAGAGTAGAGGAGGCAGAAGAATGGATCAGCGAGCTAGATGAAAGACTCGAGGAAATCACCCAAGCAGAACACAAAAGAGAAAAAAGAAGTAGACAGAATGAGAACAGTCTAAGGGAACTCTGGGACAATATCAAGTGTGCTAACATTTGGATTATAGGTGTCCCAGAAGGAAAAGAGAGAGACAAAGGGGCAGAAAATTTATTAGAAGAAATAATAGATGGAAATTTTCCTAACCTGAGGAAGGAAACAGACATCCAAGTCCAGGAAGCACAGACAGCTCCAAACAAGATAAGCCCAAAGAGGCCCACACCAAGACATATTGTAATTAAAATGCCCAAAATTAAAGACAAAGAGAATCCTAAAAGCAGCCAGAGAAAGGCCACAAGTGACATATAAAGGGAAGTCCATCAGGGCTATCAGCGGACTTCTCAGCCGAGACCCTACAGGTGAGAAGAGAATGACATGACGTATTTAAAGTGCTAAAAGGAAAAAACCTACAGCCAAGAATACTCTATCCGTCAAGGTTGTCATTCAGAATGGAAGGAGAGATAAAGAGCCTCCCAGACAAGCAAAAATTAAAGGAGTTTATCACCAAGAAACTAGTTCTGCAAGAAATGCTGAAGGGACTTATTTAAGTGGGAAAGCAATGACCACAAATGGAGATAAAAGAAAATTATCAACAAAACAAAACAACAACAACAAGAAACCAGGCAATAAAATCACTTGTAAGGTAAAAATATGTAAAGGTAGCAGAAGGACTAGCTGTGATGATAATATGAAGGTTAAAAGACAAATGTACTGAAATCACCTATTTCAATGATAAGAGGGTAAAGGATAGACACACACTAAACAAGAGACTATACATGATTTGAAAAACATATGTGGGAGGAGGAGAGTGAAAAAGTAGAGCTTTCAGAAAGAGGTCAAGCTAAAGCGTCTATCTACTCAATACAGACTGTTATATGCATAGTACATTAAATAGGATCCTCATGGTAATCACAAATCAGAAACCTATAAAAAGCAAGAAAAAAAGTAAGACAAAAGAAATCAAACATATTACTAAAGATAGCCATCAAACAACAAGGGAAGAGAGCAAGAGAAAAAGAAAGGAACAGAGAAGAATTACTAAAACACCCAGAAAAAAAAAGGGACAAAACGGCAATAAATACATATTTATCAATAGCTACTTTAAACGTCAATGGACTAAATGCTCCAATCAAATGCCACAGGGTGGCCACTTGGATAAAAAAAAAAAGACTCATGTATATGCTGCATACAAGAGACACTTCAGTCCTAAAGACACTCAGAAACTGAAAGTGAAAGGATGGAAAAAGATATTCCATGCAAATGGCAAAGAAAAGAAAGCGGGGGTAGCAATACTTATAACAGACAAAATAGACTTTAAAACAAAAACTGTAACAAGAGACAAAGACGGGCACTATGTAATGACAAAGGGAACAATCCAACAAGAAGATATAACACTTGTAAATATCTATGCACCCAACATAGGAGCACCTAAATATATAAAGCAATGATTAACAGACATAAAAGGAGAAATAGACAGTAACACAATAATAGTAGGGGACTTTAACACTCCACTTACACCAATGGATAGATCATCCAAACAGAAGATCAATAAGGAAACATTGGCCTTAAAGGACACATTAGACCAGATGGACTTAGTAGGTATATACAGAACATGCCATCCAAAAACAACAGAATACACATTCTTTTCAAATGCCCATGGAACATTCTCAAGGATTGATCACATATTAGCCCACAAAACAAGTCTCAATAAATTTAAGAAGATTGAAATAATACCATGCATCTTTTCTGACCAGAAATGAACTACAGGAATAAAACCAGAAAAGCCACAAAAATGTGGAGATTAAACAAAACGCTACTGAACAACGATTGGGTCAATGAAGAAATCAAAGGAGAAATCAAGAAATTCCTGGAGACAAAAGAAAATGAGAAGACAACATGCTAAAATCTATGGGATAGAGCAAAAGCGGTTCTAAGAGGGAAGTTTATAGTAATTCAGGCCTACCTCAACAAAGAAGAAAAACCCCAAACAGACAATCTAAAGGTACTGGTAAAAGAACAACAAGCAAAGCCCAAAATCAGCAGAAGGAAGGAAATAATAAAAATCAGAGCAGAATTAAATGAAATAGAAACTAAAAAAACAATAGAAAAAATTACTGAAACCAAGAGCTGGTTCTTTGAAAAGATAAACAAAATTGACAAACCCTTAGCTAGACTCACTAAGAAAAAAAGAGAGAAGGCTCAAATAAATAAAATCAGACATGAAAGATGAGAGATTACAATGGACACCTCAGAAATACAAAAGACAAGAGAATATTATGAAAAGCTATACACCAACAAATTGGATAATCTAGAAGGAACACATAAATTCTTGGAAACATACAACCTTCCAAAACTGGACCAAGAAGTAGAAAATTTGAATAGATCGATCACCAGTAAGGAGATTGAAACAGCAATCAAAAACCTCCCAAAAATAAAAGTCCAGGACCAGATGGCTTCCCTGGTGAATTCTACCATTCAAAGAAGATTTAATACCTTCTCAAACTCTTCCAAAAAACTGAAGAGGAGGGGAGGCTTCCTAATTCATTCTACGAAGCCAACATTACCCTCATACCAAAACCAGACAAAGACAACACAAAAAAAGAAAATTACAGGCCAATATCCAAGATCAGGAGACATAGACGCCTCACTGTTCATCATTTCACAAATATGAACTGATGAACATCCATGCAAAAATCCTCATCAAAATACCACCAAATCAAATACAATACATTAAAAAGATCATACATCATGATCAAGTGGGATTTATTCCAGGGAAGCAGGGATGGTTCAACATCCGCAAATTTATCAATGTGATACACCACATTAAGAAAATGAAGAATAAAAATCACATGATCATCTCAATAGATGCAGAGAATGCATTTCACAAGATACCAGCATCCATTTATGATAAAAACTCTAAATAAAATGGGTATAGAAGGAAAATACCTCAATGTAATAAAGGCTATATATGACAAATCCACAGCTAATATCATTCTCAATGGAGAAAAACTGAAAGCTATCCCTCTAGGAACAGGAACCAGACAAGGATGCCCACTGGCACCACTCTTATTTAACATAGTATTGGAAGTCCTAGCCACAGCAATCAGGCAAGAAAAAGAAATAAAAGGGATCCACATTGGAAAAGAAGAAGTGAAACTGTCACTCTTTGCAGACAACACGATTTTATATCCAGAAAACCCTAAAGAATCCACTAAAAAACTTTTAGAAACAATAAAGGAATACAGTCAAAGTTGCTGGATACAAAATCAACATACAAAAATTGGTTGCGTTTCTATACACTAACAATGAAGTAGCAGAAAGAGAAATTAAGAATACAATCCCATTTACAATGGTAACAAAAAGAATAAAATACCTAGGAATAAACTTAACCAAAGAGGTGAAAGAATTGTACGCTGAAAACTATAAAACATTGTTGAAAGAAATCTAAGAAGACACAAAGAAATGGAAAGATATTCCATGCTCTTGGATTGGAAGAATTAACATAGTTAAAATGTCCATACTTCCTAAAGCAATCTATAGATTCAACACAATCCCTATCAAAGTTCCAACAACATTTTTCACAGAAATAGAACAAAGAATCCTAAAATTTATATGGACCAACAAAAGACCCCAAATAGCCAAAGGATTCCTGAGAAAAAAGAACAAAGCTGGAGGTATCACACTCCCTGATTTCAAAATATACTACAAAGCCATAGTAACCAAAACAGCATGGTACTGGCACAAAAACAGACACACAGATCAATGGAACACAATTGAGAGCCCAGAAGTAAACCCACACATTTATGGACAGCTAATATTCAACAAGGGAGCCAAGAGCATACAATGGAGAAAAGAGAGTCTCTTCAATAAATAGTGTTGGGAAAACTGGACAGCCACATGCAAAAGATTGAAAGTAGACCATTCCCTTACACCATGCACCAAAATCAACTCAAAATAGATTAAAGAATTGCATGTAAGACCCGAAACCATGAAACTTCTAGAAGAAAACATAGGCAGTACGCTCTTTGACATTGGTCTGAGCAGCATATTTTCAAGTACCATGTCTGACTGGGCAAGGGAAACAAAAGAAAAAATGAACAAATGGGACTACATCAAACTAAAAAGCTTCTGCACAGCAAAGGAAACCAGCAACAAAATGAAAAGACAATCTAACAATTGGGAGAAGATATTTGCAGACCATATATCAGATAAGGGGTTAACATCCAAAATACACAAAGAACTAATACAGCTCAACAATAACAAAAACCAACAACCCAATTAAAAACTGGGCAAAAGATCTGAGCAGAGATTTCTCCAAAGAAGATATACGGATGGCCAACAGGCATATGAAAAGATGCTCAACATCATTAGCTATCAGGGAAATGCAAATCAAAACTACAATGAGGTATAACCTCACTCTGGTCAGAATGGCTATAATTAACAAGACAGGAAACAACAAATGTTGGAGAGGATGTGGAGAGAAGGGAACCCTTGTTCACTGCTGGTGGGAGTGCAAACCAGTGCAGCCACTATGGAAAGCAGTATGGAGTATCCTCAGAAAATTAAGGATAGATCTACCATATGATCCAGCTATCCCGCTGCTGGGTATTTATCCAAAGAACTTGAAAACACAAAGGCATAAAGATACTGGCACCCCTATGTTCATTGCAGCATTATATACAATAGCCAAGACTTGGAAGCAACCTAGGTGCCCACCAAAGGATGAATGGATAAAGAAGATGTGGTATTTACACACGATGGACTACTTCTCAGCCATAAGAAATGATGAAATCCAGCCATTTGTGAAAACATGGATGGACCTTGATGGTATTTTGCTGAGTGAAATAAGTCAGAGGGAGAAAGCCAAATACCATATAATCTCACTCATAAGTAGAAGATAAAAACAACAAAACACAAACATAGCACTGGAGATTGGATTGGTGGTTACCATAGGGTAAGGGGGTCAGGGGGTAGGGCAAAAAGGGTGATTAGGCTCACATGTGAGGGGATGGACTATAATTAGTTTTCGGGTGGTGAACATGATGTAATCTACACAGAATTTGAAATATATTATGATGTACATCCGAAAATTAATTAATTAATTAATTTTTAAAAATAAATAAAATTATTAAAAGAAAATAAAAGGCTATATTAATCAATTACATTATCTAGCCATTATTTAGAGCTTTATTCAAACAAACAAGAATCCATTTATCCCAATTGTAATATAATTGGAAACTGGAACACTGACTGGATATTTGTTGAATTTAATGAAATTTTGTTCATTTTGAAGTGTGATAATTGCATTGTGGATATGTTTTTTAAAAGAGTCCTGATCCTTTAGAAATACATACCGAACTATTTACAGATGAAATGTTATGATGTCTTGATTTGCTTCAAAATATTACAGAAAGAAGGAAAGTGGATGTGGTATAGACAAAAGAAGAGTGGCCATGGGTGGACCACTTTTGATGCTTGGTGATGGGTGTAGGGGTCTCGTTATATATCCTACCTGCTTTTGTATATGTTTGAAATGTTTCATAATAAAAAGATACATCTATATAAGACACATACACATATATATATAATTTGAAGATACATGCATACATATATATGTGCCAAAATCCCACTTCTTGGAATTGATCCTTTGAATATACAGTGGAATTACACCATATGCATATATTAGCTATGCAAATTCAAATGTACACACTCAGCATACAGAGAGGGAGAAGAGGGAGAGGAGAGAAAAGGGAGAGACAGAGAGACAAAGAAAGAAACAGAGGCAGAGGCAGAGACAGAAACAGAAAGAGGAGAGAGACAGAAGACGACAATTGAAATGGCATAACAGGTTGTGCCTACCATTCTGGTCAATGACTGTGCTGTGCCCTAGAGAGGACGTAAAGTGTAAGCTGTGGTTCTGTCAATCCCTCAGTAAGTCTCCATTCCCATGTGCCTCTCACAGAGTGAGCATCTCACTGTGATGTATACATGTCATTAAAGATGTATGTATGCCATTCAGCATGGCTCAAAAGTACAAGCTCATCTCTTCATCAGGTGCTGCGCCAAAGCCTCAGGGATCTACTTCAATACTGGAGGACAAACAGGCAAATGGGCTCTACTGGAATGATGAAGATATGCTATGCCAGCCTTCCTAAGGGAATTTTGAGGGTGATTTTGACTCTGGAATTTTCACCGCATATGTGCTAGTTAAATAATCTAACAAAAAGCTGCAAAAGTCTACTGTACCCCATACATATATACAAGGATATGTGTAAAAAGATATTTAATGTATCACCGTAACATTTTAAAAATTGGAAAAATCCAAAACGTTCACCAACAGAAGATTGGTTAAACATGCTGCATTCCCCAAATAGACTACTTTATGGAGCCATTACAAAGAAGAAGGTAGGTATTTCCTATGTACTGATAGGAAAGCAAGTCCAAGACTTGTTTACAAAGTGTTACATGAAAAAAACATGTGGCAAAACAATGTATATAGTGTGATTCCGTTTTTATAAATAACAAAAGGAATAGAGATATACGTATAGATACATACACACCACTGTGCTTTTACTACAGGACATTTCTAGAAGAATACACAAGAAACTGGTGAGAGTGATAAACTCTGATGAGGGGTTAGGAGTTTAGAGTGGGAGAGTGACTTCCTTTTCACTGTACACTCTTCTACATGGTTTGAAATCTTCTCATGTATCAATATTTAAACTTTTGCTGAAGTATAACACACATATAGAAAAGTACATAGCTCATACCTGTACAGCTCAGTGAATTAGCATAAAGTGAACAGACCCAAGTAACCACCACTCAGGTCCCAAAGTAGAAATTACTAGCCCCCATCATTTTCCTCTCCTTCCTCCTGAAAGTTAACGACTATCCTGATTTCTAATACCAGAGTTTAGCTTTGTTTCTTTTTGAACTTTATAGAAATTGAATTAAATAGCATGTATTCTTTAGGGTCTGACTTATTTCGATCAATATGATGGCTGTAAGTGTCTTCCATGTTCTTGCATGAAGCTCTAATTTGTTCATTTTCATGACTGTAGAATATTCCATTGTATAAATGCAACACAATTTATTTATATATTCACTGTTGATAGACATTCGGGTTGTTTCCATTACTTGACTGATACTAATACTCTAACGGACATTATTGGAGGTGTCTTTTGGTGAACACATGCAGTGGAATGCTGGGTCACAGGGTCAGCATTTGCTTAGCTTTAGTAGATACTGCCAAAACGCTTCCTAAAGCGCTCATATCAGTTTACCCTTCAGCCAGCAGTTCATGCAAGCTGAATTAGTTTCTCAAATAAACAATAACAATTACAAAAAGAAAACTCTAACTCAATTCATATAGACAGTGTTGATTTGATTGGTATTTCTGTATTATATTCTATGTTTAATTTGTAAAAAATTAAAGACATCAGTTACTATGTTACCTAATGTGCTTAGACAAGGTTCCTATGACAAATCCCTATCCTATTTGAGTTTCATGTCAGAGGGAAGTTGATCTGTTAAGAGGAATATATCTGCTCTCTGGTTCTCAGATAATATATACCACTGTAACCCATACCCTTGCCTGCCAAAAAATTCAGTCAAAGTCAGTGCTCAACAACCATAGCATTCCACTCATCTGAGGTATCTGGTAATATCTACTCCTTATTGTTGAAATAGATAATTCTGTTCTATGTCTTACTTTGAATTATGCTTAAACTTATAAGCTTCTGCAAATCCTTTTGGAAATAAAGAGGAGAGGATACATTGTAAGTAAATAAACCAAAAATAGTTCTAGCCCCAGATGGTGCAGTTCTAAAGGGAACTTTAAGATACTAAGGTTAATGTAACCCAAATAATAAAAGTACTAAAAGGAAGCAGTATAAATGCACTGTTCTGTAATGGGTGATTGGCCACCCCGTCACGTGGCTTGTAGCCAAGATAATGTCAGGCTTGTATGAGTCTTAGGTCCTCACCAAAGAAAGTGCCATGTTTTATCCTGATGTGGAAAGGCAGAAAAAGCAGTGCTTTCCCAGGATTTGGGAACTTTTGGCTCGATAGCCATTGGATAAGTCCCTCCCCCAAGACAAAAGTCCAATTTCTTCTCCTTGAACTGGAATGAAATCCACATTTTGAAGGGACAAACAGTCTACTACTATATCTCTCAGTCAAGTATTGCTACCCTGGAACATCTTCCTAGCTGTGCCTCCAGGCAGATAGAATCCCACCATCCTTCTTGGTCATTATCAGAAAGAACCCTAACCCATTCAAAGGTCCACTTCCCTCACCTTTGGATGCTGTTCTGATGCTCAGTTAATGCCTGATGAATGTATCAATGAATTTCTTAGATCTCACAGTAGTGACCAGATGGACTCAGATCTTTCCGTCTGGCTAGGGGCTAAGTCTGCTCAGTTTCAAATGGATATCACAAAGAGTAGGAGCTCGAGAGAGAGAGAGCGTGGGCTAAGGTTTTCAAAGATTTGGAATTTGAGTAGAGCTGTTAATAAGAGAGAAAGTATAAAGATAATAATCAACTTGATGTTTTGGAAATCACATATGCAGAGCAACGTATCTATAGACCAAAACAGAGGGAATGAATATTGGGAAAGGAGACTATATTCAGTTCATGGAGGCCCTTGAATGCCAAACTAAGGAACGTGGATTTAATGCTATTATTAAAGATTTTTGAGTAGTGTGAGAAGAGATAATGATGAAAGCAACATTTTATGAGATAAATCTGACTGTGCTGTGCAGCACAGACTGGACTAGGGAGAAAAACAAGTAGGAATTTCATTGCTATTGCTACAATTCAGGCAAAGACAACAAGTGTCTGAAATTGGGCTATAGCAGCAGGGATAGAAAGGCAGAAACAGAGAAGAGTACAAAGGAAGAACCCTCAGAGTTCAGAAGTGATTAGGTGTACAAAAGGAGGCAGAATGGAGAGCTGAGAATGCCACTAAGCCTTGGAGCCAGGAGAAACATGAGACAGACACCTCTACTACTTATGGTAGCATTCTTTGTAATAGCAAAAGACTAGAACCAACTCAGATATCTGTCAACAGGGACTTACTGGTTGAACAAACTATAGTTCCTCTTCAGGATGGCATACTATACAGTTATAGAAAAGGAGCAAGGAGGATCACACATCGACATGGGTCAATCTCTAGGACATGTTGTTAAAGTGAAAAAAGGGGAGCAGGGCAGTGTGGATAGTACCGGCTACGTTCGTGTAAGAAAGGGTGGAATAGAGTTACTTATTCTCATTTGTTTAATATTCAAACACACAATGGACAGATAAAGCAATAAACATGATTACTATAGGGGGAGAAAGGATAAAGAATGGGGGCAGGAGGGAAGCAAGACTTTGAGAATATCTCCTATAATATAGTTTTGACTTTGGAACTATGTACTATGTTTTACATGAATTAAATGTAAAGTTAAATTAAGAAAAAGAAAAGAAAATCCCTAAAACTGAGGAAAAATGAAGCAAATATATGAAACTGTGTATCAAGTTGGTAACATAACCACACACAGAAAGAAATTATTTCAAGTGACTTTAAAATATGATATTTGGACTACCTCCTTAGTAGAACTTATTCTAAAGGCAAAAGGAAGAGCAAAGAAATCTTAAACTGTATTCAATAGTCTTAGTAGCAACATTGGAATTGTTCCTTTGAAAGTGCAACGGATACAATATATAAGGTAATGCAAGTAATTATGTTAATATCATCAGGAACCATGATGTTTGGAATGAGAGAAAAGAGATACAGCTACAAAATCAAAGATGTTAAGTAAAAGCCCTATACTCTTAAATTCAACTTTGAAATATCAGTAGGAACACATCATTTTTCCTTTTGTTAAAAATACGCATTTTCGGGGCTGGCCCAGTGGTGCAGCGGTTAAGTTGGCACGTTCTGCTTCTCGGCGGCCCGGGGTTCCCTGGTTCAGATCCCCGGTGTGGACATGGCGCCGCTTGGCACAAAAAGGCATGCTGTGCTTGGCGTCCCACGTATAAAATAAAGGAAGATGGGTACGGATGTTAGCTCAGGGCCAGTCTTCCTCAGCAAAAAGAGGAGGATTGGCAGTAGTTAGCTCAGGGCTAATCTTCCTCAAAAAAAACAATATGCATTTTCTAGCTCCTTCACTAAAAAAAGACCTGACAACCTTGCAGCAGTGAGGAAACCCAACCCTCAGACTGTGCTCTCCTCATATCATTTCCCATCTAGAAAAACTAGCACTCCTTGGAGAAATGGTTGATTCCAGGTCTGGGTACGGAATTGTACAAGATGAGCCTGAAGTGTCTCATCAAACCAAAAATCAAGAAATCTATCACGACAAAAGGAAACAGAAGCCAACTTGAAAGGACCCCTACTGGCCTAATATGAGACAATTTTAGCAACAAAGTGAAATGACTACAATGGATTGAAACATTAAATATGTAAAACTAAATGAGTTCATAACAATACTTGAGACTTGATTAGTCATCATTGGAAGTTGCTAGCATACCAACTTATTCTGAAAATTGATGTCTTTAAAGAGAAGGTATCAAAGATTTATCCTGCCTTTTTTTGTAAACACTATAATTCAAGGTAACTAAATAGTCAATGAATAAAATTTTTCTTTATAGAAAAGTCCCAACTAATGAAAGTAGAAGGAATAACAGAGTTAGAAAAATGCCGTTTTGCAATTCTTAATGAAATAATAGACCTAGGCAGTAATGATCAATGGTTGTGAAAACCACTAGGTGAAGGGTTGAGGAGGACCTTGACAATGGAGGGCTCCAGGTGATACCATTTGAACCCATGGATCAATCTTAGTATCACTAAAAGTGGGGTAACCAGACATTATTTGGGTTGTAAGGTGATGTGATAGAAAGTACACAGCGCTGGTTGTGAAGCATTCTTACCCAAAAATTTCAACCTGAATCTAATCAAAGCCCCTAGATATAACTACCAGATTACAGGAAATATAGGGGATAGAGAAATAAGTTCAATGACAACTTGAGAAAACAATCATATAGTTGAGAATGTGAGACTTTCTTCAGGGCAAATGACCTGGTTTCTCCAACAACTCAAAAGCAATAAAGGACTTATGAGACATAACCAAATGCAACGTGAGGCCTTGTTTGGGTTCTAATTCAAACAATTCAACTATAAAATGACATCTTTTAGAAAATCAAGGAAATTTGAATATGGATTGGGTATTAAATAATATTAGTGAATTATTGTTAATTTTAATTTTGCTAGATGTGAAAATGACATAGTAGTTATACATAATATATATAATATATGTATTCCTTATAATATATAATATATAAATTCATATATATTCTTTCTGAGCCCCCCAAAAAAACAAAACTGAAAGGCGTTACTGCTAATAAGAAAAGAGAAGATCAGGGAGAAAGGTTAGTTTGGGGAAAAAAGGATGAGAATTTTTAGACATGAAATTTGAGAAGACAGCCAAAGAACCAGGTATAGAGGTGTGGCAGGAGCCTGAAGATTCAGAGTTGGAACTCAGAAGAAATGTCAGAGGTGGAGAGAGATTTCAGAGCTGCTCATATAGATGCTTCTAAAGAGCAAAGCCATGAGATCTGATTAATTTTCACTGGGAAAGGAGAGGACAGGGCCAGGTCCAAATCTTAAAGAATATTTACATCACAGTGGGGTGTTGGCAGTGGAGGTGGAAGAGGTGGTGGTGAGGAAGCAAGAGGGAAAAGAAGACTCAATGACAAAAAAACAAGGAACACGGAAGGAGTCAGAAAAGCATGAGGAAAGCCAAAATAGTCTGGTCTCACAGAAGCTAAAGAAGGAAAGAATTTCAAGGAAAGGGTGGTCAACAGTATTAAATCCTAGGACAAGATTGAGGAGGATCAGGCCTCAGAAAATGGAACTATCACTTACGCCACATTTCTACTATATATCCAAATTAATTTCAAGCTGACAATGACCTCACTAATAACAGTGAGCCTGTAAGAACCTGTCTTTATTATCAGCCTCCAGCTGTTCTCTCATTCATTCCTTCCCTCACTCACCCACTCGTCCAGCTACTCGTTTAACTGGCATTCACTGAGTCCCTGCTCCAAGCCAAACGCTTGTGATGTTCTGCAGATACTGAGACAAAATATCTGCCCTCTGGAAGCTCACAACTTAACGAGGAAGACAGACTTGGAAAAATTACAACATAGCGTTAACATTTAAGCAAGGACTTATTGAATGTATATTCTGGGCCAGCATTATGAGAGGCACTAGAGATACAAACACAAAAAAGTGGTTCCTGCTCACCAGAGCTCAGAATACAGTTTAGAAGACAAATGGAATTACAATACATCGTGATATGAACTAGAAATAAAAGGAATGTACAAATTATACAAGAGTGCAGAGCAGGAAGTGAGGCCTATAAGGAAGTCCTGTGAGATAGAGGCTATTCATATGCCCATTTTGCATACCAGGAAATTGAGGCACAGAGAGGTGAGGGGACTTGCCCAGGGCCGTAGTGCTGTGAGTGGCAGAGCCAGAGTTCAAGTGCAGGTCTGGGAGATTCAGGAGCTCGTGTTCTACCCAGTCTGGCATATAGCCTGAAGGCCTCTTCCAAGACTTCCCATTTGCTTTCCACTGCACCATCCTGGTTGCACCTCCAGGGGCACAGAGCAGGTGCTCAATGAGTATTTGCTAAATGAATAAATGAACTATGCAGCCTCACAGGGTTGTTGGAAAGGCTCATTTGAGATAAGTACTAGGCTCATTAGGCATCACTGTGCAGAGTCATTGTGTAGGGTGGCAGGTGAGGACATAAAGACCTCACACCCAGGTGAGGATCTCTGCTGTGTGGGCCACTACTACCAAAAAGAAAAGGTATATCCAACAAGTGTGTTGGGATAGCTAGTGATCCGCACCAGGGAGCTTAGAGAGCAGGGGGCAGGACCTCAGTCACAGGGACTGGGAGGGGAAGCGGCAAAGGCCAGGTAAAGTCCCAACCCTAGAGCGCTCATGCTCTGAATGCAGGGGCTCAGGGACCCAGATCTAGTTACTCAAACTGGGCCACCAGCTCAGAGCAGGGCCAGCCAGAGCTGACCTGGTCCTGAGTCTGCCAAGCCACTAGCTGGAGGCTCCAGAAAGCCCTCTGAAGATGGAGGGGAAGAAAAAGAGGGGAAGAAATAAGGGAGAAGAGAAGGAGGAGGAAGGAGGAGGAGGAGGAGGATGACAGGAGGGGCAGAAGAGGGAGGGGGAAAGGAGAATGGGGGCAGTTAGCAGTTACCAAATGCTGATGGTGGGCCAGGTGCTGGGCTGAGTGCTGTTCAGGCAGTCGAGTAACTCTCACAACCACCCTATGAGGCAGATACTAATACCAGCTTCTCCATTTTACTGTATAGATGTTCCCAGAGACGTTAAATAACTTACTTGAGGTCACAGAGCCAGGATTTGAACTCAGGCAGCCTGAGTCCCAGGCAGGGCTCTAATCCACTATACTTTACTGGGTCTCAGGGTCTTACTGAGATGAGCTAAGCTTGCTTGTGGAAAGGGGCCCTGCCTCCTCTTTCTACACCTATGTGAGCCCTGCCAGTAGGCAGCAGTGGCCTTGGCTGAAAGCAGTACTGGGACTAGTAAGCCCAGCAGAGAACTAAGAATCTGCTCCAAATAATTCTTTTCCATTGCAGAGAGAAGGTGCTGGAGTGGGGAGAGGCAGTGTTTCAATCTCCTCCTGTGAACTGCTGAGGTTGCCAATCTCCCGATCTGTAACAATGAAGATGTTAATGAGGTTTTGTAGTATGTGTGTGTGGGAGTGTCCTGCCCTATGATTTATAGTCTTTCACATATCATTTTGAAGAAAACAATTTAAAAAACCCCAAATTGTTCTTGATCCTGGAGATTTTCCCCAGAAGATTAGATATTTTTCTTCACTTCAATCCACATATATTTCCCAGATGTCCTCTGGTCTTCCTGGAATTTCTAATAGGAATTTCAGCTATCCCAACAAGAATGTTCAGACATCAGTTTCTACTAACATATGGAGCCCAGATCTCCTGGCTCCAAATTCATTTCCCTTCCTACCACAGCTGGGGCCAACACTTCCAAAGGAATAGTAGAAGGAAAAAAGGCTCCACAGGAGTCACTCCTGTGTTTGGTTCCATTAACTCCCAATTCAATTCTCCCATCCTACTCAGATCCCCACAGCTAGACCCACCTAGAGGCTCAATCCGGTTCCCATACCAACCTATCCATAGGCACGGGGTCAATGGCTGGCCTCAGCCCTGGGCCTGGGGGATTAGGAATAGGTTGCTCTTCCGACTCTGGCACCCCCACGACAGCCACCTGAGAGGCTGTGATGTTCCTAGAAGAGAACTCTTCCCAAATCTACCTCTTACTTAACAGCTGGCCTTCTGCCTTGAGTCTCGCCCCTACGTCCTCTGTGTTTTCCTGCCTACTATCTCAGCCCCCTTCAGAACTAGAACCCTGGGCTGAATGAGACAGTATCCTACTTGTCTCTTCCTCCAACACCTGGAACAGAGGATGGTCCTCAATGCATGCCTGCTGGGTTGATTAGCCCCTCTGCCCTGCCTTGTTCTTGCCCACCCCTCTCTGGAACTGGCACCTTGGTCCAGTGATGGGTTTGGCCACTAAGGAGAGGTCTTCTAGATGATGATTGCCCAATTGGCTAAAGATCCAAGCAGTACTCAAATACCCACGCTTTAGTTGTGTGATCTTGAGTGGGTTACTCTACCTCTCTGTGTCTCAGTTTCCTTACATGTAAAGTGGGGAAATAGCACTGTTACTTCACAGGATTACTGTGAAGATCTAAAGAGTGAATCTATGTTAAGTCCTTAGCACAGTGCCCATCTAAGTGACTGCTTTTGCCATTGTTCTTATTATTGACTAAGTCACCCTGGACTCCACAGTGTTGACCATTTCCCAGAATGTCATTAACGGCACCTGGGCCTGCTTGGAGATCATTCTCCTCAACCATTTGCCTGTCTCTGTGTGTAACAAGGCCCCTTCCCCAAGCATGTGTCCTGGCCCAGTGGCCATATCCAGCGCTAGAGCCCAGGGCCCTCTCCCCAATGCCTGGCCTGCTTCTGCTTTTGAGCCCATCATTGCAGGTACACAAGTCCCATGTTAGGACAAACACTGACTTCTAAGAACCAAAGTTTGAGTGAGGAGACTGTTCTCTCTCGGGCCAGGCAGTCCCTCGAGTGGGTGGAGGTGGGAGAAAGCACCAGTATGGTTCGGAGAAGCAGCAGGCTTGGAGGAGTAAAGCAGAGGCACAAAACCTGGACCATGTCCCTGGGAACTAGGTGTGGTTAGACAGCCTTCCAAAGGCCAGAAAGACCTCTTCCCCTCATGATAGAGCCACCCTGGGAAGAGTTTGCAAGGAGAGCAGGAAGGCAGCTGGGCTGTTTGCTTCCCAGGGGGCAGGGGTCTTGCCAATGCAGCTCCTGACATAATCAAAATAGAATCCTAGCATCTCAGAGACCCAGGGTCACATTCTAAGAGAGAACAATGGCCTAGCAAAAACACTTGTTTGTTGCCCAGAGTCCTGGAGGAGCCCAGCTCTGCAGACCTGCTGACTTGGGGAATATCTGACACAGGGGTGCTCAGAGCTCATTTAGCCCACTGCCCTTCTTCTACAGGTACACTGAGGGCTTTTTTCCCCCTCTGGCTGGCTCTTTGGGTGGCGTTGGCCTATTCATATGCCAGGCCATAAGCAGCACTTCAAAACTAGCCTCAAAAAATACCTAGTCTTGGCAACTGGCCCAAAGTACTCCCTCCTGGCCTGTGACCTATAGGGCTTGCTCTCGTCTTCACTGCTGTTTCATACCCACACCCCTCATCTACCACCTTAATGCCTGCTGCATTTGGTCCCTCAGTCTGGGCAATGCACTTGGACTTTCTCTTACTTGTGGACTTGGCTGCCCCTCAGGTCTTTTCACTGACTGTGCTGCCTCAGGCAGTGTCTGCAAAGAACCTCTCCTTCAGCCCCAGCCCGGCCATTCCCACCTCTGCCTCCCGCCACATGCACACAGCTTCCAGGTCATGGGATTTGGGCACTGTGGCCCAGGAAAGGAATAATAAGAGTAACACAAGCTCCTTGGCAGAAGGCGGGATGTTTTTAACTTTTAAAATAAAGAACAGAACCCTGGTACAAATCTCAGCTTCACGCAGCAACATGATCCTGAGCAAGTTATTTAACCTCCTTGAACTTCAGTTTCCTCATCCATACAACGGAGACTAAATGGAATGCTGCACCTAAGTGCCCGGTGATAGGAAGAGTTCACTACATTGTAGCTAATATTAGTAGTAGTAACAGACAATCTAATAACCTCTACATCTTCGCCATCTATCAAGCTGGTGCCCCACAGCAGCTGCTCAGTAAGTGCTGAGTGAAAAAGATGTTTCCTTACCTGATGGGCATAACCACCGGATGAGGCAAGTGGAGAAGATACTAGTCTCCCCAGAGATGGAGACCTGAGGCTGGGTGGCTAAGTGACTTGTTCTAAGTCATAGTTAGTGAGCAGCAGAGCCTGGACTGGGAACTTCTGTTTCTTGACTGCCTTTGTGATGTTAACTGTTTTATGTAATCTGATCAAATTTAGAGCTGGAAAAAAAGCCTAGAGATTATCTGGCATAATCCCATTATTTCAAAATTTGAAAACTGAGGTCAGAGAGACTAAGGACAGACGTACAGACGTTTCACAAGGCCAAGGAGCTAGTCAGCTAGGGAGTAGAGCCCAGGTCTTCTGACTCTCGGTTTAGTGATCTATCAACAGCACAACAGCTTACCTGGCAAAAATGGCCTCACTGTTCCTAGTTCAGCAAACACAGTCGCCCTAGGCTCAAAGCTGCCACAGCTTTCTAGGAAAACACCCAAGTGGTGAGTGCAAAGGCCTCCGGAAATGACAGGCCCGCCCTCAGAGTACCAGATTCATTCTTCACGGGGGGTGCACTTCCCATGTGATTTGAAAGAATGTGTCAACGTGAAGCCCAGTGACAATCAAGAGTGTGCCAACAGTCACAAGCTTGGCTGTGTAGTGTACCATCTTTGAAGTGGATCCTACAGTATTTCTGGAATGTTAAGCATGAACTCTGAGAAACACCCCACTTGGCAGTTCCTTCTAAAGCAACAAAGACAGTTAAATAAGGCCCAAGTAGCACAGGATATTATTGTTTACATGCGACCTTTATCCCACGGCTGTGGGAAGTGGAGCCAAATTCCACAAGCCCTTTTCTTGCAAGAGACACTTCACAAAACAGAGAAGACCAGCATTGCTTCACTTGAAAATGAAAAATTATGTCCTCAGAATTTAAGCTCCAACACTGGGGAGACGTATTATGTTGCTCCATTTGTAGTTAAATCTGAGGATGCAAAAGTTAAATGAGCATCGCGTTTGCCGCAAATGAAGAACATAATGGGGAGATGGCAGAGGTGAATAACTCATTCATCAATGTAACTAAGAAGGGATCTCTGATACTTACTTAAAAGGTTTCAAAATTTGAAGGGTTTCTAATGAAACAAGAGGGAATGTTTTCTACACAAGAAAATCAACACCTTGGATTCTAATAGCACTCTTTTTTTCCCTTGAAAATATCACCAAAACACATTTGTTATCCACGGCCGTGCTGTTGGGAAACGGTGGCTACAGAAGCATGTGACTGATGGAAGAGGCCTATCTCCGTGCCCACAGCGTGCTCTGGCCAAGCACACAAATCAGGAGTACCTTGCCCTACGTCTCCAAGCACAAGCAAGCTAATGCCAGCACCCACAGGCTTCTTGGTTCCCTCTGCTCCCGAGATAAATAGCTGCAACAAGTCTTAGACAAGCTGGTCTTAGCATGCTTGCTTAGGTCTTGGCAGTAAAGGAGAAAAGTCTTTTTGAAAGCACCATCTTTGTGGCCAATCTCCAGAAATGATAACATTTCACAGTTGGTTTTACTCTTACTGTATTCACCTAACATTTACTACAGGCCAGGTTCTGGGGTAGGTGTTCAAGAGAGAGCGAAGAATAAAGGAGGAAGTAATCAATTCTGTTTCGTGGAGGAGGGATTGGGCTTGATACTATTTGAGCTGGTCCTGGAGGACATGAAAAGTGCTTTAACAGGCATGGGGGTGGGGATGGAGTTCTAATGAGAGAGAAGATGTAAGAAGGAAAGAAGCTGGCTAATGGCTCATGTACTCATTTGCTTAAACAGTTGGAACACTGGATTGTAAATGGTTGGGGCTGTTTTCTCAATGTGAATGAGTATATTCATGGAACACACACATTATTAAAATGATGCAATGCCCTTTTGCAAAAGACTGCATGGAGTAGAAAGCAATGGACTCCCATAACTATGTTAGCACTCATTTATAAGACTTCCGAAGCTTCTGATAAACAGGAATTTGGTCTATTTCTAATTAGGTTTTAATAGCTCAGACAGAATTAAGAAGTAGAGGAATCTGATATGATTTTTTTTTCATTTAAACTTTCTATCATGCTAATCTCTTTAGAAACTATAAATTATAACTTACTCTCATAATACTATAAGCAAAACCCATAAGCAAAGGAAAAAATAATCAGATGTTTCTAGTTTTATTAGACAAATATTGTAACCACAGCCCTATGTCTGGTCAATAATGCCACAGGAAAACTCATTTATTACTTTCCAGCCTATTGATGAAACATTTTATGAAAATAAAAATCATCTCCTGTACTGTTAGAAGATATGTCTGTAAAGGTACATTTTATATCTATACTCCAGATGGTGATATTACATCTATATCATTAACTGCGGAAGCACTCAAAGCTGATGATCAATTATTCTCCATTGTTTGAAATTCTTGATGCTCTTCTAGGGTTCAGAAGAAATCTATCGAGGTTAAGTTCCAATGTCATGCAATACATACCTAAAGAATTTTAGGTATTTTCCTTTTTTTAAAGAAAAGAGGTAGTTATACCAGTTCTTATTAAAACTGCAAAATTATAAACTGACCTTTTTCCCAGAACCCAACCTTAGACATGTCACAGAATCCAGAGATGGATGGTTCTATCAAAATAGCATAAAAACAGTGAGGAAACATGTAGGAAAACAAAAGGTGAATGGGTTAGGGAGCTGAACAAGGTAGGACTAGGGGGAAAGACAGCCCGAGAAAGAAGGACAAGAACAATGAACAGGAGTTAAGGTGGGAAAATTTTTTAAAAGTGCTCGTTTTTCTCTCCTTATCATTGTCTTGAGAAGACCATTTTCTGCCCCTTTGCCACTGGGAGGCATATAAGTGGTAGACCAGTGCCCACCAGGGGTGGCAGGGTAACTTTGGGGTGGAACTCAGAGCTATCTGGGATGATAGGTGCTAGGTAACAGGTACATGTAGATGGCTGGCCCTTAAGAGTTTTCCATACCTGCATCCACACCCTAGTACCCTGAAAGCTAGAGGACTACAACAGGTAGAGGCGTCTCTTGAAAGAAAGTAATGCCCAGGCTGAGTTACCATTTGTAACACTAGAGGTTTTCTCCCTGGAGGCATCTCTTCCAAGAAAACCCACTGGGGGGCACTGGCCAAGACTTAAGGTTTAATTTCTCCCCATAGCTACACATTACAACCCAAGGTAGCCAATAACTCTAGTGGAATAGGAAAAACAGCCAATAGGTATTCACTGGGAAGCATGGCGGGACAATTGAGAATAGCAGCTGAAACTGGGAGGGGTTGTACACTCTACAATACCAAGTGAGTGCAAGGGGCCTGTGGCAAGAAGGACTGAAGGGGCTGGAGGAATCTATCCCCTATGGACTCTCAAAGCTGGACTGCCAAGGATCCCTTTTGGGACAGAATTCCATGTAAGGACAAATTGGTGAGAGTGAAATCAAAATTGAGCCGAATAGTTTATTCTGCTTCTGATATGGCTGAGTAAAGTCCTAGTGATCCTGATGCTCCTGTAGACAGCAACTATAAATTCTGGAAAAATATAAACAACAATATAAAGAGATTGGAGAGTGAACAGAAGTAGGCGTATTCTGAAGGGGAGTTGACACATGGTGAGTTAGCCATTTTTACAGCTTTTAGACTGAGGGCACACTAAAACTGCCAAGTGGCTAAGACTCCAGGGGTAAGACACCAATAGTAAAACCACAATCTTTCTGGTATGAAGAACAATAGCACAGAGCTGAGGACAACCAAAGCCATTGGAAAGCAAGGGGAGAATCCTGGAAAGGAGAGAGCCAGACAGAGAAAGTGCCAATTTCTGTCTATAGATTCTATCCCAGTGTCAGCTGACTCCTGAACCACATGGGACAGACTTCAGCTAAAGATCAAGGCCCTGAACTAAGATTTCAACTACTACCCAAGAGGCAGAGTTTAGAGTTTGAATCTAACCACATTAACTATCCACCAAAACAATAAAATCAATATTTTTCAGAGGAATAAATCAGAATCCAGAGTCTCCATAAGATAACACTCAAAATATCCAGGATAAAACCCAAAGTTATTCAACTTATGAAGAACCAGAAAATTGTGATCCATTGTCTAGCAGACAAGACTTTTAAAGCAATTATTATAACTACATTTAATGGAGTAAAAGAAAATATGCTCATAATGAATGAGAAGTTATAAAATTGCAGCAGAGAAATAGGAACCTATTAAAAAAAGAACCAAATAAAAATTCCAAAATTGGAAAATATAGTATCTGAAATTTAAAAAAATCACTAGATAGGCTCAACAGCAGAATGTAAATCAAAGAGGAAAAGTTTCAGTAAACTTACGAGAGAACAATAGAAATATCCAATGTGAAGAGCAGAGAGAAAAATATATTAGGAAACAAAAACATGAACAGAGCCTCCGAAATATATGGGGCAATATCCAAAGGTCTAACACACATGAAATTAGAGTTCTAGAGGGAGAGGCGGGACACAATGGAGTAGAGAAAATATTGAATGTACAATGGCTTAAATTTCCCCCAATTCAGAGAAAGACATAAATTTAAAGATTCAAGAAGCTCAGCAAACCCCAAGAGGATAGAAAACAAAATTCTGGGAATATCAGAAACTGCTGAAAACCAAACATAATTATAAAATCATAAAAACAGAGAGAAACAACACTTTATATACAGAGGGGAAAAAGTTTCATATATGGCTGACATCAGAAACAACAGAGGCCAGAAGAGAACACATGAACATCTTTAAAGCTATGAAAAAAATGCCAACCCAGAATTCTATACTCAGCAAATATATTCTTCAAGAATGAAGGCAAAACAAGGACATTTTTGGATAAAAGAAAATTAAAAAATAAATTTTGCCAGCAGACTTGAACTATAAGAAATGCTAAAGCCATAGAACAGCTCCACCACACAGTACCCCAATGACCTCTTTTGTCTCTTTATGGGCCACTTGGTCAAGGTTTGACCACAGTGTGACCTGGGTCTTGGGAGAACATCCTGCAATTCCTCTTGGAGCAAGGGAAATAGGCAGCCTGGTGAGGAACTATCACAAGGCCATTCTCATCTATCTCGTTAATGTCAATTGATTACAGGACTTTCTACCTTGCCCCAACTTAGGATACAGCTGCACGCTATAAAATTGCCTGATGTAGTTTAGAGTTGACTCCTCAATGGCAGAGCAACCCATTGTCTGTCATCTGGCTCTTCTGTTTTGGTGTCATCCTGTGGGACTAGAAATATGGGATCCTAATGCCATGCTGATCCTGCTGTTACTGTCTAAGTTATAAACCAAATGCATTTGGGCTTGTTGTCTCCTTACCAGCTGAATCTATGTGAGTGTGACAAGCTGACCTAGCAGCTGCAGTAGTGATCCTATTGGCTTCACTCTCCACAGCACTGCTGCCTAGATATTACTTGACCTCTTGACAAAAGGAAGTTCTTTATCAGGCTGAAGAGAAATGAACCAGATGGAAATCAGATACTCATTCCAAAAATAAAAGCAGGGGCTGGCTTGGTAGTGTAGTGGTTAAGTTTGTGCGTTCTGCTTTGGCAGCCCAGGGTTTGCAGGTTCGGATCCCGGGCCTGGACCTAGCACCACTCGTCAAGCCACACTCTGGTGGCATCCCACATAAAAAAATAGAGGAATATTGGCACAGATGTTAGCTCAGCAATAATAGATGTTAGCTCAGCAACAATCTTCCTCAAGCAAAAAGAGGAAGATTGGCAACAGATGTTAGCTTAGGCCCAATATTCCTCACACATACAAAAAAATAAATAAAAGAAGTGATAAATATCTTGGTAAATATAAAAAACTAATTTTGTTCCTCTTAATTTCTTAAAATACATAGGACTGCTTAAAGCAAAAATGATAGCGTTGTCTTCCAGGCTTTATACGTAGATGTAATACTTGCGGCAACTATAGAAGAAGGGACACAAAGGGGTTCAACGGAGGCCTAACGTCGTAAGGTTTCTACGTTTTACATAAAGTGTTAGAATGTTATCTTTATATAGTAATCTGGAAAGCACACACTAAAAACTACTATAAAGAGGAATATCTAAGAAGCCAGCAATTCTTATGTCATGTAGAGAATTTGGAGTAAACTGCTTAAAAATAATTTAAGTTTGTTTGCCCTAAACTTGAAATAGGCTAACATTAAACTCCCTTGCCCTATCTTGGTTGGTAAAAATGATAAATGACTTAAACATTTTTAAAGGCAATAAATAAATGAACATAGGAAGACTTAACATTGTAAAGGTGTCGATGACCCCCAAATTAATGTATAATTCCGTGCTGTTCCAAGTAAAACTCTAGCATTGCTTTTTAATTTTTTTCTTTAGAAATAATTATAGACTTACAGGAGGTTGCAAAATAGTTTATAGAGCTCATTGACTGCTTCCTCCAGCTTTCCCCAATAGTGACATCTTATATGACTGTAGTAAAACACAGTTAACTAGACTACAGAGCTCATTCAGTTGTCACCAGTTGTTATATGTACTCACATGTGTATGAGAGGGGTATAGTTCTCTGTAACTTTTCACAAGTGTAGGTTCATGCAATCATAATCACAATCAAGATAAAAGACTATTGCATCACCACAGTGGCACTCCCTGATGCTACTTCTTTATAGTCACATCCACCTCTCACTCCTGTCCCTGTCCCCTGGCAACCACTAATCTATCTATTACCTGTATATTTTGTCATTTCAAGAAGTTTCCATAACTGGAATCACACAATATTGACCTTTGAGATAGTTTTTTTTTTTTTTACTAGCATCAAGTCCTTAGTATCTATCCAGGATTCTGTATATATCAGTAATTCATTCTTTTTATTGCTGAGTAGAATTCCATGGTATGGATGTACCAGAGTTTGTTTATCCATCACCTATTGAAGGACATTTGGGTTGTTTCCAGTTTGAGATTATTATGAATAAAGCTACCATGAACATTTTGTATACATCGTTACTTGAGCATGGGTTTTCATTTATCTGGGATAAATGCCCAAGAGTACAATTGCTAGGTTATATAGTAACTGCATGTTTAGTTTTATAAGAAATTGTTATACTTTTTGCAGTAACTGTACCATTTTACATTCCCATGAGTAATGTATGAGAGTTCTAGTTTCTCTATCCTCACCAGCACTTGGTGTTATTACTAATTTTTACTTTAGCCATTCTAATGGGTATGTAGTGATATCTCATTATGGTTTTAATATACATTCCCCGATACCTAATGATGTTGAATGTATTTTCACATGCCTATGTGCCATCTGTGGATCCTCTTCAGTGAAACATCTCTTCATATATTTTGCTTATTTTCAAATTGAATTATTTTTTTCTTGTTGAGTTTTGAGAGTTCTTTATATACTCTAGATGCTAGCCCTTTCTTGGATAGGTAGTTTGCAAATATTTTCTCCCAGGCTGTAGCTTGTCTTTTAATCTCTTAGCATGGTCTTTCACAGAGCAAAAGTTTTTAACTTTTTTAATTTCAATTTTTTAAAAAGTTTAAGTTCAAAGAGTTACAATTTATAAATATTTTCTTTCATAGATCATGCTTTTGGTATCAAGTCTAAGAATTTTTCACCAAGCCCCAGATATGGACTTTTTTTTCCTGTTTTCCTTTAAAAATTATATATTTTATATTTTACATTTAAATCTGTGAACCATTTTTATCCAGTTTGCCTTAAAACACATTCTGAATAAAATGGTCAAAGGACAAGAATTCACATTTCACTTCTTCATAGGAAGAAACACAACTATTAAACAAGTATGGAAAATTCAGTCTCGCTAGTAATCAAAGAATGCAAAATTGCAACAATGAAAGTTATATTTTTAATCAACTAAATTAGGAAAAGTTCAAGCAGTTTGCCCCGACACTCTGGGTTTGGTTGACTGCATTATTATGGTGTCCTTAAAATGTAGGTTTTATTATTATTCAGGTATAGTGAGGCCAACAGATCAGGAGACAACTGCCGTTGAAAAGATAATTTGTTACTCACAGCTCCTAAGAAGGGGACATGCCACACCACTTAGGGCAACATAAGGAAGCACCAATGTCAGTTGGGAGGCACAAGGAGTGAGAGGAGAGCATGGAGGGGCAAAGGCTTTTACTTGGGTTTTTCCAGAGAAAGAAGAGAGAAGTAGAAGAGGTTTAGGATTGGGTAGTTTGAGTAATTTTGGAAGGCTCTGGGCTGTAGGGGTGGTCCCTAGTTGTCCAGTACTTGGCCCTGGGGTGATTTATGGCATAGGGATAGTGTCCTGGACTGTAGAAGCCTGACAAATGGAGGAGGGTGTGGTGTGGACTCAGGATTAGTTGGTTTGTATATCAAAGATGTGCTGCAGGCAAACAGTTTATCTCTAGAATTAGCTAATTCTAGGAGGGGCAGTCCTTCCCCCAGTGGCCTACAAGGGCCCCAAATGTCAAAACACCATAAATACAGAAAATTAAAAACATAATTAATATACATGGTGTTGTGGGGGTGGGTGTTTTGGTATTAGAGTGATTAGTATATACCTTTGCAGTTACTACATCATGAGTTTTCCCAGAGGCAATAAATATAGAACTGAGTATCCTCCCATAACCGTGGAATATTTCCCTTCCAGGCAGTCCATTTGCAGGATCTTCTGGTCTCAATGTACCAAAAGACAGTGTTTTTAAAGGAAAAGAAAGCCAACCAACAAAAGTAGTTGGGCAAACTACAGGAACACAAGGCCAAGCATACTAAAAGTGAGCTTTCCTCAATCTCCCAAAAGTCTCCAAGGTACCATCTGTTTCTGTCCTGCTCTGCACAGCCCAGTCTCCCGACTGGGGTGATTCTGGATTCAGCTCTGAAGTGCATGGGATTGAAGCTCCCACCATCAGACTGGCAGATTTAGCAATGACTGTCCCTTCCCTATATCCTGGTTTTCCAGTTCTTGTGCATTCTGCCTCTTGTGGAAATTCCTCATTGCAGAACACTTGCTACGTGCCAGGCAATGAGAGAATCTGGGTATAAACATCATCTTATTTAAAAGATATTAGGAAATTGACTCAAGCATATATGGAAATTTCATGTAAAAGTAGCATCTCAAATCATCGATCTCAGTGAAGATGGCACTTCAAGTGACTTTTAAGTAAATGGTACATGCAGCAACAACTGTAAAACTATAAAATAAGATCCATACCTCACACCATACATGAGAATAAACTAAAAAAGGGGAGGGGATTTAAATGTAAAAAATGAATCCATACAAATACTAGAAGGAAACATGTCTAAATTCCTCTTTATCCATGAGCAGGGAAAGGTTTTATAACTATGGCTCAAAATCCAGTGAAAACAAAAGACTGACAAATTGGACTATACAGAAGGAAATAATCTTGCACAACAAAACACACTAAAAATAAAGTAAAAGGACAATTGTTAAACTGGAAGAAAATATTTGTAGCACATATCACAAAAGGCTAGTTTCCTAAATATGAAGAACCCTGAAAAATTGAGGAACAAAGGACCGAAAATCTGGTAGAAAAATGGGGGAACGGCATGAATAGATAATTCACAAATATATATATATAATATACTATATATATAATAACATATATATCATATGTTAGAGGATGTATATATATACATCCTCTAACATATGAAAAGAAGTCCAACTCACTCAAAATTAGAGAAATGCAAATTAAAACAACACCGAGGTACCATTTCTCACCTATCAGATTGATGAAAATTCAACAGTATAAGAACAAATTTTATTTGTGAGACTACAGAGAAACAAACACTCTCAAACATTGCTGGGGGGAATGCACATGGGTACAATTCTTACAGGGGAGAATTTGCCAATAGCTAACAAAACTAACATGCACTTACCTTTTGACCTAGCAATCCTACTTCTAAGAATTAAGCATAAAGACACCCCTGCAACAATATACATATGTGGCACGTTTTTACTGCAGCATTGTTATTTCAAAATATTGAAAAAGTCCTAATGCCCACACATAGGAAAATGTTTGAATAAGCAGTGATATAGCCACATGATGGAGTTCTAATGCCACTGTAATAAAAGGACAAGAAAGCTCTCTATGAACTGACATGGGTGACTTCCAGGATATATCGTTAAGTGAGAAAAAGCAAATTGCAAAAGAGTTTCTATAGTACGTTATCCTTCGTGTAGGAAAGAATAGGATATAAGAAAATTTACATGCATCTGCTCATTTGTCCAAAAAGAAATACAGAAATAATAAACCAGAAATGAATGAGCTTACTTCCCTATAGGGGTGGGCGGGAATGGGGTGAAAAGAAAGGAGGTGAGAACAGTGTATACTAGGGCTGATCAAATACGTGCATATATTTTAGATAAGGAGTGTCAGCTTTCTCACTTCTGGAGAGAGGAGTTAAAAATAAGAAGGTTAGAATGAGCCCTGTGCTGTTAGATTGGAATTAGAAGTATCAGTATGAACTCATGGTGTCTAAGATAGACGGAGAGGTGCAAAAATTAGTGGGCAAAAGTATAATGATAAATAGGCTATGTGTACAGTCTCAAAGTATCTCTCCACAAGATTCTTATTAATTACAAATGGAAAAATAGCAGCTTTAGGGTGGATCAACCTGGCAGACATCCCCTTAACCAAACGATCAAAGTTAATATCACCAATAATGAGACACATAGATATCATGAACCCCCAAATATGATGTACTGAGAAGCGCACACATACTTCTGTGGTATTCTTGCTGGAAAAGAATAAACTCAATATATTCATAAGAAAACATGAGATAAACTCACATTGAAGGACAATCTGCAAAAGAACTGATGAGTACTTTTCAAAAGTGTCAAGGGCATGAAAAACAAAGAGAGACTGAGGAACTGTCTTAGATTAGAGCGGGATCTTGAATTAGATCCCCAAACAGAAAAAGGACATTAGTAAGACAACTGGTGAAATTTGAATAAGGTCTATAAATTAGTTAATAATATTGCATCAATGTTAATTTCCTGGTTTTGAAGTTTTACTACCATTATGTAAGGCGTTAACTTTTGGTGAAGTTGGACCAAGTGAACTCTATGTACTATTTTTGCAACTTTTTTGCAAGTCTAAAATTATTTCAAAATAAAATCATTTTTTAGACTTTCTGCCTGAGCTAACACCAAATTCATTAAGGGCTCCTCAGGTTATCTTTCATGTGGAAGGTCAAAAACTGGATTGCAGCTTGGAGGTCTAAAGACCCCAAGACCTTGCTCCCTCAGGATCCCAAAGCAAGGTTGGTAAAAGAGGCAGCTAACTCCAAAGCGAGGGCAAGAGGGCCTTCCAGTCTCTGGATGAGACTGAAGAGAAGAGCAGATCCACAGGACATTAATGAAGCGTCTTTTTATGACTGAGGAGAAGCTACATCAAAGACCCAAACTAATCTTAGGAATCAATCAAAAAAGATAACAGGGGCTTCAGTTATCCAAGATAACACAACAGATATGGAAATTTAAGCAATCCAATTTTCCAGTTAGACAAAGAAGTTCAGATTCTGACCTCTTCCCAGAAGTAAGACTAAGTGCAGTGGCAAGAAACTGGGCAGAACCAAAAGGACCAAAAAATAGTGGAAATTCTACACAGGAGCCCTAAGAGGAACAGAGAAATTTCTTTCCTACTCAGCTCATTCTCCTCCCAGGAAGGGAAAGAACAAATGAGGAAAGAAGAGAAGTTTTGGAGTTGTTCATTGGTCTCTAATCTGCTGACCCCTTACTGACCTTGCATTTCTTGTCAGGAAAATCCCTTTCCCTTTAACTTTACAATCTGCCACCTTAAGTTCAAGATCCTCCATTTAACATCTAAAGCTCTCCCTAGCATGGTCCTAACCTTTCTTTCCAGTCATGTTTACTTCTGAGGCATAGATCTTAGTGGTGAAGTAATGGATGTTAACTAAACTTACTGTGGCAATCATTTCACAATATATACATATATCAAATCACTATGTCGTACACCTTAAACTAATACAATGTTATACGTCAATTATATTTCAATAAAACTGGAAAAAGAAAGAAAAAGGAAGAAGGAAGGGAGGAAGGAAGAAGGGAAAAAAACCCCACACGCTTTGGAGCCCAACAGATCTGGTTTGAATCCCTGTTCTGCCATCTCTTAGCAGGTGACCAAGTTACTTAATTTCTGTGAGCCTAAGTCTCCTGATCTGTACAGTAGGGACCACACTGCCTATAACTAATGTAATTGTGGGTGGCAATTAAACAACAGAATGCATGCAAAGCACTTAACGCTATGTGTGGCACAGAGTAATCACTGAATACATGGACACTATTACTAGCCCTAAATGGATGCTGTGATTTCTCACCTTGTTACATTTACTCAAGCTGTTCTTGCCTCCTGGAATGCCTCTGCCTGTAGACATTCTACCCATTGTTCAAAGTCAGGCTCCAAGGCCACCTTCTCAAGAAGTCTCTCCTTTTGTTCCACCAGGACATGTTCTATCTCTGCTTCACACTTGCAGTTCCTATGTACTCCTCCCCTGGCACCTCCTCCACACTGATTAGTGTACCTGGGCACTGCCCAGAGCTGAGCCTGCACCTAGCAGGTGCTCTATAACTATTTACTGAATTAAATCCATGTAGTGCCCAGATGTTACATGATTTCCTGGAATTTTTTTGTAAGAATTCCAAGTACCTGAGCAATAACTCAATTAATTCCAGATGCCAAAGTTTCTGCTAACAATCTCAACTCAGTGCCAAAAACACATGACCAAGAACTGAATCAGGGCGTGAGAAAGCACAGAGCAGAGGATGGTGGGGAAGAACTCTGCTGACATTTATTGCCAATGATAATGTGATAACGTTGACCTCTGAGATGTGCCTGTGTCATATATGTGTTTTGTTGGCCTGCTATTGTCATTTTCTGTCTGTCCAGCTTCTTTTCTTAGGGATTTGCAACAAAATGGTAACTAGGGAAAGTTTGAAAAGTAGTTCACAAGCAAATATCTTAAACATAATACAAATGCTTTTTAGATGGGTGGAAAAGATGAAATTTGCCTACTGGAAGGGTATAAAGGAATAACTCTGATGCCCCTCTTAGCCCTGGTGTCTCTTGCTCTGCCTGCCTCCAAACACCAACAAATAACGCCTAGGGAAAGAAAAGAGTGAAACACTACCCACTTACCCAACTCTTCCCTGAAAGGCAAAGGTGTCTGATTGAAGGTAGAGTTCTTAGGGTTTGGATGCTGACAGGTGTGCACGACCCGTGCTGTCTCAGTGGGCTCTCATTATACAGTCACAAAAGAGCAAAAAGAACTGCCTCGCTGAAGAAGGAAGAAGAGAGATTTTCACCAGCTCTGTGGAGATGCATTAGCAAATTACAGACAAAACAAAACCCTTGCAGATTACCTTGCCTTCTTATTCCTGACTTGGGAATGTTTACTGGCATGTCAGTATATCACTTTCCATCATTAATGACTCAGAGGGAGTTTGAAGGTCATGGAAAACCAAGCAAATGATCAGTTCAAGTGGAGTCAAAATAAGCAGGCTGCCTTTAATATTTTGGTAGTGAAATGAATAATGCTCAATTACCTTCAAGTCACTCATCGTTAAAGTTAACACAGGAAATGTGGTCCACTGCAGTGGAATATATTGACACACATTAGGTTGTCATAAAAATGGGACAAAACAGCTATTGTCCTTTTTTGGTTGGTTGGTTTGTTTGTTTTTTGAGGAAGATTAGCCCTGAGCTAACTACTGCCAGTCCTCCTCTTTTTGCTGAGGAAGCCTGGCCCTGAGCTAACATCCGTGCCCATCTTCCCCTACTTTATATGTGGGATGCCTACCACAGCGTGGCGTGCGAAGTGGTGCCATGTCCGCACCCGGGATCCGAACTGGCGAACCCCGGGCCGCCGAGAAGCGGAATGTGCGAACTTAACCACTGTGCCACTGGGTCGGCCCCAACAGCTATTGTCTTGATTGGAAGCAATCCTAGCCCCATGTTCCAGCCTCTAAATTCCCTCCCTCCCTCTCTTTTTCTCTTCCTTCCTGGTGCAGACATTTAGTGAATACCTACCATGTACAAAGCCCTGTGACAAGTACTACTGGGAATACAGAAACGAATAATATTGTGTCCTCAGGTAGTTCATAAGCTTAACAGGAAAGGTAAGACTGTAAAAAAGCAGAAATGAGCCACTTGGGGTTCCTACAAAATAGCATATACACTGCAGACACTGGCTCCCTCCAAAGGACTCTATCCTGGAGATGCTACCAAAGTAAGAGGAAGGTTGATGGGTCTGAGAAATTAAAGGAACACTTACGAGAGGCTTCAGGGGAAGTCCACCCATTTATATTTATTGTAAGTGTTGTTTTATTGGACTTATTTCAAAGAAAGTCTCTGTGTGATAAACTTTCTGAGACCTTGAATGCCTGAGAATATTTCATTCTTACATTTAAATTATATTTAGCTGGGTATAAAATTCTAGGTTCCAAGTTTTTTCCCCCAATACTTCAAAAATCAGCATTCCTCTGTCTTCTTGTATTTTGAGTACTGGGATGTAAATATGGTTTTGTTCCTTTGTGGGTGATTTGTTTTTTCTTGCTGGGAAGTCTTCTTTTTGTCTTTGATATTTTTAAATTTTACTACTATGTGTCTAAATATAGGTTTTATCTTATATATCCTGTTTAGCAAACTCTGAATCCTTTTAAACTGAGGTCACCCATATTCCACTAAGACTGGGGAATTCTTGGTCTTTTTTCTTCAAATAATTCCCCTTCACTTGCTTTTTTCTCTCCTTCTTGGGCTCTTATTATACTGATTTGACACTTCTCCTTCCATCTTCTATGTCTCTAAAGTTTTTTTCATATTTTCCTATTAATTATCCCTTTCTGATGCCTTCTGGGAAAGTTGTTCAACCTGGTATTTCAGCTCATTAATTCATTCTTCATCTGTATCCATCTTGTTATTAACCTTCCCCACATCAAGTTCTTTGCTTCAACTCATATTTTTTTTTTTTAAAGATTTTATTTTTTCCTTTTTCTCCCCAAAGCCCCCCGGTACATAGTTGTATATTCTTCGTTGTGGGTCCTTCTAGTTGTGGCATCTGGGACACCGCCTCAGCGTGGTTTGATGAGCAGTGCCATGTCCACGCCCAGGATTCGAACCAACGAAACACTGGGCCGCCTGCAGCGGAGCGCGTGAACTTAACCACTCAGCCACGGGGCCAGCCCCTCAACTCATATTTTTCATACTTGATATTTCTGAATGATTCTTCTTTTTAACTATTTATTCCTACTTGATGTTATCAATATGCTACCTTAGCTCTTCAATGATATTCTAGTTTGTTTTAAATTATTGTTTTGACTAGTTCATTAAGTTTGCTCTGTTTGGTAAGGTCTAAGTTTATTGCCTTTCTTTTGGAATAGTTGCACTCCTCATAAGACATGTTATTTAAGAGGACCAATGCTCAGTAACTTCTAAGGTTACCACAGCAGTTTTGTGATTGAGCAGACCACCTTGGTTATAACTTTTAATCAGATTTCTCAGAGTAATGTTAGTGACTCTACTCTCATTCTATCAGGTTTAGGTTGTACATTTACCCTTCCAGAGGTTTATTCACCCATCAAAGAGACAAACTTGCAATTATGGTATCACCAAGTGGTAGTGACTGCTATGGTTGCACAGCTTGAAGTGTTAGTATCAGGTCTATAGGTGTGAGTGAAAACAGCACTTGCCTGGAAATTGGTAGAACTAAGCTCCAACTACAGCTCTATTACATAACAGCTGTGTGATCTTGGACGCATCACCTAACTCTCTAGGCTTCAGTTTCCTCATTTGTAAAATTATGGTAGAATTACATCATCTCCAATGTCCCTTCAAGGTATACAAGTTTATCATTCAGTATCATAAAGAGATACCACTCCAAAAAAAAATCAGTATTCTATGTAGAGGAGTCTATTGTTTTAGAACAAACAAAAAGGTAAATAAATTTACTTTTCTGTGGAAGCCATGCAGTCTCATACAGAACAATGGAGAAAAGAAGAAAGGCTCTATGCAAACGGTCCAATTTGTAACTTATTATGCAAGAAAGCTCAGTTTCTAACCATTTCCTTTGTTAATCTTACTCCTAACTATAGGCTGCCTCAGGGCATTTTCACCGCTTTCACCAATCTGTCCCTGTTTAGTTTTAGCTGTTAAGTCTATAGATTCCCAGTGCTAAATACTAGATTAAAAGGTCCTCACTAAGAGTTCCAATATCTCAGCTAGCTCTTGTGCTCCCAGCTTAATCTTCTCTCTTGTCGTCCTCAGTAATCAGCCTTTGCATAGTTCCCAAGTCTCAGCCCCTTTCTCTAATTCCCATTATTTTTCTCTCCTTCTTGAATCAGAGTTTTTGAGCTGCCTTTTATGCTAGAGGCATATGATGTCATTGTGTCTACCCCCAGCTGTTCTTAATTTTCTTTCAGCTCAGCTCTCTTGAAGGACTCTCAGCAGGCCCAAAGACATAGCCCTCCCTTCTAGGGTGCAGATGAAAAGCTGGGGTGGAGGGGGATAAAGGGCAGTTCACCACCCCATAATGACTAATCCTAGCAAAATAAAGGGCAGGGCCCTTTTAATAAACAGAGCACTCCAGGAAGAGGGTGGAGCCACCTGAATAAGCCCCAAGTTCTGATGAGACAAGTGTGCTCTTGGAAGCTGTCATAGCAACAGGAGTTTGCTATCCAGGATGTCGACTATCTTTACCTAAGGCAGTTCTCTAAAACCGGAGCATCACTCTCTGAGGCCATCATTGCTTCTCACTGTCCTGAAGCACCTGACTCTAACCAAGGGCTGGCCTTCTGTGTTTAGAAAGAGAGTTAAAATGGATTGTGAGGGTCTCTAGACAAATTTAGCTCTCCCCTCCACAGATGCCCAGTGTTTTGTGGTGTTGCAGAAAAAGCTCTGATACCCCAATCCACATGACTCATGATTCTTATTGGATTCACGTTCCAACATTCAGAGGCACTGCTTGAAAAATAAGGATGCAATGATGCTTTAAGTAAAGGAATGACATTCTGAGGTGGAAATTCTTACTATATAATGGCACCTGGCTAGAGCAGATAGGACAGTGCCCATGCTAGTAACTTTGGAATGAGTTTCCCACTGGGATAGTGGTAGAAACAATTTTTTTGCCTCATCCTTTTTAGGCCAGGAATCAGTCGAGAACAAATCCCTCCAGAGCAGGGCGATTTTGATGAAGGAAGGGCAGGTTACAGAGTAGGAGATTACAGTGGAAACCCATAGGCAGGACCTAATGGATGAGCTAGCATACTGGTTCTCAGCCCTGGCTACACATTAGAATATCCTGGGGGGGAGGGTACTTTTAAAGTTTATTTTGAAATAATTTTAAAATTACAGAAAAGTTGCAAAAACAGCAGCACAGACAGCCGCTGCACACACTTTATTGAGCATTCTCCACGTCAAAATCTTATGTAACCATGGCAGAGTTATCAAAACTAAGAAATTAACCTTGGTGCAATACAATTAACTAAACTATAGATTTTATTTGGATTTCACCAGCTTTTCTATTATTGTCCATTTTCTGTTCCAGGATCAAATTCAGGATGCCACATTACATTTAGTAGTCATGTCTCTTTAGTCTCCTCTAATCTAAGACATTTCATTAGTTCTTCCATGTCTTTCATGATTGTGATACTTTGAAGAGCACTGATCAGTTATCCTGTATAATGTGCCCACAAGTTTTTCTACTAATGTCCTTTTTCCGTTCCAGGATTGAATCCAGGATTCTATGTTGTATTTAGTCATCACATGTTCCTAGCTGCCTCCAATCTATGCCTCCAATCTGAATGTTTCCTTATTTTTCATGACCTTGACAATTTTAAAGATTACTTATCAAGTACTTTGTAGAATGTCCTCCAATTTGGGTTTCTCTGATGTTTTCTCATGATCAAATTGGGATTATGTATTTTGGAGAAGGACAGCACAGAGGTGAAGTGCCTTTCTCGTCACGCAGTTTCAGGAGGCACATGATATCAAAATGACATACTAGTGATGTCAGCCATGATCACTTGGTTAAGAAGATTTCTTCCAGATTTCTCCACTGTAAAGCTACTATTTTTTAAAACTATTATGTTGATATAATTGTAGATTCACATGAGGTTGCAAATGTGATACAGAGAGGTCTTGTGTATCCTTCACCCAGTTTCCCCCAATGGTACATGTGTATATTATTGTAACCACCACTGCAATTCAGAAACAGAACAATTCTATCACTACAATGATCTTCTTCATGCTATCTCTTTAACGTTACAACCCACCTGCCAACATCCCTAACACTTGGACACCACCAATCTGTTCTCCAACTCTTTAATTTTATCATTTTTGAGAACATTATACAAATAGGATCAATTAGTATGTGACCTTTTGAGATTGGCTTTTTTCACTCAACATAATGCCCATGATATCCATCCAAGTTGTATGCATCCGTAGTTCATTCTTTTTATTGTTGAGTTCCATGGTATGGATGTACCATAGTTTATCCAATCGTTTACCTATTGAGAGACATTCGGGTTCTTTCCAGTTTTCGGTTCTTGTAAATTGCTCTACTATGAACATTCATGTATAGGTTTTATTTACGGATGGATGTTTTCATTTCTCTGGGATACATGCCCAGGAGCACGACTGCTGAGTTGTATGGTAAGTTTATGCCTAGTTTTGTAAGAAACCACTAAACCACCTTCCAGAGTAGCTGTTCCATTTTACTTTTCCACCAGCAGTGCATGACCAATCCAGCTTCTCCACATCCTCAGCAGCATTTACTATTATAACTATTCTTATTTATCTGCTTGAATAGATATATAGTTATATCACATCATAGTATTAATTTGCATTTCTATAATGGCTAGTGATGTTGAACACCTTTTCATGTGCCTGTCATCTACATATCCTCTTCAGTAAAATGTCTGTTGCTGTTTTTTGCTTATTTTCTAATTGGATTTTTTTTGGTTCTGTTCAGTTTTGAGAGTTCTTTATTCTTTGTCAGATATGCACTTTGGTTTTCTCCCAGTCTATAGCTTGTATTTTAATCCTCTTTAACAGTTCTTTCACAGAGAAAAAATTTTTAACTTTGATAAGTTCCAATGTATCATTTTTTTTTCCTTTTATGGATCATGTTTTTGGTGGTAAGTCTAAGAAATCTTTGCCTAGCCCTAGATACCAAAAGATTTTCTTCTATATTTGTTTTCTGAAAGATTTATAGTTTTACATTTTGCAAACATACATGATCCATTTTGGGATAGTGTCTGTATAAGTTGTGAGGTTTAGGTCATGGTTCTTTTTTTTTGCCTATGGATGTTCGTTCAATTGGTCCCACAGCATTTATGAAAAGGCTATCCTTCCTTCATTAAATTGCTTTTGAAACTTTGTCAAAAATCAGACATATTTGTGTGAGTCTATTTCTGAATTCTTTATTATTCTGTTACAACGACCTGTGTGTCTACCCCTCTGCCAAACCACACTGTCTTGATTAATGCAGCCATATAATAAGTCTTGAAACCAGGTAGACATTCCTTTCATTTTATTCTTCTTTTTCAAAATTGTTTAGCTATTCTAGGACTTGTGCCTTTTCATATAAATTTGGAAATAGTCTTCCGATTTCAGTTCCGAGAAGAGCTTATAAGTCATCACTCCCATCCTTACAAGAAAAACTGGGAAAACTGAAAAACTCAATGATGTTTCTTGGACCCATCAGAGAAGTGAGGTTTCAGGGCAAACCCCGCCCCTCCCCCCCCCCCCCCCCCCAAAATCTGGAGAGTCAAGAACATCCAGAGAAATACAGTTGCAATTTACTTACTTGGAGAAGAAACCTCTGGAATCATAAACTGGTAGGAACACAAAAGTGGTAATTTTGACAAATTGCTGGTGGCTTATTATGGACTTCTATGACAGTGACAAACTTCTGAGGACTGCAGACACAGAAGCATCCCCAAAATTTCAGGAAATCCACTAAATTCTCACAGTAAAGATCTGAATTAGATCCTCTTGCAGCTCTGGCAGGGGGAGGGTATGAGAAATCATTGTGAAATATGCCTAAAGCTTGCTCCATAACTCTACAGCGGAAAAGACTGACAGCACCTTATCCTAACTAGGGAAGGGCATTCCTCCCACTCTAGCCAATTGCAGAAAACAAAAGACAAAGAAAATATCTTCAGAGAAGACAGAGTGGTGGGGGCAAACACCTTATGAAGAAACAAACATAAGAATCACATCAGACTTCTTGCCAGAAACCAAGAAAACAAGAAGAGAGCAGACTGACGTATTTTAAGTTTTGATATAAAAAAAACACCAACCCAGATTCTATATCCAGCAAAATTATCCTTCAGAAGTGAAAGAGAAACAAAGTCATTCTCAGGAAAAAACTGAGGGAAAGGAAAATGGACTTGTCCTGTACAAAGTGTTAAAAGAAGTTTTTCAGGGGAAAGGAAAATGATAGAGGTCAGAAACTCGGATCTACATAAAGAGTCAGAGAAGGGATAAATGAAGGTCAATTAAAATATTTTCTTTTTCTAATTCTTAATGATATAAAAGATAACTGTTTCAAGTAATAATAGGAACAATATACTCGTTGATTGTAGCATATGAATAAGTGACAACAATGGCACTAGGGATGGGAGGGAAGATTCAATAATTACCTGTTATAAGGTATAACCTGCTCTACATGTAAAGCGGTACAGTGTTATTTGAAGATGGACTCAGTTAAAAACGTTTATTGCCAACTCTAAGGCAGTGACTAAAAATTTTAAAAGAGGTGTAATTGATATTCTAAGAGAGGAGACAAAATGGAATCACATAAAATCTCAGTTAAAACCAGAGAAGGCAGGAAAAAGTGGGGGAGTAATTTTCTTTGCTCTAAAGTCTACTAAATCTGATATTAATATAGCCACTCTCACTTTCTTTTTGAATAATAATTGCGTTGCATGTCTTTTTCTACTTTTACTTTCAACGTACTTATATATTAACTAGGAAATGTAAACAGTAAATGGTAAAACTACTATATTTTCCTTTCCATACTTTGTTAGTACTGAATTACTAAGTCCAGCCCACACTCAATGGAGGGGAATTAATCTCCACCTCCTAGACGGAGGAGTGTCAAAGAATTTGTGGACACATGTTAAAACCACCATTGTAACTAATAAATATTTTGGGGGTAATACTTTGAAGCTATGCAAATATCTTGCCCTCCAAAATTATTACTAGGCCTAGTTCTTTTTATTTGAAAATGGTGTTTAGAAAAAAGACGTGGTTCTATATGAGCGCACCTCCACTTGAATATTGCTGCTTCTAGGTCCTGTCAGTGGACAGAGCTAGGAAAGACATGAATGTAAAATAACCTGTGTATACACACATATCAATATTTATTTCTGTATCTATTTATTTTTACATGTATATATATATATATATTTATATATTTTTATATGGATATCTCCAACTCTAATCTAGTACCACAGGGTTTATTCTAGCTTTCCCTCCTTGATTATTTGTAATTTCTTTCTGTGACAGACTCCCTAAGGTGTCTTTAAAAATACAGATGCCTGGAGCCCTATCCAATACCAATTAAGTTGGATGTATCCATATGTTTTAAATATACATCCAGGTAGGACTGGATGCATAATTTGTGGGGCCCAGTGCAAAATGAAAAAGGGGGGGGTCCTCTTGTTGAAGAAGCAAGGGAAAAACATCATTAAAGGTACCAAAATATATTTTTCCTCTCTTCCGCAGTTTCTCATTCAACTTGTCATGGTGTTTTCTATTTGCTATTCAATGTCATTCTAAGTCAAGGAAAAGTAAAACTTTAAATTATTAACATGCATTTTACTGTTCATGTTTATATTGTGCAATATCAGTTTTAAATAAAAATATCAGAGCATTTAACTCATATGAAGAATCACCAAAATTACACAATTTGTATTTTATGCCTCATCCCTGGAAGGTGCCTTGAGCTACCTAGAAGAGATGAATACAAGCCAGACTCAGGAAAGTTTGAAGGAGGAAGAGAAGGTCATCCACATAGGGAGTAGGCCCAAAGGACAGTGTCTAGGGCACAGGAATACTCATGGAGCAAGTGCAGACCCTTAAAGGCACCTGGGAACCCCACCTCATGACTTGTGTCATGTGTATGTGCTTGGGCCTGACAACTGTTGCATCCCCGCTTCCACCAGTTGCTGGACTGACATTCTATGCCTAGTCAGAAGGCAGGGAAATTGAGCCAGGCAGCTCCCTTCCCATGAGGCTGCCACCCCTACCGACAGCATATAGGCATCTCCCAAGGGTATTACAACCTGTCCACAAAGATGCATTAGGTACCTGGATCACGGATGGGTAAGAGGCTCACCTCCACTGAGTTACCCACTGATTGTGCCTGGTGCTGTAAGCCAGATGCTAGGATGGTCATTGCCATGTCTCAGCTTTAGAGGCTTCAGGGTGCATGCACCTGACCTTGAAACTCCCTACATCCAGGTTCCCACTGGGGATGGATGGACACGCGCAAGTGGGTGGGTAAGAGGGGTCTAGGGTACAAGGAATCAATAGAGTGGCAGTCAAGAACCCATCTTGAAGATATAAGGAGGTAGTGGGAGATGGAACCATATGTGAATTGAGGTTCCAAGCCCCCAGTACATGCTCTACTGTCCTACTGGACTTAACTTAGAAAACACAGTTTCAAAGATAAAATTATAGAGAATGTCGGGGCTGGCCCCATGGCCGAGTGGTTAAGTTTGCGTGCTCCGCTGCAGGCGGCCCAGTGTTTCATTGGTTCGAATCCTGGGCGCGGACATGACACTGCTCATCAAACCACGCTGAGGCAGCGTCCTGCATGTCACAACTAGAAGGACCCACAATGAAGAAAATACAACTATGTACCGGGGGAGCTTTGAAGAGAAAAAGGAAAAAAATAAAACCTTAAATAAATTATAGAGAATTTCAAATGGCAACCACAGAGCATTAAACCCCCAGCATAGGGCCCCCTTCTGAGCATGAGACTCTGTGTAACTGCACTGGTCACACGTCTAAGATGTCCCTGCCCCCTGATGAGTCTAATGTGAATTGAGAACTAGTGAGCTAGATACTCTAAGAGTTGGTGGTCAAGGTGTTCTTGCTCAAACCAACTCCTAGGCTACCAGAGCCCCCACAGAAAACCATGGATGGAGATACTGACCCAACAGTAGCTGAAAGGAGACCAGACTGGGTGTCACTGCCTGAAACTGTCATTGTAGAGACCAGAGTATGGAAGCACGGAGGTCAAGCCTTCAGTATTATTTATTTTATTTTATTTCACTTTTTAAAGATCTAATTGGCTTTATTAGTGAAACTGGTAAACAGTTAGCCATTGATGATTTGGTAGCTAGTAACTAAAGTTGTTTTTTTGCAATTACTAATTATAGCTTTTAGTTGTTTACCCACCCATTGTTAACTGCGCTGCTTAGGCAATATACCATCCGACTCCCACTAGGTTCCTACAGATAACAATTCCGTGGCACCTGAGTCACCATTGTAACAGTTGTTTGAGCTGTTTTTCAGGAATTAGGACCCCTCATCCAGTTCAGGCTGGTTGAGACCACCAACCCATCAACCGGGCCTGCACAGGTGCCTAATAAATGACATTTTGATATCAAGAGGCTAAAAAATCCACCCTCAGATCATGCTAAGGTCACTATCTTGTGAACAAGTGTCCTATTAAGAGGCTCGCACAGATCATCCATTACCTCACCTCTCATCATCTATCTCCACACTTCAGGCCACCTTACCCCACTACCCCATAAATATTCCTGAGTCCCCATTTTTGAGGAGGTGGATTTGAAACTCCTTCTCTCACATCCTCACTTGGCTGCCTTGTGATTAAAACCCTCTCTCTGCTGCAACCTTGTCTCAGTGTTTGGTTTTCTGGGCGACGGGTGAAAACGAGCAGGTTTGGTTAACATTAGGTGACACATGAATTGAGCAGCATTCCAAGGTGCTCCAAAGGGTTGTACAAAATGGAAGGTTTTTATAGGAAGAAGAGTGGAGCAAGGGAGTTATTAGCAAAAGAAAAGAAAGGATTATTTTTGGGCCACTTTGTGGGGAGAAGGGACTGGCAAGGGTTTATCATGCAGATTGCCTCTTCTTCCCCCAGGGGATGAAAAGGGCCTACATGACAGATTACCTTACTGGTGCTTGACCAGAAAATTCCAGACTGGTTGATTAAGATTACATTTCTGGGAGAGGTTGAAACTGCAATTAGATCAGGTACTAGGTTTAGGTTTGGAATCATGGGCTTTAGCAAAAGTGACGCCATTTTGGGCCTGTGGTTTTCTGTTTAACAATTTCCCCTTTTGATCAGATTCTCAGTCTAAGTGAGAGATATGATCAAAATTTAAGGCATTAGCACTACTCTCAGCTACTGCTCTGCAGCTCTGTTGATCCTTGGTGTGACATGTTTTTGCTTTAGCCCCGTGACATTCACAGGTCAAGGTTCCAGATTTACAAATTTTCCCTCAGTCATTCTCTTCATTTCTTTTCCAACTGACATTCCAGTCTTAGGGAGATCACTTGTCAAGCCCTCAGTTTTAAAGAGAGTCTCTCATTCCTCTCTCTCTCGGAGCCCATAGCCCTGCCTCAGTGACTGCTGGTTGCATGTTGTGCTGCCAGGCCCAAAGAGAGGGGTTTTAAGATACAGGTCATACACACCTAAGCAAATTGCATGTGCCAGCTAAGTCATGGAGGCCACCTCTCTCAGCTCCTTCTATTCTCACCTATTTTGCCCATCAGCAGGCCAGGTTCTTACCAAGGATCTCTGAGGCTGCTCCAGGCAGCCATCTGGGCCTGGGTCTAGTGTTTATCAGCTGAATTCCGGAGTCAGAATGCACAAATCCTCTCACTTCTAGCCACTCAACACAATACAAGCTCCTCAAGGGGCTTCTATCCCTTTTATTCAACCTTGATTTTTTTTAGAACCTTTAGCCTCTGTCAACTTCTGTACTTGGCACATAGCAAACACTCACTCAATGTCTGTAGCCTGACTAATTTGCTTGTTTTTGGCCCGTTCATGGTTCAGTCATTATATTCTCTCCCCTAACTTCCACCGCCTTTCTTGGCTCCTTACTCAGGTAGAACTCCTTCTACCTCCTAGCATTCTCTTTATAACTTTTCTCCAGTACCCTAATGCCGCTTTCATGACACCAAAGTAACTGCACCTACACTGCAGGGGAAAAAGAAACAGAATGAGAACTTACACATATTGGGGGATTTATCACAGGTCCCTTCTGACATTTTAGCCCTGAAAGTCAGTCCCATATGGAAAATGGACAAGGGCAGTGTCAAGAACTAGAGCTTTGGAATTTGAATCCTAAATCTGCCTCTTACCATGTTGCTGTGTAAGAGGCAACATGTTGCTTGGACAAGTTACTTAACATCTTTGTTATCTACATTCACTCTCTATCCTGCTTTCCTCCCCAGGAAACTAACTGGTATAGATTATATCAACAGGTTTCACTAGCCTCTGGCTTATGGTTGGGTTTGGCCAGAAAGGGACTCTGGCCAGTGATTAAAGATTAGGAGAATAGCGTAGCTTCCTCCCTGTGGAGTCACCATGTGGGGAGTTAGCCATGTCCCTTGACCAAACACCATTGCTCGTCTCAAGGCTACCTGCTTTAGACGTCTCTCCTTCTAGATGTTCTCTTTCTAAACTCTCCTTTCTTCATCCCTTTGGGCCTGAGTGGTAGTGGTGGAGCAACAGCCCCAATATACTAGCCCCAGGGTATTTCACTAGCCCTTGTGGCGTCCCTATACCCTGCCTACACCTTGTAAAGAGTCCCTTTACTAAACTCTCCTCAACTACCCTAATTTGAGTGTGCCATGATTCCTGTTAAGCTCCTGAGTAATACAGAGCCTCACTTCCCTTGACTTTAAAATGGGGAAAGCAATATCTATATCACAGGATTGTGTCAGAATTTAAAAGAGGCAAGTTATATGAAAGCATCCAGCAGTATCTGGCACAAGATAGATGCTGAATTAGCTCCCTTTTCACTTTCCCTTCTTCAAAAGCTATTTTTGTTTTTGGGTTTGAGTCCTGGCATTGCCACTTATGAGCTAAATAATTTTCAACAAGTTGTTTCACCACTCTGAACAGTAGTTTCCACATTTTTGAAATGGAGTTAATTTAACAAATTAATCCTATCAATATTAACTAAGATTCTACTATGTCCTAAGAACCATTCTGAACAGTGAGTAAAGACTACCTGTCTTGCCTACTTCACAGTAACTGTAAAGATAAAAAAGGCAATGAGTCTGTAAATATCACAAACTACCAAAACTCACCCAAGATGAAACAGATAAACTGAACAGTTCTATAAGTATTAGAGAAATTGAATTTGTAGTTTAAACTTTCTGAAAAAATCGTGAGGCCCAGATGACTTCACTAGCAAATTCTATATATTATTTAAAGGAGAAATAATATAGTTCTACATAATATCTTCTAAAAAATAGAAAAGGAGAAAATGTTTCCCAACTTAGTTAATGAGGCAAACCTAATACTGATACCAAAATCAGACAAAAACAGTTCCAAACAATCAAATTACAGACCAATATCCCTCATGAATATAGACATAGAAACCCTCAACAAATATTATCAATCAAATACAGCAACATATAAGGAAATAATATACCACAATCAAGTGGGTTTTATCATGGAATTACAAGATTGGTTCAATCAATGTAATCCATTATTAACACTCTAAAGAAGAAAAACTACATGATTGTATCAATTCATACAGAGAAAGCATTTGAGAAAAGTCAACATAAATCAGTGATAAAAATTCTCAGCAAATAGGAATAGAAGGAAACTTCCTCAATCTGATAAAGAGTGTCTCCCAAAAACCTACAGATAATATCATACTTAATGGCAAATGACTAAATGCTTTCTCCCTAAGACCAGGAACAATGCAAAACATCCTTTCTCATCACCAATTCAACATCATACTGAAGTCTTAGTCAATGTAATAAGACAAGAAAAATTTTAAAAAGGCATAAATATTGGAAAGGAATAAATAAAATTCTATCTGCAGGCAACATAACTGTCCAGACAGAAAATCACAAGGAATCCACCAAAAATATTCCTAGAAATAATAAGTGAGTTTACTAAGGTGGTAGGATACAAGGTCAACATATAAAAATCGATCATACTCCCAATGTACCACTGGAAGCCCAAATAAAAAAATATACATATACCATTTACAGTAACTCAAACAAAATGAAATACTTCGGTGTAAATCTAACAAAATATGTACAGACTCTGTATGCTGAAAACCATAAAACACTGATGAAAGAAATAAAAAAAGATCTAAATATACAGAGAGATATACCGTGTTCATGGATTAAAAGAAACAACGTAGTAAATATGCCACTTCTTCCCAAACTCATCTACAGATTTAATGTAATTCCAATCAATATCCCAACAGAACTCTTTTTGTATTTTCAGATAAGTGGATTGTAAAATTTATTTGGAAAGCAAAGGAGCTAAAAGAGCTAAACGATTGTGAAAAAGAATAAATTTGAAGGAATAAGACTATCTGATTTTAAGACTTAGTGTAAATCTATACTAATCAAGACAGTGTGATATTGGCAAAGGCAAGGAGCCAAAGATCAATGAAATAGAACAGAGTCCACAAACAGACTCACACAAATATGGTCAATTGATTTATGACAATTGCAAAAGCAATTCAATGGAGAAAAGGTAGTATTTTCAACAAATGGATCTAAAACAATTTTACACCCACATGCCAAAAATATAACCTTGAACTAAACCTCATACCTTATACAAAAATTAACTCAAGGCAGATAATAGATCCAACTGTAAAACATAAAACTATAAAGCTTTTAGGGAAAAAAACATACAAGAAAATGTTCATGACCTTGGGTTAGGTAAAGAGTTCTTAGATATGATAGCAAAAGCATGATCTATAAAAAAGAAGTTGTAAATTGGACTTCATGAAAATTTACAAGTTTTGCTCTGTGAAAAACCCTGTTAAGAGAATGAAAAGATACGCTACAGATTGGGAGAAAGTATTTTCAAACCACATATCTGACAAAGGACTTGTATCTAACACATAAAGAACTCTCAAAAGTCAACTCTTCATCCTCTTAACTATAAGATCATTCTGATTCAACCTGCCCTCATGGAGCATGTGCTCTGGGCTAGACCTAGTGCTGAATACTTCCACACCCAATGTCTCATTGAATCCTTATACTAACCCTTAGGGGTAGGTAGTCATTATTATCTCCATTTTAGGATGAGAAAACTGAGGCACCAGTGGTAAACACAGAAAAAATAATAAGCTCAATGGAAAACTCGATAGCAAGGCATTTCAATCTTTTTTTTTTTTTTGAGGAAGATTAGCCCTGAGCTAACATCTGCTGCCAATCCTCCTCTTTTTGCTGAGGAAGACTGGCCCTGAGCTAACATCCGTGCCCACGTTTCTCTACTTTATATGTGGGACGCCTGCCACAGCATGGCTTGCTTAGTGGTGCCATGTCTGCACCCCGGATCCAAACCGGGGAACCCCAGGCCACTGAAGAGGAATGGGCGAACTTAACTGCTGCACCACCAGGCCGGCCCCAGGCATTTCAATCTTAATCCTGGATTACACCATTGTGATTTCTCATTATGAGGTCATGTTATGGTTCATGGAATTAGTAAGAGTTTTTAGAAAGAAGAAAAGTTTTCACCGGAATAAGTGGTAGGGGTATTAGGGGTACTAGGTAGGGGAAACCTGGTCATCTGAATCAAGCCCAAATTAGGGGTATTTGCCCAAGTTGTTGGCTTCCATGCCTGCAAGATATAGCAGGAGAGACTTCAGATGATTAAAAGAAAGACTTCCTGGCTGAGCAGGAGCCTCCATTTTTTCAACATATTGATTGGGGAGCTCATGGAGTCTTTGCCTGCAGGAGAGGGGGTATTCTCAAGAGTTTCTTTCAGATTAAGAAATAAGAGAAAATTGGGAAAGTAAAACAGAAAAGTGGAGGAAAGATATCCAAAATGCCATTTCTTCTGCTTTAGCAAGGTCCGTTCAACCTGTTATCATGTCTTCCCTCTTACCTCCTTTCTAATTTCACTATTTAGATCACAGATCAAGTATTTAGCTTCATTACTTTCATTAAGACATGATCATTAGTGTGAATCACAGGGTCAAAAAGCCCAAGTGCCTTTTGGGAAATCCAACTTGACCAGGTTTTTCTTCCTTAGCCTCATACTATGAACAGCGATGTGGTAATTTGTCTCTCAAGGATCATCAACCACACTGAACCTTTTAAACACCTATCAAAACTGGTGTTGATGAATGGAAATATTGTCTTCAATTTTAAATAGATCTTATGGCATAAATAATCCAATATCATACATCATTCTAGTAACTAGAGGCCAAGCCAAAATGGGTTACACAAATGTAAGGAAGGTCCCTGTGTTAGGGAGAGTTTGAACCACATCTCATTCAGTGTAAAGGTTTTCCATTTGAAAGGAGTAGATTTAAAACAGGCTCTTTGCAATTCATTGGGGGCTTTCCGAAAGGTGGAAAACTTTAAACAGGCATACTTTATTCTAAAACCCCTTGTTGGACACCTGTATACATACAAAGATGACAACCAATAGCAAGAATAAAGGTTTTAACTCATTTTCACAGTACATTTTCCTTAATATGCCTCCAATCATCACTGCTCTACCTCTGGAATTCCAAGCTCAACTTGTATCTAAGCACTATCAAAGGAAAACGAGATAATAAAATTACTAGTGTGTTGCAAGGTGATTAAATTTACATAATAACTCTGGATTTGATTAAATGCCAGATCTCTCCTCTGAAAAAATTACTTGTAGAGGCATTAAATCTTACAGCCACACACACTTCACTGCGTTTATGCTTTATCCACAGAAGCTCAAGTTTATCTTAGCTGAGATTACTGCCATCCCTTTGCTGGAACACAGCATGCAGGTAATGCCTGGAAGCTTATTTAGTAGAGTGGCAGGGATTTATGCAGATGATTTGCAGAATAAATATCAAAAAAAATGTCAGAGAGACAGTCATTGTGTTCATCTAGAGTAAAGACCATACCACAGGCTCAGAGACGGACTTTTCTACTCTATCAAAAATGAAATGGCTTCTTAAAATGCCATCCAAATACTTTCTCCCAAAATGTAAGGTTTTTCTCCCACTAACAAACTCTAAGGAGCTCACCGGGCTTGCCCTTCCAGGAACAACCTGGCAAGGAATCAGGCCATGGTGTGCCAGATTTGGAAGCCATTCTTGTCAAGTAGGTAAGTAACAATGCACATTCTCTCATCCTAAATATTATCCCAGACTAGGATGGCATAGTGGGGTATTTTCTCATTGCTCAGTTGCTGCATGGCCCTGGATGGCAGTCTTAGAAATAAAAACATTCACACAAATGAGTCAAAAACCTATGCATTATAGTCATGACAGGCACCAAAGCAAAAGGCACCATGATACAGCTTCCAGAATACCTGTCATACCTATTGAAAAGGATTACACATCAAAAGTGCTCTTAAACATCATTTGCCCCTAGACCAAGCAGTTGGAAAGGGGCTGGTACCAGCTCAGAAAGGAATAGATGTCTTACCACTTTCCAATGGAACATTAAGAAAAAATAAACAAATGGAATTACATCAGACTAAAAAGCTTCTGTACAGCAAAGGAAACCATCCACAAAATGAAAAGACAACCCACCAAGAGGAGAAAATATTTGCAAATCTTACACTCAACAAGGGGTTAATATCCAAAATAGATAAAGAACTCATACAACTCAACAACAAAAAAACAACCAACCTGATCAAAAAATGGGCAGAGGACATGAACAGACATTTTTCCAAAGAAGATATACAGATGGACAACAGGCACATGAAAAGACGTTCAACATCACTATTAGGGAAATGCAAATCAAACTATAATGATATATCACCTTACACCCATCAGAATGGCTACTATTAACAAGATAAGAAATAACAAGTGTTGGAGAGGATGTGGAGAAAAGGGAACCCTCATACATTGCTGGTGGGAATGCAAACTGGTGCAGCCACTATGGAAAACAGTACAGAGATTTCTCAAAAAATTAAAAATAGAAATACTATATGATCCAGCTATTCTACTTCTGGGTATTTATTCAAATAACATGAAGACACTAATTCAAAAAGATATATGCACCCCTATGTTCATCGCATCATTATTCACCATAGCCAAGACTTGAAAGCAACTCAAATGCCCATCAATGGACGAATGGATAAAAAGGATGTGGTGTGTGTGTGTGTGTGTGTGTGTGTGTGTGTGTGTATAGTACTCACACATAAAAAAAGATAAAATTGTCCCATTTGTGACAACATGGATGGAACTTGAGGATATTATGCTAAGTGAAATGTCAGATAGAAAAAGACAAATACCATATGATTTCACTCCTATGTGGAAGACAAAAACAACAACAAGCAAACACATAGACACAGAAAATAGATGGGTGGTTACCAGAGGAGAAGAGGAGAGGGAGGAAGGTGAAAGGGATAAGGGGCATATATGTATCGTAAAAACTAGACTATTGATAGTGAACACAATGCAGTCTATAGAGAAGTTGAAATGTAATAATGTACACAATGAAATTTACACAATGCTATAAACCAATGTGACCTCAATAAAATAATTGATAAAAAGAAAAAGAAAAAACGGAAAGTGACTGTAGCATCAACATGTCGTTGATTCACTTCAGTCAGGGAAAATCAATTACTTCTCTACCATAACTGATGTAAACTAGTCATTCCACACATTCCTAGCTTCAGTAGCAGGCAGAGTTTTGGCTGGGCAACTACAGAAATCTAACCTCGACCAAAGCTCTCGGTGTTGTTCAATGTTCTACGCATCCATCCCTTTCAAGGAATCCTACTGTTTGCTGTCAAACATGCATCAATCCTTTGATAGTCATTCACAAAGATTTAGAGGTAGCTATTCCACCTACAGCCTACCTACAGTGCACCGGCGCTGCATCCAGTGACAGTAAGACTCAAGCCAATGCATTATTGTTAAGTTGTAAATAGTTAACCACAACTGTGGCAGGCAGGTTGCCTCAGCAACCTAAAACAGCACTTTAGCATATGTCCAACTGACAGTACTTACAAAATAACCTTTTAAAAAGCGCCATTATTGGGCTATTTTTCAAGTGTGCTACAATCTGAATATAAAAAGACCACATTTCCACTTGCCAGCAAAAAGTAAGGACTATAAACTAGTGGATTAACATTTTCTAGGCATCTGTTATGCCCCTTAAAAATACGTGTGAGTGCAATAAATAGTTTTAAAGGACACAGGATGTCTTTTACTATGTTTTTAAAAATGTTATTATTTGTTAATTTTTCTAATAATTATTTGCAAGGCTAAAACTGAAATTTCTTTCCTTGAAAAACGTTTCTCTTTATCACCCTGGTTTATTATGGAAGAGTTGCTCTGAGTAATGAAACTGCCTTGTTCCATTTTTCTTTAAAAAAAATTCCCCAGGGAACTCAGGGAATTAAACCCATAAATTTAATTTCAATATCTGGGAAGTCGTGAGGACAATTATTAAGGCAGTCATTTATGAGTACCTAGGGGAAACCCAAGTGATAAACAGTAGTCAATGTGGATTCTTCAAACACAAATCATGCCAAACGAAGCTAATTCCTGTTCACAATAGGATGACAAGCCGAATGGTGAAAGAGGATGGAACAAAGTTAACATATCTTAGAGAGAGAAGCATCTGATATAATTTAATCTGACATTCTTACAGGAATACCAGAGAAAGACAATAAATAGAGAAACTTGATGGAACAGCTGGAACTGCTTTGGTATAAGCTCAAAGTGAGTGGAACTGATGACAGAGTAGGATAAATTTCAAATGCAATACCACCTAGATCATGAATAACCACTCTTGGGTTATATCAACTTGGATTGTAATCTTAGTCAATATAATCAAAGTACATGTAGTTACACATACTATTGGGGAGAGAAATAAATTAAATGCCTTGCTAATATATTGATGCTGTTTAAATCGATCCCATGTAGTGTTTTTTTTTTCAAAGACTGGCACCTGAGCTAACATCTGTTGCCAATCCTTTTTCTTCTGTTCTTCTCCCCAAAGCTCCCCAGTACATAGTCGTATATTCTAGTTGTAGGTCCTTCTGGTGGTGCTATGTGGGACGCCGCCTCAGCATGGTGCCATGTCCACACCCAAGATCCGATCCGGTGAAACCCTGGGTTGCCAAAGCAGAGTGTGTGAACTTAACCTCTCAGCCACAGGGCCAGCCCCGTGTAGCGTGTTTTTTAAAGTCTAGTATTTCTCATATAGATAGTCTTCATCAAATGAATATGAATGTAACTGGAAGGTATCTGTCTATACAAAAAGACCACTGAGAAAGACCCAGAAGCTGAGATGATAGGGAAGAGATTCTTATATGATTGGGGGCCGTGTGATAATCCAAGACTTATTTAGTCTACAAAGCAAGTCCAAACCCTTAGCCTAGTGTCAAGGCACTTCATAAACTGGGTCAGACTCACCTCTCTAGTTGTATTTTGTACTGCTCTCCACCTTACCAGACCAATCGCCATTCCCTGAGCTTTCACACCTGTAGGCTGCGTGTTTCCTCAGTCTAAACTCAATGTCTTCCTGTAATAGTCTCATCAAGTCTTGAAGACCAAGCTCAAAAGCTTCTTTCAAATATAATCTTTCCAGATTCCCTAATTAAATTTAATCTTTCACTCATTCAATACTCCCATAGCACCTTGTTTAAACTTTTGTATATACCTTTATTATTGTCTTCCCTGTATGAGAATTAACAGTGTACATACATGTTGATTTCCCTGCTAGACTGTGAACTCCTGGAGGGTGAGAGCCATGTCTCATTCATTCTTTATCTTTTTCACAGCAGGAATTCAACAAATATTTGTTGAATTGAATTGGATTGGAACTGGAATAAACACATCATCTAGACATTTATTACTGAGAATGTCCCACAGTTCCAGGGCAACTGCTAGTGGTTTGGCCCTTTCTAGATTTGCAGGTTTATTTTTCAGTGCTGCGAATAAAATAAAACAGAATAACTAAAAACCTGAAAATAACTAACTAAATAAATAAATACTCTTCAACCATTCACTTTCTACCAGACACTTAAGAAATAAAAGATATTTACTTGACATCTGGAATGACCTTTCTTTTAAACTCTGAGGGACTTAGAAATGCCCAGTTCAGTGACTGGGCCATGACCACATCCAGATTCTGAATCCCCAAAGCACGAAGGCAAGGCAGTTGGAGAATCAGGACTGGAGACAACCAAAAGAAGGAGACCAGGACAGAAATCAGCTCTTAGTTACTATGTACCTTTCCTTACATGTCTCATTCAGATAAACCTGAATTCAAAGAGGCAACACCCAGGGCAGGCAGTATTGATAGGGAAAATGGAGAACCCTGATCTGGAAAATAAAAGACCATTTCCCTCTTGTATACTGGTGGTTTGGGTCAAAGTAAGGTTTGCGAGCCTGTATCTCTAACTGAAGTGGAGCATTAAGAGATTAAATAAAAATGCCCAATAGCTACTGATTCCGTCTGAGGTCTTCTAACAGTACTGCACAGGAGGGACTGTGGGGCTTTATAATGTGGGAATCTCTTTTCAGCTTGAATTAGAAGCAGGAAGTGCTTCTTCCCACCCAAGATCCTTCCCATGGTTTAGCTTGTGAGAAAATGCTATTCCAGCATGAGAACTCAACGCCACCCTCGTGCACTGAGCCTGTCCTGCTGCACATACTCAGGGAGTGGCTGTTGCGGCTTGCCCTTAGAGGATCACAGGCTCACAGAAAGGCTAGGGCTGCTCTATAGAATTGGCTAGCCAAGAAACACTTGCTGACTTAAGGGAGGCAGTGCATGTTCTGGTTAAAAGCACAGGTTCTGGGGCAGATAAACCTGGGTTCAAATTCCAGCTCTTTTAACTACTATCTGTGTGACCTTGGGCAATGTCCTTAACATTTATGTGCCTCATCTGTCATTTGGGGAATAATTATGACATATCCCTCGTGAACTTGTTGTGAGGATTAGAGGAAATGAAGCACACAAGTTTGACATACAATAAATGCTCTAGTAAGGGTGAGCTAGAGTTAGCAGTTCTTTGAGGAAGAAGTCACATTACACATGGGCAAATGAAAACTAGTGAGGACAGAACATGTCCAAATAAGCAAGATCTTTATAGGTAATGAGGCCAGACCAGAAAATATAGGCTGAAGCTGAAGGAGAAAATTCTTATGAAAAGGAGAAAAGCAATCGTCACCAAGTGTTGGGACAAGCTCTGGAGACTAGTTTGGGAGCTCCCTTGAGAGTGGGCAAGATACATGGTGTGCAGGAAGAGAAACTGATCAAGCTAATTTTGATTTCTCTGAAGCATTTGCAAGCCAGTGGAATCCTTCAGGTGTCAGAATGCATAACTGGGTAATACCCCCAATATAGAGAAAAGTAAAGGAAACCTGAGGACAGTGAATGAAACTGAGGTCATACAATCCAAGTTGGTCACCTTTAGTGCCCTTTATAGAATACTCATCAAAACCTCAGGGCTTTCCTAAAGTTACGTTTCAACCATGCAGCCTTAAAGAAAATCAGCAAGACTTCATGTGCTGACATGGTAAGCATACCAAGATATACATGGAAGTGGATTTACACAACTGTTTTCAGCATGCTTCAATAAGTGTTTCCTGAAAAAGCATATATGTATGTGTATGTATGCACCTATGTCTATATATATTCATGAATTTACACATACATACACACACACTTTTATGTGCATAGAGAAGTTCTGGAAGGATACACAAGAAATTGCTACTGATGATTATGCTTAAGGAGTGAGACTAGGGACTTGAATGGGCTCTTCTTTTCATTTTATAGCCTTTTCTACTGTTTGTATTTTTACCATGAATATGTATTACTTTTATAATTTAAAAAGGAACAATAGCAGAAAAGAATGACTCTAAAAACTCAGAATATTGTCCACTACTTTGCATGGAGTAGAACTCAGCAATGCTTGAACGAGCGGATAAAAGTCACTCAATCAGGGCAGCCCAGTGGCACAGCGGTTAAGTTCGCATGTTCCGCTTCTCGGCGGCCCGGGATTCACCGGTTCGGATCCTGGGTGCGGACGTGACACCATTTGGCAAACGCCATGCTGTGGTAGGTGTCCCACGTATAAAGTAGTGGAAGATGGGCATGGATGTTAGCTCAGGGCCAGTCTTCCTCAGCAAAAAGAGGAGGATTGGCAGTAGTTAGTTCAGGGCTAATCTTCCTCAAAAAAAAAGAAAAAAAAAGTCACTCAATCACCCCATCAGTTGGTATATGAGAAAGGAGAAAAGGATATAAAAAGAAGAGAAAAGAAATAAAAGGGGAGAATACAGAGATCACAGAAGCAACCTGGAACAGTTTTCACTACTTGAAAAGAGAAAAAATAGAAGGAAAGTCACCAAAGGAAAGAGCTGATGAGTATCTTCCCCAACCCAGTGGTGCCTGTTGGCTAAGATTCCAATGCGATTCACAAATACTGTCTGCAGATCTATACGAGGGTGTAAACAGAAGGCTCTTTATGGAGATGATCAAAGATGTGCTGTGCTCCAAACAGGGAAAGCACAGAGCAGAGGTTAACATCCTCCTCCTGGCCGTGAAAGATGCTTTGCTATGAGGATGATCTCAGTGAGGAGCCCAGGAACTACATGGAAAGTGTAGTAAAACATCCTATATTGGTAATAATATATGCCATTTGCAGAACACTGGTTCCCAAATATGATAGTTTATTATGAAATGCCTTTTCACAAAGAACAGTAGAAATTAAAGGTAGAAAACCCTACTAGGTCATCCACTGTCTCCTAGAAGGCCTGATGCAGACTATATTCCACTATATAAATCCTAATGCTTTCAATGATGAATAAGGCGGGTTTACGCTAATAGATCCTACATGGAAAACACAGGCACAAAGCAGCAGTACTGAATGCAATGGAAAGGGAGGCACCTTTACTGATTCATCTTGATGCGTTCCAAAGTGATTATGAATTTCCAGCATGTTCTTTAATTTATATTTTTACAAAGAATTACAACTTCAATGTGGTATATACATACAATGGACTACTACTCAGCTATAAAAAAGATAACATTTTTCCGTTTACAACAACACGGATGAACCTTGAGGGCACTATGCTAAGTGAAATAAGTCAGACAGAAAAAGCCAAATAATGTATGATTTCACTCACATGCGGAAGATAAAAACAACAAGAACAAACAAACACAACAACAAACAAACACATAAATAAGAGAACAGATTGGTGGTTACCAGAGGGGAAGGGAGAGGGAAGAGAGCAATAGGGGTGAAAGGGCACATGTGTGTGGTGATGGATGGCAACTAGACTTTGGGCGGTGAACACGATGTACTCTACACAGAAATCGACATACAATGACGTGCATCTGAAATTTATAAAATGTTATAAACCGATGTGACTTCAATAAAAAAAGAAAAATATAATTGCAACTTCATTGAAAGTTTAACTGATGAAGCTATCAGAATCAAGTTAAAACAAATGAACACACTTTCATTGATGAATTCAATTTGGTATGCTCACGGGGGATAAGCAAATTCCTGAGCAAATATGGGGAGAAATAGGGAGCTCTGGTGTGGTAGCAATCAAACCGCGCCTTCATTTTGACAAGGGCAAACACTCTTTGGCCAAGGTGGGAAGGTGACTGGACCGAGTGCAGTGGCTTTCTTGCTATTAAAGAAGTCCACAGGAAAGCAAATTTGCTCTTTAATAAAACCCATTTCACTGATCTTCAATTTTGTGATTTGGCAGGAAAGGTCCCTATAAATACGTTTTGTATTTTATTTCACTATACTTTTCAGACTCTTCTATTTACCTTCCCTTCTATCCAGCTGTGAAAAATAGGACTCTTCCTAAGTTTGGGGCAATTACTCACCAAATGGCCCATAGGAAAACCACGACGGGAATCCAGATTTCTCTTTATCAAACAACCTTTCTCTTTCCTTCTTTCTTTTCTTCCTTATTTATTGTCTGGAGATCTGAATGCCAGGCCTGTCTGCGCCACCAACTTGCTATGCGGCCTGGGGAAGTGGCTCCTCCTCTGTCAGGCTCACTCTCCCCATCTGCACAATGAGAAGCTAGACCAAATGAGTACTAACTTTCAAGGGCATTGAGTCTGTTAAGTCTGAATGAAAGGACACTCAGAAGTCCTATATGACCCCATTATCACCCTCACAGAGCTAGAGGCCCTTTCTAGTTGGATCCCTACCCCTGGTGGAGGATGCCCAGCCTTCAGGACTCCCCTCAGGAGAGTAAAGCCTCTCTGACATAGAAGCGAGGGCCTTCCACCTAGGCTTTTGGTTAACCTCTCAGGGATCTGAGACATTTTGCCAACCAAGCTCTATGGTGCAATACATACTCATTTAGTAGACACTCAATTAATTCTTTGTGACTGACTGACAACTCTGATAAAAGAACTCCGAATGACAACTCACTCAAGGCTCTCCATGACCCTGCCATTGTCTCTGCTCTAAGCTACACTGCCATCTTCATGGTGTCTGTTTCTGTCAGGGTTCTCCAAAGAAACAGAACCTATAGGATAGATATAGAGAGATATGGATATAGATATTGATATGTATACACATACATATAATATATAGATATGCAGATAACACATATATATAAATACATATATACACATATATACATGTATATATATATATATCATTTATAGAGAGAGAGAGATAAAGAGAGAGAGAGGTTTAAGGAATTGGCTCACATAATTGGAGGGGCTGACAAGTCTGAAATTTGTAGTGTAGGCTAACAAGCTATAAAGTCAGGTAACAATTGATGTTACAGTCTTGAGTCCAAAATATGCAGGGCAGGCAAGGCAGACTGGAAATTCAGGAAGGGTTTCTATGTTACAGTCTTGAGGCTGAATTCCTTCTTCTTTGGGAAGCCTCAGTCTTTGATCTTAAGACCTTCCACCGATTGAACGAGGCCCACCCACATCATGGAAGGTAATTTACTTTACTCAGAATCAACTGGTTTAAATGTTAATCACATCTAAAAAAAATACCTTCACAGCAACCTCTAGACTAGTATTAGACCAAAAAACTGGGAACCATAGCCCAGTCAAGTTGACAGATAAAATTAATTATGATGGTGTCCAAATACGGCCTGCCTTTGCTGCCCACCTAGGCCGCTTACCATTCTCCTTTGAACTGCGTTCACCTTGTGCAGGGTGTCAGTAGGTACCCTCCAGAGCCAAAGCAGGGAGAAACATAACCCTAAATATTCCAGAATCTCAGAATTGGAGAGCTGGAAGAGTTCAGCGCCCAGCACTAAAAAAATGGAGAACATAAGATCCAGAGTCCCTTTAGAGACCTGCCCAAGATTGCATAATGATTTAATAATAGAGGCTGGGACTTAGGTTTCCTGATTCTCAGCCCAAGGTTCTTTCCACCAAACCCCAAAGATGACTATTCCAACACCCACGCAAATCTGAAGATAGCTTTATGATAGCCCAATTTCCATCCGCGCCTCGGACAATCAAGCTGATTTATCTCATTTGGTTTCAAAACACATTTATAGATGTAGATCCAGCGGGTAGGGAGACTTCAGCAGCCATCATATATAATGAATTAACTTTCCTTCCAAAGCCTGACTTACTTTGTAATTTGAAAAATAAAGGAAATACCTACAATATGCACCCCACCACGTGTGCTATATTTAGTAAATTTCAGTAGCATGTTAATCTCAAAATTCCAATATTTCTCCGTTGCTATAGTTATGGCATCTGGTTAAATCAGAGTTCAGCAGTTGTGGGCAATGCTAACACTAATCCCAGCCAACTTTGTGCTTTGTTTCTAATGCAGGAGGAGGAAAATGGGAGTAAAACAATCACTTTCTCTTCCACTCCCTCCCAGGAACAAAGCCCCTTAGATAGTCTGGGTTAGACAACATATTGACTCCCCAGTTAGCACCAATACAACTGGAGCAGTAAGTCCCAAGGTATTGACTTGAGGATACAAGCAGCTCCAGGTCCATCACTGGGAGTTACGTGTTCAGGATGTGCTAGTATGCCAAAGCTGTAATCTGCTCAACCAGAGAATTCTGATGCCTTGTATAGCTAGATGCTTGAATGTCAGTTTCTTTTACAAACATACCATTTGAGGATTACCTGGACAGGACAAAATGAGGGCTTTCAAACAGAGTCATCACTTTGGGCTACACAGCTTTCCAATTTTTTTTTTTTTTTTTTACTGAAGTATCGTTGACATACAATATTATATTAGCTTCAGGTGTACAACATAGTGATTCGACATTTATATACACTATGAAATGATCACCACGATAAATCTAGTAACCATCTGTCACCATACAAAGTTATTGCAATATTATTAACTGTATTCCCTATGCTGTCACAGCTTTCCATCTTTGAATTTTCATTTTGAACTCCTATTATTTGAGGACTTCTTTTACTTGCTTTTCAAGAGAAATTGTCTTAGACAGGCTTCTTAGGTCTACACACTGGGCCCATTAATGGGCTCTAACCTCTCTACACAGCCCTCTGTTTCCTTGACTCTGATTAGTGACTTGGTCTCCAAATATTATTCTGAATGTTTATGGGCCATCATAAATATACATGACAGATTATTTCCAAAGTTATGACAATAAAATCAATATTGGAGGGGCTGGCCTGGTGGCTCAGTGGTTAAGTGAGCATGTTCCACTTTGGCGGCCCGGGGTTCACTGGTTCGGATCCCAGGTGCAGACACGGCACCGCTTGGCAAGGCATGCTGTGGTAGGCGTCCCACATATAAAGTAGAGGAAGATGGGCATGGATGTTAGCTCAGGGCCAGTCTTCCTCAGCAAAAAAGAGGAGGATTGGCAGTAGATGTTAGCTGAGGGCTAATATTCCTCAAAAAAAAAAAAATTAAATAAATAAATAAAAATCAACATCGGATAAATTACAGCATGGTTTTGTAATGGCAGGCTAGCTTATAGGATTGGAATGTAGAGCTAGGCCCATTTTTTAAAAAGGCGTTTAGCAAGTTTTCTATAATCCTTCCCTCAAATGTGAATTTTCTCTTTAAATTTGATATGTTTTATGGGTACATGTTTTCTGGAAAATATGATCTATATCTGAGTTTAAACGGACTTTTCAAAAAATCATTCATACTCACCTACTGAGATTGTTTCATTGATGTCTAAGCAAATTGGTAATAAACACTTCCACGTAAAGAAGTTCTGATAATAGACTATAGCGCACCCCTGACAGAAGCATGTTCTCAAAATGGTCCTTCCTTTCCTTGACCATTTTAGAGTGTGATGCACTCCTGGTTGACCAACAGTCACTGGTTTCTGGTAAAATGACTGTAGAGCTTATGCACTGTGCTACGTTCATTTAGTCTGGGCTGGTAGACACAACTATGATAAGTGACTCTGCCTTCAAGCTTGAAGACTTTCATCTGGTCACATTGCCAAGTCCTCACAAGGCTCTGAAAATCCTTCACAGAGACAGAACAAGGCTTGGGGCATCTTCACACAATGCCAGTGGCTCATCTCAGTTACTGTAGTTTCCACCTGGAAGCCCTCAGGTTGAGAGGGACCTAGATTCATGGGAGGCCCACTACAATGATCTATAGGGAAACTATATAAATATGAAATCTGGAGACTGGCACTTCTTCTTTTTCAAATAAAAAATGTCCACAGATTGCATTCAGAGTGTGTTCTATGTCTCCAATACCCAGAATGTTAGCAACAGCTCCCCATTTCCAACTCTTGAAAACTCATGTATGCTACTTACATGCCAGAAGGAATTCTGCCATTCTGATTTTCTATTTATACTGTTGTTGCAATAATATCATTACATGGCATCAATGTTCCATCACACAATAATATGCATTATTGGCCAATGTTTCCATTCCTATTTCTAAATGTCTTCTTACTAGTCCCATGTTATTAAAACATTCAATGTACAAACTCCTTGCAATAATGGGGAATTATCCTCACTGATGTTCACATCAATTCAAAAGTCAAAATGACATGAACTGCTGTCTTTGGTGAATGTGGTAGGGGTGCTTAGGAGAGCAATTCAAGAATCTTAAAAACTTTCTCATATAATTCCACACCAGTTGAAATATATTTCAGAGTGAAATGTAATTTGTTGACAGTGATTAGAGAGAAGGTGGTACAAGGGTATTCTTTATTAGCTGGTTCTTGCTTGTGTCCTAAGTTAAGAAAACACGTAGTATAGGAGCAAAGCACTGAACTGGGACTCAGAAGACCTAGGTTAGTCTTTGCTCTGCCACTTACTAGCTGTGGAACATCGGGCATGTCCCTTATCTCTTTGAATCTCAATCTTCCCATCTGTAAAATGATGGACTTGGACCAGCTGATCTCTAAAGGCCTTCCCACTCCGGAGTCTGTGGTTTCCTAACATTTTCATTCTGAAAATAGTGGTGAGAGTCATCTCCAGTTTTCTGATATCCATGCTAATGGTATCACTACCAGCCCTAACTCATTCAAAGCTTAAGCTTCTGAATTGTGTTACCAAATTGGTCTTTATTACCTCATTCTCAAATACTTCCATATGATTCTTTTCCAAGTTGCTTTTAATTTGAAGTTCCTTATATATACCTCACGGAGCTTATCTAGACCAACAAAAAGTAACAAGAGAAGAAATTGACACATTTTATTCAATAGGAAGCCTTTTGTGCCCTCATAGATGACAGATGGATGGGAAACAATGTCATTTGATGACTAGCGGAAGGAACTTTAAATGTTTACCCTAGACAAGAGAAGACATGGCAGTATATGAAAGCTGCTTTGAGGTATGTGAAGAACTTTCCATTGGCAAAGGACTTGCCTTGGCCTGTGTGGCCCAAGAGAGTTTAATCTAGGGCCAAGTAGTAGAAGATACTAATTGAAAGATTTTGGTGCAGCTTAAAGAAGAACCTTCTAATAGAGCAATCTAAAGATGAAGTAAGCTGCCTTGAGATTTAATGGGCACTTTGTCATGGAGGTATTCAAAGAAGAGGCTAGCCTAGCACTTGTAGGAATGCAAATCAAAGGTATTTAGCCTAGGCTAGCTGATCTTTGACGACCATTCCAACTCTGAAATTCTATGGGCTCATTTCTACCTTTACTCTCCCTCCTCCATCTCTCATTTCCTCCACTTGCCCTCTCCACCCACCCCAAACAATCATCAGTCAGGCAGCTCATCTAAATGTACCCCTCCTCTCTATCCCCACTGTCCCTGTCCTAGTTCAAGCCCCTATCCTTTCTCATCTGGAAACAACGAAACAGCTGGTAACTGATATCCCAGCTTTCAGTAACTCTCCCTCCATCCAGTTTCCACATTGATGCCAGAATAATCTGAAATAAAAAATTGGTAACACTACTTCCATACTTAAAACTCTCCAGGGCCTTCCTATTATTCCATAGGAAAAAAAACTTCAAATTTCTTAGCATGGAATGTAAGTTTTTCAAAGCCTGTCTTTTGCCTATCTTTCCAGCTGCACACTCCATGCCTTGGTCAAAATGGACTGCTCATCATTGTCACTCCTCTCATATATTTTCCTCTGCTTAGAATGCCCTGCCCCCTCTTGTCCACCTGAAAAATGCCCATTCAACCTTGAAAGTATAGCCCAGTGTTCTGTAGGTTTTTATCACCTCTCCAGATAGCATTAGTTGCTCCTTTATCTGTGTGATGCTACCATTCTGTGGTGATGTATTTGGTGAACTGGGTATGCGGCCGTGTCTGGAAACACAGAATGCAAATGTGCCCTGAAAGAATTCCCAGTCTACTGGATTGAATCTCCAATGTGGCACTGCAGAGTTTGTAAACTATTTAGCTTCTTTAATAATACTTCTTTATGCTTTGGTCTCAATTCAATTTTTAGATGCTTAGAATGGAAAGGTTTTATTATTATGACTTTTTCTGAGAATTTTAAAACATTAGTTGCCACAGCATCCTGAGGAGAAAGATGTTGTTGTGAAGAAAAATGCAAATGGCTTGCTCATGGAATACAGTGAGTCAGTAGCGGATGAACAGGCATAATTTAATTTTGCAGGGTTAGACAATATAGAATGGAAATAGAAACTAGAAATGCTTTCGTCTTTCTGAGTGATGAATTCTACTTCTTCCTGTTCCAAATTAGGGTCTTACCAGGTCATGGTGGCAGGTTGAGAGCAGGTCAGAAGTAGAAAATGATGAAACCAAACCAGATAGCAGAGAGGGCTGGTCCAAGAGAAAGGAACAGAAAGCAAAAGGACACACAGACTGGTGGGCAGAGCCAGATGGGAAGCCCCAAGACCATGCAAACATCTACGTTCATGCTTATGTGTGTACAGACTCACTCTAGGGGGAACCACAAGAAGGTGACAGTAGGAGTTGCCTCTGGAGGAGGGAAATAGGGGACTAGGATCATCTAGGAGAGGTGGGCTTGCATTTCACTGAATACATTTATTTTATTTGCATGTTTATCATATGTGTCTTGTTTTACCAAAATAAAAAAAAGCTTACAAAAGGAGACGAGTCAGCAACTGTGAACAGTGAAAATGTTGAAGGAACAGCACAAGATACTCAAGGGCCAGAAAACCAGCAAGGCTGTCCTGACCTAAAGCAATAACACAGGCCAGAGGACAAGGAAAGGCCCCTGCCCTGGACGCTGACCCTGAGAGCAGTGCTGCCGAAATTGCAGGCTCCTGTATTTATTCCCTTCCTACCTTGTGGCAAATTAATTCTGAGCAAGCCTGATCTGGACAGCTACAGATGCAACTGAAAATATCTGGCTGGGCAGAAGTTGAGGCAGGGAGCAAACAGGGTTTTCTGGCAGTGTGATGGTTAATTTTATGTGTCAGATTGACTGGGCCATCAGATGACCAGATATCTGATTAAACATTATTTCTGAGTGTATCTGTGAGGGTGTTTCTGGAAGAGATTAGCATTTAAATTGGTAGACTGACTAAAGCAGACAGCCCTTTCCAGTGTGGGTGGGAGTCATCCAATCCATTGAGGGTCTGAATAGAACAAAATGGCAGAGGAAGGTAGAATTCGATCTCTGCATGACTGATTAAGCTGGGATGTCACTCTTCTGCCTCTGGCACTTCTGATTCTCAGGCCTTCAGACTCAGACTGGAATCTACACCATTGGTTTTCTGATTCTTAGGCCTTCAAACTATACCACCACTACACCACCAGCTTTACCAGGTCTCCAGCTTACAGATGGCAGATCGTGGAACTTCTCCTATTGGTTCCATTTCTGTGGAGAATCCTGACTAACATAGACTGCTTTGATAATTGAGTTCCTCAGTGCACATTAAACATATGTTCTTATAAAAGGTCTGATAAAACCTTCTAAAAGTCTATTACAACAATGGGCATTTAAATGGCGATGGCCACTTAAGCCCTATATGATGACTCAATCCCATCTTAGTGACAGATACATTATATGCCATGTGACCAAAGTCCAGAAGCTCTGGTAATGGTGTGGTCAAGGCCAGCCCTAGAAGCAAATCTAGGAAAATACCCTAAAGTAAATGACTTACTGAAGGGAAAGGCATCAATAATGTCTGCTTTCAATACAAAAACAATACATGATGATGGAACATGGGAGGGAACTATCATTTTCTCAGCAATTACATGACAGGCACTACATTTAGAACAATTCTACCAGGTCACGATTATTATCCTCATTTTTACAGATGAGAGAATTAGGCTCAGAGGGATAAAACTAGCAAGTAGAAGAGTCCCTTCAAAGTCAATTATGTCTGATTCCAAAGACTATGCCTTTTTTGTTCCAAGAAACTGGGATCTACAAATCCTATTATGTGCAGGGAAAGCCAATACTGGAAGGAGAGCCTACCAGAAAGGATCAATATAGCTGTCTGATAGGTCCATGAAAAGATGGTAGAAGGCAAGGTGTGTCTGCTTGGGACAGGTCTAGGTCACAGGGTCCCCAGTCAAGGGCTGCCACAAATTATTCCAAAGGATAGGACATGGGCAGCAGAAAACTGAGGTTCATCCATCAACAGGATCATAATAGCTGAAGCAAAGGTTAACAGGGGAGAAGACCAAACTTTGGGGTGAGACATCAGACTGACTCAGGGATGAGCAGAGGCATGCATCATGTGGCTTGCAGGAAAGGGGTTGGACTGGGCCCAGATGCTGGCTGTGCCCCCATTGTTCCTTAAAGAAGAGGATCATGGACCAGCCTTGTAAATCTTAGGGAAGCTCTAACAATAATAGAAATGACATTCTGCTCACATAACTTTATCCACATGTTCAACTAATGTACCAGTAACATTCACCCGTGCACTTAATAAACATTTATTGAGGTGGTATTATATCCCAGGCACCATGGCAACAACAAGAACAATAGCACAGTCCCTATCACTGCCTGTGTGGCTCAGAGTTGGGCATTTTTTGGAACACTCAATGCATTTGTGATGATTCTTTCAATATCTGCATTCACTGGGAGATCCACGTGTGTAGGGAGTGACTATATTGGTCTGAATCACCCCAGTATCTGTAGCTCCCTCAAAAAGGACCTGGTATATAGCTGACATTTCCATTCTAGGCATGTCTGCTGCATTAACAATACATCTCTGGGGGAGAGACAGCTGGAAAGTCAAGTATATCAAGGATTACAAAAAAAAAAAAACATGATAAGCATAGAAATGATGGAGATAAACCAGGGGTGGGAGTGGCTAAGGGAGTCCAGAGGAAGGCATCTAAATCCAATTGGGATGAGGGTGGTCAAGAGAAGCTTTCCAGGAAGAAGGGGTTCCTCACACTGAATTCTAAAGAATAAGGTGAAGCTGGCAAAATAAAGAGGAGGGGGAACTGTTCCAGTAGATGGAACAGCAATGACAACATTCTGACTGAACAAGCCTAAACAATTAGTCATCAACTGGCAAACCTTCAGTTCAATTAGTTTTTAACCAATCAGAATGACAGACACAGCTGTATGTGGACACAAGGCTGTGCACCGTGCCCTGTGAGTGTGTGCTAACCAGCAGAGTTGGTTGTTTCCTGGTGTGATGTGGAATGTTGAGCAAGAGGTGGGGGGGCATCAGAGGAACCCTCCAGGAGAACACAAAGGAACACTTCAGACCCTCTGCTGCTTAGTCATGAAAGGGTATTCACCATACAATTCAATAGGCTTTCTAGTCATTTCTTCAAGGTGGCCTGGGTCCCTGGATTATTTGTTGACCAGTTTGCTTCCTGCTTCAATGGCATATAATTTCCTCAAGGAGAGCAGCTTGGTCTGTCTGTGATGTTAAAAACATCTGCCAAGTCATTGCTATTTCTTTCACTGAGAGGTAGAATCTAATCACCTTCTCCTTGAACCTGTGTTGGCCCTTAGTGTCTTGTTTGACCAAGAGAATGCAGTATAAGTGACATTCTGGGACATCAAATGCTGGGCCACGCACTGGGGCCAGCCCTGTGGCTGAGTGGTTAAGTTTACGCACTCTGCTTTGGTGGCCCAGGGTTTCGCTGGTTTGGATCCTGGGCATGGACCTAGCATCGCTCATCAAGCCATGCTGAGGTGGCGTCCCACATGGCACAAATAGAAGGACCTACAACTAGAATATACAACTATGTACTGGAGGGCTTTGGGGAGAAGAACAAGGGGGAAAAAAAGATTGGCAACAGACATTAGCTCAGGCGCCAAAAAAACAGGCCATGCACCTCCCCTGGGTCACTAGAACACTGGCTCTTGGAGCCCTGAGTTGCCACATAAAAACTCCAATCACAGTGAGCTCACCATGCTGGTGAGGCCATGTGTAGGTGCTCTTGTTAGCAAGGGAAGTTAAGCCTGGCCTTCCAGCCATCCCTGCCAAGGCACTGGACATGTGAGAAAAGCTGTGATGGGCTCAGCAGACCAGCCCACCCTCCTGCCAAATGCCACTGAGTGATCCCTGTCAATGACAAGAATCACCTAGCTGAGCCCTGTCTAAATTCCTGAATTAAGGAATATTGTAAAATGGTTGTTGCATCAAGCCACTAAGTTTTAAGAGTGGTTTACTGCACAGCAATACATAAGAGGAACACTATGTTAGTCACCATTATACCTACTGCGCTAGCACTGTGTCTGGCACGTAGTTGACCTCTAGAATATATTCACTGACCAAAGGAATGAGGGTTAGAGAGAAGCTTAGGAGAGAGGGCTAGCAGAGAAAGATAAAGATGACTTACAAATGGCAGTTGTTATACGTTGAGCGAACTTCAGATAAGTGAGTATACTTTTCTAAATAATATGGTACGTACTCTGGGAAGTTAAGCAGAGCAGACACTTAAATTCTCCTGCGGGTGGGGGATCAGAAAGGAACAACTGAGTCTTTACCCCATGTTCCCTACCATAAAGTCCAGCTGTCCAGTGGCTTTCCCTTTATCCCAAGATCTTACGTTTTTCCAGCTCTCATGATATGGATCCAGTCCACTTATAACGAATATGCTTTTCCTTCTCTTCACTGTAAGATCTTTGCACTTTCCTGGAAGTGATTAACTTCAAAAAGACCAGCTAGAAACTGCGAGCAAGAGAATAATTACCAAAACAAATGCACTTCCAATTTTGGCTTCAGAACCAGACCCACCTTGCAAAGTATACACACAGACTATGCCTCCTAACAGAGATACACGGACTTTGATTCTAAACGTAACTAGGTTTTACTTCCCTCACCTTTAATTGCCTGAAGTTTAGACTGAAATTCAATCAGTAGACTATTGTTTTCTGCTTCCTGGGAAGCAAGTCACAGCTGAAAGGAGAGCTGGAGGAGAACTGGGTGGGGTTAGAAATCTGAATCTTGGTGTGACTCTTGTGAATTTTCTTTTCCATTTTACCCACCTCCTTCTGGCTCTGATGTTATCAGTAATTTCCCGAGACAGAGAAAACCCAGACTTCCTCAAAGAGTTCAACTACCTGCCTCAGCAAAACCCAAAATGGGGAGAGACTAGCTGCTTCATAGAAACTCTCCTCCTGTGTTTGTGTCCAAGGAAACGCACACAAAGGAAACACACTGGCAGGCCTCTTTCATTTCTGCCTTCCTCTAGTTGGCAAAGAAGCAAAGTCCATGGTGATCCTGGGCAGCCCATCGAAAGCCAGAATGGACAGGACACTCTTGCAGCCAATGAACAGCCAGCAAAGGAGAGAGAAAATCAAGCCACTCCTGATGTATTCAAAGGCATGGGCTAACCAGCACCAACGAAACAGATGATGAGCTGTGCAAAAGGTAGAGGAGAAAGCAGATTTACTTTAATTTTCTCATGAAGTCTAGAGTTTTGGTTGCTCAGTGTTAGTTTCTAAATAGCACAAATGTTAAAAGACCACATCTGGCTTTTAGTTCTAGCAGTGAACTTGAAGTCAAGAAACCTTGGCTCTAGTCCTGCTTACGCTATTGACTGACTGTGTTATCCCAGACCAGCCTCTTCCACTCTCTGGGCTTAAGTTCTCTCATCCGCAAAATGAAGAGCATGGACAGACAGTGTTTAAGGACTCTAAATGACAAATGCAGTCAAATATTCATTATCCAAGAGCATATTCTCATGAGTGTAGCTTCTCTGTGGGTCGCTTTGCCTTCAAACGTACAGACAGCACCTTCCCCGCTTATTTAACGCTTGGCTGCCATTTCAGTGTCTTGTTTACTTTCTATTCAGAAACATCCTCTGAAATCGACACACTGAACTACCTCCTGTGTTGTAAAGGAAGTCTTAGAGAGCAATGCTTACATCATTCTAAGAGAACTACCAGACAAGGGGACATACATCCAGATATAAGTACAAAAGCACAACCACTAAATAATAGGGACCTCATATTAAATGCTCACTATGTGCCAAGACTTTACGTGGATCATACTAATCCTTACAACAGAAATAAAGATACCAGCGACAGTTGTTCATGAGAGCCACACACTGTGCTGGACACTTTGAAATAAATGCTCTCTGATAGCAAACACTGCATAGCATTTACCACCTGCCAGGCCCTGTTCTAAGTGCTTCAAGTATACTAATTTCTTCAATACTCATACTGACTCCACACGAGAGGAGGTATTATTAACCTTGTGCTACAGATGAGGAAACCAAGGCACAGAAAGTTTAAGTAACTTGACCAAGGTCATACAAGTTGATAATTAACAGAGCTAGGAATCAAATCCAGAAAGTCTGATCCATACAACCCTTCAAGGAAGATGTCCTATGCGCATAGAGATGCTTTTAGCTGTGGATTAACTGACAAATTAACCTCAAAACTCCATTGGCTTAATACTACAACAGTTTACTTCTCACTCATGCTACATGTTCATTGCAAGTCGATGAGGGTCTATACTCTCCATAGTTACTTAGGGACCCCGACTGATGGAGGCTCCACCATAAGGATTGTTGCTAGTTGCCATGGCAGGGAGAAGAAAGCACACGGAGATTGCATACTTTCTTTTGTCTGCTTCAGCCCAGAAGTGACATAGGTAATTTTTCCTCACAGCTCATTGGCCAGACTTAATCACATGGCCCCACCTAACTACAAGAGGGCTTGGAAGTTAGTCTTTCATGTTTCCAGAAGGAGAGAAGCAGATGTTAGTAAACACTACTAATGTCTCCTACAAGTTGCAAGTATCCAAACATTCAACTAAAAGTTCAGCTCCATACCTAATGGAAAACAGCATTCTTTTAACAAAGAAGAAGGAAATGGCTTATTGGATAGGTAACTAACAGTGTCCGTCATATGCCCTCATATTAAGATGATGAACCTAAGACTTAGAGAGGTTTAGTAATGTACTCAAGATCACTCAGTAAGAAAGTGGTAGAGCCTAAATTTGAACCTCAATCTGACTCCAAGGTCTATACTCTTTTCACTCCAGCAAACTGCCTCCCAAAGAGAAAAAAAATTGTTTTCTGATCATCCACCACTCAGGATTATCCACAGTGGTCCAGAGAGTCAGAAGGAGAGAACTGGAGCTAGAGCTGGCTATTGACCACTGCTGCATCACATGGAAGTACAAATGTCAGAACTGGAAGGGGCTCTCAAACAAGAGACCAGATCACTCTTCACTGCCTCAGCACATTTCAGACACAGAAACTGTGGCCTGTCAAGTGCTTTGTCTAAAAGTACCTAGGCAATGATGAAATAGATGAGACAGTTCTACTATAGCATTTCCATCAGCCAGGGCCCTGGCAGGAAAGAGACAGCACATTCAAAAGTGTAACTGAAGGTGTGGGCAGGGTGAAGGGGACTAACAAGGGACAGTGCAGCAGGCCCAGACTAGTAGCAGGGAAAAGCCATTACTATCCTTAGGCCTGAAGTGGGAAGGAAAGCAGAACCTGGTAAAAGCTGAGGCTGTGGGAAGGGGCCACCCCAACAGAAGGTGTGGCATAAGGTAGAAGAGCACAATCACTGCCAAATATGACCAGGCAGAGAGGGAGCTGGAGAAATAAAGACCCAGACCTCTCTTTCCTCCCAACTCTCTGATCCTCCTCTATCCCCTACTGATACCTCCCATTGGCCAAATCCACTGGAAGCCAGAGGACAAGGGAGCCTGGGTGATGCAGTTCGTAGAAGTCAGTCTCTAGGGGCCCAGAGTAGGGTAGAGAGAAAGGTATAGAGGGGATCTGAGGTGGTAAACTGAGAATATCCCTTATAGCATCTTTCCTTTTTTCCACTGACTCATTCATTTATTCATTAACCATGCTCAGTGTCAGAAAGTGCTAAAAACATTTATTTTCCATCAACATTCAGGTTTTATCTTTAAAATTTAGCAATGAAGACATGTCACCTATCCAAGTATAATGCTATTTTTATTTAGAAGGGTATATTTTAAGGTCATGTTTAGTTCAGCACGAGGTAAAGAAAATCACATTTTAAAAATTCTTCCACAGCTTGACTTTTGGTTAAACATGGCAGATTGACCACATGTGATTATTTCTCTCTCTCCTGAAGCCCCATTAAAACAGTAAAAAATTAATACCCAAACAAATAAAAACAACAAAAGAGAGAAGAGAGAGGACAGAGAGGTATAAGTCCACTCAGACTAAGAGAGTAGGAAAGGAGACCTTAGTGGATGAGAACTGTCAAGAAATTTTTTCAAGATGGGAAGTGAGTGGAGGAAGCTATAACATATGTGCTTATAGAAGGATATGCCAAAGAAAAGTGAGCCAATTAGCCTCCAAAGAACCCTGGGAAGTTTCAGGACTTAGAAATACCAGGTACCATAGAAGTTAAGGGTAAGATACAGGAAAACAGGAATTGAAAGTCTGTATATGGAGGAGCAGGCTCCCATGTTTCCTTCAACCCATGCAGCTAGCCACTTAAACTGTTCCATTCACCCTTTTGGCCAGGAAACAAGAGATGTACTCTCTGAAGACACTGGATCAGACACACTCAGGACACTAGGAACATCTGGTATAGGAGAGGGTGGGGTGAGGAACATGACAGAAAATGGAAGTATTAAGTGAAAATCTACATAAGGAATGACAAGAATCCAGCCAGCCTGCTCCCAATCCCAAAACACCTATAGGCAGACTAATGGATTCTATCCTTGAATAAGTGAAGGTTACTAGAGAAAATTCCTCTATATACTGGCATTTGGATGTCCTCCAACAAAAAGTCACTCTCCAATGAAGCCCACTAGTTGACAGGCTCTGCCCTTCCATCCAACACTTCCAATCAGCTAGTGAGGGCTCTGCTCTTAAACATGAATAGAAAGCCAAGGATCACAAGACATTTGAGGAAAGCCTCTCACATGAGACAGGCCAAATAAAACTAACTGCAAAAGGGAACTCAGAGAAAAGAGAGATGATACAAAAAGAGCAGAAAACTTTACATATATTTACATATCAATATCTATATATGTATATATAGATATTTCAGAGAGATAAGAGAAAAAATTCTATCCATAAGAATGAACAAGACACTACGAAAAAGGAGGCAGAAAACAAGGAAACTGATGGACATTGAAAATATGATAGTCAACATGCAAAAAAGAGGAGTAGGAAAATTAAAATAGGGAAATTCCCAAAAGTAGAACTTAAAGACCAAGAGATGAAAAGATAAGAAAAGTAGAGGAACAATCAAGGAGGTCTAATTATCTAAATAGTTGAAATTTGAGAAAGAAAAAACAGAAGAGAGAAAATTATTAAAGTAGTAATATAAGAAAATTTCTTAGAAACTAAGGACATGAATTTCCACATTAAAAGGACCCAAGGCGGGCTGGCCCGATGGCATAGCGGTTAGGTTCACTCGCTCTACTTTGGTGGCTGGGGGTTCACAGGTTCAGATCCTGGGCACGGAGCTACACAAGCCATGCTGTGGTGGCATCCCATAAACAAAGTGGAGGAAGATTGGCACAGATGTTAGCTCATGGCCAATCTTCCCCAGTGGGGAAAAAAAAAAGAGAGAGAGAGAAGTGAGGCAAATATGGGAAAATGTTAACATCTTGTTAAATGGAAATGGTGGTTTGGGGGTAGTACGTGGGTATTTGTTATAAAAAAAAAAAAAAGGGCCCAAGGAAGGACCAGCAAAATGAACACATAAAGATCTACACCAACCCATATCATCATAAAATTTCTGAATAGTAGGGGTAAAAGAAAATACTAAGAGCTTCCAGAACAACAACAATAAAATCTTATACAGATGAATAGGAGTCAGATTGGCATCAGAATTTTAAATAACAACACTGAAAACTCGGAGACGATGGAGCAATGCCTTCAAAATTCTGGGGGGAAAATCAACCTATAATTTTATCTGCAGCCGAACTATATACTTCCTATGGTGAATTATACAATTTTGCCTGTAGGAAGATTATACTTCCATGCTCACTGACATCAGGCTTGGCCATAAGATTTGCTTTGGCCAATGGTAAATATGAACAGAAGTGACGCGTGCCACTTCTGAGCAGAAGCTTTGCGAGTCATCACTGGTTCTCTCAGTGTTCTTTTTCCTCTGCCATGTTAATTACTTTTCCAAGAAAGGGGTTTCTTCCTCAGCCTGGGTCTCAGAACAAGAAAGATCTAGAAAGAGCTCCAGCTGACCCATGAAGGACATAGGGCATGAGTAAGAAAGATAACTTGTTGTGTAAGCCATTGAGGTTTTAGAATCATTTACAAACACAGCATAACCTACTAAAAAGCTGACTAGTACATTTGCCATACACCTTTACTTATGAATCTATGAGAGCATGTGCTCCAACAAAACAAGTGAGTAAACCAAAAAAGAAGGAGGCATGGTACCCAGAAAACTAGAACTCTAACACAAGAAACTGGCAACAGGAAGTCCCAGGATAATACCTGTGCAGCTCAGTCTGAAGCAGGAAGCTGCAAGACTCCAGGAAAAAACAAAGTTTATAGATTACCTGATAGTTTTTAGTATGTAGAAAACAACACTGAGAACTACTTCACAAATCTGACAGACGTTGTGGAGAAAACAAGGAGTAAACACAAGAAAACAAGACAAAAACTTAGGCCATTTTTGACCCTGGGGAAAATAAAATATTATTTTAAAAAGGACATGTACACATAATGCATTGGCTTGGCAGTGGACAATATTTACAAAGCTATAATAATATAAACATTGAAAAAATATATGATTTACTTATATTAGGGCAATAGGGGAGGGAAAATGGAGGGGGCTATGTGGCATCCACTAGGGCTGTTCACAAATATTCCAGGGCATCTCCTTCCAAGCACTTGGTAGGACTGCACTTCCTGGCCCCCCTTCAGATTACGTGTAGCCATATGATTTTATTTGATCAATGAAACATGAGTGAAACTGACATATCATAACTGGGCAGAAGCTCTGAGGGCCAGTGTGCAATCATCCTATCATTTGCCCTTATTGAAGAGATCTTGGAATCAGGTGTTGCAATGGAGCTTCCATCAGCCTGGAGGACCAACATAAGCCAGAGGCTCCCTGTCCACCTAGGTTGAACATGTAGCATGAAGAAGAAATAATCTTTTATTGTGTAAAGACACTGGTAATTATGAGTGGTTTTTTTGCAGCATAAACTAGCCATGACTGACTGAAAATAGTCTATGAGACAGCTAGATTCTCATCTACCATTACAGGAAGTTAAAAAACAACATCTAAAATAATGAATCAAGTAATAGCAGTAAAAAACAGATTATAGGGCAGGCCCTGTGGCCAAGTGGTTAAGTTCATGCTCTCTGCTTCGGCAGCCCAGGGTTTTGCCGGTTGCAGATTCTGGGCGTGGACATGGTACTGCTCATCAGGCCATGCTGAGGCAGCGTCCCACACAGCACAACCAGAGGCACTCACAACTAGAATATGCGACTATGTACTGGGGCACTTTGGGGAGAAGAAGAAGAAGAAAAAAGAAGACTGGCAATAGTTGTTAGCTCAGGTGCCAATCTTTTAAAAAAAAACACATTATATAAAATATGAGGGTAAATACCAAAAGCAACAGCTAAAACAGTTAAAATGTGGTTGCTCCAGAGGAGCAGACTTAAGAGGGAACAGTGCTGGTCTGATTGTTTTTGTTGTCATTGTTGTTATAAGCCTGATTTTTAAAAACTATTTGTACTACTACAATGATAGGAATAATTTTAAACCATTCTATATATGCATATTCTAGAGGGGATCCAGTATAAGGAACAAGATACTGGTAGCAGCTGGGTTATAGTATGAATTTCCTCTCCAGTGCTCAGGATTTCTAATGAAGAAAAGAAAGCCCAGCCTACACTGTTTTCAATAGAGAAACTCAATTACCACCTGACCCTAAAGACAGCTTCCGCCAGATTAAACACTAACTCCAGACGTTTTGCTGGACTTTTACCTCCAGGATCATAATTGCAAAAGTAGCAATGATAAAAACAGTAGAAATGCATAAATTAAGAGAGTTTTCATACTAAGTAATCTCAGTATAAGATTATACAGTATAGTCTGTCAGGAGGACTTGGAGATTGTATTATAAAACCATCATGCTAAATTCAAGAAAGTGCGTGTTTCTCCAAGGATTGAGCAGAAAAGGGCTCCTCAGGAGCAGCTCTGTCACAATAGGACGCCTGCCGAAGTGAACCTTGACACTTCCTTCCAGGGATTTTTCTTTCTTAGAGAGTTTCTCGGCTCATGTTTGGAGGAATTTGTGCTGTGCTTCTTGAAAGGAGGAATATCTCCCACAACCCAATAGTGAACAAGGGAGAGCATCCTAGGAAGGGCCCATGCATAGAGATGAAGCAGCAAGCATAATGGCTCATGGTGAGGCCCATGTCATCAACCAGAAGAGCACTACCAAAACATCAGGAGAGAGAACCCCTAATGAAAGTGGCCACATCAACCCAACCTTGCTCCCTGTTATAACATGGCATCCATTTGGAAGATGCTGTGTTGGGAATGAGGATAGTACTTGTGGCTTTGGATCAGAGGGTAATGTTACACACACCTGAATCAGGGTATACTGAGAACAACAGTTCCTGACTATGGTGCCCAATGCATTCCTAAATGGCTTGATCTTTGGCTGCTCTTGCAAGCCTAGTCATTTGATCGTGGCTGCTTTGTGAAGTGGAATCACATAAATGAACCAAACTGGCCCTTCTTTTATATCTGAACTGGATGCAAGGTGTTCACACTTACTTTTAAATATGGGCATGTTAAATACAACATGTCTGGGACATGACAAGGTTTCAAGACAATAATGAAATCAAACAAAAATTTCTGACTGGTGGGTAGGTGCAAAACTATCCAGCTTTGCTATCCTTCCTTCACAGCCCCTCCTCCAGAACCAAATCTTCTCTCCCTTCCCTAAGCTAAAGACATACCACATACATATTAGACACTGGATGCTCTAATCTCTGACTCAGCAGTCCCTAGGGCTGAGGATCACTGTTTCAGCTTTAATACCTTCTTCTTCCACCTCTTGCTAAACTGAACAAACATTCTAAGAATGTCAACAGAATTGTTACCTTGTATCTAACATCTTGAGTTCAAGTGATCAACATCATCTTCTGAAAACTAAAAATATCAACTCCTCAAAAGCTGACACAAATCTACCTTCCAATCTTTTCTCCAGTAGTTTCCTGCCGACATCCGCACCATGCTCCACTATACTACATTACTTGGGATTCCCTGAGCAAACCATATATTTGCCTGCTCTCAACCTCTGCTCGTGCCAGTGCCTTCACCTGAAATTTTCTACCCAGTTTTAGAGTGTTACAGTTATTTGTTGGTGTGTCTCTCTCTTCCACTAGACTGTGAGACAATCCAAGAGCAGGGTCTGTACCTCTCTCATCTGTGCATTCCCAGCACAGCACCTAGCCCACAAGACGTACTCAATAAATGTGTGTTAAATTGATCTTAAAAGACACCACAAAGCATTTGCTGACTTCCTAAAGTAACAAATGTACGAATTGAAGCATACTACTCCACATGATGCTTCAAAATGGCCAATATCAAGGTTTATATACCCTATATATGAGCTAAAGAGCCTAAATAACTAACTTGAGATGATCTCAGATTCCATCTTAAAAAACAAAACAAAACAAAACACACGACTTCTCAGAATACTACTTAAGTGTGGCCAGAAAGCATGAGGAGCTCTCAGAAGTCTTCCAAATTCAGAACAAAAGCACAATGTAAGTTTTTTAGGGTCCTCCATGTGTTCTGAGCCTGGAGCAAACGGCTCTACTCGAGATAGGATTTTGTTTCTCACCCGGGCATTGAGAAATCAGAAACGTGGCAGGAGAACACAGCCATAGTTCTTAATTAACAGATCTGTGATACCCTTTGTGTTGAAACAAATGCAGAATAAGAGGAGATGAAACATACCCTCTCCCCTCAACACAAAATGGTAGCCCAGAGTCCAGGTGGTCCACAACAACACTGAAGGATGATCCAGGAGTCAACTAAAAGATCAAATGCCAACATTTACTACACTTGCAGGGCAGAAATGCTACAATAGCTCCCCCATACCCCCACGAATTGGTTTGAGGGTTTCAGCACAACAGATGCCATTAAGAACTTTTTTTTTTTTTTGAGGAAGATTAGCCCTGAGCTAACATCTGCTGCCAATCCTCCTCTTTTTGCTGAGGAAGACTGGCCCTGAGCTAACATCTGTGCCCATGTTCCTCTACTTTATATGTGGGACACCTGCCACAGCATGGCTTGCCAAACGGTGCCATGTCCGTACCCAGCATCCGAACTGGCGAACCCCGGGCCCCCAAAGCGGAGGATGCGAACTTAACCGCTGCACCCTGGGGCCAGCCCCAAGAACTTTTAAGTTAGATATGCTGTGGATAATCTACACATGATGAACTGGTTACTGTATAGATCAAATGCCACTGTACTTTAGATGTCACCCAAAAGTCTGCTGACGTGTACTTTTTAGACATAATTTTTACCCAAAAGTCTGGAGTTCTGAAAGAAAAATGACACTTGCAACCCTATATGGAAAGTGGTGGGAGGTAGGGATAAAAAAAGAAGTGTGGGAGACAGGAACAGTAGGTTGACAGCAGTCAACAACGATTTGTGTAATTGCACTTGTCTGGCCTTTCCAAAGACCTTGAAGTAAACCCAGCCGCCAGCTGACAGAAGCAGTAGCAATTCAAGTCTGTTTGCCAGAAGGCCAAGGACAAATTCTATGGGTAAAGAGTAAAACATCACCTTTGGGCTCTAAAGAGGGACCCGGGCTCAGTGTCTATTAAGAAAACAAAAAAGAGAAAACTATTTTTAAAAAGATACATGACAGGGCCTCTTTAATGGTCACAATATCGTGTGATGAAGGTGAAAGGTATTTGGAAAATAATCGATAACTTTCCTTAACAGCTTTTGGGGAAAATGGTGGTAATCCTTTTGTTGGCTCCTCCTCAGCCATGTATGGATGACATACGGCAGCTCTGAATTCCTCCAGATGACAATTCACCCTGGAGAGTCTATTTCACCCTGGACTACAGAGAAAAGAGAAAACTGTCAAAAAGCTAGAGCAGCCAGATTTTGCTAATAAATCTGGACAGTTAGCTGTTTGGTACTGCATAGCATTTTATTTCATAGGAGGCTGGCAAATCCCCTTGTGCCTTCTTCAGTTAATGCTTCCTAGAGAGAAGAGGCAGGAAGTGTGAGTGAGTTCAACCCTGAGTGAACTGTGAAATGCCCACAGCTTCCCATGAATGTGTAACTGACTTATGGGATAAAGTAGACTATTTTCCATATTTCGCAGCAAAATTTTTATAGTGATAGCGGGGATGCCAAAGATTTCAATGCCAGGAGAGCAGGAAAAGGAGAATGTACATAAATCAAGCAGAGTCAGAACTTGGAGGGCCACAGAGTTGCCCCCAAGGAGGCTGACTGGCCCTTCAAATACAAAGATCAAAAAACCATGACAAATGCAAGTTGGCCATTTCAGATGGCAATCTGGTTAGGAAATGGCAGCAGTGGCAGTACTAATCATTAGGCAGGTGGCAGCATGGTGTTTCCACAAAGTTTTATTTGGATTGTACCTTAGCTGGCAGCCAGGTAGAGAGACAGAGCCCAGCACTCCAGGAAAGGCCTAGCAAATCCTAGACTGAATATCAGAGCCTCAGCCAAGCAGGATAGCCTTTAGTGGGTTCCTGGAGCACATCCCAGCATCACCCATACCATAATGTAAAAAGGAAGGCTGCAGATTAATGAGCCCCCATGGGACTCAGGGGCTCTTCCCAGGGACAATTAATACTCGAGATACCAGACTAATTCCAGAAGTCATCTACTGGTACGTGCGTGGGAGAGGGGATTTCTATTATCCTGCAAAGTTTCAGGTACTGGAAGTTACCGAGTCTGCTGGCTGCTGATCTTTAGTACCTACCCGTGACTGGGGCTGGGGCAACCAGAGTCTGACAATCAGGTGGCAGGACTGGAATGCAGGATCTATCTTACCATTGTGCTCTGCCAAGAAGGTCATCAATCCACTGTGCAGGGTATCCAGTGCCATGTAAGGGAATGGAATTCAACCTTTGATTCAGTAACCTAGGGCATTAGCTCATATTATATCAATGTCTAAATGGTACTAGTAGATAAAATCTAGCATTAACATTCCAGTGTCAGTGGCCTCAGAGAGAGCTTCAACATATGTACCAGATGAATTCACTCTTAGATTTAGTTCCCTTTTCTCAGCAAACTCCTGCAACACCAAAGGAATAATTACTGCTTAGTGGAATACTGCAGAGTGCTAGCCAAAAAATAAAGTCACATCAATTTAAACCAGCAAATATGAACTTTGGGAAGAGAAAAGAATTCTCTTTCCAGAGACAATTGTCTCTTCAGAAATGTTTGCCAATATAAAATCCCCCTCCCCTGCCACTAAACAAAAAAACCGAGAATCACAGCAGAGCATCTGCACAGAAGGGGCTGGAAGGCATTGGGCAGAGTGGCAGAGATGGCTTTGTATGGAGCCTTGTGCACTGCTAAGGGGAGGACAACCTAAATCTAAAACTCATATGGAGCTGAAGGCACACTCACAAAGGAAAGATGGCAAATGGTAGGATGATCTTCATTTCTTCATGTTTGCCCCACTTGACAGATTACAAAGCACTTTCGTATTCATTATCTCACTAGAGCCATCCAACATCTCTGCAATGTAGGCAGGGCAAGGACTGTTAGATCTGTTTTACAGATGAAGAAGCTGAGGCGCGATTGCTGGAACAGCAATCTAAAAAACTTCACTTCAGACCTGCTTCTGTCCCACAACCACGGCATCATCAAGGTGGCGGTGGGCACAAAATGGCATACTTCATCCCTCCACTGGCCACCTCACCCCAACCACACCAGCCACTGCTCTTAATTCATCGAGGAAAACTGCCAGTATCCCAGGTTTGGAGGCAGCTACTCAAAGCCCTTCACACCCACATTCAAGTGTCTTCTGCCAGAGGCCAACAGTTGGTCTAGCTGAATGATCATTAGGCGCTAAAGAAGGCACTTTCACTGTATGCTTTCTATAGATAAGTCAACAAATGTGTCTCCCTAGCTACTGAAGAGTTTGCTTAGAAAAGTTCACTTTGATTCCCTCTTAAAGCAGTAATAGTCCTACCACTACCACTCCCCCACACCGTAAAGAGCCATCAAGGCACTGGCAGCCGCCTAGTATCTCAAGGAGCCATGAACCACCCCTCCAACTCCCACCCACATGGACATTTAGGACATCTTTCAACAGTATCACTCTTAGACCGGCCATCCAGGTCCCTGCCAAAGGCCCCACACTTTACAGAGCCTTGTTCTTGCCCTATTCCAGCCATACCAAACCCTGTAGAGCAAGGAGTCTGTGGAACCAAGGAGACTTGCCCACCCAAAGTCTATGCTTCCCTCTTTTATGCTACTCTCAGAATACCCAAGACCTTGAAAGTCTCTGCCCACATGCCCCAAGCCTGTGTTCACGGCCTCTGCAACTTTCATCTCTAGTTCTGCCTTCCTAAGGATGGATCAAACCACAGGTGGCTACAACCCTAGGCCTGAGGGGTGAACACGAGTGGCCACGGGGCAGCTGTTGCCCTTCCACTTGGTAACGATGGAGCATGAACATGTGGGCTACAACAGTACTTCTCAAACTTTAATGTGCTTGTGAATCACCTTGGATCTTATTAAAATCAAGATCCTGGTTCAGTATGCCTAGAGTGGGCCTTGAGAGCCTGCAGTTCTAACAAGCTCTCAGGTAATGCTGATGCTCTGGACTGGAGTCCATACTTTGAGGAGCAAGGCTGGTGTCTACAGGCATATGTGGAAGGCCCCTCTGGGTAAGGGACAGAGCCAAGAGGTTGGAGAGAAGGGGGAGTTGGCAGTGAGCTTGCATTTTGCACTCTTGCCCCAGGCCCACCAATGTTAGGGGTGGCTTTGCCTTTCAGCATGTTGAGAAGTATCAAGAGTATGTCAACCATCTCTAGGCACCAAAGAAAAATAGCCAAGTGGGAGATACCATCTGTCTTTCCCTCAAAGCCCCTACATCCCTCTCACCATCACCTCCCACGCCAGAAACAGGAAGACTACCACCTGGGATCTTTCATAGTGACACATGTCATCAGTTATTAATATCAACTGCCCCCTTTCATGGAAATTCATGCAGTGTTTTACTACCCTGTCACAGTGTCTGGTTCTCAGAAATCATACATCCCACCTTGCTCACCACTGATCAGCGTCAAAGAATGAAGATATAGAATTCAAGTAAGCTGGAGAAGAGATACTAGATTCTTACTGACAACACACCTCCCACCAAGCAATCCCATCTGCCCCCTAGCTTGAAAGGGAGGGCAGGACCTTTCAGGTAGACCTGATCCATTCATACTAACACAGAGCAGAGAAGCCATAAAAACCCAGCCTCAGGCACTGGTCCACCAACTAGTTATAGACAATCTATATTCAAATTATCACACCCACATGAGCAAGCCTGGAGATTTTTTTATCATTGTACACAGAAGGTTAAAAATAAAAATAAATGCAAAACCACAGAAATATTATTTAATTGGAATATTCAACTGGGGGAGCAAACCACCAAATGCATTCCTGCCACACAGTTTTCAAAACTTTTTCAACATGAAATCACTTAAATCCAAAGGTAGTGTGAGCCCATATAAAACAAATGAAAACAAAACTTTGTATGGAGTATGAAATGGAGGTTGGCAGCCCAGGGTGGTGTTTACTTGGGTTCTCATTGATTGATACACACCAAGACCCCCAAGGCAGCTCCAAGAAACCCCTAGTGCTCCAAAGTGCCCCCTTTGGAAATCATCACTGAAGCATATGTCATTTTATTAAGGTCAGATTTTCTTCCTAATCTCACTTATTAGCACTCAAGCACAAAAGAAGCAAAAAAAAAAAAAAGGTCAGATGAAGGAAGTCATGTCACAGTGGTCCAAGGATTGGGTCATAGACCTGCCAAGTGTTTTAATAATACATCCAAATGAAGCCTCATGATCACTTGAGAAATACAGAACTGGGTCTGAGTCCTAATTCTGTAGCTAACTCACTTTGTAACCTGAAATAAGGCCCTTTCCTACTCTGAGCCTCAGACATAGGATCCAGATGGCCTTTGTCCAGTTCTGCCTGACACTCTGGGGCTTTATGATATTTCAGGATTCCATATCTAAGTGAAGCTTCATGGCCATATCATTCATCACAGATAGATGCTAGAGAAAAATAAAGAAAGGGAACCTTTATGTTTTTCTGCTGGCACAGTTCTGTGCTTTTGTTCAGAAGCTCAAAGCATTTTAATAGCTTATTCCATCGGATCTGAAGCAATAAAACAAAAAGGAAATTAATCTTGAGGAAATCATATGTCTGCAATCTTTGAATATCTCTTACTCATTAAGGTTCCAGCTATTTCTGCACGTTGCCAGTGCTTACTGACTTCTGGACAGAGGAGGAGGGAACAGTGACTTTCTGTGGGGAGGGAGGTGGTCTAGGGTATAAGACCAGAGAGGCAGGGAGACCAGCAAAAGCACCTGCAGTAGTCTAAAGAAGAGATGATAACGACTTGAACCAAAGTCTTGTCAATGGGAGGTGGAAAGTAGAGGACAGATCCAAGTGGCCTTCGGGAGGATACACCGATAGGACTGGGTGCTGGAATTGAGGAGAGAAGGGGAGAATGCATGCCAAGTGTCTTACCTGGGTGGTGACATGCATGACAGTGCCATTATCCAAGCTATGACTCTGAGAAGGAAAAAGAGATTTGAGAGGCAAGACGATGAGTTAAAGGTTGAAATGTTGACTGTGAACGTCTGTGGATCATCAAGTGGAAATGTCCAGCAAGCATGTGGGTTTACTGGTGTAAAGTCCTACAGCTCTAGGCAGCATCGAATGCAACCATGAGATTAATTTGGAAGTCCTCAGCATATAGAGCCCCTGCCTCCTTGTAATTTTACCACATTACCTCATTTTTTCATTAAAATATTTAGAGTCTCACCCCAAAATATGTAGAGTACCTACTTACTTTGCTAGGCAAGGGGATACATGGGTGAATAAAATTAGACATAGTCTCTGCCATTGTATAGCTAATAGTCTAGCAGGGGAAACAATTAACAAGAACAAAGATATAGGTACCATTTTAAATTGTGATAAATATTATGAAGGAAACAGATGGGTACAGTGATCAGGAATACCAGAGGGAGAAATGGGGACCTCTTGAAAAGGGCTTTAAACCAAAACTTGAAGGCATTCCTGGACAAGCAAACAGAATATGCAAAGACCTAGAGGCAGGAAGAATTCAGTCACAAAGCTGGGGTACCCACCACCTCGGGTTCTGTGGTATGCCTAGAGTATTTGCTGCTGCTGTTACTGATATTTAAATGATAGTAATAAAGTAGTCCAGTAAGGCATGATCATTAAATTATACCAAAGCCAAAGCACTTGATGCTTATGAAATGGTGTTTAACAATTTTATGTTGTTACAGATGGGACTAGATACAGATGGTTACATTAGCCAGATGTAATATTAACTTAAACAAAACTTTAAATAAAATTGCTACAGAGCTCTGCATTCCATTACTAATGGCTCTGATTGCCTCAAATCACATCAGCATACTGAAGTCGCACTCTGGGCAAAGTCACCATTCTGTAGGATTTCAGTCAAACACTGTTATTGAGGAAGCAATACTTAAAATAACGTTCCTTTTAATGATTAAATAGGGGGTTGGCACAAACTGCAGAACAGAAAAAAAAATTCTATGTTGCCCCTGGGGAAGGGATAAGTAGGTTGTGTTTTGTAATTCCTTCCTGGTGGGTTTACAATTATTCCACAGCATGACAGCTAAAATGCCTGAGAAATCACTTACCTGAATCTCAAAAATAATTAGTTCTCTATCCTTTGTATGTTCACCATGAGTTCTGTTGACCTCGCCACATGGAAAGACTGAGTTTACCCATTTACAGTTCTAAGTGTGTATTCCTTGCAGGCAAACCAAAGTGTGCTGGAGGTTGAGCAATTCCTGGCAAGTAGTGTGTATTTTAACGAGGATGTTTAAGATGAATCAGTTGAATAATTAATGCATAAATCTTAGCCGCCTGGGTAAGGAAAATGAAAATAAGTTTTGTTTGTTATAGACATACATTTAGCTACATTAAAGTGCCTCTATGTCAAAAAAGGCAAAAGACAGAAATACTGCTCTTTGTAGTGCAATTAAAAAGGAAATTAACAAAGTGTGTTAATTTGTTGTGCTTGTAATTTGGCTGAAAACCGTGATGCTGCAGTATTACCATTTGGGTGTGGGACGGCATGCAAATGAAGAACTTACCAGCACTTACCAACTATTTGCTTATTCCCTCGTTTGTAAAACTATTCAGAAATGCGTGTCCTGCCTGTGGTAAGCTATACTTAAGGCTATTTTTTATAATTAAGGGCTATTTTTTAAATTAACATCAAGCAGGATCTACAGGGTGGGCCGTTCAGAAAAGGCACTCAATCTTACCGCAGGTCTCAGCAAACGAGCCATGTGTGATTTTGGCAAAGGACTAAAGGTCTGCTTGCTAGTGGAGTCTACGTCACTAGAAGGCTATCAGTCCCATCTGAGTCCCTGGAACACAGCGGACCTCTGGTTTAACACCGGTGCGTAAGCTATTGCATCTGCAGAGGCCGAGGAGCACAGCTGTTCAACCCTGTCCAGTTTGCTTCGTACGATTTCCACAAATGCTAAATAGCCCAACAGAATGCAGACTGTCTTCAACACCCCTGGCTCTAGCAAACAAGCTAGAGAAAGGATTTGACTATTTATAGTTCACTTTGACTTTCAGGGTTTCCATAGGTTCAGCTCAAATGGAGGGCTGAGGATGTATTGCTTTTCCTCAAGTCAAACAAGCCAAATGCCAAAGGCCACAGAATTCTTTTCTGTGCTTTACAACTCATGACTGATAGATGAAATATACATCTGTACCTCCTTGATCTTCATTTTAAGTACATAGAGAAACCGAAGCTCTGAAAAATTAGATGACTTACCTAATGTTTCCTGGCCAATTAGTAGCAGAGCACTGGCTAAAACCCAAGAGTTTTGTTCCCTCCCAGCAGGGCTCTTTCCAACACACTACATCACCCCCTAAACTCAGCCTGCCAGAAAACGTCCAAGCAGTGAGTTGTATGGAGTAATTTACTGTATAAAGAGATATCTATGAGATTATAAATGAACAAAAACTCCCAGGTTCTTACAGAATGGCCTGGGTATTGAGCTGCTCAGCCTCCCTCTGTGGTCAGACCAAAGCTTAACAACTTGCTGGGACACGATGGCCCAAGGAGGGTTTGACTGGCTTAGGCTTGAACCAAATCCCATTGTTCCTTGTATCTGTTACCCCTAACTCTGAGCCATCTTCCTGCGGCTTGGCTTGTGACCTAACACTCCTTGGCTCCACACTTTAGCTCGTTCATAGATTCTTACTCTTTTTCCCTTCCTCCCAACTTCCATCCCACCATATTCCCTGTCCTTGAATCTTCTACCCCTACTGCTGCCCCTCCCACTCCTGTCATCTCTGAATTGGAAGTCCAGGGCACCGCAGGCAGAGTATTCCCTCTCTTGGTCCACCAGTTCCTGTGGATGAGGACCAGGGGCAGGGAGTGAGGTGGGGGAGGCAAGAGTATTTAAACACTCACTTTTTCAAAATATCAACTAGAAGCTTCTCTCAACCAACCCATGACATAGCTACAGTACAATGAAAAAGCATAATCAAAAGCTGACCCAGGGCCTTGCAAAAATCATGAAGGTCCTGGGGAGTAAAAAGATGAAATTAGATTTCACCCACAATTAGGACTGAATGTATTTTCTTATATCCTTGGATTTTCAAAATGGGTCACCTCTATGTGATTTATAGTAACTTTTTCCTAGCTAGAATGTTTGCTAGGTATGAAATTACTCTTATTTGGGACAATTGTTTTGGTGATGCTTTTAAAAGAGCCAGGAAGTCACCTAAACTATTATAAAGATAATTCCTCATCAAACAGCATGGGTGGGAGATCTTTCATTTAGAGAAATAATCTCTACGTAGAGAAAGTTAGCAAGAAAATTGTTTAGCAAATGTATGTTACTAGTGATTGGCAATAAAATAAATACTTAAAAATATGATTCAATTCAAACTATCTCTAAATTTGTGATAATTCAATCACAGACTAGCATGTTTTACCTTTCCTCTATCTATTAAGAAAACAGCGACAACAGGTTTCTGAGTGAATTAAGATTGTAAACATGAGCTCTTAGGGGATGCTTAACCCAGTTCAGAGAACAACCTGTTTCCAAGCTCGATGACAACATACATTTGCATATAAATAATTAGTGTGCTGATTTCAAATGATCTTTACCTACTCATTGGAGCATACTCCATCAAGACCTCTACTTTTTTATTTTTTATTTTTGGTGAGGAAGATTTTCCCTGAACTAACATATCCATTGCCAATCTTCCTCTTTTTTTGCTTGAGGAAGACTAGCCCTGAGCTAACACCTGTGCCAGTCTTCCTCTACTTTGTATGTGGGATGCTCCACAGCATGGCTGATGAGTGGAGTAGGTCCACACCCAAAATCCAAACCCGCGAACCGCAGGCTGCCGAAGGGAAGCGCACAGAACTGTAACCACTCAGCCATGGGGCTGGCCCCTACTTGGCAATATTTTGTTAGCTGTTTATAGTATCACTTCTGCTTGCAAATAGTAAAAATTAATCATTTTAGGGCTGGCCTGGTGGCATAGACCCCACCCCTGGCGACAAAACTCTCAGCAGAAACCCAGAAACCCGGCTTCTGCTTAAAGCCCTCCAGAGCCTCAGAGCTTCCTATCTCCCAAAGCTTTTCCCATCATCCAAAAGCTCAAGGCATCAGACAGTCTTTCCTGACACTGGGCCAAAATCTGCTTCCCTGTAATGTTTACATATTGGTCCAAGTTTCCTGGGGAAAAAAAATCTCTAATGTTTTTTATGGTTTTTTACATGGTGTTTTTCACATATATGTTCTCACTGGACCTTCTCAATAGCCCTGTGCGGCAGATATTCCTACCACCCTTGTTCTATAGATGAAGACCTGGAGGCCGTGAAAGGCTCAGTCACCGCTCAGGGTGGCAGAGCGGTGAAGCGGCAGAGGCAGGGCTTCAACTCTGGTTCCCTAACTCCACCTTTTATGCCATTTTTCACTACCCCACTTGTCTTGCTGAAACATTAAAAAAGGCTTCTGCTGCCCCATGAGAACAACCCTTGACGGCAGAAAAGGGTAGAATAAATAATGGCACACTCTCTACATACTCTTCCTGAGAGATCTCTGCTACTCTCATGACTTTAAATCCCCCCACAGAAGGGCCCATATCTCTATTTCCAGCTCCCCTCACATCTGGATATCCCACAGTATCTCAAATTCAGCGGGTTCCAAACGGAATTGATCGATTTTTCCCCATTCTCTTTCCACCCTCCATTACCGCTCTTGGTCAGAAATACCATGCTCTACCCAGGCAGTCATGCCAGAAACCTGGAGGCTTATCCTAGACACTTTTCTGCCCCTCACCCCTACTCCCCACAGCATCATAAGGATTTCACCACTTTGAACTCTCTTTTCATATCCCTTTCTCTCCATCCCCACTACTACTGCCTTATTTCATCCACCATGAAATCTCACATAGAAAAACTCAACAGCTTCCTAAATGGTCTCTGTGCCTCCAGTAGCATCCCTCTCAAATCTACCTGCCTCCATGTAGATTGCCACCAGAGTGATCCAATATGACAATCTATGTCCTTCCCCTGCTACCAACCTTCTAATGGCTTCTTGCTGCCTCCGGAAGTGACGGTCAAACCCAGCTGATCAAGAAAATCACTGGGTGTGTGAGTGGGACACCTTTATACATCTTAGGTTCCCCAGGTAGTCCGAATAAGCCAGCAGTGTTTGGGAACTAGTGGTGTACAGGGCAGTTTACACCCTCAATGATCTGATCCTACCACTTTGCTCTTGGCAACGAACACTTCAGCAACCCCAGAAACACAGCGTGCTGGCTCACACTGCTGTGCCACCGCTGAGGCTGATCTCTCAGCCTGGAATGTTATTTCTACCCTTGGCCAACCTCGGCTGAACTTTCAAACTTAACTGGGGTCTCACTTCTTCAAGAAATCTTTTGTGACCTCATCATAGTGGATTAGGTGCCCCTCTTGTGTGACCCCATAGCACTGCATGGAGTTCTCTGTCATAGCACTTAGCACATTGTGTTGAAATTATGTCCTTAAGTGTCTGACTCCCTAACAAGTCTATAAGCTCCTCAAAACCAAGAAACATGTTTATTCATCACTGGCAACTGCCTGTCACCTAATAGGTGCTCAGTAAGTGTCGACCTGAATCGAGCCTGATTTCAAGCTGAGGCTCTATACTAACTGTAGATCTGGATTTTAGGAAACTCAATTCACTCACTTGGGCCTCAGTTCCCACATCTCTAAAATAAGATAATAAATCCCCATGTTCATTCATATGCCAAACATATGAATGTCTACTAAGTATTAGGCACAGGGTTGTATGAAGATTGAACCAATCAATTAACGTATGTGAGGTTTTTTGTAAAACTGTTACACAGTATTACATATATACTGCTGCAATTTTGGTTTTTTCTTAGTCTCTCTAAACAAGAAATAACAATTTTATTTCATAAAAACAAAGTCTACTAAGCTTTAGTCTCCATTCGGCTCCCCAAGGAATCTGGGTAAAGTCACTTGCCCCAGAGGAAAGCGCACTGGCCTAACTAGGACTGGAGGTGCACTCTGGGAAAGCATAACACACTGAGACCCCACTCTGACAGGGGCAGTGCTACTCTCTCAAGGACACAGCCTTCACACCTGAGAACTACTGAGGAAAGGTCCCTGAACCCCAATCCTTCTCCCCACTGACTTCTGCCTAACCTGTGCTCAGGTTTTCATGGTAAAGGGTGTGGAGCCTGATGCAGTCAGACTGGGCTCAACAACCTGACTTCTTGAGGCTCATTCAGGTCTTCCTGAAGGCTGTCTGCCCACGTGAGTACTGGGTCCCCTGAGATTTTCCTGGGGATGTCACTCCCAGGGGCAGCAGTCTTAAAGTTCAGTCCAACAGAGCCCAGAGAAACAAAATTCATTTGCTGGCCCTTAGGAATTTGGGCCTAGAGCAGCTTTCGACTATTCTCTACCAAACTACATTGCTGTCCTTGAGGGCTTATATCCTACAGGCCCAGAGGGGACCATGAACTCCCCAAAGTCCTTGGACTATAGGATCTTGGGCATGTTCTAAGCTCCTACTCTCTCCCATAGAGTTGTTCATCCTCTAGGGGGAAGTCCCAGGCTACAGACTGCTTCTTAGCACCCCAAGCTCTGCAGGCATCTAGCAATGACACCATGTGACATAATGCCCATCCCCCTAAAGGAATCTGATTTCTCATTGGTCCAGAAGTAACTCTTAGAGTGGGGGAGCTATCAGAAGTTATGCCAAGAGCCAGGTAAGGAGGAAATAGAAGCATTTCCTGTATGTACAGAGCCCCCAGAAAGCATAAGTCCACATTCACTGAAACAAGTTCTTATCAAGCATTCCCTCTGGATACCAGCCAGGTGACCATGCCTACCTCCAAGAAACTGCAAGGTTTGAGCTCTTTGATTAAGAGAGAAAATAAAAGAGATGAAATCTGTGTTATCATGTTATTGGACACACAATGCCACATAGAGCTAAACTTCAGGGATCACAATTCAGCCCATGGAACATCTTAATCATTCATTCAATAAATATTTACTGAGCACCTACTATACAGCTGGAAAATTAGCCAAAATCTGGTTTTGGAGAGCTCACAGCCTGATAGGGAAGACAGACATATAAACAAAAGAGTTACAATATAACGTTGTACAAAGTACAGAAGAATCCCGGCACTGGATGTAGTTCACTGCGCTGGAAGCCTCAGAAAACTCTTTCCAGAGAAGGACACACCCAGACAGGGTTTTGAAGGATGAAAAAGAGTCTGAGCAGAGGGAATATGTTAAACATCCCAGAAGAATTACTGCTGGAGCCTGAGACAAGATGCGGGTGGGGAGTATAATGAGAAATGAGGCTAAACAAGTTGGTAGAAAGCATATCAGTATGCCAAGCTAAGGAGCTGACTATGTGCTTTAGGAAGTGAGGAGCCACCAGGGAGACTCTCAATATTTCCCTGTTTTTGTTGTTCTTGTTTTTGTTTGATCTTTGCAGTGAAATGGCATGACTAAGTTCTCAGTGTGGAAAATCACTTTGTGTTGGTGGACTGCATGGAGGGGGGTGGAAGATGAGATTGAAGATCACTGAAATAGTCTAAATGACAGATGACAAAAGCATGAACAAAGAAGTAGCATGGGGATAAAAACAGCAAGTTCAAGAGAATTTTAGGATTCAAGAGAACAGACTTGGTGAATATTTGGCCTTAGGGGAAAGGGAGAGAAGAGGAATGATGGCCAGATTCCTGTTCTAAGAACCTCAGATGGATGGTGTTGCCATTGACTAGAAATATGAGAGGTGGAGAAAGTTTGGGAACAGCTGAGATGGGAATAGTTCACTTCAGACATACTGGGTCTGAGAAGTCTGTGAAATAGAGATGTCCTGCAGATAGTTGGATAGATGGATCTGAAGTTCTCAAGATACTCCAAGACTAGAAACATATATTTGAAAATTATACGTGTATAAATGATAGTTTACATCTTGGGATTGCATAAAAATAACCAAGGCAGAAGGTAAAAATTGATCGCAGAAGATGGTCAAGAAAGGGGCAGGTCATTTAAGTGACAGGTAAAACTAACCTAAGATAAAATGATCAGAGATCCAGGAGAGTAAGAGATTGAGAAAGTCAAAAGAGGATGGAGATCAAGAAGGAGAGAGTAAAGACAAAACAGTTTCAAAATATTCTGGAAGTGACATAGAACTTGGAAATGAATTGACTTTTTCCTATCTCATTTCTCTTACATCCGGCTATGATGCCAAGTTTCAAGCTTGGGTGGTTGGAAAATATTGGTATAATTAACAGAATTAGGAACACAAGAAGAATAAATAGCTTGTGAGGAAAACTGATGAGTTTCTGTTGGGATATACTAATTCTGAGATGCAATCAGCACATTAATCTCTACAGATGGGAATCTGAGACAGTCTCAGGATAAATAAACTGTGGCACATCCAGACAAAGGAATATTATTCAGCAGGAAAAAGAAATGAGTTATAAAACCGTGAAAAGACATGAAGGAACCTTAAATGCATATCACTAAGTAAAAGAAGCCAGTCTGCACAGTGGGTAAGTTCAGCACACTCCTCTTTGGTGGCCCGGGTTCACAGGTTTGGATCCAAGGCGTGGACCTACACCACTCATCAAGCCATGCTGTGGTGGGACTCACATACAAAACAGAGGAAAGATTGGCACAGATGTTAGCTCAGGGCCAATCTCCCTCACCAAAAAAAAAAAAAAAAAAAGAAGAAGAAGCCAATCTGAAAAGGCTACATACTATATGACTGCAACTACATGACATTCTGGAAAAGTTAAAACCATGGAAACAATAAAAAGATCAGTGGTTGCTAGAAGTTCTTGGGGAGCAGGGAAGGACTGCACTAACAATCCCCTGTGCTTGAACTATTCATCAAAACTATTGTATATGATGCTGTAATGGTGGGTACATGACATTATGCTTTCGTCAAAATCCATAGAACTGTACAACACAGTGAACCCTAATGTAAACTATGAACTTTAGTTAATAATAACGTATCAATATTTGTTCATCAACTGTAACAAACGTACCACACCAATGCAAGATGTTAGTGGGAAAAACTATCGTCACTGGGAAGAGAGGAGTATATGGGAACTCTGTACCATCTGCTCAATCTTTTGTAAATCCAAAACTGCCCTAAAAAAATTAAAAGTCTATTAATTAAAAAAATGTAAAGGGAGAATGAAGTACTCGTACATATTATAACATGGACGAACCTTGGAACCATTATGCTAAGTGAGAGAAGCTAGACACAAAAGACTACATATTGTATGATTCCATTTATACGAAAGGTCCAGAGTAGGCAAACCTATGAAGACAGAAAGCAGATTAGTGGTTGTCTAGGGCTGGGAGGAATTAAGGGGACAGGGAGAGTGATTGTTAATGGCTACTGGAGTTTCTTTTGGGGGTTTTGAAAATGTTCTAAAATTTATTGTGGTGATGGTTGTACAGTTCTGTGAATATATTAGAAACACTTCAAATGGATGAACTGTAGACGATGTGTATTACAGCTAAATACAGCTTGAAAATGCTAATGAATTTGAAAATCCTAATAAAATGGATGATTTTCCAGGAAACAGCAAATTGGAATCACAAAGAGGGAGAAAACATGGGAAAAAACCATGCTGTTAAAAACATTTCCTCCAATGATTATTATAATGCCCAGATAATTTTATGAGCAAGTTCTTTCTAACTTACAAGGAACAGATAATTTCCATGCTCTAAAAGTAGTTCCCAGTATAGAGGAAAAGAAGGAAATAAGCCCCATTTATTTTATAAAACTAAAGTTATCCTGTCCCCAAACCTGATGGACACACACACAAACACACAGAGAAAGAAAACTGAAGACTAATGTCAGTTACAAACATGGATGCAAAAGTCCTAAATAAAATACGAGCCAATCAAACCCAGTAAGACAAAAGGAATATTATACTCTAAGAAAAGAGGGACTATTCTAGGAGCGAAATTTAATATTAGGAAATCTAGACATATAGTTCGTCACAACAATTAGCTAAAGGAGAAAACCTGCATGAATGACAAAGAATTAATATTTTAAATTTATTTTTAAAATCTCTTAAAAAATAAGAAAAATATCTATACCAGAACAGAAAATTGGGCAAAAGAGTAAAGAAAAGAAGAAAAGTTCAGCTTCACTAGTAATAAAATAAATGTAAATCTTAAAATGTTACTAATTCTTTGCAGTCAAATTGGCAAAAAAATCTCAGTGATATCAAGAATTCAGACAAAAAGGGCACACCCATACTCCACCTCTCACATGAGAATTATTATAGGGCTAGTTAGCAATATCCATCAAAAGCCTTAAAATGTGCATATCTGTGGAACCAACAACTACACATCTAGGAATTTATTCAAAGGAATCAATCAAGAGTTTTTGCAAAGACTTAGCCACAGAATACTCATCTCTACATTGTTTACGTGGCGAAAAACAGAAATAACCTAAATGTCCAACAGTAGTGAGTTGTCAAATAAATTGTTGTACTTTCATACAATGAAATGCTATGTAGGGGGCCGGCCCCATTGCCAAGGGGTTAAGTTCACGTGCTCTGCTTTCACAGCCCAGGGTTTCACAGGTTTGGAGCCTGGGCACAGACTTAGCACTGCTCATCAGGCCATGCTGAGGTAGCGTCCCACATGGCACAACCAGAAGGACATACAACTGGAATATACAACTATGTACTGGGGGGCTTTGTGGACAAGAAGGAACAAAAAGATTGGCAATAGATGTCAGCTCAGGGCCAGTCTTTAAAAAAATATATAAGAAAAGAACTGCTACGTAACCACTGAAGGTATAGAAACATGATGAACTTAAAAGAATGTTCAGAAAATATTAAGTGAAAAGCTTATGAAAGAGTGTGCAGAATATAGAGAAAAGAAGACCGAATGGGTATAATAAAGTGTTAATAGTGACTACCTCTGAGTGGTAAGAATATGGGTGACTTTTACATCCTTTTGCATTCCCCTTCTTGTATGCTTGTGTTTTCTCCACAATCTATAATAAACTTGCACTACTGTGCTAAAGAAAACTTCAATGAAAGAGTGCCTTCTAACGTTCGTACTCTTTAACTCAAAGTTCCACTTCAAGAAATTTATTCTGATAATCATCCATTCATGTAAAGATTTATGTATAAGAACATATATTATTGTAATAGTAAAAAAAGGAGACGAACTAAATGTCTAGCAATAGTAATTAGAAAGTATGATATAGCTATAGCTATAGGATGGAATACCAGGCAACTATTAAAAACCATGAGGTGGAAGAATATTTAAATACAAAAGAAGTTCAGTGAAAAAGGTAGATTATAAAATCTTAAAAACAATACAAAGTTATTTTTTTAAAACTATGTAGAAAAAAGACTGAAAGGAATTACACCAAAATGAAAATCTACTATGGTTCTCTCCAAGTGGTAGGGCCACAGATGATTTATTTATTTTCATCTTTCTGCATTTTACACTTTTTCTACAATGTAATTTTAAACTTAAAAAAAATGTAAGTTTGCACTTGAGGAGCAAGGAGACAGAAAATGTAGAACAACATAATAGTTCTCTCTGCCACCATTAGGCTGTGAGCCATTATGTCCGAGCATGTGGGCACCTCATAACTGAATTCAAAAATTCGTCCTGTATGGGTGGGAAGAACACAGATTAAAACAAATGAGAAAAGGGGCAGTATATTAGTATGTTGTCTGCACAATTTTGGAAAAGTGTAAAAATAGAAAACTTTGGAAACCAATATATCAAGATATTAAGAATGGTTAATTCTTGTTGGTAGGGACATGGGTGATGGTTACCTTTGTGGATGTGATTTCTCATTAAAAAAAAAGATAAGCGGAGCCAGCCCTGATGGCTTAGTGGTTAAAGTTTGGTGTTCTCATTGCTTTGGTGGCATGGGGTCAGTTCCTGGTCACAGAATCACACCACTTGTCTGTCAGTAACCATGCTGTGGCAGCGGCTCACATAGAAGAACTAGAAGGATTTACAACTAGAATATACAACTATGTACTGGTGCTTTGGGGAGGGGGGCAAAAAGGGGAAGATTAGCAATAGATGTTAGCTCAGGGTGAATCTTTCCCAGGAAAAAAAAAAAGGATAAATGAAAGGAAATGAGAGAGCTATAGATATTTGGATTTATTGGTTCTGGAACAGTGGGGGCACATTTGATCTTTTGTCCCTGAGACTGTGGAAGAGCCCAGTCAGTTCTGGGATAGGAGGGAGCATTCATGGCTACTGCTTTCCCTCACTGGACTCTGGGGCTGAACGTGGGGGCACTACCAGTGAAATTATGCAGTGATGCTGGTCTCTCTATTCCACTGCACATCAGGGAGCCCCTCACTATGCCAACAGCCCCACAAATCAGGGTCATGGACCTCTGGGCCTTCAGAATCTCCAGTCAGAAGCATTCTCTCCCCTGCCATGGCCCTCTACTCTAGCTTTTAATGCCATCTGCCTCCTGCCACTAGACTGTGAGTTCCTGGAAGGCCGAGGCTGTGGTTTCGCTGAAATCCTGCCTCTGTGCCTACCATAGCACCAATTAATATTTCTGAGACTTTGAAAGGCAGGCAGGTATGAAACAGCATCTTGGTGCCCGACTTAGGAGTAGAGGGACAAGGATACCAGCAACCCAGAAGCATTTCATCCTCACAGGAAAGCACAACCAAGCCCACTGCTTGGCCACTTCTTGTAGTGTACACAGCTGCGGTAGTCTCATGGGTAAGCATGCCACCTAGTGGATTGAGTAGGCATGGGCAGTGAAGAAAGGAGGTCAAAACAGAAATTAAATGGTTCAAACAGATCTTCTGTGAAATAAAAATAGACAAATTTTCACGATAAGTGGAGCAGTGGGGAACTGGCTGTGTAAGGACACGGCAGCAACAAAGTCAATATGGCATCGTTATACAAACTTACCTGTGACACAATACGTTTCCTTTGTTTCACAGTGAAGGAATGCATCCCATCTCACTCCCAAGGGCTTACAAATTAACCAGAAGGGTCAAGGTTTATGGTACTTACTCAAGGTTCCTGTGGATGCTGTGGTACTCCCATAACTTAAAAATTATTCTACCATTTTTCAACATTATTTCTCTTACTTAGTAGGGAGATGATGGAATTTGTCTACCATAAGAAGTATGTAAAGGGAGAAACCTCCTTTGCTAAAAGTTCATACAATGAAAGTTGTAGAAAAATAACTTTTTTCATTAAAACAAATCAATCCTTTAAGTATTTGCTGGGTGTCCCAAGCCACTAACCAGTGTTCTTAGAAAAAAGCTCTTAAGGACAGAAAAACTCAAGTCAAAATTGCACAGCACTTGTATTTCCCCCTTCAAATAGAAGCCAAATAGTGGTTGTCAAACTGAGCACAGGGAAATTCCTCCATTTCCTCTAACCTCAGAATGAAACGAGGCCCCACTGCTCAAGCTCACACATAACAAGTCTGAAAGCATGTGTGGGTTAAACACCTCAGACTTAGTCTGTGTGAAGTGATGTCCTCTCTTTCAATGCAACAAACTGAAGATAGTCAAACTAGACTTGGAGCTTCATGGGACCACATGACTTCATGATGCCAAGAGTACATCATGTAATCACAGCTTGAGAAGCCTATTCTATTCTTTTTGTTTGTTTGTTTGAGGAAGATTAGCCCTGAGCTAACATCTACTGCCAATCCTTCTCTTTTCGCTGAGGAAGACTGGCCCTGAGCTAACATCCGTGCCCATCTTTCTGTACTTTACATGTGGGACGCCTGCCACAGCATGGCTTGATAAGCAGTGCATAGGTCTGTGCCCAGGATCTGAACTGGCAAACCCTGGGCCTCCAAAGCAAAACCTGTGAACTTAACCACTGCACCACCTGGCCTGCCCCTTGAGAAGCCTATTCTAAACAAATACCTTTAAAAGGCAAGGCAAAGGATCTTTTTTTTTAAGTTGAGCCAGGAGAAATCCTAGCCAGCATAACTAGAAAGTCTGTGGAATTCAAGAGGTAACACCTCACCTGCTTTTACACTAGCACAATAATGGAGCTCACAATAAAGTAAGACAGGGGCTGACCTGGTGCCACAGTGGTTAAGTGTGCATGTTCTGCTTTGCCGGCCCGGGGTCCACGAGTTTGGATCCCGGGTACAGACACGGCACCGCTTGGCAAACCATGCTGTGGTAGGTGTCCCACATATAAAGTAGAGGAAGATGTGCATGGATGTTAGCCCAGGGCCAGTCTTCCTCAGCGAAAAGAGGAGGATTGGCAGCAGTTAGCTCAGGGCTAATCTTCCTTAAAAAAAAATAAAAGAAAGAAAGTAAGATCAACCTCCATAACTCCTTTCATTTAGATTGTCTGAGTTTCTGACTGATCTCTCTGTCTTCAATTGTCTCAATCTGGTCAAAGCTACACATTCTAGCTATATTAATATTCTTAGAGTCTAACTCTGGTTATTTCACATTTCTCCTCCAACACCTGTTCACAAACCTTCAACGCCTCCAAACTGCCTATCAAAAAAGGTTGAATCACCTCAGTATAGTATTCAAGGCCCTCAAAAATGTGGTCTCAGGGGCCGGCCTGGTGGCACGGCAGTTAAGTGCTGACATTCCACTTTGGTGGCCCGGGGTTCACTGGTTCAGATCCCAGGTGCAGACATGGCACCACTTGGCAAGCCGTGCCATGGTAGGCGTCCCACATATAAAGTAGAGGAAGATGGGCGTGGACGTGAGCTCAGGGCCAGTCTTCCTCAGCAAAAAGAGGAGGATTGACAGCAGATGTTAGCTCAAGGCTAATCTTCGCCACCCCCCCCAAAAAAACGTGGTCTCAACCTGCCTTTCTGAACATATTTGACATAATTCTTCCATCATGAGCCTGTGCTCCAGTCAAACTAAGCTGTTCACTGTTCAAGCGCATCAATATACACTTTCTCACCTCTCTAGCAGTGAAAAAGATATCAGGGCACCCCCAAAAGGCCATTAGGATCACGCCCAAGTGCTGTAAAAAGCCTGCTCCGAAGGGAAGTATCTTCAGATGTGCCATCACACAAGCACTGCCTTTGGAAATACAGATCCAGCGAGGACAAGACAAGAGTTCATACCTCTCAGCACCTGACCTGGATTCTTTCATTGCCTGTTCTGGTACTGACTAGTCCACTGCTTCCCAAATGTCTGTGGAGTTTTGACATTTCATTGGTTCTACTTGTTTATGGGGTTTTTTTGGTACTATTTTTGTAAAACTCACTGACTCCACCCCCACAATGATGTAATTTCAAAAAAAATTACAGTCAATTAAGATGATTTTGGCTTTGAGAAATTTAGAGCAATTTTGCAAGGCATTTTGAGATCCTATGAGACACCCTGGAATATCCCAAAAATGGAGTTGAGAATCACTGTCTTGGCAAATACATTTGCCTTTCCATGCTTTATTGTTTCCACCCACAGAATGAGAACTAATGATGTTCCTACTCTCTCCCAGTCTCTCACCCTGGATGTTATGAGAACACATGCTGTACATAAAGAACTTTTTTTCCCCAGAATGAAGGAGACATAGATAACCCAGATAAAGCAATTAAACCATAATTCCAAAATCCCGTTATGACAGTAAACATCCTAAATGTTACAAACAAAATATGAGACACTATCACATTATTTGATAACACAAAGATATACAGTTCTTTCAGGTTGCAGAAAGACATTTATGTCACTGAACTTACATTTGGAGAGCACAATGCTTGGGCAGGTGTGCATCCAACATCCAAACAGGATTACCCTTGGGAAGGAGCTGGACTTCGGACTGGCTTCAGCTTCTGTGAACAGAGGAGTTCCTTCTGCGGTAGGGATGGGAGTTCAGCACTTTGAGAAGATAACGTCTCAATTTTGACTTGGTTCTCTGTTGAAATGTTTCTTTCTGCAGAGAGATTAGAAGTGAAGCACTGGAAGGAGAGGCTGGAAAACAAACATAAGGCTCCCTTGTCAGGAGTACATTTTGTCCCCACAAAGCTATTTTGTTTGCAATCACAATTCAGCAAATTCTTTTTGATAGAATTCTTTTATTGCAACTTTCTCTAAGAGGTTGAACTTCTCCAAGCAGCAGTCTGTGGAGAATTCCAATATTAGACTATAACTATAACTATAAATAAGAGTTGTACAAGTCATCAGAGAGTCTCAGACCAAAGAGAAGGTGACAGACCATGAAGACTACTGCTCTGCCCTCAGGCTAAGAAGCCCATCCCAGGTAGACTGGAAAGAATCCAAGTCATTCTAAGGGTTACAGGATGGAATCCAAGAATTGTAGACCTATCTGAGAGCCAGAAAAGACCTCATTTGCTGTAGACCTTTTGCAGAGAGCAAAAGCTTAGGCTAATTTTATGTAGGCTGAATGTTTCTTTTTGTTTGTTTTTGAGGAAGATTAGCCCTGAGCTAACTACTGCCAATCCGCCTCTTTTTGCTGAGGAAGACTGGCCCTGAGCTAACATCCATGCCCATCTTCCTCCACTGTATATGTGGGATGCCTGCCACAGCATGGCTTTTGCCAAGCGGTGCCATGTCCGCACCTGGGATCCAAACCGGCAAACCCCGGGCCCCCGAGGAGCAGAACGTGCAAACTTAACCACTGCGCCATGGGGCCAGCCCCATGTAGGCTGAATGTTAAGAAGTTATCACATGGTAACCTCAGAGGAAAATAACTAATGTAAACTAAACAATACATGTGTATAATCTCATATAATAAGATTAAATAACTTTTAAAATTCTATGACTATTTATTGCATATAAAAAAAGGTCAGCATAAATTAGTCAGTTAATCTGAAAGTGCTAACGGTCCCTCCAGCTTCTTAAGTATCTCTTCTTCCCCATGCTGTCGAGGAACTGCTTAGGTCACTAGGTGCCTCCAGCTCTTACCAGAATCACCGCGATTTTGACCTTTCAGAGAAAGAACCATCCCAAAGGCCCAAAGAAACCCTGGAGGGATGGGCTGGCACTTGGTTTCCCTTGAGAACTTCCATATGTTTAGAAAAGGGGATCTAGATTAAACCAAATCCATTTTTAGAGCTGATTAGACATCTCAACAGGAGGCTGTAAGTTTCCCAGATCAGAAGCTAGGCAAAACTAAACACACAGCACAGCTCTGGGCTTCTGAAGTCTTCACTGCCCTTCCCTCCTCAGCCATAGGAGATCAGAAGTTCCAGGTCTCCCAGGACTTGGAATATGGGCTGGCCAACAAGCACAAGGAAAACTTCTCCCATCCCTGAAAGAGCTCTGCATGCAGAAGCTAAAGGCCATCCAGCTGGGACACTGAAAAGAAGGTGACTGCATTGGATGAGATATGGGATTAGGTGCCTTCCAGCTGGGGGACTCCAGGAACACCAAAGGGGGATGAAACAACAGTGATCACACCAATCCTGATTGGTATGCTGTACTTTGAAATTTACAAATGACCCCCCCCCCCATTACTACAGTTGATCCCACAACAGCCTTATGAAGCCAATATTGTTAGGAGAATTTTAGAGATGAGGAAATTTATGCACAAGTGAGTCAGTGGCCCAAGATCATGTAGCTGGTTAACAGCACAGCTGAGTTCAAACACTCCTTTCATGGCAATACGGGGCCCACGAACCGAAGATAAGTTTTCTGTTTTTCTGTGGCCCTATCACCCTTTCCAGAGAGCCAGGACAAAGACCTTGCAGAAGACACAATCAAATCTTCTCTTGAAACTTTCTGCACAGCTGTGGAATATACAATCAAAGGTGTCTGTGGCGCTGTGGCAGAAAGCATGACAATTAGCAAAGTAAATTCTATTCTCCAGGGAGTTCCTGTTCTCTGGCAGATTTTTCAGAATGGAGCTCTCTATCTCTAAGGAGGAACACTGCTCCTGTGATTTATTGTGAGCGCCTATGTCTACGTCCTTGAGAAGTAAATAGAGGATGGTGTTTTACTAGAACAATTAACATACCAAGAGGAAATAATTTTGAGTAGCAGCACTATGTGAGCTTCACAGTGACCAGAAGGTAGCAGTGTCTCATTCATTCAGATCCTAAAAGCACAGAAGTTAGGACTGATATCTATCTTTGTGGTGTCTACGAAAAACTAGTTTCTCTTCTAATTAATCTGATACTAACTTAAATAATTCCTTACTTTTTCCACACTGAAATAGAGGTCAGGAAAATGATGCAATAATTAAAGTAACACAGTCTCCCTCAGTCTCGGCCATATTTGTTCATCTTTGAGAGTCTTTATTCTTAAAGAGCAGTGATGAATCTATCTGAAAAGAAGTCTCCTAAAATGTTCCCCTTCACCAATTTCTGCAGCTCATGAAGAAGAGATTTCGTTTGCAAATATTTAGTGTGTAGGTCGACTTCTGATTGTGAATGCAATGAAGTAGCTTGTAGCAGACAAATACTCCCACTGAGAATACCTAGGAAAGCCAGAGAAAATTGTAAAAGTATTAGAGCAATGATGAGGTGGCCAGTACTTCAAGAAAGAGAGGCAATGAGAGTCTGCAGCCATTTTTCTCCTCAGAACATTTGCTGATTCTGGGCATGAGACAAATGGGTGGGGATATGAGTGAGGGCCTCTAGTAGGGGAGATTTGGGTAGTCTCTTGGGGATGGAGAAAAAAATATTAGAGGCATGAAGAGCCAGGATACTGGAGAGAAGAAGGGTGGGAAACAGCTCAATATCCTGCCAGATTTTCCCTCAAGATATTTACTGAATTCTGAAACTGCATCAACCAAAAAACTAAGAAAATCACTGTTAAACTAGAATTTTATAATTTTATACCTAGCAAAAATACTTTTCAAAAAAGTAAGGCAAGATTTTAGGAAGAAAATGGCAGCAGTGGCATCATAGTTTTTGGATCTCCCTAAATCACCCACTTAAAAGAGATAGAGTGCTAAAATAGTAAGACAAAAACCCATAAGCAACATCTACAACAAAACTAGGTGAAAAGGGAACCCAATGAAACCCAAAATATGACCAGGTAGAGATAATCCTCTAATAGCTACAGGACAGTATAGTACCAGCAACTACTGACACGAAGCAGGAGGAATAAACAGGGGCATCTGAAATACCTGAAAATAGGAGTACCCCAAAATAGTCAACATGTACTTACTGCAAAACACAGCAGAACATTTCGAGAACAACGGTCGCAGGAAGGAAGAGTTCTGCACACTACAATGTATGATTAACTACAAAGAGTCTGAGGGGCTGAGCAGTCTGGGCTCAAGGAAATCTAAAAATTCATCAGCCAGGAGATAGCTTCCACTCTAGGATACAGTAAACTAGAAGAAACATCATTCCTCTAGTTAAGACAAAAAACAAGCCAGACTAACTTCCAATTTTCATGGATGTTTTCCAATGCATTGGAGAGCTGACGTTGCAGAGCAGCAAACTTGCTCAAAATTTGATGAGATACCGTCCCTGCAGGAGGAGGGGGATGTGAGCACTCATTTATCTGAGGTAAGCTTACCAAAAATCAGTAAGAAGAGTTCAGCGAGAAATACTGATGAGTTGGTGAAGGCGGAATGTGGACTGGCAGGACAGTGTGAAGCCTCTGAGGGCCGCAGAAACTGGGGGAGCCTGTGCTCTTTTGTAGGGTCTTTCTCCACGAACCCTACTGGGTGCTTTTAGAAAAGATCAGAACGAGCCCTAAGATTGGACCACTGACATGTAGACCTTGGAGAGTGGAACATTAGCCACGTAGGAGGGATAAGAATCTCTAACCAATGCATTTCCTCTATCTCCCCTAGGGAAAAACATGCCTTTCTCTGTGGCGGAAAGGACCAAAAACTCTGTAACCTCCAGGGTACTGGTGGAAACTCAGTGCAGCTTGGAGAAGGAAAGAGGAAAAAACTACTCCCGGGGCAAGGCAGAAATATGCACTGGGCCCAGAACTACACAAGGGGAGAGGCAAAAGACTTGAGAAGGACATACTCCTGAGACCAAGGGACACAGTACCTAAGACCGGGGCATAAGCAGAAAATTCCCTTCTCCCAATTCCCCACATCACTAAGCAAACAAATTCAAGTAATTAGTAACAGCAGAATACTACTGGGAAAGGGATAGAAGAGGAAGAGCATGCAAAGAGAGCATCTGGGGCCAGCCTGGTGGTGCAGCGGTTAAGTTTGCACGTTCCGCTTCAGCGGCCCAGGGTTCGCCTGTTCGGATCCCGGGTGCAGACATGGCACGGCTTGGCATGCCATGCTGTGGTAGGCATCCCACATATAAAGTAGAGGAAGATGGGCATGGATGTTAGCTCAGGGCCAGTCTTCCTCAGCAAAAAGAGGAGGATTGGCAGCAGTTAGCTCAGGGCTAATCTTTCTCAAAAAAAAAGAAAAAAAAAAGGAAGCATCTGATGCACAGTGGAAAGGCAAGACCTAAAGCTCAGGGTTGTAAAGACACAGCTCTGGAATACCACCCTTCATGTGTGCCCACTTCCAGGCATAAAAACGACTGACCTCAGTCTCTTCTGTCCTACACAAGATGTGTGGCTTCAAAAAAAAATAAGACACAAAATGGCAAGAAAAATCACACTCCCAAGAAACAAAGAAATCATCAGAACCAGAACCTGGTATGACACAGACATTGGAGCTATCAGACAAAGAATTTTAAGTAATTATGATTAACATGTTAAAGGCTCAAATGGAAAAGGTGGATATCACGCAAGATCAGCAGGTAATTGCAGTAGAAAAATGCAAACTCTAAGAAATAACTAAATAGAAATGCTAGAAATGAAAAACACAGTAGCAGAGATAAATAACACCTTCAGTCGGCTCACCAGTAATCTCAATACAGCCAAAGAATGAATCAGTGAACTTTAAGATCAGTCAACAGAAATTAACCCAAATTGAAACACAAGGAGAAAAATTAGAAATAAAAAACAGAAAAGAGTATCCAAGAGAACATAAAACAGTCAAATATGAGTGTAATTGGAATCCCAGAAAGAAGAGAGAGGAATGGGAGGTTATTTTATTTTTTTAATTTAAGAAAACACATAATGCATGAGAATTTCCAAAAATTAAGTGACAGACACCAAACCATAAAAAACAAGAAGTCCAGAGGCCCCAATAAACCACCCCTTTTAGCATATCATATTCAAACTACTGAAAGCAATAGATAAGAGGAAATCTTGAAAGCAGTCAGAAAAAAAGAAATGTTACATAGGAAAAAAGATAAGAATTGCATCAGATTTCCTATCAGAAACCATGCAAGTCAGAATTCTATACCCTCACAAAAAAAAATCTTTAAAAAAATTTAAGGTGCTATTGCTCATGTCAATGTAAACTGGTATAGCCACAGTGGAAAACAGTTTGGCAGTTAGTTCCTTAAAATGTAAAACATAATGTAGTTATGACGTAAAAAGTAAAATTATCCAATGACACAGAAGGAGTTTCACATTAAAAAAAAATTATTACTGTCAGCCCTGTGGCCAAGTAGTTCAAGTTCCATGCACCCCGCTCTGGCAGCCCAGGTTCATGGCTTTGGGTCCTGGGCGTGGACCTACTCCACTCATCAGCCATGCTGTGGAGGTGGCCCATATACAAAATAGAGGAAGAATGGCATAGATGTTAGCTTAGGGCTAATCTCCCTCAAGCAAAAATAGAAGAAGATTAGCAACTGATGTTAGTCAGGGCGAATCTTCCTCACCAAAGGAAAAAAAAATCATCACCTTTAACAAAATAGAGAATGAATAGTATTATATAAATATTGTATCTTAAATAGTTTATTCAACCTATTTTAAAAATAGCTTAATTTACTGAAAGAAAAATTTTTTTTAAATGTTTAATATAAATTTACCATGTGAACCAGCAATTTCACTCCTAGGTAAGAAGTAAAATGAAAATATATGTCCATACAAAGATCTGTAAGCAAAATGTTCCTAAAAGCATTATTCACAACAGCCAAAAAGTGAAAACAATTCAAATGTTCATCAACTAGCAAACAGATGAACAAAATAGGATAAATCCATACAATGGAATACTACTAAGCCATACAAAGGAACAGAATCCTGATCCATGCTACAACATGGATGAACCTCAAAAACATTACGCTAAGTGAAAGAAGCCAGATGCAAAAGACTCAATATTGTATGATTCGATTTATATGAAATCCCAAGGAAGGCAAATCTATAGGCATAGAAAGCAGACTGGTGGTTGCCTGGAGTAAGGAGTCGGAAGGTGATTGACTTATGGTCTGAGGTTATCTTTGGGGGTGATGGCAACATTCTAAAAGTGGATTTAGGTGATGGTTGCACAACTCTGTAAATTCACTAAAAATCAATGAAGTGTACACTTAAAAAGGTAAGTTTTGGGGGCCAGCCCCATGGCCGATTGGTTAAGTTTGCGCACTCCGCTTCGGTGGCCCAGGGTTTCGCTGGTTCGGATCCTGGGTGCAGACATGGCACCACTTGGGGGGCTTGGGGAGAAAAAGCAGAAAGAAAAAAAAAACAACCTCAATGAATTTTAAAGAATAGCTATCGTTAAAAGTATGTTTTCAGACCATAATGGAGATCAATAAAAGACAGATATCTGTAAGGGACATTGTGAAGGGAATGAAAAGATTAATCACAGACTGGGAAAAAAATCCCTGTAAATCACATATCTGAAGAAGGACTTGTATCCAAAACATATACAGAACTTTCCAAATTCAATAATAACAATAATCAAGACAGCGTGGTACTAGAGGAAGGAGAGACACACAGATTGATGGAGCAAATAGAGAACACAGAAATAGATCCACACAAAGATGCCCAACTGATTTAAAGTATGACCCATAAAAGTAAAAACTGATAAACTATACCTCATCAAATCGAAAAACTTTTATTCTGTGAAAGACTCTACAGAGGAAATGGAAAGACAAATTACAGACTGGGAGAAAATTTTGCAAATTATATATCCCATGATAGACTTGTATCTAGAATATATAAATCACAAAACTCAACATCAAAAAAACAATCCCATTAGAACATGGGCAAAAGACATGAAGAGACATTTAACCAAAAAGGATATACAGATGCAAATGTATATGAAAATACAAATGTGCAAATAAGAACATGAAGATTTTCAACCTCACTAACTGTCAAGGAAATGCAAATGAAAACCATAATGAGATATTACTACAAGTCTATCAAGTGGCCAAAATAAAAAATTGTGACAACACCAAATGCTAGTGAGGATGCTGAGAAAATGGATTACTTATACACTGATGGTCGAGATATAAAATGGTGCATCCACTACGGAAAATAGTTTGGCAGTTTCTTTAAAAACTAAAAATGGGCTTATCAGATGACCCAGCAATTGCACTCTTGGGCATTTATTTCAGAGAATTGAAAACTTATGTTGGTGCAGAAATCTGTACACAAATGTTCAAAGCAACTTTATTTGTAATAGCCAAAAACTTGAAATTACTGAAATGTATAAATGGTTAAATTGTGGTATATCTGCACTATGAAACACTACCCAGCAAGAAAAAGAAACAAACTATTGATACAGGCAACAACTTGAATGAACCTCCACGGAATTACGCTGAGTGAAAAAAATTCAGTATCAAAAGGTTACATGCTATATTATGGTTCCATGTATACAACGTTCTTAGAATAACAAAATTATAGGGATGGAGAACAAAATAGTGGTTTCCAAGGGTAAGGGATGTCAAGGAGGAAGGGGGGAGGCTATAAAGGGTACCTATGAGGTATGATGATAACATGGTGATGGTACATTTGTGTACCTTGATTGTAGTGGAAGTTACATAAAGTTATACAGGTGAGAAAATTACACAGAAATCCCCCCACACACACAGACAGACACAATTGCATCTATAACTAGTGAAACCTGAATAAGCCTTCTGGATTGTACCAATGTCCAATTCCTGGTCTTAATATTGTGCTCTAGTTATGCAAGATGTTCATATCAGGGGAGGTTGAGTGAAGTGTGCATGGTATCTCCCTGTAGATCTCTTTGCAATTCCACTGAATCTATAATTATTTCAAAATAAAGTTAAAAAAAATTAACAGTAAAAAAATAAGCACGTTGATTTTTTAAATGGGCAAAAGATTTGAACACAAAATTCACCAAAGAAGTGATATGTATAGTAAATAAGCATACAGAAAGATGCTCAACATTATTAATCATCAGAGAAATGAAAATCAAAACCACAATGAGATACCACCACACACCTCAGAATGGCTAAAATTAAAAAAAAAATTAGCAATACCACGTGCTGGTAAGGATGTGGAACAACTGGAACACTCATATGCTGCTGGTGGGGATGCAAAATGGTATAACCACTCCGCAAATGTTTGGGAGGTTCTTATAAAGGAAAACGTTCATTTACCATGTAACCCAGAAATCTTGCTCCCGGACATTTACTCAAGAGAAATGAAAATTTATGTTCACACGAAAACCTATATACAAATATTTATAACTTTATTCATAATAGACAAAAACTGGAAACAAACCAAATGTCCCTCAACTGGTGAATGGAAAAACAAAATGCAGTACATCCATATAATGGACTACTACCCAGCAATAAAAAGCAGTGAGCTACTGATACACACAACCACACAGATGAATCTCAAAGGCATTTTGCCGAGTGAGAGAAGCCAGACCCAAAAGACTACATACCATATGACTCCATTTACTTGACAATCTGGAAAAGGTAAAACTATAGGAATGGAAGGGCCAGCCCGGTGGCGCAGGGGCTAAGTTTGCACGTTCCACTTCTTGGCGGCCTGGGGTTCGCTGGTTCGGATCACGTGTGTGGACATGGCACGGCTTGGCAAAAGCCATGCTGTGGCAGGCATCCCACGTATAAAGTAGAGGAAGATGGGCAGGGATGTTAGCTCAGGGCCAGTCTTCCTCAGCAAAAAGAGGAGGACTGGCAGTAGTTAGTTCACGGATAATCTTCCTCAAAAAAAAAGAAAAAACCTATAGGAATGGAGATCAGACCAGTGGCTGCCAGGGTCTGGGAATGGGAGAGGGGTGGAATACAAAGAGGCAATACCAGGCAATTTGCGGTGTGATAGAACTCGTCTGTATCTTGATTGTGGTGATGGATACATGGCTTTGTGCTTCAGTCCAAAGTCATAAAATTGTACACTGCAGAAGTTTGCTCTGTGTAAATAAACAAGCAAATCAAAACAAGATCCCCCTGCACATCCACCTAAGTGACAGAGTGTGCTATCAAAGATAGAGAGTAAAGGGAACTCATACACTGCTGGTGGTAGTGTAAATTGCTACTATGGAAAGCTATTTGGCAATATCTCCTAAAATTAAACATACGCATGTCCTATAAATAATGAATTCTACCTCTAGATATACATGCAACAGAAATATATATTTACCAAAGAAAGTAAATACAAAGATATTCACAGCAGCTTTATTTGTAATAGCAAAAACCTGGAAACCATACGAATGTCCACAAACAGTGGAAAGGATAAATCAATCATAGTATAGTCATACAATGGAATACAGTATGGCAACGAGAATAAAGGAAATACTGCTCACATGACAACATGGGTGAATCTCACGAACAACATTACATATAAGAATCCAGACAATAAGAGTACATAATGTAGGATTCCATTTACTAAAGTAATCAAAGATGTTACAAGTCACAACAGTGGTTACCTTTGGGCAGAAGTAGTGACTTGGAGGAGATCACAAGGGAGTTCTAGCAATGTTCTATTTTTTAATATATGCTGGTTACTGGTTTGTGAAGATTTATTAATCTGTTCATTTAATATTTGTGCATTTTTTCTGTTTGCAAATTACACTTCATTTAAAAAGTTTTAAAAGCAGAGTATGTACATTTCATTTTCTTTCCTTTTTAGAATTTAGGTTTGCTGATCAAAGATTCTCTGATTCCAAAGGGGAGGAGCAAGAATTATACATGAAAACCTTTGTCCCTGATTGGAAAGGTGGGTGGAGGCAACTTTTGATTACTTGCTCTATCACGAACAGGGCCAGGGGCTTCACAACAACTGAGAGAGGTAGGTATTTTATTTTTGTTTTTAGAGATGGAGAAGACCCAAGGACTATATGATGAATGGTTTCAACCATGATTATGTGATTCAGCATTTCTATAATGATAAACTCAAGAAACATCAGAGAGAGAAAGGCCTCTAAAGAGCATCTAGTCCAGCTCCCTTGTTTTACAAAAGGGGGACATGTGTCCTAGAATGGAAAGGACTCATTCAAGATTAGCCATTTACTGAAAAAGAAGGGACTAGAACTTCAGTCTCCTAAGTGCCATCCAGTATATATCCAATGCGCCATGACCACTGCTCACGTACAAATTATCAAGATACTTTATGAAATGGAGGGAAGAGCATTAAGTTGGGAGTTGGAAGACCTGGATCCTGTCCCAGTTTTGCCAAGTGAGCCTGACTTCCACTCTTAGGTTTTAATTTCCCTACCTGTGAAATACGGGGTAACAATAACAAAATCAACAAGAGGTAGCAAGTCTTGGATCCATGACAAAGGGAGATCCAGGTTTCGTGGGACCTGAAGCTTATAATACTTGGAGCTCTCTTTAAGGATAAGAATACAAAATTACCAATACAAAATTAGGAACAAAAGTACATGTATAAAATGAGAAAAGAAATACAATAGAGTACACATTTGAAAAGGTCAACAAATGTTAGACATCTCAAAATTCAGGAAAAATGATATAATAAATACAACTATATTTTTATTAATCAACTGCCTGATACACCTCTATATCATTCCCACTTTTCTTGTCTGTTATAGTTGAAGACTCAGGACTCAGCATATAGTTGTACTCACAGCTAAGATTTATTACAGCAATTACAGTGGGGACACACAGACGGATCACAAGGGGAAAAGACACAGGCAGAGCCAGGAGGAATCCATGTGTAGACTTCCTTATGCCCTTTTTCTCCCATGAGGGGCCACACAGAACACAATCTTCCCTCAGCAATGAAAATGCAGGGACACATGTGTGATGTTGCTGCCCAGGGAGACCCAGACTCAGCATCCATGATTTTTATTCGGGGCTGGTCACGTAGGTACCTTCTACCTAGCTTGCACCAAAATTCCAGACTCCCAGGAGGAAAGCAGGTGTTCAGCATAAACCACATTGTTTGTATAAACAATCTAAGCACAGTAAGCCACTCTCATCAGTTTCCTGTTAACTAGGGACACTCTGAGAACCAAGTTCCCAGATGCCAGCACAGGGCCACCCTTAAAAGCAGGCCTTTCTAAGGACGGTAGTCACAGGCCTGCCATATTAACTCTCTTCTGCACGCTACTCAACGTTTGTACTTCTGCTACATGTCTGTGCCTTACAATCACAGGAGTTCTGAAAAATTCCTTTTGACAGAACTCCCGTGAAAATGTTAATATAAATGTATGTTGTGTTTATGACTGCATACGCTGTACACTGAGTATATTCCTGACAGGAAAGAACTTGCACTTGTTGATTTCACATATCTGATTCGTGGCTGGAAGACTTTTCCACAGACTAGCTTCTGGCTCCATACATTGTGAGCCTTGATTCTCCTCCACTGCCAACATACTTCCGGCACCTAGTGTTGTCAAGCACAGTGACATCACAATGTACTCTCCAGCCCCACCCCTCCTGTACTGACACTGCGTGCATCAGCACAGTAAGCAGTATTCCTGGAAGCAGTTTCAATACAGAGCAGCTAGCAATAACTTGAACAGGTACAGAATTGGTTGTGAGCCCCTTAAATGTCTCCCCAAGTCCAAACTAAATATATCCCAATTTAATGTCTTGTTAGCTAGATTTCCAATATACCTCCGGCCATTGCATTGCGACCCAACACGAGATCAAGTGAGGGAGACAGCAGAAGGGAAAGAGAGGCGCCCTGAACCAACTGTGGCTAAAATATCTTTTGTAGATTTTATAAACCATACAACTATCATAAACCATAATGCTAGGGCTCCTTCCAGCCCTGTGCAAGCCCGTGACCCTGAAGTTTAATCTCAAACTTCACTAGCTTCACTGTGCATCAGTGTCTGGTCCAGAAAGTTACAGAAGAGAAACCAAACACTAAGAAAAGGCTTGGGACCCAGATAATAAGGCAGAAGGGAGGAGAGTACACAACCAGAAGCAAGGATAAGAAAATCAGGGTGAATTCCAGATAACCAGAGTGCAAAAGCACCCTTGAATGAGTGACCAGCAAACGACCTAGGAATGGAAAGATAGCCTGAGCTGGGACACAACACAAGGACTCCAACTACAAAGCTGTCTTTCTTCCATGGCTGAGGTGAGAAATCTAGTGTGAGGTTTGGTAGACAATGAGTGGACAACAGGAGGAAGTAGTTCAGAGGAGTCAGGCTTCTTGAACCACAGGCAGAGAGGAACTGTGCTGGGCAGGCACAGAATTGAATTGAGAAATCCAGGAACCAAGGAGAGAGTTAAGAAAGACAACGTTCTGAATTGGTTAAGATTGAATTCTCAAACTACAGCCCAGCATCGAATATTTCCCAAGCTTTAACAGGCCTTCTAGGTACCACATGCCACTCTCTGCCCTCTGTGGGTACAGGGAGCAGATCACCATAGTCAGAATCAGAAGAACTGGTTGAGTCCTGCCTCTGTCACTTACTGCACAACCTAAGATAAATCACTTCCCCTCTCTGAGCTCAGCTGCCTCATCTCTAAAGTGAAGAGAATGATAATGCAGTCCGAGGAGCCCATGGAGAATGCAATGTGATACTAGGATGAGGAAAAGGAACTGGAGAGGCATTCTTCCAGAACCAGAACACAAAGACCCATGGGAAAGCATGCTGTGAACTGCAAAGCTTTGTAGGAACTGAAAAGCCTTGTAGGAATGTTAGCTTTGCTTTGCTACAGTGGAGACAACAGCACAGGAGCTGTGCCAAACTAGCTCTCTGCATATAGTTGGAACGCTTAGAACATGCCAACTCACTGACTCTTCTCTCTCTAATGTACAAGCAGTGTAAAGCAGTGGTCTTGTTGATATTCTAAGGGGAAACTGACAGTACTTCTTTGGTTTTTATTTGATATGAATAATGGTCATTTTACAAATAAGATGTACTCCAGTAAGTAGTTTTGCTAGGAAGGGAGAAGGAAGGAGGGAGAAGGGGACATGAGCAACCATCAAAATGTCCGAAAGAGGGAGGAAAGCAAGGGTAGATCTGCTGTGACTCTAGGTAACAGTTGTACCCCTCATCTCCCCACTGACCCCTGTCCAAGCCCTACTCTATCCTAGTAAAAAGATATATATGGAAGAGATTGGCAGCAATGTAAAGAGGTATGCGGTTTTTAAAGTCACATGGCCTTGGACTACACAGATCCTCAGAAGCAAGTGACAGACCTGATGGCAACTCTGGTACCCCAGGTCACTCTGGAGAATCCATCAGCAGGACTCTCAAGCATGGGGATAAACGTATATGCTGGATTTGGCAGTTATCGGCTGCAGTATTAAGGATGAAAACGTAAGGATGGTGCCTTTGGACAGCTGTGCAGCACAGCAGGCCATTAAGCTCCCCTCTGATTCAGCCTCTCCTCGCACTTGAGCACCAGCCACAGCTGAATAAACCAACTTGACTCTTTGTTTGCCATGATAAAGCATATTCTGTTAAATGCATACTCTTTTGACCCAAGTGCGACAGTCCCTCCTGCAATCTGAAGGAAGATGTGGACTAGCTCATGGACAAGCAACACAGTTCAAAGTCCCAGAATCACACAGCACTGGAGCTGGAAAGAGCTGAAGCAGTCCTTGAAGCTGAGCCCCTTGCTTTGCAGATGGGAATCGAGATGCCTAACAAAGGGACTTGGCCAAGAACACACGCAGGGCCCAGGGCCAGCCCCACACTTCAGGAGCGTAAATCAGGGCAGCAGGCTCTTAGCCTTGGCATCAGGCTCAGAGTGCATGTCCTGTGTTCTCAACTTGTTTGGCAGGATTCTGGGTTGGCTGATCCTGAATCCCAACTCCCTCTCAGCCATCTGAGAGAGCTTAGCCAAGTCCCTCGGCCTCTATGCTCAGTTTCCTCATCTGTCTTGTGGATCTAACAGCACCTATCTCACCAGGTTGATTCAAGGACCAAAGGAGATAAGATGTGAGAAGCACCTTTGCCCCACTTCCTTTGCCTGAGCTATTGTTCCTTATGGCCTCTGATCTCCTGTCCTCCCAGCCTAAAGCTGACTTGTCAGGAGGGGACTCCTGTATCACCACCATCAAAACCCTGCCCAGATTTCAGCACACAGCTCAGAGCCAGCCTCCCTCTGGAGCCTTCCAGATCTCCCAAGGAGATACATCCTGCCCTCTCCTGAGGCCTAGTAACACTTCACAGATAGTCTTTCTGTGGACAGTTATCTGGTCCTGCCTCAAAAGAGTGTCTGACATACTTGCCTTTCCTACCCAACTAACATGCACTGACTCCAAGGCAGGGCCTATCTCACTGATCTGCCAGCTCCAGTATGGTATAGTAGCTTACCATAGTAGAGAGTAGCTCTACCATGCTGGATCACTCCAACTGAACAGTTTATCATCATCATCAGTCAACATATACTGAGTGTCTCCTCTGGGGACCATACAAAAGTGAACTGGGCAGGGTCCTTGTCCTCAGAGAGATTCCAGTCTAGCTCGGGTAACAGGGCACACACATATGCACATGAAATGGAAACCACTCAAGGTAACTTTACACGAAAAGAGTACTACAGATAGGGTTCTGGAAGGTTGTCAGGAAGGAGCAGTCCTTGAAGCTGGCCTCCGAGGGTTCATGAAGACATAGGAAGTGAGGAGTGAGGGCATTCACCATGAGGCAGCAATATGGAGGGCAGTGGCACCAAGTGCTGGAAACCGGAGAAGAGCCCAGGCTGTGGGAGTGGAGGCGGCAGCTATGATCGAGAAGGCAGGGGAGGGCCACCTTGAGCAAGATCATGTTATGATCATAGCCTCATTAAGTTTACAGGGTCTTGGCTGAGCCCAAGCCCATTCACTGCTCAGAGTAACCCCATGGGTTGAGGACTGTTTTTATTATCCTCATTTGACAGATGGGCAAACTGAGGCCAAAGAGGTTCAGGCACTTGAATGCCAAGCATTGGGAGCCAGGACAACCCCTGGGCAAGGTTGTGTTTTAGGAATCACGGTTATGCTACAGGGGAGACCACGATCACAGGGGCCCAGAGAGGGGTTAGAAATCTGCTTGTGTCATGTGAGCAAAGGCCTCAGCTTTGAGAGAGCTCAGGAAACATCTGAACAGGATATTCTTCCAGAAACTTCTTTTCCTTAAGGATTCTATCTATGGTCCCTCTACTTTTCCCTGCTGATTTTGTACCAGAAGTCGGGGATCCAGCCTACCTGGCATTCAGTCTTCCTTTACTTTCTCAGATGGTGCACACACTACCTCTATCCCCATGGGAAAGTTTCCATCCTTCTTAACAAAGGGCTGGGGCAAAGCCCAAAGAGCACTCTGCTCTTCTGTGACATTCCACATAGGACAAATGACATTTAAACACATTGGCCACTCTAGCAACTGGGTTCTTTATCTCGTTCCTAAAGTGGGCTTCCCATTTCAGGAATGACATTAGTGAAACGAAACAAAGACTGATGAGCAAAGCCCTATAATCTGTCAAAGCAGCAGCTGCTCTTCTGGATACACACAGGAAGAGGCCAGTGAAGAATGCGGAAGACAGAGCACTCTACCAACGTTGAACTGGGGACACTCAACTCAGCATTGGATAGAAAGGACAGAAGCCATTTACATGAAGGCGTCTTTCTAGTGCCATGTCATTAAGATTATCAAGAAAGTACATTGATACCAGACACACTAACAGCTGTCCACAATTCTAAACTTTCACTTAGATTTAGAGCACGGAGATAGGCCTTGGCCAGAGTCTGAGAGCAGGTCACACTTGTTTCTGCCATAAGCTCCCTTGGAAAAGTGTCCATTAACTCCCATAATTAGACGTCCTTAGGATCCATACTACAACCAAAAAAAGTGCAACTCTCCCTGATCGCATGGATAATTCAACAACCTCTTAACTCAAATTGCGCTCCTTACAAAATATTTTACAGATGCTTCATACATTCAAAGTTGGGAGAGAAACAAATATTTGCTGTCTCCTTCATATCACAGAAGGTCAGTTTCTACATCTGCATAATCGAGGATTTTGCCCCCAATAGAAAAATTCATCTTATACAAATTTTCAATTTATGATATAATCAGAGTATCACTAAGTACTCAAAATCAAAGGATTTGAGATGTACAAGGCATTCTGTGATGAGACTTTTCTTTTCAAAATGCTATGCATGGACCAGCCACCTAGGCATCACCTGGGATCTGGTCAGAAATGCAGAATCTCCAGTGCACCCAGAATTTCTGAATCAGAAGCTACATCTGACAAGATCACTGAGGGATCTGAATGCTCATTAAAGTTTGAGAACCACAGATCTAGAACACCAGTTTTCAAACTGTGTTCTGTGGCGTGCTTTATGGGCCTCTATGGAGAATGGCCCAAGGAGAGATTGGGAAGAAGGAGTGGGTGGATTGGGCCTTGCTTTAGCTGAGCAGCCTGCCTCTGATCTGTTTGCGGGGTGGAACCTCTGGCCAGACCAAGATATTCCACGGCAACAAAAGTGTGAGAACCATTATTCTAGACCAATCATCTCATTTTCTACATGGCACAACTGAGATCTTCCAAAGAGCATAAGGGACTTTTGCCAAGTTCACATCATAGTCCCTTGACCACTGTTAGAAAACTCTGAAATTTACAAAGCCTGGGAACCAAGAAAAATCTTCATAGTCAGTGTTTCTGGAATAACCTCCAACCTGCAGAGTAGAAGCAAAAATTGAGAACTCGAGCCTCACCAGGAGAGGACATGATATACAAGGCTCTGCTCTGGAAACAGCCCTGTGAGGGAAGCAGCATTTGTGCCACCTGGTTTACAAGAGAGGACAGAGACACTAAGTTCCAAGGTCACAGGAAGAGAAGAGTTGATGTCCAAACCCAGGTCCCCGGACCCTAAAGCCCAAACTCTGGACATCGTCATTCCACCACCTCCTGGCCACACACCCTTCAGCCCCTCTGTGGGCCATATGCACTGGCCCAGCCTATGAACCACATGGACACAGATAAATCAAAAAAGGGAGTGCTACTGTCCTCATGGGCCCTTGGAAGGCAAACAATGGGCTCACATCCCAACCTTTAGGCTCCCAGTATAGGCTCTTCACAAGGAAAACGCAAACTAGACTGCTATATCTTCACAGTAATGAGCATTAGGAGTCTGTTTGTTTTAATATTCATCATTATATATTTGACATCTCTTTGTCTTGGGAAAGTCAGAAAGATCAAGAAGGCAGGAATACTCAGAGGAAGGAAAGGAGAATACTTTACAGTGTACCAACACATTAGTCTTAGTATACTTTGTTTTCATACTCACAACCCCCAAGCATTGCATGGAGCTTTCTGCCATGGAAGCTACTCGCTGATCAAGTCTCTGACCACCGATCACCTTCAATTAAAAATGAAGTTGGATGAGTCAGGCAATAGATGGCACAATGAGCAAGTAGCACATTACTACTGTCAAATCCTAGCTAGTGTCATCTCATACAAAAAGCAGGCCCCTTTCCTAAAACTTCCTCCAAGTATCATTTGGGAACATTCAAGTTGGGTGACAAAATATGCCAAGGTCACCTGCCTTCATCGTCTTGTCTTCACCACTCACCCTCCTCCTTCAAAGGCAGCATGTCCAGTGGCAGTGAGGGAGGGGCCTGCACTGCCAAAGCTCTCCTGGCCCTGGATGCTGTCAGAGCTCAGGCCATCCGTAAGCTGGCCTGGGCGAACTCACACCACGCCTCCTTTCTATGGGTTGTCGGCAGCAGCCACTCTGCTCAGTCTGGGCAACTCAGGGTGCCACAATGGGCAAATCAACTTTCTGGTGGGGGCCAGGAGGATCTAGCCCCAACATCCTCACCACCCCCTCCACGGTCCTCAGAACTTAAAGACCTAATGTCATCTCTCCAAGCTTTCTTCTAAAGTCAGGAACAAGAATTAGAAAGCTCATCACAAGCCAGGAGAATGAGGCAGCCTCCAAAGAAGACCCATATGTTCAGAACAAGGACAGGAGCATGCTGCAGGGATCACTGCTCATCTGTGGAAGGCTGCTCCTGGGCCACCCAGGGCTGCATCTTATTCACCTGTCTTTCCTTGTTGTCTACACGCTGCCTGGCCCATCAGAGGCACCCAAAGGTTTGTCAAATGACTGACTAACCAAACAAGAGAATCAATGAATTCTTCTCAGGGAGAGAAGCAAACTTGCCTTTAACACTGTTAGTGAGCGCACAGACCAGTTGCACCCAGAGTACAGCGCAGAATTCTTAGGGCAGCCTCTATGAGTTAGACCCAGTATAGTTTCTCAGCCACATCTCCAATGAACTCACACCACAAACAAGTCTGCCTCAGCCAGGAATCTTCTCCCAGCTCCCTGAATGTATCTGGCCCTTTCAGGGGGCCCTTCCCCCATTTCCCACCTAAGGAGACCCTTTTCACCCTCAAGACCTAGATGAAATGGTCCTTCTCTCTGAGGCCTTCCGCAGCTCCTTGCCCCGAGTCAGTGGTTACTTCCCCTTCAAGTTTTCCTGACCCCATAGGGCCTCGATTCAGATCAGGTGGTTTACAGGACTGCCTGGAAGATGCCCCCACCAGCCCTGAGGGACGCAGAGCTGAGTGCGCCTGTGGACCTGCACCGTCAAGGAGCCTCTTACAGGACAGGTGTCTGCTGACAACTCTGCTTTGCCCTGTGCTGTTCCCTACCCAGGTCTGCCCTCTCCCATCAGCCTGGGCTTACAGTGATGCTAACAGACGCTCAGCTGGGAAACGCCCTGGAAGCACACCCCCTTCCAAACCCAGCAGTCTCCTGATGCACAAGAAGCCGAAGCACCTCCCACCAGGCCGGCCGCAGTGTGGAGCGCGGTTTTGCCCGAGGAAAGGCACCTGGTGCCCTATGTGTGCTACTTGGTATGCACCCATTCCTGGGGCACCAATTTTGGGTGTTGATTGACCCGTTCAGTCCACCTGGATTGCAAGGCCTCAGGCACAGTGAGGGCCTAACTACCCCGCCGAGTACAGGTCCTTGAGGGCCGATCCCTGCTCTGCAGCTCCCCGATGGGCAGGGAGAGACTGTCAGCTCGGTGTCACAGGCTGAAGGGACAACCTGTCCAGCCCTGCTTCTCCCTGCTCCCTTCGTGGGTGTTATTCCCCAGTCAGCCTTTGGCACGCCTCACTCCCTCTCAGGGGGCAGCTTCCTGAAAGATTCCACCTGAGACAGTTGCTTCTCGAGTGGTCCAAAAAGCAGGTGCTAAGACAGGGTCTTGGTGCGGGATTGCTCATCACCTGCCCCAGTGGTAACGAGGACCTCATCCCGGGGGTTGGTGGTGTGCAGACAGCCCAGTGGCTAGCACGTTCCTGTCAGAACTTTTTGCTGGGCTGGCGGGTGGAGAGGAATTTGCCGGCAGGTGAGGGGACCCAGGCGTGTGGCACGTACAGGAAGGACAACTCGAAGGACAAGGGGAATGGATGGAGGTGACCCTCTTGCTTTGATGACTGGCAGGGTGATGAGAATCCCGGGGTGATTAACAGAGTGAAAACTAAGGGGGAGCCCCAGAGTCTCCTCAGTAGGTTGCAAAGTCGCCCCATCTCAGGCAGTGGACGAAGGGCAAACCCAGGATTTGATAGGAGTGGCTGAACTTCAAAGACAGCTGAACGTTCACCAAGGCAGGTCCGTCAGGCCAACATCAGAAGCCCCATTGGGAAAACCCACACCCCTGACACAAGAAACAGGCACATCCGGGCGAGGGCCCTGGAAGAGCTAGACTCCCCAGATGCCTCTGAAACCTCTGAGCCTGGAGCAGTGGCCCATTCCTTCCCATAAAGAGCTAATGCACCCATCCCATCGCTGAGGGAGCAAAAAGCCTGCACATCTTTCTCCATGGGTGCCTTCCATCCCAGAAGGTAGAGTGACCAGCCATCCTGGTTTACTGTAGGACTTGCAGTTCTAAAACCAGGAGAGTCCCAGGAAAACCAGGAAGAGTTGGTCGGCTTCCTGCCAGGGCCCCAATCAGAGTGAAGTCACCACACAACACAGGCAGGATGTGCCAAGCCTGCTAAGGGAGGAAAGGAACTGCACAACCGCCTGACCCATGAACGGCAGTAGAGGTCCCAGGGTGGCACTGAACGGCCAGCATGCGGGGGCTGACACTGATGGACACCACTGGCAAGGAGGCCTGACCCCTCCAGCGGCAGAGGGGGTCAATACCACACGGCCTCCCTGGGGGCACAATGGATGGGCAACCCACCAAGGTGCAGCCTAAAATGGACCCTCTAAAGAGCAAGAACACACAGCAGGTGGCTGAGGGCAGCCACCCCAACAAAGTCATGATCCCTTGCCCAGGTTCTGCCCCTGAGCCAGTTTTCTGACCTGGAACCGTGGACTAGGGAGGTGGCCAGGACCCTAGGGGGAAGGACGCTGCAGTGCCATGGCAAGTAGGCACGGGAATGACCCCCCAACCCCTCCCAAAGGGACCTCTGGCTATGCACTGGGGGACTGAATGCTGGGAAATGGGATTACCAGACCGTGGGAGGCTGTTGGACACAGCGTCCAACCCGACATTGACACTGGAGTCTCAATAAACTCGGTCTCCGCGTCCACTTCAGGAGGACCCCCATGCTGGAGTTTCTGACCAGAGGACGTCACTGGGTCCAAGGTGTGCTGGGCCATTCTCGAGAATTTGTCAGTTGGGCTTGAGCAGGGAGAGCCTGGAATCCAATACACTCCACAACAAGGTGCAGAGCTGAGTGAGATGTCTTCTGAGGACTCTTTCAGAACATGGGATAACACTTAATGTTAAACGAAAAAACATAAGACAGAATGGTCACACAGCAGGAGCTCAACTGAGTAAAGAGGAACTACACGGAAAAAGAATGGGGGGAGGGTCAGCCCCATGGCATAGTGGTTAAGTTCAGCGCCCTAGGCTTCGGCAGCCCAGGGGCACAGGTTTGGATTCTGGGGCACTCACCAGCCACGCTATGGCAGCGACCCACATATAAATTGGAGGGAGACTGGCACAGTTGCTAGCTCAATGCTAATCTTCCTCAGCAAAAACAGAAGTGGGGAAATAGACCCATACTGTGAGCATTCACGCCTCCGGGCAGTGCCTCCTGAGCAACCTTTGTCCTGATTCTTCGTATACTTTCTGTACTTTCCAAAGTCGCCACAGCGAGCATGCAGATACTCAGGAGTTAGCCGAGTGGGTCTTCTGCAACAGAGTGCATTAGTCCACCCATTCAAGCCCCCATCACCATAGCTATGGGATGGCAACACGTGCTCCAGATCCCCCACACCTGAATCTCGTAAACAAATAAGCTGGACCATACACTGTCACTCAGCCACAGTGTGACGTTTGGATGCCGTCCCTCAAGCTGTGGAGGGCCTGGCGCGGGGGTCGTTGCTTGTTTGCTCAGAGACTGAGGACAGTAAAGAAGATGTTACTGAAACTCAGAAGATGGAAACATGGAATTGAGCCTCGCCCCGCCCCCGATTGAAGGTGCTTTTCTGGCTTGTGATATGAATGCAAGTGAGGAGGTTGCCAGAAGTTCACGGAAACTCCCAAGGTTCCAACTCGGCTGGGCCACCCTCTGTGTGCAGGCACCACACCTAAGCAGTGGCGGCAAAGTAGCTCGTGGGTGACTGCAGGTGCCTTGTGATGCAGCTTCCTCCTGTGGACTTGGAGCGTCACTAAGACAAAGCAGAAATAAGTACAGTTCTCAGGTTGGACCACGTGATCCAGGCCGTACTGAGAGGGATGCAGCCAACTGGAGCTGCCCAGGGGACAGGGAGCAAGAGGAGCAGTGGAGTCTGCCTGTTGGAAGCAGGCCACATGAGGATTGGGAGGAAAAGGGAGACTGGGGCCAAAGAAACAAGGCTCGCTGTCCTCTTGCTGCTGCACGGCTGCCGGGCCTCCTCTTCAGAAAGGTCAGGACACGGAACTACAGCCAAGCGGTGACAGAGGGAATCACAGGGATGAGAAGGAGCCCATTCTCAGGGGCAGAGTGCTGGACGCAAGGGCACCTCCTCCTCGGGGACCACTCCTCCCAGGTGGCGGGCCTGCGGGTGGAGGGCAGCCTCCAGCTGGAGGGGTGGTGGACATTCCCTGACCTTTGGGATCACTTACACTTCCAGAGTCTAGGTGAATGCCGAGTGCAAAGCAGGCATGCAAAGGGAGGAGGAGAGCAGCCCCCGAGGGCCAGAGGAGGAATCTGAAACGCAAACAACCAAGGGGAGATGAGCACCCAGGCTTCGGAACCAGCTCCCACATCTCCGCACCAAAGAGACCAGCAGCTCAACAGAAAGACGGGCAAAAGGCGTTTCAGAGAGGAGGAAACCGGACCTGCCGAGAAGTATATGGGGGAAACTGGGAGTTTGGGTCAAGCCGGTCCCAGACCTGTGGTGCTGCAAAACACGTGGCAGGAGCCAACGGGAACCTTCCCTGGGCCTCAAAGAAGCACATGGGAGGCAGAGGCAGCATTCTCCATGGTGCACTCTGCACCTCTCGGCAAGTGAGGAAAATGGGTAACAGGCGCAGCAGAGGGGAGGGGATGCAGAGAAGTAACACGGAGCAGAGAGGATGAGCCAGGCAGGAGAACATCTGTGCCAGAGAGGGGGACGGCAGAGCCAGGGTGGTGAGCACCGAGAGGCCTCGTGGCAGCAAGTTCCCAGGGGACAGCTGGGGGGGTGGGCTAGATGGACACGGGTCACTGGAAGGGTGAAGGATAAGAAACTGCAAAGGCGAGGGCTCAGACAGCCCATCTGGGACAGTGAGTTCTGCAGGGTGCTGCCCGGAGGGAGGAGGAAGAGAGGCTGACTGAGCAGATGCTATGGGCTCCGAAGAGGAGGCGACGTCCTGGGGGCATTTGCCACAAAGAGCAGTGGTGGACATGCTAAAAGGACTTCCTAAAAGGAAGATGGGCTGCGGTATGGGGATGTGCGTTATGGGGATGGAACCATGGACTGAGAAGAAAGCAGGCCCCCTGCAGCCGAGGCCTGAATCCCACGAAGGGGCCCTCTGCTCCTCACCTCACCTCAGGGCCAGCATTCGTGCTTCCTGGAGCTTCGGCAAGGAGCAAGCAGGTGCAGCTCACTGGAAGAGAAGGCAGTGCTCTGTTGATCCACACTGACTGAGCAACTACTGTGCCCCGGGCCCGTGGCTTGCAGAAACGAGTAAGAGCCAGTCCTGGCCTTCAAGGACCTCAGCGCTCCTGAGGGGGTCCCAGACTCTTGGAGAGCAGCTACAACCCTCGGAGATAGGAGCCCAGGGAAGGGAGGGAGGGAGAGCTAGAGTGCCGCCAGAACCCAGGGACAGGAGTGCCTGCCACCAGGCGTGGGGCAGAGAAAGGGATGTTCAAGTTGTGCCTGGAAGGAGGACAGGAGTCTGCCAGGACAAGAGAGGTAGGCATTTGAGCCCCCGGGGACCATGTGCCAAAGCAGGGAGTCCTGGCAAAGTGCGTACACTCAGGGGGCAGGGGCTCCCCAGCACACTGACCCACATGTTGGGCCACAACGGGGGAGAGAGCTGGCCCACCAGAAGGCCCCCCAGGGCCCCAAGGGGTTTGGGCTTCAACAGGCAAGGGCCCAGCAGGGTTTTCAGGAAGGCGTTGATGAGGGCAGATGTGCTGCTGGGAAACGGGATGGGTGGCCTGTGCAGCTCCCACTGGACTAGAAAGAGCCGGCACCCAGGCCGATGGGGAGGCACTGGGAACAACCAGCACGGGCCCCAGACTATGGGGCTGGAACTCAGGAAGTGGCCATGGGGCAGGAAGAGGGGCCTTCATTCTGATCAGGCCTTTGGGAGGCAAAGCCCCAGGACTGGGTCATCCAGGCAAAGACCAGGAAGGGCGCAGGGATGTCGAGGAGCACAGCGCGGCAGTGAGTGCCTTCAGCTCCTAAGTGAGAGTCAAGACAAGAGGCAGCTTTGACAGAGAAGGGGGCACTGGGGGGACACGTCAGGTCTGAGGGGCAGCAGAAAAGAGTGGGGACTTTCCTTCTCACCTGCAAACAAAGGCCATATCAAGCCTGCCCCTCAGGACCTCCTGGCACGCCCGCGGTGGCCTGGAAGAAGGAGACCCTGACACTCCAGGCACAGGACTCAGCCTAGGGGTCCTGCCCTCTCCCGGCCTCCGCGTCCCCCAGGGTCCCTTCGGAGGGTCGGCCTAGGTAGCCAAGAACTCTGTGGCTGCCACTTGACTTCTGCCTCTGAGGTCACCGCGCACCAGGCGCCTAGCCCCTCCTCCTCCTCCCTCCCTTTCTCCCAGCTCCTCCCCCACCTTTCTCCCAGCTCCGCCTCGTCTCCTGAAGCCCCGCCCTCAGCCCCGCCTTCTCTTCCAATAGCGGCTCCTCCCTCGGCTCTTTCCCTCAGGTCTGGCTTCCATAAGGCTCCCCCGGCCCCTCCCAGCCCCGCCCCTGCCCCTCCGCCTCCCCGCAGCCCCGCCCCCTGGCTCACGTTGTCCCCCGCCTCACTCTCCCCCTAGCCCCTCTTGCCCGTTCCTGACCTGCTCCCAGCCGCTGGTCTCCAGGCCCCGACTGGGCCTGCTGAGCCCTCGTCCCTTGGGGCCGGGGGAGTCCACTGACTTCTCCTATCGGCGGGGGCCCGCGTGCACTTGTGCGCGTGACGTCAGCGCGTGTCTTCGTAATGAGCTGGCTGCGTGCCTGCGTGCCTTCGTACAGGCGTGCTGAGTTCCGGCGTGCTGCGTGCTTACGTACGTGGTCCGTGCTCGTGCATTCCCGCAAGAAAGGGGCTTCAGCGGCTGGGCGAGCGTGGCGCGGGGACAGACCGCCGCCGCGGTCTTCGGTCCCTGGGCGTAGTCTCCTCGCCTGGGTGTAGGAGGCGGCCCCGTCGGGACACGGGGAGGCGGAGGACCCTGCTGCCCAGTGGCTGCAGCGGAGTCGGCACAACGCGCCCGCCACTCGCTCGGCCCGTGGATCCGGGAGACCCGCGCCGCGCAGCCCGAAAGGCTCCAGGACTCAGCCCTCCGCGGGACGGTACCCCTGGGCTGGGAGCGCGCGCAGGCGACCCAGGCCGCTCTTTCCTGTCCCTTCGCCGCCACCATCACACGCCCGCCCTCCTTCTACGTGTGTGGACCGGCGACGTGCGTCTGCGCCTAGAAGGGCGAGTGTGGCGGTCCACAGGCACCGGTAGGTCCGCCCTCGTGTTTGCCTTCCTGCCTCCCGTGACCCTTCAGCTGTGCCCCCACCCAGGCCACGGGCTCCGCTGTGCCCTCAGAACACGATCCGCTTCCGTGACGTGATGTGCTGTGCTGCTGGCTGCTGGGGCGTTATGTGGTCCCACAGCCCGCCGGGGCCAGAGAGACCCACTGCCGTGATGAGCAGAGCCAAAGCGTGCGTGAGGGGTTTCCCTCCAGTTGGACCCTCCCGGGTCCTGCTGGCCTCCAGTCCCTGCTGAGTTGAAGACCGTTCTGGTACTTTAGCCCACATTGCTGTCTCGTACCTGATGACCTTGTCTCGTTATCCCTCTTGTCCTTGTGCAGGCGAAGGAGCCGAGACCAGAGGAACAGGCTTTCCTCTTCAGGCCACCAAGCAGGTACTCTCCGCATCAGGAGGCAGGAGGGCACTCGGCCCCCTTCGTACCTTTACGGTTACCTCAGTTCTCTCTAGGGATCCCAGCCACACAGTTCAGGTCTCCTGGTTGTGATTTTGTGCTTCTGATGAGAAAAGGACCAAGACAGCGAGTGGCAGAAACTAGGCAAACCTGCAGTCCAGTCGTCTACCCCAGGAGGAGAGTAGAAGTGGCCAGGCCACAGGGGGACATCCAGCCTCTCTCATAAATAATCCAAAGCCAGTGAACAGGGCGACCCTTGGTCACCCATCCGGTTAGCAAAGGTTAAGTGAAAGGAGATGCTCAGGGCCGATGAGTGTGTGAGGAGATGGCCCTTGCCTGTGGTTGGTGGAGTGTACGGAAGTGAGCCCCTGTGGAAAGCCTTCTGCTGGTGCGGATCGGCACCTCAGATGTGCATGCCCTGTGACCCAGGCCTCCTCCTAACTATATCTTCAGTCAACACCTGTTTGTGGGGACGTCCTTTATGGTGACAGAAAGTGCAGAGCAGTCTGTGACTCACCATCAGGAAGATAGTCAGTGAATTGTGGGAGAGCCAACTATGGGATCGCATACAGGCGGTGACGAATAGGACAGAAGAAGATGTGCAGACGTGAAAGAACGTGCTTGATGTGCTGTTAATGGAGAAATCAGCCTCCACCCTTGGAGACGTCCAGGCAGGAGCACACAGCTCTGTTAGTTTGCCAGGGCGGTCATGTCAGAGTACCGCAGACTGAGTGGCTTCAACAGCAGAAAGTTGTCGTCTCACAGTTCTGGAGGCCGGAAGTCCAAGATCAAGGTGTCGGCCGACTTTGCCTCTGCTGAGGACTATGAGACAGAATCTGCTGTTCCGCCCTTGTCCCCGACTTCTGGTGGTTTTCTGGCAATCTTTGGCATCCCTAGGCTCATAACTTTCTGCCTTCCTCTTCAAATGGTGTTCTTCTGTGTGCGTCTCTCTAAATTTCCCCTTTTTATGAGTACACCTGTCGGATTGGATGAGGGTGCACCATAAGGAGCTCATTTTACCTTGATTACCTCTGTAAAGACCTTTTCTGTGTATATCAGGTCAGATTCTGAGGAACTACGGACTGAGACTTCAAGACGTGAAACTGGAGGGGCCACAATGCAACCAGTAACAACCTAGAAAGTCCCTGCGGTAGGAGGAAAGCCTTCGTGGCTGCAGGGTGGTGAATAAAGTGGGGACGAGAGTGAAAAGCTGGAGGGGGGCGCAGATCACGTGGGGCCTTGCAGGCCGTGGTGAGAAGTGTGGGTCTCTGCTGCTTGGGGAAAGAAGCCTCTGGAAGGTACTGGGTTAGGTGCCCTCAGTGCCTCAGCCCCCATTCTCACAGTCTTGTGGAGGATGAGGTTCCCCGAGGTGCCATGACCCAGCTGAGGTTTGGGCCTGGGGCCCTGCTCCTCCCAGTGCACAGCTCTGTACCCTAGTGACAAGGAGGGATCCCCTCCAGGGACAGGGAAAGGAGCCAAGGACAGGGTGTGCATGCTTTTATGTCCCCGGTAATGGTGAGCTCTCTCTTCATCCTGCAGTGCCTCCGTCTCAGCTGTAGAGTGGGGTGACAGTAGCAGTGCCCCTACCCGGTAATTTGAGGGTTGAATTCTATGATCCGTGGATCGTGCCCATCCCAGGGCCTGGCATGGAGATGGTGCCTGCACATTGCTGCCGATCGTTCTTGCTCTCATGATTCGTTTCTCTCAGCTTGGGACTCCTGCTGACAGCGGAGTGCAGTGGTGCAAGAAGGGGTTGGAGGAGGATAGCAGCCAAAGGGGTCAGTCGGGAGGAGACACTTGACAGGGCCATCTGAGATCGAGGGCATCCGCTGGGCCCAGCTGAGGTTGGATAGCAAGGATTTCTGGTAGCAGCCCTGTGGTAGGGGCCGGGAGATTTGGGACCTGCGGTGCCTTGGCAGTGGCAGTGCCAGGAAGCAGAGAGGGTTGGAGTGGGTGGGGGTGGCAGAAGAAGAAGCATAGCCCAGGACTGTCTTTGTCTGTGCTGGGAGAGGGCTAGAGCCAGCCCACTGTGCTGTGAAGCCAAGGGGCCCTCCCTCCCTCCCTCCTCTGTGCTGCCCTGGGGCTCAGTGACCTCTGTTGTACAACTGACCACGTGCTGTCCTGGCTGTGCCTTTCTCTAGCTGTCCCCAACCTGCTCCGAGAGCTCCCCAAAGACTCCATGTGACGGGCGAGTCATCCCAGTGGCCAGCCTCTTCCGTCAGGCCTGTCAACTGACTGTCTGGTGATTGAAAGGAGGAAGCAGCACTCTCCGCTACTCCACCGTCCAGGTCAGTGGGGTTTCAGGGCACCTTGGGGACGCTGGGGAGAGGTCAGGCCCACGGGCCATGAGCTTGGAGTGCCGGTGCGTGAGGTTTATTGACATTGCGGTTCTGCGTTTCCACAGGCCATGTGAGGCCCAAGGAGCTCTGGGGAGATGAAGTTCAGCTGCCTCTCCTTCCGGCAGCCCTATGCAGGTTTTGTCTTAAATGGAGTCAAGACTGTGGAGACGCGTTGGCGTCCCCTGCTGAGCAGCCACCGGGACTGTACCATCGCCATCCACATTGCTCACAGGGACTGGGAAGACGCAGCCTGGAGGGAGCTGCTGGTGGAGAGGCTGGGGAGGACCCCCGCTCAGATTCAGGCCTTGCTCCAGGAAGGGGAAAAGTACGGCCGTGGAGTGATAGCTGGCAAGTGCTGCTGTGCCGACCACTGCTCAGACACCTCCCAGGGCTGCCCCCGGGACCTTGCTCTGGAGATTGGTGGCTTGTTTTCTGTTGAACTGCTGCATGTGTGGGCTATGTGGTTTCTTTCAGCAACACACCTTCAGAGGGGCAGCAAGGGGCACTTGGCTGAGGGTTGGCAGGCTGAGGTTCCACAACCCAGGGTGAACCCTTTCTCCATCCTGGGCCTCCGTTCCCATTTGTGATTCAAGAGGCAGGATGAGGTCCGAGTCTGCATGTGGGGTTTGCCTGTGTGTATATGTGCTTGTGCGTGCATGCGTGTGGCAGAGTCCATGAGATGCAGCACAGCACACAGAGCGGGTTGGACTGGCCTCTGGACTCAGGCTGCCTGCCTGGCTTTATGTGCCTGTCCCACCCCCAGTGGCCGCTGCATACTGGGCAAGTCCCCTGACCCCTCAGTGGTTGAGGTCCCACATCAGTTCCGGTCACCTGGTGAAGTGCTTGGGGACCCGAGGGCCTCCAATTTCCCTGCAGGGGCCGGGGCCCTTGTGATCTGTACCTGCTGCCCTCAGCAGTCTGACTGGGATCTGCCTGTTATTTTGGTGGGGTTGTTGAGGACAGGACCCTCTCCTCCTGATTGTCCCTCCCTCGGCCTCTCCCAGAATCCTGCGGACAGAGTTTGGCACGTCAGAAGTGCTCATTCAGAGTGACCCACTTCACTCCGTGTCCATTGGGCGATATCATCTTAGTCTCTGATGGCTGTAACTTTGAATACCCATGTTCTCTGACAGGCAGGCCCTGGTTTATGGAAGGAAAAACATCTCTGTGCTTCTCTCTTTGTGTACAGGGCTCGTTGACATTGGGGAAACTTTGCAGTGTCCAGAAAACTTAGATCCTGATGAGGTTGTGGAACTGGAAAATCAAGCCGTGCTGACCAACCTGAAGCAGAAGTTCCTGACGGTGCTTTCAAACCCCAGGTGGCTGCTGGAGCCCATCCCCAGGAAAGGCGGAAAGGATGTCTTCCAGGTAGACATCCCAGAGCACCTGATCCCCTTGGGGGAGGAGGCCTGACGAGCGTGGGCTCCTCAGAGGAAGGTCACCGAGAGACCAGCTAAATCATGACCCAGCAGCTCGTCGTCAAACGGAGGACGTGGAAATCGGGTTCCGTGTGGATTGGCACCGCAGGGGAACGCGCTACCCACTATGTGCTGTTCATGTAAACAGCTTCTCCACTCAGATGCAGGGATGGGGGAGCGGGACTTTCCTTGCACATCTCTGGGCTCGGTGACAGTCTCAAGGACTTTGACCTTCAGGAAAAAGGGAAAGCTGCCAGAGAGTTCTTGGCACTGCCACTCATTTTGGTCCAGCTGATTTCTGGATTGACCAAAAAATACGTTTTAAGAGGAATCGTTAGTGTTCTCCCCTCTCTTTGTTCTAGTCAAACTCATAGAGTGTTTGCACAGCATCCAGGGGATGTTGTGTGGAGGCTGGGAGCGGGCGCTGAGTGATTGCTGGAGAGTGACCAGCCCTGGATGGCCTCATTCCTGATGAAGAGGACCTCAGACTTGGAAACAGAGCACCTGTCTGTCCTTGCAGAAGACTCTTGCTCTGTTGTAAAAGTGTCCCTTGGCTCATGGGGCATGAGTGTTAGACATGTTGCACAGCCACTTCATGTGTGAAGAAAGGAGCCTAAATACAGCTCTTTCGGAAAAGTGATAAGTAGCATTGTTTATTTTATAGAAAGTCTTTTTCTTTGTTTTGTTTTTTTTTGTCGTTTATTGGGAAAATTTCTAATGGTTGTTACCTATGAGCATGATGGGCTAAACCAGGCAGTGGTTGGACATCCCTCGGCAAATGAGGTGGCCCTACTTTTAGGTGGACCTCTTTGGAAGACCCCTGGCTCTTGGTCAAGAGACATTCAGCTGCTGATCAGAAACTTTCTGGCATCTTAGGGGGACCCATGAGGAAAGACTCTCCTGTTTCAAGATGCATGAATAGTGTTAGATGATAGCCCCAAGGTCAACAGTCAGGCTGTTCTGTGTCCTGACCACTAGGCCAGGCTCAGGGAACGAGATCTTCCTGGGCTTGCCTTGATACTCCCTAGCCAAGTCCTTGGCTGAATGTGTGAAAACGCTGGTTCTTTAAATGAGAGGACAGTGGGGACCAAAGCCTGTTTGGGACCAGGATTTCCAGCCTCCTCAGGCTTATCTGAGGAGGTGTGTGTAGTATCACAAGTTAGAAAGAACACCGGGTTACAATTCTCATTAGATTCTTTATTTACTCTCTCAGAATTTTGCATCATGGTTATAAACAGTCGTTTTTATCTGTCACTGGTCATCTGTGAGCTTAGGGACCTGGATTGTCCTTGCAGTGCTCACAAAGTACACATTTGTAATCTGAGGAGCCCTTGTGCTCCTCGTCCTCGTCAGGGGCCTCATTTGAGGACATCACTGAAAGGGCAGCCAGCAGGATGGAATAACAGGTGTTGTATAAGGACATCACCGAATCATGATCTGGGTAATGTGGGGGGCTGGTGGGTGGTTCCCCTGCGCCCTCCCTTCCAGCAGTAGCCAGGGGCACAAACATACTATTCCTGGACGTGCCCTCCCCACTTGGGCTGCCTGGCTCACTTCGGCGACCATTTTCCAGGGCACATCTCACAGAACAGATATCAGAACACAAGAACCACCAATTGCCACTGGTTCCCTGAGCTTTAGGGGCTTCCTTCTGGGCCATTTCGTCAGCTGCTTTGGTGGGTTCATTGTGACGGATTCGTGGGGAGCGCCTCGTAGCTGCTACCTGCTTCTTTCTCTTTGGAGTTGTTGCGCTGGTCCCAGGCTGAGCGATAATTCTCAGGTCGCCTCTTCTCCGAATGTTCTCGATGAGCAGAGGCTTGTCTTTCTGAAATTTGGAGTTACGGTACATCTGAAATGAAATCAATCCTGTTAGTCATCCTGGGAGCAAATATTCACACCACCCCCCCCACAATCAGAATGGTCTTGTTTTCCTGGGGAGAAAAGATCTTTTTAACTTGCTGGCAAGTTTCATTTTGCCCTGGAACCTGAGCTCACTCAACATACATAATACCTAGGTTAAGGTGCATCTATCTCCTTGACATTAAGTAACCTCTCAGAGTCTTTTGTCACACCTGCAGATTACCTCTGAGGGGGTTGTCGTTTCATAGGAACAACTATACCTTCTCATCTTTCCATAAGTAAAGTCTCAGGTGAAAAAAAGTTATCCTCAGAAATTAAGCCCTTTCAGTGCATCATTCATCTTGGTCTACTAGGAAGATGTTCGAGGGACGGAGAACATGGGAAACAGAAGGACGCTCTACTTTACCATGATTCTCTTGTTCCCTGAGAATGAAGAGTGAAGCGAAGGGTCGTTTGGACGAATTTTGCTGAAGCCGTAGAGATTCAGTTGGCGGATAAAACTCTTCAAGCTGTCTGTTTCAAAAATTCTCCCTGGGCCTCTCTGGTGAAGAATCTCCCTCTGGAAAAGATCCTCTTCAATGATCACGGTGTCTCCCTCGTCATTCCAGCGCACAGACGTGAAGGCGTCGTCCTCAGCTACCATCCAAAGCTTTCTTGGGAAGGAGAGCCCGAGAAGGTGGTGGTTTTCTTCCACGTGGACGGTGCCTTGGTTTGGATCCTGTGGTCGCGGGTTGTCTTGGGGGCCTGGATCTTGGCTTATGGCTTGGTCACTGTGGGTCTCCAAAATCTCCCTTGAATCCAGATTTGGATCCAGGGATGAATTAGATGGGACCTCTGTTGCTGGCTCTCCGTCACCTGATGGGGCCTGCTTGACTTCATCTATCTGGTCGGTACTCTGACTAGCCATGGAGCTAGTCTAGGTCACGAGCATTTTCTGTCCGAGACCAAATCACTGAACTCTCAGATCAGAAATGCCTTTGGTCAGGGTGGGGATGCCCAGTAAATACTGTCCACAAAATTCTAGAGTCTCTATAGTGGGGCAACCGGGTGCTTAAGTCATCGTTCTCTTTAGTTGTCACATGATGTCACAAGGGTGGCTCACAGCTGGTCTGGAGCAGGAGCCCTGGCCAAGTGTGGGGGAGGGGAGGGATGCAGTGTCCCAGCTTCTCTCTTTTCTAAAAGGAGAGAAACTTCTGGTTCAAGTTCCCAGAAAAGACTCCGGTCAGTCACCAGGCACATTGTTTCATGGGGCTGGGCCCTGGATGGGTTGAGAAAGCATGATCCTATCTCCACTCCCACCCCTAAAGACGGGTTGGGGGACCTGTTGCTGACCTCTCTGGTGTGCTCAAGGGCCTGGCCCTGGTTAGTCCTAGCTTGGCTCCCACCAAGACCAGGCGGGTCAGATGGACCCTTGGGGGACTGTGCTTCCCAGTAGACGGTGGTCCCTAGCAGGCTTATTTGCCTAGTCTGGGTTGATAGCCCCCTCTTTCTTCCTCTCGACCCCACTTCTTGCTTTGGTCTCTTCCTGCTGCTCCTGCTGGTTGGTTGGTCCTGCTCAGATGGACACAAACAAGGAGTCTTGCCCCTGGGTCAAGTTGTCCCCAGAGTAGTGCTGTGCTGGAGCACAGTGGGAGTGCTTCTGATGATCCTCAACCTCAGTGTCACCCAAAGCACCTCAGACAGTGTTACCCACAGCACCGGCGTGACGGTGGATGGCCACATCCTCCACTGTGCTTGGGAGGGAGTCTCCTCTTGAACTCTACTTGCCCCCAAATCTCATCCCTCTCCAAATCACAGTAGGATTGTCTTTAGTTTCCATTTCTTCGCCATAGAAACTCTTCTGGTTGCCCTGGATGAGCTCACTTTGGGAACACCTGCATGTGCCCTTTTCAAATCACCTTACCCAGCTTCTCGGATACAGCCTCCCTGGAGGCTTCCTCTAAAGCCCTATTTCCTTTCTGCTTTAGAGTGGTTTGGCTTCTGCTCTGCCAGATTTCTGGCCTCTCACTTCCAAATTGGATCTCCTCTAGTACTTCCCCTTTTAATTCCTTCATTTGGGGGTTTCAGCATCTATTCTGTTCTGTTGAGACAAAGCATTTCACTGACTCATTCCCCTGAGCCAGCCATGCTCTCCTTGCCTGAAGTCCACCTCCACCCCTGACCTGTGTGTTCCTCCCCTGCCATTACCTGGATGGTAGGTCCATTGAATAATTTTGTATGCTCTTGAGTTAGATACTTTTCAAAGGGCCTCCTTTACACAGACTCACTCCCAAGGAAAATTCCTACTCGTTTAGCTAGACGTGAGTAAGGAAACCAATGTGAAGATACTCATCACTGTGTATTTGAAAATAGATGAGAGTCTGGGTGTGGAATGGGACAAAACCCAAATGAAAGTCATCCTCATCACACAGGAGAGGATAGGACAGGGATTTTGGTGATAAGTGTTCTCTAGATGTTGTGGACAAATTTGTCCTTAATATTCACTCTGCATCTAGAGATAGAGTGGTACCATAGGAAGGCCCTGTCTTCAAGGATCCTAGGTGTTTGTCCTCGCTGCCACTGAGTAGGGTCATTTGCCCTCTCTGAGGGTCAGTCCTTTGTTTCTAAAAGGGGAGTGCAAAGAGGGTTGGAAAGAGAATCTCCCAAGATGCCTTTCAGTCTGGGGACTGCAATCCTTAATGGAGCCCCCAGGTCAACATTTGGGCTTGATATGTGGTCTTTGTGGTTCTAAACAGGTTTCCAAAGCATTCATTGAAGAAGTCCATTTATCCTGTAGGGGCATGCCCTCAGAAGCTAAAAATTTTAATGGAAGCCATTGGTGGCTTCTCAGAAGGGGGCTCCTAGAGTCTTTGGATGAACAGCCATCTCCCTTCAGTTGCACACCAGAGTATTTTTGCCTCAGTGAGTTCTGTAAAGACTGAGAATGAAATTTCCTTGTGGCCTGTGCTAGCTCATGAACTCAGCTGATGACCTATACAAAGGGATTGGACTGTTTGGTTGGAGAAGAGAAAATGTCTTGGGAAACCAAAGTCTGGCATCCTGCAGAGAACCAGTATTTACTTGATATGATTTAGACACTCGTATGTCCTAAGTCTTCCGTAGGACCGTTAGCTCAAGTCCTTTGTTTCAAGAGACACCGAATTTCCATTGGGGTTAAGAATCTAGGACATGAGGCTCATCTTGTCCTCTGAAAATGAAATACCCATGGTGCTGACTTCAGCCTAGTTGACGAAAGGCATTATGGAAATGGCTTCCCTTGACAAAGTCTTCTCAGTCCCAGAATTTCAATACTTGGCCCTGTGGCCGCCAGTCCGACAGTCTTTATTAGGTACCAACCATGCTCAAGACCCTTTGAGAGAAATGACTGGTTGGCTCTTCAGTGCTCCAGAGGCCCCAGAGATGACCCATAGGTGTCACTGCATTATGGACCAAACCCCCAGAGTCAAGTGGCTGTAGCACAGCATGGCTGATTGAGCTCTGAGGACAGCCACCCCAGAGGGAAAGTGATTTCAGTCTGGACTCACTGCAGGTTCTGCTCAGCCTGCAGCCAGGGAGGAAGTGCGTAGCTCTGGGCTATGGGGCCCAAGGCCTGGGGCCGCCAAGGGGCAAGCCTGGCTGTGTGGCCTTTTTGCCTTCCTCTCTTTCCAGCCCTCATCGCTCAGGAGGTCCTCGAGGGTGCTGCCTCTTTACTGATCTCCCTCCCTCCTGGGCACCAGCCGTACCCCTGCAATTGGTCTACCTCACACCTGAGGTGTCTCTCTCAGCCATGGCTCAGACACAGGCCCTCATGACATCCAAGGCATGCCCTTTCCAGTCTCCCGGCCACTGCGTTCCTCTTACCTACTCAGGCTTCTGCCAGCCCAGAGGCCCTCCAGCCGCTTTCACTCACCATCTTCTGAGCTCCAGCCCCACTGGGCCCCTGGTGCTATTGTTTGACATACTGGGAGCTCCTGTCAGGAAAGGTCCTCCTGCTACTCCCTCTGTGGCAATGCTCTTCTCTGTCCAGAGGCCCCTCAGCATGTCAGGGTCCCACTCCAAGACCTCCTCAGTAAGGCCTTTCTCCTATCCCAGGTCCCCCTCACAGCTCCTTCCCTGGGGTTCCCACAGCCCAGCTGCCATGTCCAGTCCCAGTCATAGTGCCCCTGCCCCACTGTGATGTTCGGTGCATCGGTCTCCTCCTCCAGACTAGGAAGGAGGACCTTGAGCATGAACATGGCAGAGACCATCATGTGAACCCGGTCCCCAGTATGCATGTTGGAATGAAGGAAGTTCTGTGTCACCAGGAGCTGGGTGGGGTTTAGTGTCCTTGAACACAGCTCTGCATTGTAACAGTAATGATAGGAGCAGTCGTGGAGGACGCAACCTCCTGCGTCACAGTGCCTGTGCAAGTGCTCTGAGGGTCTGTGCCATTTGCTCTTCAGCACAGTCCCTGGCAGGTACCAGGAAAGGCCCAGCCTAGGCTTGGCAGATGGAATCACAGGCCCAGCTTCCACCCTGAGGAAGAAGTAGAGCTGGAATGGGGCCCACAGCCTCACCCCCAGAGGGGGCCCTTCTTTCTGCCGTGAAGCCACTGGCACACTGCAGGACAAGCACCAAAGGAGAGTCTTTGTTGTCTGGTCACGTCTCATTCTGTAGTGGTCCAGGGCTAAGAGCACGCCAGGGAACGCGTCCTTAGAGGCTAAAAATGGCACGGGGACCACTGGCTGAAATGTGCCTTTCTAAAGGATCCATGTGCAAGCCTTGTTAGCAGTCGGCCTCCCCTTCTTGCCTTAGACAGGGAGGCCTGGATTCTAGGGATTTCCACGAGCCTTACTCTCCTTTAGGGACGTTATCCCGGTAGGAATTGTGGTGTTAAAGTCAGTCTCAATCAGTCTCTCTCTCTGGTGTAAACTCTTTGAGGATTGGAAACAGAACAAGTCTCCTGATGATTTTTGCTTATTGGAGCCCCTGGAAATAGGAAGACAACTTGGGAAAGAGAGGCCGTCTCAAGATAGAGATAGACTTGTAGAGCTTTAAAAAGCAGTGTTCAGGTAGTGTTATACAAATGATCCAAGGATGGATGACCTGTGTATATGGGCCCCTAGGTTGTATATTTCTTGACAGCAATCTGCGTCCTGTTGGCTTAAAAACCTGCCAGCCCCCAACCCAAATTATCACATGTCCAGTTATTTCACACGGTGCTCATACTAGTGGATTTTTGGCCCTTTAGAACCTGCCAAACCTCAACACACATCTGCTAAGAAAAGATAAGATACAGCCTTGTGGTCCTAAGACCCAAGGCCACTCCCCGAGCTGCTGAGTGACATTGTTTTGACATGTGGGCCGCCTCTCTGATGCCTCTCTCCTAACAGCTCCCTTGCCTTCCCCCCTTAGCCCGGTCCTGCTGATGTAACAAAATACCACAGACTGGGTAGCTTAGAAACAACGCAAATTTATTTCTCACCGTTCTGGAGGCTGGAAGTCCAAGATCAAGGCGCCAGCATGGTGGGGTGAGGGCCCTCCTCCTGGTCCCTAGCTGCCACCTTCTCACTGTGTCCTCACATGGTGGAAAGGGCTGGGAATCTCCCTGGGACCTCTTATATAAGGTGACTCCCATCCATGGGGGCTCTACCCTCATGATTTAAGCACCTCCCAAAGGCCCCACCTCGTAATACCATCATCTTTGTGGGTTAGGGTTTCAACATATGCATTTGAGTGGACACAAACATTGAGACCATAGCGCTCCCCTTCTGATAGTGCCCTCCTGACCCATAAACCCCAGGATGATCTCATTCTGTGAGGGACTCCCCTCTAATGCAACCCTGTTGAGGCACCATCCTGTAAATCTGGTGTTGTGTTGCTGCCTCTCCTGGTCATCTCTTCTTCCTGGGTCAGCCCCCAATCCCTCAAAACCCCTACAGTTGGCTAATGAGCTCTTGTGAAATCACGTGTCTGACCCTTAGAGGCTGATGATCATCTGACCTGAGGTGTGTGTTTTTCAGGCGTCAATTGGGAGGGACTCTAAGGCTGACAAGGCAGAAAGGGCTTAGGACAGCTTGTCACTTGGACCTGGACCTTCGTGGCCTGGCCTTGCAGCGTCTCAGCTTTCCTGCTGCTGCAGAAAAGCCACTGATTTTCTTTTGGACCTCAAACTGACAAATCCTAATTGACCAACTTTAACTCTAAACTAAAACCTAAAACTGCCCACGATGGCCTCTTTGAGCCTCAGCATGAACTGTGCTGGACGGAAAGCGGGCCAAGCTCAACGAACAGGTCTTGGACTCTGGGACTGTTGTGGATTTGGGACGCCCCTCTGTGGGGCCTGAATCTGTCAAAGCTTCTTGAGTGCTGTCCTGCACCATCTGGATCTTTTGCAGATGCCCGCAACAAAGGGCTTGATATCAAATGGGACCAAGTGAGATGGAGCTGCTCGTGGGCACTGCATTTCCGAGGTGGATGATTGCACTCCTAACTTGGGATGCCTGTGCAAGTTGTACATTGGGGGCAGGCCCATCATGCGGACTGGGAGCCCTCCATGCACACCAGACAGATTCCACTCAGACCCCCTCTCAGGACATTCCTCTGCCTTTGACTAGACAGGTTGGTCGCAGTTTGCAGCAAGGACTGACTGCCTGGCTGTTTCCCTCACCTTTCTCCTGGTGCATGCACCAGGCAGTGTGAGTGTTAAGGGAGCTGTCCCCAGAAAGGCCTTGCCCTCTTCTCCACCCCTCACTGGATAAGCAATCAGGATGAAAAGGGTTATGTAAATCCGTTTTGAAAATCATTGAAATGTTAGGATTTCATCCTGACCACACCCTGAATATGACATGTCTTTCTGGCTCACTTGTATGACAATGTTTGTCTGTGAAAATGCCTTTGACCCTCTTGCATACAATCCTTCCAGACAAAAGGATCTGGGGGAGAAGAGGGGATGATGGAAACAATGTAAATTTGATCACTGTGTGGGACAGGCTGATTTTGTAATGATGGAGGAAAAACAAATCCCGACACTGAGGGATATGTGGTGCAGGGGAGAGCTTTTTGATCTTGGTTTTCCAGAACTGCTCCTGGAAGCTTTGGCCTCCTCCTGAAGGAAAACTCACCATGCTGCCTTTGCAAGCTGCTGCAAGTGATGGAATCCAAACGACTGCTGAGCCTGGGAGCACACCTGACAGCACTGAGTATGACACAGCCCGGGGTGGGGCCAGCTCTGGCACTTTCCGCTCAGAACAGCTGCACCACACGTCATCGACACTGGTCATGGACAGCTAAAACTGTTTGGAACAAAACTCCTTCGCCACACTCTCTGGCTCCCAGGGGACGCCCTTGTGGTCCTCTAGCTAGGAGATGGGTCTCTAATCTCCTGACAGTACTGTGCACTTCCCTTCAATGGGTCTGACTTGCTGGCCAAGTGGCAGGAACAGAGAGAGAGAGTATGGAAATTAATAAAAGAAACCTTAACTAAATTGAATTGGAGTCAGGAAGGCCTGTAGGGGGAGCTGTAAGGTCCTATCATATGTCCTCAATGACACCAAAAAGGAAGAGGTGGATTCCTGCACCTTGGACAGGAAGTAAAACTACTTTACTACTGAAGGAAGATTTCTCTCCTCATCCAGCAACAGCCCAGCCAATGAGAAATGCCACAGCTCAGCCAATGAGAAGCTATGCTGCCCTGAACTGTTACTTCCACCGAAGGATTTTCCTTTAGAACAGCCTCTCCCTACTTCCCCTTTTTCTCTATAAAAGCACCTCCCCCCCTCTTCTTTTCCGGATTTGCCTGTGGTTTGCTATAGCATGCACATCCCAAATTGCAATTCTTTTGGCCATTCCTGAATAAACTCATTTTGAGATAAAATAACAGGCAAATTGGCTTTTTAAGTTGACAAGAGAAATAACAGAAGGGATTCCTCTCACACTTTGGGTTCCCTCTGGCTTCTTTCAAGTTTTCTTTCTCTTTGATTTTCTGCAGTTCGAATGTGATATGTCTGGATATAGATTTCTTTTTTTTTTTTGGTTTTTTATCCTACTTGGTGTTCTCTAAGCTTCCTGAATCTGTGATTTGATGTCTATCACTAATTTGGGATTGTTCTCAGCCATTATCACTTCAAATATTTCTTCTGTTCCTTTCTCTCTTTCTTCCCCTTCTGGCATTCCACTACTGCATATGTTTCACCTTTTGCACTTGTCCCACATTTCTTTTTCAGCCTTTGTTCTCTTTACATTTCAGTTTTGGAAGTTTCCGTTGATGTTTCTTCAAGCTCGCTCATTCTATCCTCAGCTGGGTCCAATCTATTCATGAGCCCATCAAAGGCATTCTTCATTTCTGTTCATCTAGTGTCTTTTTTTAATAAGATATATTTTTTTATTGCGGTAAAATAAACATAACATAAAATTTATCATCCTAACCAGTTTTAAATGCACATACCACTTCTTATTGTTGTACAACCATCACCATCATCCATCTTCAGAATTCTTTTCATCTTGCAATACCGAAACTATACCCATTAAACAATAACTCCTCATTCCACCTTTTCCCAAACCCTGGCACCTATCATCCTACTTTCTGTCTCTATGACTTTGACTACTCCAAGTACCTTGTGTAAGTGGAATCATACAGCATTTGCCTTTTCGTGTCTCGCTTATTTTACTTAGCACCATGTCCTCAAGTCTCATCTGTGTTGTAGCATGTTGACCTAAAACAAACAACCAGTTATTTTACCAGAAAAATGGATTCATTCGGGAACAACAAGGAACTGCAATCGGTGACATGTGGTCTGTGGCAAACCACAGGCATGTCCAGAGAAACAAAGGAGGAAAACATTCTCTTATGAAGTTGGGTGGGGCTGTTATATACAAAGAGTCCATTGGAGAAACTTGGAAGTTCGAAGTCTAGTGAGTTTTCATTGGTGAGTTATGGCCGTCTCTCATTGGCTGAACTGTTGCTAGACAAGGAGGAATTCCTTCCTCCCTTCCTTCTGCTGGGGTAGTAAACTATATCACTCCCTTTGGGAGATGCAAGGTATGTCTCCTCCTGTTGGGGTCTGTAGTGTGCACTGAGAGGCTCGTGCATGACAGATCTCTTCTCTGGCCCCCTGACTCCATTTAAAATAAGATTTCTGTATATTAATTTTCACCAGAATATGTCAGGATTTCCTTCCTTTTTAAGGCTGAATAATATTCCACTGTCTGTTTATACCACATTTTGCTTATCCAGTCACCTGTTGATAGACACTTGGATTGCTCCCATTCTTTTAGTGTCCTGACTCTCAATTTCAACATGGGGTGGTGGTGGTGGGTGGGGGGGTTCTCACACATACAAGATATTCTCAGACACCAGAAGGGTGTCCAAGAATTCAACTCAATTCCGACACTATCTACCTGGAGACAACATCAGATTCCACAGGTTAAGGGTTCAAGTCCTATAAGACTTCCCCACCTGCCGCTTAGATGCCAGTTGTAAACCCGGGTTGTTACCTGTGCTTCTCATTGAATGGCTATAGGTTGGAGGTTCCAATGACCCCCTCCAACTCAGGGTGCCAATTGCAAATGCAGGTTATTATGTACTTCTGACCAACTGGCTAGGAATCAGAGGTTCCTACGCCACTTTCCTCAGGTTAAACTAATTTGCTAAAGTGGTTCACAGAACTCAGAGAAACATGTTACTTACTAGATCACTGGTTTATCATAAAAGGATATAATTCAGGCACAGCTAAATGTAGAGCTGCATAGGGCAAGGTACATAGGAAGCGGCACAGAGCTTCCACTCCCTCTCCGGGCAGACCACTGTCCTCGAACCTCTATGTGTTCACCAACTTGGAAGCTCTCCAAACCCTGTCCTCTTGGGTTTTTATGGAGACTTCATTACATTGTCATGAGTGATTAAATCATTGGCTGTTGGTGACTGATTCAACCTCTAGGCCCTCTCCCCTTCTCAGGGGTTGGGAGAGTGGGACTGAGAATTCCAACTCTCTAATCATATGCTTGGTTCTCCTGGCAATCAGCCCACATCCTTGGGTGGGGTCCAAAAGTCAGCTTATTAACATAAAAAGAGTTACCTCTGTTGCTCTCAACACTTAGAAAATCCGAAGGGATTTGGGAGCTGTGAGTCAGAAATGCTGGACAAGGAACAAATATATATGAGAAATATATGTTGGTCATCTGAGTGGCCAAATATGTATTTTTCTCAAAATCACAACGTCATACCCACATTTTAGCTATTATGAATAATGCTGCTATGAACATGGGTGTACCAATATCTTCTTGAGACTTAGCTTTCAATTCTTTGGGGTACATACTCATAAATGGGATTGCTGGATCACATGCAAATTCTATTTTTAATTTTTTGAGGAACTGCCATACTGTTTCCCACAGCAGCTGTGTCATCTTACATTCCTACCAAGCGTGCACAATGGTTCTAATTTCTCAACATCCTCCCCAATGGATGTTATTTTCTGAGCTTTTATTTGGGGCTGTGGGGGGGACAGTAGCCATCTGAATGGGTGTGAGATTGTATCTCGTTGTGGTTTTGTTGTTTTTTTTAAAGATTGGCATCTGAGCTAACAACTTTTGCCAATCTTCTTTTTTTTTTTCTGCTTTTTCTTCCCCAAATCCCCCCAGTACATAGTTGTATACTTTTTAGTTGTGGGTCCTTCTAGCTGTGGCACATGGAATGCCACCTCACTGTGGCCTGATGAGTGGTGCCATGTCTGCGCCCAGGATCCTAGACCAGGATCCGAGCCAGCGAAACCCTGGGCTGCCGAAGCACAGAGCGCAAACTTAACCACTCGGCCACGGGGCTGGCACCCCTCATTGTGGTTTTGATTTGCATTTCCCTAATGATTAGTGATGTTGGGCATCTTTTCATTTGCTTATTGGCCAACTGTATATGTTCTTTGGAGAAATGTCTAGTCAACTCCTTTGCCCATTTTTGAATAGGGTTATTTGGTGTTTTTTGTAAAAGTGAGCTATATCTATATGTGCTGTCATGGGAATATCCTGCATTCATCTTATTAAGTGGCAAGGAAAGTGATAGATCAATATGTATGTCATTACCTATGTACGTTAAAAATGCCGCATATTTCATAGCACATTTACGTATGAAAAAGCCTAGAATAAGCTTTGAAATAGCGTACAGCAATATATTATTGGTGGCGAACTCAGAGGAGGGGGCTGAATTTGGGAAGAATTTTGTAAAGGGTGGAATTGTGATTTAGTTCTATTTTAGAATTTTTTGCAACAAGAATATATGCAATATATGTAATATATAATATATGCAATATATAGTAATCTTTATATTATAAAGTATTTTTATAAATCTAACAACAGCAAAAGTAGCTATGTCAATTAAACTTACTGCTAGTGGGGGCAACAGACCAAACCTGACATTTCAAAGGCTAACGCAAGAAAAGTGTGTTTGTTGTGCACATAAATTCTGATGTGGTTTGCCAGGGGCCTTCTGCTCTAGGTGACCCAGGGATCCAGGCTGCTTCCATCTTTTGGTTCCACCACCTCAACACGGGGTTACCATGTTTACTGGCGAATTGAGAGAGAGAAAGAATGAAACTGGTATACTGGCTCTCAAATGCCTGGATGTGACAAACAATGCTTCTGCTCAGGTCTCCCTGGCAAAGGGTTGTCACATGACCCTGCGTAACTACAAGTGGCCTGGCAATGTAGTGACTCCTGTGTCCAGGAAAGGCAGCTAGACAAGATACGGATGAACACTGAAGTCTCTCCCATGACCTGTTACATAGTAGGTGCCCAATACAAAGCAACCATTATAACTTGTTATCACGACAACCGTACTCATTGTGTGGAGGAGTTTCTGAGGTCAGGTTTGCCTTGAAATTCTCTGAAGTGTTAAGTGCCTACTATGCAACAGATGCTCTCAAATACAGAAGCACATCTCATTGTAAGAGGATCCTGTCAATCTCAGCAGGGAGGGTTAGCCTTCTTCGCTCTATGGCACTTTTCTGCACTCCCTTTGCGATACCGTCTTGTTGACAAAAATAATCCACAACCAATCTATAAATGAAAATTTGGGTGAGTTTATTCTGAGCTTAAATCTGAGGATTATAACCCGGGGCCTTTCTTCCCAAAGGAAGAAAGGGCACCAAGGAAGTGGGGTGCACAGACTGGTTATATACCCCCAGAGAGGATGTTTCACATAGGATTGAAATGTCCCTTTTACAATAGTCGCGAGACTGCTCTGTCGGCACAGCGATTGATGGAAACAGCAGGTAGGCCTTCTGTCTCAGTGAACACAGCAGGGTGGCAGTCTGTTGTCTCCAGCTGAGTGGTCACAGGTGAGCTGGGTGGTCAAAGGTGAGTGCAGCAATCAGTTCCAAGCCTAAGGAAAAATGCTTATCTCTAAGGAAATGCTAATGTGGGGGGAAGTTGCACCTTTATCTCAAGGGCCTTTGTTCTGGCCATAGGAAATGTCTAAGCAGATATGCAATGGGTGCTCAACAGCCAGTCAGGCCCTTTTGGAAAAAAAAAAAAACAAAGTCAGGCCGAATTAGGTTTACACCAAATGGCTTCCTCATATATTCCAATATATCCTATTACTTGCCATTTTTATTTGTCAGTCTATAATCTCAGTAGGCTTCCTTCTGATGCAGGGGTGAAATCTTAGCCTGTGGGTCTCGTCTACCCTCCACATGACTGAACTTCCCTGAACAGCGGCATAGGTGCCCCCAGGCTCACTGAAAGCCAGGACTGTCCTGAGGGGCAGGTACCAGACAAGACACAGTGGGAGAATGGTTGTTTTATCTTTGTAAGTTTGACCTAACGTGTCCACCAGGGAACCATTTCTCACCTCCTAGGAGGATTCCAGGGTTCGTAGGAATTCAGCTTCAGTGGATGATTGCTCCTCATCTACCGCTTGTGATGAGGCGTTAACTTCTGACCACCTAAACCAGCTCTTTCACCTGTGTAGGTGTTCAGTTCCCAGCATCAAATAAGGAGCCCGTTAAAGTCCTACTGCAAAGACCAGGATGGCTTCACAAATCCTTATGTAACTTCAGGGTTGTATGCCAGGTCCTAGTAGTTTATAGGTGCAATCAGACTCTACTCACAGCCCATTTGGCAAACAGCGAGTGTGTCGAACGCTCCCAGGGAGGGATGACCAGTTGTCTAAACGTCACAGTCCAGAGTAACCTTTCTCAGGAAAGCAGCTGTGGCTCTATGACAGGATCGAGGGTGAGCTATGGGAGGGCACGGGGACCCCTGCAGGGAGTAGGAATGCTCTGTGTCACGGGGAGGGCAGGAGGTCCTGTGCAACCTTCAGGGAGGGCGGCAGCAAAGACCCTGTCAGCCAGCCAGGTTCCAGAGTTGGACAGGAGGGCCCATGGGGGAAGACCAGGAGAAGGGTGCTGTCATGTGGAAAAGTGCTGAGACTGGACAGAAATGGAGACGCCCGGAGGAAGCAGCCCTCAACAGACCTCAGGCCATCCCCAAATTGTATTTGATCCTCATTGTTGCCTTCCTTCTTTAGGCCTGCTTTCACTACCTGGGCCTCAGGGTCCTAATTTTGTCACCTGAGAGACATCATGGAGAACTGGGAAGAGAAATGAATGAGGAGTCAGAAGGTGGGCCTCAGGCTGGGATGGGTGGCAACAGCGTGGGCTCTAGATGAATCCAGACCGTTGTCTAGTCTGTCTGTCGCTTACTAGCCATGTGATCCTGGGAAAGTTACCAAGCGCTATGACCCTCGGGCTCTTCCTCTGCGAAGGCAGTGGGTTGGTGAGCCCTGTCTTGTAGGACTGCAGGAACAGATGGGATGTTTGAAAACACCTGGCACAGTGCCTGGTACACATGGGAACTTTGAGGACTGGCACTTATTTCTAGGATTGTTTTGATCCCAGACCTTCCACTCTCTCCTCTGGGATTTTGTTTGTTTGTTGTCCAGGTCGTATTAGAGAACATGCAGCTCAACAGGACACGAAATAACTAATCAGCCAAAAAGGATGTTTCACAAATGAAACTCAGTAGATCTTCCCAGCTAGAGGATATATGTGAAAATTCGGGGGTGGGGGAGTCTTCCCAGCTGGATGGAACACAGAGCTCCTAGAAACAGAGTCAAGGACCGACTCCTTGCCTCCCTCCAAGCTGCTCTTCATCCAGACCACTACTTCCTTTCATTTCACCCCACCAAAATCTAGCCCTTCATTACAATTGGCCAATTAAACTCAATTAAGATTAACACCTAATTTATGCTGTGGGCTCTGGCTCTCCCAGGCCTGGGAGAGGAGTGCCAGGCCACTGACTTCTGGGAAACACTTCAAAGGAATGTGATCGTATTTCTTGGGAAATCCATGCAGATGGATGGCTGTCAAACACCATGTTCTTCACTGTGTTCAACTGCAATGAGACAAGAGCCCAGGACACCTTCCCTTCCTGCCCAGGAGGAGATTTCTCTCTGGTTACCCGTGATCCCTAAGAAAGTCTTCAGAGAAATTTTCCAGTTCAGACTTGCCCCTCAGCCCTAAGACACACTGTGAGTCTGGCCATTGCCACCACCAAGCTTCATGACAACCAACTCCCACAGAAGGAACTGCAGTTTCCCGAAGCCCCACACTGCCCTGACTCAGGGCGTTTACACGTGAGCGCGCTCCCCTGGGGCTGCACCACCTCCCACCTTCTTTGACTTGTCCTGGAGGGGACACCTCACCACCTTTCTTCTGGGACTGCCGCTCCCAGACTCTCATTCTATGGGTGTGGGGGTACCCCCCCCATCCTGCTGTCCCCGAAACTGACACAGGGCCTTCCAGAGAGCAGAGGCTCAGCAAAAGTCTGGGGAAGAAATAAGCCAGTGAGCAGGGGTCTTATTTATGCAGATTAAATTTCTCCGACTTACTCGAATCAACCCAACAAATCCGGGTATACATATTTCTTTTAGTTTGATAGAACGACAGACGAGAAGGGCTAAGAAGCCAAGAATTAAGTACCTTCTACATTTATTTCTTCACCTTATCAATTTGACGGCTAAGTTCTTTCACATTTCCAAGAAATTCCTGTTCCAGTGCCATGTCATCCAGTTCAGATCACAGACTATGATGGAAGGTGCCCTAATTACTTTTACAAAATGGCAAAACTCTTACTCTTGGACTGGATAAGTATAAATTCATATGTGATCAATGTCATCACAGACACTGAAGCAAATTAAACTTTCTATTAAAAGGAACAACATTTGAAAAATTCCTAATGGAAACCAAGATCCATCTCCAGGATACATCACAGAGGACAGGAACCCACAGACGCTATCCACCGTGTCCTCCCACCTCGCCCCTCCACTACTTAGGACACTCACTGCTCTCTGTTGAAACACACAGTGAAGAAGTGGCCTCACTTCATGCCCAGCAGGAGAAGCTGCTGGACGTGGGCCTGGACCGTGCCTGGCTGCCCTCGGGCTCAGGCGCCTCTTCCTCATCACTCACAGCCTCTTCACACAGGTGGAGGAAGGGACTGGGATCCCTGCTACTGACCCTGAGCAAATACTCCAGGACTTTCATCTTGCTGGTTTCAGCGTGGGCCCTGGGATGCCACAGGAACTTGTAGCATGCAGGATCGCTGCTGGGCACCTGCCGGTACTCCACGTACTGCTCCTGCACCCAAACGTGGGTGAGCAACTCCCTGGGCTCCCCATAGATGAAGTGCTCCCTCCCGGCACGCACCCCCATGACACTCAGTGCTTCCCAGATGCCCTCCTCAGGGGGGCAGTTGCCCTCCAGGAGGATGACGCCCAGGAGCATTGCCAGGAGACCAGTCCTGGGCATGATCTGCTCACCTCTCAGCATTCCATCGTAGGTGAGACCCAGTGTGGTGACCAGAACATAGGAGTGGTCGCTGGGGTCCACTTCCTTCACATCAACACCAAAGACGAGCTGCATGCACTCAGAGGCTTCGCTGAAGATCACAGGGAAGTGGTCCTGGTAATCTCTGAGGACCGTATTCAGCATCTCCGCCTTTGTGGTGGGCTCCTTTGTGCGATACTTGAGCAACAGGAACCCCACCAGGTCAGTGACCTTCAAACGTAGTGCGTCTTGGAGCGAGGAGTCAGTGTCTCCCGGGTCCTCCCATGCGTTTGGTCCCTCCTCATCTTGGCTGCTGGAACCATTGTCTCCGTACTGGCTCCATGGAGTAGCTGCCATGGCAGTCGGGGACGGCCAGGCACTCTGAGAGCCCTGGTCAGGACTCCGGGTTACAGCAGCAGCCACCTCCTCCAGGGTGCTCAGGAAGGGGACAGAGGGGGAGGAGGAGGGGGATATGGCCTCCTCCTCCTCAGCCCCGGACAGCTGCGCATCCACCAGGCCCTGGGCCTCTCTTGGGTCCTGATGGTCTTCCTCACGCTTGCAGAGCTCACCCATCCGACCTAGAGTCATGACGATGTGTGTCCGGCACCCGGCAGGAGCATGGGCAGGAGGTGACTGATGGGGACCTTGGAGCCTGCGGGAGAGAGGGAGTATGAGTGGCCTCAGCTGAGAAACGCACCCTTGGTGGCTCGGACAAAGGCGACTTGCAGGTCTCCTCTTAGGGGTGCTCTCGGCTTCACAGGGATCTGTTGTCCAGGGTGGCCTGTGCCCTAGGGATCTGAGGGAAGAAATGAGGTGGCTCCCCAGGGAGCACCCAGCACAGCCTGAGGTTCTGGTGCTGGTGGTGGGCTGGGGCTGGGTGGGTGGGCTCGGGCTCTGCAGGGTCTCCTCAGTTCTGGTGTCGGGGAACCCCTGGATACACATTCGGAGTGTGTCCCTTGCCTTGACTCCTGGCACTGCCTGGGCCTCTTCTGCTCTGTGACCTGAGGACACAAGCCTTCACCACTGGGTTCCTGGAGCCCCTGTAAGAGGAAACATGGGGCACCTCAGGGTGCAAACTGAAAGCACAGCCCTGGCCACCAGGGCTGATGGGAGGGGTGGGCCGGACTCTGTGAGGTCCCCACTGTTCTGGGGTACGCGGTGCCCTCAGAGCTCACTCAGGGTCCTCACCTTTCCCCTGGCTGGGCTGGACCCCCACCCCTCTGCTGGCCTAAGGCAAACCTCTCAGAACAAGACCACCCACCCATGAGACTGAGCAGAAGGAAGTAAGGGGGCCCCACATCTGGCCACACCTGACCAGGGGCTAACAGGAGGCAGCAAGAGACGAGAAGTGAGACCAAACTCTGTGTGTTGCATCTGTCCTGGAACGAGTGGTCTGCTCAGTCTTCATCTCGACACCCTGCATGGCCTGGGTCAACTCCCTCTGTTGACCTGGGGCCACCCTCCTTCAGCCAAGGCCTGGTTTCCCGAAGACACCGGAAGGGGAAGTGAGGGGGACTGAATCCACCCACCGATCCCGGGTGTCCCCATGGCAGACAGCAGGGTAGGGCTGCCTGGGCTGCATGCGTCCTGGGGTGTGGGGTCCCCTCAGTCCTCACCGTGACCCCGGCCAGGGCCTGGGATCCTGCCTCCGCTGACCTGAGTCCAGACCCTCAGACCAAGGCCCTTGCCCCCTTCCCCAGACCACCGACTTGGAAATGAGGAGGGGCTCAGCCAGACAGGCCCTGTCGGGGGGTGCCAGGGCTGACAGTAGGGCCAGGCCAGATTTCCGTGGGCCCCCTCTTTGTCCTGGCAATGGGGGTACACTCACTCCTCCCTCGGGGTCCTTGACTCCTGGAATGTGTCAGCTGACCAGATGTGCTTCCTCAGATGACCTGACGTTGTCCTCACAGACAAAGGTCCTCACCTCCCTGAGCCTCTGAGAGAAACGGGAGGAGGCTGCACATTCACCCCCACCCACCCGCACCCCTGCTGCCATCACAAAAGGTGGCAGCAGGGACCAGCCCCGTGTCCTGGGGTGGGTCCCCCAGACCTCCTGTAGGTTATTCGTCTTTTCTCCTGCTGGGGCCTGCCCTTCCTCCCAGCCCGCCGCCTGGGACAGCTGACATCTCCCGCTTAGACCAGGCCCTCTCCTCCTGAGGACCCCCCACCTTCCCGCCCAGGCTATAAGTGAGCGTGCCATGTGGGACCACCGCTGACTGTTCCTTCCAGGGCTGAGAACAGGGGACAGCTGGACTCTGTGCCGTCCTTTCTTTGCTGAGGTGGGGGGTACCTTCAGTCCTCAGGAAGGGTCCTCACCCTGACACCAGGCAGATCCTGGGACTCCGCCCGCGGCTGACCTGTTGTGCCCCTCAGACCAAGACCTCACCTCCCTGACATCCCCCTTCCACAACCATATGACGGAAGTCGGAGCAGGCCACATCCAGCCCTCCCTGCCTGGGGCCACCCAGGCTGACAACAGGGGAAGCTGGCCTCTGTGAGGTTCCTTCTCTTCTGGGGTGGCGGGAACTTCCATGCCCTCCGTTCCTCCCAAAGGCTCCTTGTCTGGAGTCCGGGCAGATCCGGGACCCCTTCCTCTGCTGACCGATGTGGCTCCCTCTGCTGACCCGCCGTCGCCCCACAGAACAAGGCCTCATCTGGCAGAGCTCGAGGCAGAGGTGAGTGGGCTGCACCACCAGCCGCCACCCCTGCCTGGGGTCTTCAGGGTGACAGGGGCAGGGCCGATTTCAGTGGGCCCCCCTCTGCCTGGGGTGGAAGTCCCCTCAGAGTCCTCAAGGTATTCCTAGTTACTCCTGGCCAGGCCTGGACCCTTCCCTTCTGCTAACCCGAAGTAGCATCCTGCAGGCCAAGGCCACCATGCCACTGAGACCCCGAGCAGGAAGTGGACAGGCCGCCCCTCCTGACATCCTGCCTGGCCTCGCAGGACTGACCACAGGGGCAGATTTCTACTGGGGTCGCCTATGCCTGGGCTGGGGGTGTGCTCAGTCCGCCCACGGGGTCCGGGGACCCCACCCTCGGCTGACCTGAATCCGCAGTCCTAACCCCTCGAAGACTCCGGAGGCAGAAGGCTGGACACGCCTCCTGAGGTGGCCCTCTCTGGGGCCTCCCAAGCCCGAGCGCAGGGCCACAGGGTCCCTCTCTGTCCTGGGGTCCAGGGTCTTCAGCCCTCCCTCGGCGTCTCCCTGGGACTCCAGCAGCCCCTGGGCGTCCCGCTCTGCCCCCTCAGGCGCTGCTCCTCTGACCCAGTCCCCCGTCTCTCTGAAACCCGGATGCGGAAGGGGGGAAATGCCAATCTAGTGATGGCGCCCCGGGGCCTCCTGGCACTGACAGCAGGGGCCTGTTTCTGTGGGGTCACCTCTGTCCTCCCTCACCTTGAGCCCTGGTAGGTCCTGGGATCTCCCTCTGTGGACCTGAGCCCTCACGGCCCTGAAACCCGTGGGGAAGTCTGTGGTGATTGCCTTAGGCCACTAAACCCGGGGACTCCCAGGGCTGAGGGCAGGGATCAGGAGAGACTACCTGGGGTCCTCCACTGCCCTCTGCTCCTTCTTTGACGCCCAGCACAGCCTGGCCCCGCCTCTGCCCCTGAGTCTGCTCCCTTCCCCGAGGCCCTCCCCAGCAGGCTCCTCTGAGGAGGGGGACGGGGGCTCAGCCGGACCACTTCTCGTCCCCCAGGGTCCCTCAGGGCTGACAGCAGGGGCAGACCTGGAACCCCTGGGCCCGGAGTCCTCCCTCCTGGGGCTCCCTGGGCGCCTGGCTGGGCCTGGCCTCCCTCCCTCTGCTGCCCTGAATCCGGCCTCGCTGAGTGAGGCCCTAGGTGTCCACAGACCTCCAAGGCGGAAGCCAGGGAACGTCACATCCGGTCACCATGGCCACGGGTCTCCCGGGGATCCTCTCCTTGACTCTCGCTCGCCCTGGGCCGCAGCCCCGCCCTGCCCCCTGAGTCTGTGTCCCTCACCCCCAGGCTCTGACCCCCTGTTGGCTGCGGAGGGGGCGGGTAGCCCTCGGCTGACAGTCCTGCCCTGGGTCCCGCAGAGCACACAGGAGGGGCGCGGGGCTTCTGTGGGCCTGTGCTCTGGGGCGGGGGCTGCCCTCCCGCCTCCCTCGGGAGGGTCCTCGTCCACCCTGGCTGAGAAGGGCTGCCATCCTGGGGAAGGGCTGGATGGGGGCTGTCGTGCCCAGGGCCGAAGGGGTTCACGGGAGAAGCCCCCTTCCCGTGGGGTCTCGACACCAGCGAGCCGGACTCGGCGAACCATTTCTTTTCGGGATTGTGTTTGTCCTGTCCAGGCTGAGCAGCTGCGGGGACTTTGGGATGCTCCTCCGGGTTTATGGCGACCTCCTATTGCGTGCTCAGTGCAGGGATTTTCACTCATTTATCCTCCTTCCTAGTAAGAAATACATTGTACATCTCTGCCCACTGCGGGAGTCTGTATCTACATCTAGAACACATTTGTAGCTGATATGTGCTGCTAGACTCGTGTGTGGACATGGCACGGGAGTATGCACCTAGGCACGTGTATGTTCCTATTATGTCTTTATAGCTATATGTAGACTATATGTGTGTATGCTTATTTGATGAAAGAATGCCTTCTCTTCATGTGATTGGCTGTGATACTGCCTCTTCCGTTTCTTGTGTATTCTTTATATTCTCTTAAAATGAGAATCTTTTGAAAGGCCAGTCCTCACCGGCTAAGATGGTTTCAGGCCGTTATTAGCACAGACTCTGGACTCAAATGCCTTAATCAACCCATCTTTCCCGCTGCCCTAGTGTTGCCCCAGGGCCACTGGCCTGTGTGGCCTGAGGGGCTGCTTCAGATGTGTGCAGTGAAGCAGGAGCAGAAGTTTGAAGCCTCTCCTCTTCCCCAACCCTTCATCTGCATCTATGCAACCTACAGCCCCTCCCAACTTGACTGCCGCTGCCCACGCCCCCACCCAAACACAAGTACCAGCTCACTGCAGTCTTCAGTCTCCCCCAGGGCTTTCTCCTGTTTGGTTGTTTAGTTATCGTTGTTCATATTGTGTGTTGCTTTTGAAGACTTTATTTAGAGCTTCTTAGGTGCACAGAAAACTGAAGAGGAAGGTACAGAGATTTCCCACTTACCCCCTGCCCCAACACATTCATTGCCTCTGTCATTATCAACATCCCCCACCAGACTGGGACATTTGTTATAATTGATGAAGCTATACTGACACAGTGTATTCCCCAATGCCCATCATCTACATTATGGTTCTTACTTGGCTTGTACATTCTATGGGTTTGGACAAATGTATAATGACATGTGTCCATCGTTAGAGTGTCATCCAGAGGAGTTTCACTGCCCTAAAAGTCCCCTGTGCTCTGCCTCTTGTGCCCTCCCCTCACAACCCCTGGCAACCACTGCTCTTTAGATTGGCTCCATCGTTTGCCTTTTCCAGAATGTTCGTATAGTTGAACTCATACAGTAGGCAGCCTTCTCAGATTGGCTTTCTTCATTGGTATTATACCCTTAAGGTTCTTCTACGTCTTTTCATGCCTTGATAGCTCATTTCATTTTTGTACTGGATCATATTCTATTCTCTGAATGTACCTCAGATTATTTACCCACCCACCTACTGAAGGGCATCTTGGTTGCTTCCACACTTTGGCAGTTATTGACAACGCTGCCCAAAGTATCTGTGTGTATGTTTTTGTGTGGACATACGTTTTCACCTCTTTTTGGTAAATATCCATACGATTGCCGGATCATGTAGTAAGAATATGTACGTTTGGTTTCATAAGTAACTGCCACACCGTCTTCCAAAGTGGCTGTACCACTTTGCACTCCCATCAGCAATGAGTGAGAGTTCCTGCTGCTCCAGCTCCTCCACATCCAGCATTTGGTGCTGTCAGTGTACCAGATTCTGGCCATTCTAATAAGGCAATGGTTATTATGTGCGTGTGTGTATTTACTTTCATTCTCCATTCTAGGGCTTCCCAGGGCTGATTTTGGGAGTGGAAGACAGAAGTCCCAGTTTGCTTGTCGTTTCGGCCCCTACAGTTTTGAAGCAGAATTGACATCTTTGCACTATTCTGCTCTCACTCGAGGAACATAGCATACCGCTCCCTCTGGGAGGACTTCTCTTACCTGAATCAATCAGTAAACTTGTATCATTGTGTTCATAAAGGTCTTGTGTATTTCCGTTCAGCTTCTTCTTAGTTAAATTTCGGATTTTGTCGCTGTCACGAATGGAGTATTTTCTATTACTGCACGTTCTAAATAGTTTTTGCTGTGTTGTGGCAAGGCTCTTGGTTTTCCTATGGTCGTGATCTGCCGTCCACTCTTTCTCTGATGTCTGGTTTTCATTTGAATATTTGATGTGCCCATTCCTCTCAATTTTCTAGAAAGTTGATGATCATGTCACACGCAATAGTAGCTCTTTCTTTTCAGTGCTCAAACCTGACACTTATTTGGACACCCATGGCTCTGGCTTTGTGTTCCAGTGCAGCTTCAGAAAGGAGAGTGATACCATGTATCTATGTCTTGTCTCTGACAAGAGTGCTTCCAGCATTGCACACTTCAGCTTGTTTGCTGTTGCTTTCAGGAAAGGGAAATCCCCTTCTCATCTTATACTGCTAAGAGTTTTTTTCTATAAACTCGTGCTGAATTTCCTTCAAAGGATTTTTCTGTACCCGTTGATGGCATCAAAGATTTTCTCCCCCCCCCCCCACTAATTTGTTAATGCAGGGAATTAGAATTGAGAGTGTTCTCTTCTGTTAAGGCACGTTTTCCTTCCTTGGACACAGCCCGTTTGTCCATTATATTCTCTACTGTGTTGAATATGCTATTCATTTATTTAGGATAGCTGCTGCGATGTGAGTGATTTGGGCCTAAGTTTTCTTTGCACAGTGGAGGCCTCCTCTGGGATTTAAATCGAGGAGAGCTAGCTTGGGAAAATGAGTTGAGCAATTGCCCCTTTTTTTGATGGTTTGAAAGAGCTGACCTAAACAACGACCAGCGCTCCCTGACCGTTTGGTAGAACTGGCCTCCACGACTGCCCTGTCCTGGAACATTCGAGGGCGGCTGGAGCTTGGGATACAGGTTCAGTTTGTATGTACAGTTAAGGTGTTCTCTGTCTTCAGGGTCACATTTTTTTCTAGAAAAATGGTACATTTTATTTAGGATTTCAAATTCAATGGCATAATATTTGCAGATATAAACTTTCTGTTAAAGTCTCAAACATGGAAACAGTAGGAAATACTAAAATAAACCCATCTACCTGAGACCCAGGGCCAAGAGTCTTCGATACACGGCCAGTCCCGCTCCAGCCACACCCCTGCCTCCTCCATACATCAGCCGCTGGGATGCGGTCGAGCACATCCAAGCCGTCGTACCTCTTCATCTCTGAGTACCTCTGTATGCATTTCTGAAAGATAAGTACTCCTTTATAAAACATAAAGCCGACATGATTATTATTTAATAAGTCACTAATATAGTGGACTGTCCACTTATTTTTCACACTTTGCTGGAAGTTTTTAAATGCTCCTTTTAAAATGCAGGTTTTTCGAATCAGTGTCAAAGTTTGTTCTATACGTTTTGATTGTTCGCGTCCCTTGTCGTTGTAAATCTCCACTTTGTCCCACACCCCTCTTATTCAGCAATGTTTTTGTTGAATAGAAAAACACACCTTGTGTTCTGTCCAGTTTCCCCTTGTCGGATTTTACTGAATGAAACGTTTCTCTCCTTGCGGTATCCATCTGTCTTTCCATGGTGTCCATTTCTTTCTCATCAGAACCTCTTCACATTTTAAACAGGGGTATTTTACATTCTTGTCTGGTAATTCCAACATTGTTGTCATGTTTGAGACTCTTAATCCCCAAAACATATTTGAGTCATATTTGACTCTGGTCCTGATGCTTGCCTTGTGTGTCCAGATTGTGTGTTTTCTTGCCATTTGGTGTGCTTTGTAATGTTCTGTTTGGAGCCGGATGTGTTGTGTGGGGTCATAGGAACAGAGATAATTACGTCACAGGTGTGAAGTTTTATGTTAATCTGCCTGGAAGTTGGGTTTTATTTCTTGTCCCTTTAAGTGCCAGAGGCTTCGAATTTCTCCAGTTTCTTTGTTTTTGTCTTCTCCCTTGTATTAATTCTGACAAATGTACAGTAATAACATAAGATGATGATAATAGGGGAAACTATGTGAGGGATATGAGAATTCTCTGTACTATCTTTGCAATAATTTTGTAAATCTAGGCCTTTTAAAACAAAAAAAGTTAATAAAAGTGACTCATTGGACCCCATTGGAAGTAACAAGGGCAACCACTCTTCATTCTGAGAACTGGCCCCCCACGGGAAGGAATTAAGCTTTTATCCTGCTTTCCCTGTACTGACTGCATTTCTGGATAACGCAATGGCTGTAGTAAATGCGGGAGAGTTCCTCCTTGCTGGAGGGTTCCAGTTGAGGAAAGTGCAAGGTAGGATAGCGCGGAAATTCATAAAAGAGCCCTTAACTGAATTGGAGTCGGGAAGGCCTGTAGGGGGAGCTCTCACGCCTTATCAAACAGGAAGAAAGGTACCTTGCAGCTTCCACAGGAAGTAAACCTATTTTATTACTGGAGGAAGATTTCTCTCCCCACCCAGCAACAGCCCAGCCAGTGAGAAATGCCACAGCTCAGCCAATGAGAAGCTCTTGCCGCCCTGAACTGTTCCTTATCCCCAGTGGACTTTCCTTTAGGATAGCCCCGCCTTACTGTCCCTTTTCCTATAAAAAAAGCAACTCTCCTCCTTTGTTTTCCACATTTGCCTGTGGTTCACCATAGTATGCAAATACTGAATTGCAACTCTTTTGGCTGTTCCTGAGTAAGCTCCTTTTGAGGGTAAAATAAAGGCGAATTTTCTTTTTAAATTGGCAATAGAAAAAAGAACATGACCATTTTCAAGTCCCAGGGACATAACTGATGTAGCCCAGGATAATTGATGGATGAAACCGTTTGGAGAACAGCTGATGAGACCCTTTGAAATGGAGGCACGAGCTGTCACCACCTGAGCCCGCTGCTCAGCACCACTCTGATCCAGAGTGGAAGAGCCAGGAGTTATATGCCTTCTGCTGGAATGCAGTAGGAGGTACATAGTACCTCATAGGAGTACTTTTCCCCTGAGAACGTTGAACTTGCTCCTTGCCTCCCCCTTGGGTGAACCTACAGTGACAGGAAATACAGCTCTCTGTTCAAGTGAGCATGCCCCTCAGTGAAGACACAGGGTCTGCTCTGTGACAGGGGCTCTAGGCATCAGCAGAGAGGTGTCTGCTTTGCCCTACACTGGGTCTGCTTGAGGCAAGCACACTTTCCTGCCGACCTCAGTGGTGCCACAGCGCAGGCCAACAGCCTTGCCCATTCCAGGACCATGGTGTCTTCTCTTCCCTCTGTCACAGGAGAAGGGTCTCTGGATGGCTAGACCTGCCTTCGTTCCCCACCCCTCAGGTCAAGTCAGAAACCTGCATCCCACAAGCCAGTTCATGGCACAGCGCAGCTGACCTTGCTCCGAGGGTGTCCCTGGCTCAGAGGATCAGTCTCTCCCCTTGAGCTGGCCCACCGGGCTCCCAGACTGGCCTCTCTAGACCTCTGCCTCCTCCTCTCTGCTGCAGGCCCTTGAGCTACCACATGCCATTGTTCTCACCTGGGCATTTGCTCCTGTCATGCTGCTAGTGCTCCTCCTGAGCTATCCTCAAGTCTCTCTCCCTCAACGTGGCCTTCTCCGAGTGTCCTTCTATGGATATACTATCCGAAATTGCAATCCGTCCTCCCACCCCATCCCCTACATTCCTTATTCAGGTCTGCCGATCCATTTGTTTCCATGGCATTTACCACTATCCAACCAACGTCACCTTTTACTTTGTTCCACGGGTCACTCCGCCTACACCCTCCCCCACACACTAGACTCTAAGCTCCACAGAGGCAGGGAATTTGTTCACTGCTGGATCCTTACAGCCTAGAGCAGGGCCTGGCACACAGTACATGCTCACTACTCATCTGAGGAATGAATGAAGAACTGCCTGCTCCGAGGTGCTGGTATTTGGAGCCTCTCTGCCCTAGACCCCCTTGGCATTTCCAACCCCCAACCACCCAAACAGGCAAAGTTTGAATGCTTCCCACCATCCTCTAATTGTTGGATGGTGGGCCAGGTAAGCAACCGAGCTTACTGAGGACTCTGGAGAGCCGTGGCCCCAGCCTTGGTCTCTGCTCCTGGCATCCTGGGGAAGTCAGCATGGCAAGACTCTGAACACCTGTGGCTGACTGCACGCTCTCTCCCGCCAGCAGGCAGCTGTGGCCTTTGCCCTATGCTCTGCCCCTCTCCCGGGTCGGCTTGGATCTATAAGTCACCACAGTCAAGGACTCACATGTCCCTGGGTTTGGGCTGGGCCCCAAAGGATTCTACAAAGAGCCAGTCCAAGCAGCACATGTCCATAGATTCCTGGGCAGGGTCTGGAGAGCATGCCCTTATTCACCAATGACCTTGATGATGCTTCCCCGGAGAAAGGAGGGGGAGTGGCCAAGAGTATTTGGAAGATTACTTTCAACCTGAAAATGCTCCGACCTCTAGCGTTCCTCCCCATTGCCAGAATACGGGTGCCCTCCCTGCCTCTGCACACACTGATCCTTGCATCTGGAAGTGTTGGAGATACCGTACCTGCGATGAGAAGAGCTCTTTCTCTCTGTGGTGTCCTTCACGATAATGTGTAAGCCCAGTCTTATTGTGAGAAGACATTGAACACACGCAAACTGAGGGACACTCTGCCAAAACCAGAGCAGTACTCCTCAGAAGTGTCAAGGCCACTGACGTAGGCAGAACGATGGCCTCCCAGAGATGTCCACATCCTAATCCCCAGGCGCTGGAATATGTTAAGTTCCACATCACAGTGGGATTTAAAGCTGCCGCTGGAATTGAAAGGACTAATCAGCTGACCTTAAGATAGGTAGTAATTCAGGATTCTCCAGGTGGACCCAATGTTAATGCTATGGTCCAAATGCGGAAGAGGGAGGCCATGTGAGGAGGTTCCATTGCCCATTGCTGACTTTGCAGATGGAGGAAGGGTCCAGGAGCCAAGGATTGCGGTCAACCTCTGGATGCTGGAAATTCACAAAAATAGCTTTCCCCCTGGAGACATCTGAAAGGATCACAGCCCTGCTGATGGCGTGATTTTAGCCCAGTGAGCCTCTTTCTGGACTTCTGACTTCCAGAACTGTTACAGAACACATTTGTGTTGTACCACAAAGTGTGTGGTAATCTGTTACATCAGCAACAGGGAAGTAATACACTTTCGGTGGACCCGGAGATACTGAGAAACCATCACAGAGTGGAGGACCCCAAGGGGACGTGATGATGACTACATGCAACGTGGGACCCTGGGTCAGGAAATAAGACACCTCCCTGCCTCTTTGCTTCCAGGAGTCTTGGCCACTCTACAGTCCCTCTGGCTGTACCATCCCTCAGGACACCTTCGGCAGGTGCCCAGACAGGACACGTGCTGGAGACTCAGGCTGAGCTGGCAAGACAAGACCCCCATGAGGACAGCGTTTTCCTCTCTCCACCTCCCTGTCCCCAGGATCGAGTATTCTCTCCACCCTGGTCAGGAGGAAAAGAGTGACAGGGATGGGGAACTGGCACCTGACAGTCCAGGGATGGCGAGCAGGAAGCTGAGGGCACAAGAAGCTGCATGATGTTGTTTCTATAGAAGAAGCCTCAGGAGCCAGGGATTTCATTCCCACACCATGAGACCGGAGACACAGGCCACTCTGAATGCACACCCAGGGACTTAAGCCACGCACATTTGCCCTTTTGATGTGAGATGCCAGATTCTGAGCCTTTAAGGCCCTGGCCAGGGGTGGGGATGTTCAAAAGAGGAGCTGCCCCACAGCAAGCTGACTCCAGAAATGCCTGGGATGCTATGCACACCCTTGACAGCCCTGAGCTGCACTCATCAATCTCCTGAGAGCCATAATGTCCGGCAAGGCTCAGGCCAGTGGTCCAAATGGTCCTGCTGGGAAAGGGGGTGTCCTCCTCCTGGAGGCCAGCCCGGAAGCCCCATCATCCCTGCTGTCCGCTCTGCCCACTCTCTCCCCAGCCTGGCCTCCTGGGTCTGCCCAGCGTGGGGCTTTGCCCTGCCTGTCTCCCCGCTGACAACCACTCAGTCCCCGGTGCCGCTGTTCTTGTGCATGTATCTGCATTTGGAGGTCCCCAGAGAAGAATCCTCTCTCAGCACAGCTGAAGTTCAGGGAGAGCTGGCAGGACGTGATGTAGCCTTTTGCTGAGTCTCCTGGTCGCTAATAATAAGTAATAATCACTGCCATGTGGGTGTGAGCCAAATCACTGTGGCTAGGGGTTATTTTCAAATAATTACCCATGTAATCCCAAGGGTTTGATTAAGATGATGGCCTGCTCAGGGTGACTATGAGGTTTTGCTTTCTGAGGCTGAGCCAGACAGGGGGAAGGAGTGTCATCTCTGCCACCCACAAAACCAGCCAGGACCTTGGGGTCCCCAAACAGGCAGTTTGAGCGGACGAGAAGCTCTAGCAGATGGCAGGGGTGATCACCAGGATGCTCCCCAGGCCCCAGGCTCCCCCAGACTCAAAGGTGGGTTTGGAAAGGAGCCGGGCAGGAGAGGGCTTTGGGGTCCCAGGAGACGGGCTGTGAAGAGGGTCAGCTCCCAGGAGTCGGGGAAGGCGGAGGACCCGCCAGATCCCATCTGAAATGCCCTGGGCTGGCCAGGGGAGGGACGTGGCAGCAGATGTGGCCAGAGGTGTGCTGGAGCCCTGCACCACATCATGAAATGGGCGCTCTTGGGACAAGTCCCAGGACCAGACCCCTGTGGGGCACTCCGGGATGGAAGCAGAACACCGCGTGCCCGTTCCTGGAGCAAACTGACTGGCGTGGGACAGCGCTCGCCCAGGGCGGCTCTGGAAGACAGGGCTGCAGCAGCCTGGATGCCCCAAGCGGCCTCTCCACCTTTCTCAGAGGCATTTTCAGGATCCGACATCCTCAGCAGCAGCCTTTTGTGCCAACACACATTACCCAGAGCCTGAGCCTGCATTCATGTTGGAGGCCAAATGTCGTGATCCGATAAGATTATTTGACTTTTGAGTACAGTGTTGTTTAACCAGCATATCAAGATCTCCTGCTGGGCACTAAGGCCCATGGTGGGCACCAGGGGTTCGGAGCACGGCATTCAACCCCTGCTCTGATAACCCAGGTGTTTTGATCGCAGAGTGCAGTGCTTGTATAGCCTCGATAGGAAATTCTTTCTGTGTGGTTCTGGAAGAGCCAAGGTATGTGTACCACAAAAATTTAGAAGTAAAAATAGGTGTGTTTCCAAGTAAGAATAGTTAGCCAGACTTAGGTTCGTGGGAGGCAGTTGGGGCTCTACAGCCTGGATTTGAATCCTGGCTCTGCCACTTCCTAGCTGTGTGACCTGGGCTAAGCTTCTGACCTCTCTGTGCCTCAGTTCCCTTATCTGTCAAAAATGGATAGCAATGGTACCCACCTCATGGGGCAGTAACGAGGACTAAACCAGTTGCTATCTGTAAGGCACACACAGCAGAGCCTGGCACGCAGTAAGTGTCTCATGAGTGTTTATGAAATCAACAGCTTCTGACCTCACCACTCACTGGTGAGTGACCTCAGGATTAAGTCAGTCAGCTCATGGAAGGTTTCAAACAGGGTGAAACTTGTACTCCACAGGGCTGTGATGAACTTGAAGTGCTGAGCCCTCTGCCCGGCACAGTAAACAACCAGGACAGGGTGTTAGGCTTATCCTCATCCTTGAGGCTGGCCCTGAAGCCATTAGATCTTCTGACACTCCAGAGGGCGCTATTGCACCTGTCAAATGTTCTTACTGTCTTGGCAACCACCCAGTGACGAGTTCTGGTGAAATCCCTTAACATCCTGAATAGCTCCTGCCATCGTCACACAGTGCTGTTCATCGTGTGTGGGTCACAGGCGTTTTCTCCCTGGAGCCTACTGTCACCCAGGTGTTTTGACTGCAGAGTGCACTGCTTGCCCATGACTACACTGCTTACTGGGGCACGCACATATTACTGTCATCACAATAATAAAGGCAACCTCTCACTAGTACTTTTCAGTGTGTGCACTCGGTCACAGAGATGATCTCACTTGCCAAAACAGGCAACAATAGGCTCCAGATTCTGGCTTTTGATTGAGCCCGGGCCAAACACCCAGGGTGCCCTATTCCGGGAGTTTCTTGCAGCACACACAGATGGCCCCCCTACCCACGACTTAAGCCTCCAATAGCGCAGTCATGGTCGACCTTGGGTTTCATTCTGCCATTCACTTCTGCTGCCATTTCAGAGCACAGCGGTCACGGCAATAATTGGAAATCAGACATCGACTGGGGAGGCCCTGCAGAGATAAGGCTAATCAAAGCAAGGGGGTCAGGCCTTTGTATCCTCCCCTCATTGATCCCTCGACTAGTCTTTCGAAGGGAGCTGAGCCCAAGGAGGCAGTTGCCTTCAACAGAGGGCGATTCTGCAGAAGACCTTGGCTGTGAGGCATCATTCCCCCACCCTCAGCAGCTGGTCCCAGAGGAGGTCTGGGTGGTACCACACCATCCACGATAATGCACCCCGTGCATTAAATCTGCTACCTACATACAGAAAGTTCACCTCATTTGAGGACAGCTCCTTGAGGATTCTGGTTGGTCTCTCTCTAAAGAGGCTCACATGAGAAAGGATAGTGGACCCTCTGTTGCGTCAGGCTTCTACTCCACAACTCGTGATCCCTCTCTCCTGTCTACTCTCCATTCTGGAGTCCCTTTAGTCTCAGCCAGCCCCTCTGCTGTTTTCAGTGGCTCGCCTGGTGAAGGAATGCGGACTTCTGCCCCTGAGGGTTCTAATGCCCTCGTCAGGCTGTGGCACTTGCACTTGTCCGTTCACCAGAGAAATTGGGCAGCAATACCAAGACACAGTCAAGTGAATCACCTGAGTACTAAACGTATCCTTCTCTGTTCCCATTCCGCCCAATCCTTATGATCAGGGTCCATTACCCCTGCCAGCATGGTGACTGCTCTCTGTGCCTGCTGGTCCCGTAGCATGAGGAGCCCAAAGTGCCCAGGAGGGAAGCCTGGCTTGGAGTTCAATGGGACTCTTACTGTGTCTCCTGGTGGAAGCATTCTCACTTTGGGAACCAACATGTGCAGCCAGCACTGTTCCATCCGGTAACCACAGGCACATGTGGCTATTGAGTACTGAAATGTGATTAGTGTGACCAAGGGCCTGAACTTTTAATTTAAAATAAATTTAAATAATTTAAGCCTAAATGTAACTAGCGGTGTGTGGCTAGTGGCTCCCGCATTGGACAGCACAGGTGTAGACCTACAGAACCTAAACTCGCGGGACAGGAAGCACAAATGCCCATGTAGGTCACAGGGATTGAGAGGAAGTGGGGTCACTGTAGCCCTTGTTCGTGGATCATGTATTTTATCTATTGGTGGCAGATAACGATAACAGAATTAGAGTGTATATAGTACCCTGGAGGATGACACCCCATCCTCACAGGCTAACATCTCCAAATTTGCACCTTGTTTGTATTCTGAAGCGGCCGGCCATTCCGTTGCTTGAGAAGACCTGCAGCTTCTGGATGGTGCGAGTCGAGAGAGCAATTTTGGGTCTCATGGTCATGTGCCGTCTGAGCACCTCGTTTGTTCTAAGTGGGTCTCTTGGTCCCAGGTGATCATGTGAAATATCCCGTGTCAGTCAACCCAACATTCTGCAAGCCCTCCGTTAGGGGTGCCAGACAAGATACTGCACGTAGGAAAGTCAGAGCCATACCCGGAATGTGTACCAATTCCAGGACAGGTGAAGCTCACCCCTCTCGAGGATGGAAGTGACCTGATGTAATCAGGTAGCCATAAGCGGCTCCTTGGTCTCCTCCAGGGAGGGTGCCATACTGGGGAATTCAGCATTGGTCTCTGTTGCTGGCACGATAAACATTTGGCATCAGTGGTAGCTAGTCTGCCCTGGTGGGTAGGAGTGTATGCTGTTGAATTCAGACATAGCATCCATTCTTGCCACCGTGGCTCCTCCACACATGAGACCATTGTGCGGTACTGATGTGGCCAATGACAATGGCTGGCTGATGTCGATTAGTCAGGTCAGTCTGTCTTCTTGATTGGTTAGTGCCTCTCCTGTGGTGATGCTTTTGTGAGCATTAAGATGTGATGCAAACATCTTCCTATTTAGTGTCCCTTCCCATACGTCTGTCAATAATGCCTTTTCCTTAAACCTGCTTGTTGCATTCTTCTGATACTTCTCATTCTAGGTCCCTGACCAGCTGGCCAATCCATTTTCCATCGTCCATAAGTCCATGTATGTTCTTAGCCTGGGCCCCTTCCTTTATCCATCCAAAGTGGATCACTAGATGCATCGTCTGAAGTTCTGCCCACCGGGCGTATTTCCACCCACTATTGTCTTTCATGGTCATACGTGATGAAGGTAGTACTGCAACGGGAGTCCAGTTTCAGCTTGCACCCTAAATCCAGCCAAGTCATCCATTATCTAAGCTCAGCATTTCTACTCCTTCAGCAGCTGGTTGCAAGAGAACTCCCTGGCCCATTAATCTATAGGAATGATCTAAGGGAGAGATGCTGGGGCAACATTTGCAGATGATATTGGGGTTTAGGTCACCTGCTTGTGGTCTGTGGCTCTGCTTGTTTCTCATCGCAGGCACACCACTTCCATCTTTTGATGGATTCCTGTTGGAAGTGTGGGTCTAACAGAACCTGGCTCATGATGATCAGTGGCTGCAGGCTATGGTGATCTGTTCTAGCAAAGATAACAAATCTGGTAACGCAGTTGCAATTGAGTTTGCAGTAGTCCATGGTCATCCTCTAGGTTCCATCAGGTTTTAGTAGGGGCCAGACTGTTGAGGAGCTACGATGAGGACCACCATCGCCACATCCTTTCGGTCGTAAGGTAGTCATTAATGTTTGCCATCTCCCCAGATGAGATATGGTTTCTTATTTAGTATCATGGTCAAGGTGCAGGGAGTGCGCTTGGCTTTCTCCACTCTGATGGCTCTTACACTGATGGCCACGGACTCAACTGGGGCTTGTGCCCGTTATCAAGCATGTATGTTTTAATTACACATTTGGAGATTGGAGGAATGAGCACTCTAGGTCAGACCTAGGCCAGAACTCCATGCGTACCTGGTCCACCTATGCTTCCACTCTAGCAGGGGGCACTGATGAAGCTTCAGGTACTGGGTATCAGTGTCAGTGCAGATCCTGTTTCCAGCAGTACTCGACAGCTTTGGCTATTTCCTCTTTCCCCACTCTTGAAGTACCGAGGTGAATGGACACAGGTCTCTTTGGAGGATAGACTTGGGGAACCATTACTATGTAAACTTGCCATGGTGTTGCAGGGTCTTTCCTCATAGGGACCCCACCTTTTCTTCAGTCATTGGATTCTGTGTCTGAGAATTGGCTCAGGTCTGGAAACTGGGGAAGAAATCGTGACTTTTTATTGGAACAGTTTGCCCTAGCCTCTTGCTCACTCATCCTTCATTTCTTTTGATTAAAGACATTAAGCAACATACTTGCCGACTGTCCAGATAGCCTGACCCTCAGAACACTGTGTTCTACTAACGATCTCTATACCTCTCTGCAGGTCAGACCCCCTGGATGCTACTTCAACTTTGCTGCATGTTGCAATAGTTATGATTACCTTGCTTTTGAAATTTAAGTGCCACCTCTTGACTTGAAGGGACAAGTGGCCAAAAACTTCCAGTTTTGGGGTTTTGGGGTACAGTTGCAAGAAACAGAGCCTTGTAGTCAACACCTGCACGACACCACCAATCCCAGGATGCACTGGCCACAGGTTCCTCTGTGGGCACTGCTCTCCTGTGGCTTCCCATGGTCTGGACCAGGGAGCAAGTGTAAAGTTCACTGGAGCACTATTGGTGAGCACACATGAGGCAGCTCTGGGAATTCTAAGAAATAACCAGGTCATGTTGTCAAGAGGCTAGAAACCCCATATCATGCAGGGGTGAAATTTAAATGGCAGCTGGTGAAATTTAAATGGTTACTGTAAATACACTTCTGAAGAAAAAAAGTGAAACTGATTTTGCTTGTAGACAACATGATCCTGTCTATGGAAAATCCTACGGAAACCACCCAAAAAACTACCAGAATTATTAAATGAGCTCATCAAGGTTGTAGGATACAGGGTCAATATTTTAAAAAATCAATTGCGTTTCTATATACTAGCAATAAATATTCCCAAAGTAAAATTAAGAAAACCATTCCATTTGCGATAGGATCGAAACGAATAAAATACTTAGGAAGAAGGCTAACAAAAGAAGGGCACGACTTATACGCTGAAAACTACAGAACGTTGCTGAGAGCAGTTAAAAAAACTAACAGTGAGAGATGCGCTGTGTGCATGAGTCAGGAGATGTAATGTTGCTAAGAGGCTACTTCTCTCCAATTCGGTCTACGGATTCTACACAAACCCTCTCAAAATCCCAGCCGACTTTTATGTAGAAATTGACAAGCTGATTCTAAAATTTGTATTAAAATGCAAAAGGCACAGAATAGCCACAAACTTTTTGGAAAAAAAAAAGTGGGAGGACATTCACTTCCTGATTTCCGAACCTAAAATAATGATATAGCAATCATGACAGCATAGTTTTGGTATAAGGACAGACATACAGATCGGTGTAACAGAATTTAGAGTCCATAAATAAGCTCATGTATTGGCAGATTTTTAAAAAGGTGTTACGATGCCAGTTCCATGGGAAAAGGATAGTCTTTTCAGCAAATGATGCTGGGAAGATTGCATATCCACCTACATAAATATGAATTTACACCATTATCTCAGACCATACACAAGAATTAAATCATAGGAGGAACTCTTCATGACCATGACAATGCTTTCTTAAATGCAGCACCAAAGGACAATCCACGAAAGAAAAAAAAATCAATAAATTGCACTTCATCAAAATTTAAAATGGTTTTCACGTATCCTTGCAATGGAATACTAGTTAGAGATAAAAGGGAAAGAGCTGCAGGTAAATGGTACAGCATGGATCAACCAAATGAGCCATGTGACACGATCCCTTTTACATGGAATTTCATCAGAGATGGAAAGTAGATTAGTGGTTGCCTGGTAGTGGGCTCCAAACACAGATTAACTGTAAGCGGCCACAAGTGATCTTATTAGGTGATGGAAATGTTCTAAAACTGGACTGTGATGATGGTTGCATGACGTAGTATATTTACTAACAATCGATGAATTGTACATTTTAAACGGGTGAGTTTCATGGTATGTAAATTATACCTTGATAAAGTTAAAAAAAAAGAAACCACAAAAACGAACAAAGACTGTGCTCCCATCCCCCTAGAATTTTTAACTTCTAAGCTTGTCCACACTGAAGCTCCAGTAATTCTTCAATTCCGACTTAAATGTTCTACCCCGTTACTGGCTCCAAAGGCGGCTTCTGTTCTGGTAAGCTGTAATTCTCTGCATCTGCCTCTCCGTCTCTCCAATTTGAGGGACAGCAGTTTGCCCTGTGACCTCAATTCTCTGACGAATCTGAGAAGAATTGTTGATTTCCAATTTGTTCAGCTTTTCTCTTTTTATGAGGACAGGGGTGATGACTTCCAAGCTCTTTACATGCTAGAGCAGAAACCAGAAGTCTCCAATGAAGGTTTTTTTGATTTCGAAAGGTGATATCAAGGCACCTTGTATACGAGCAAGCATGATCCAGTAGAGAGTGGAGATTAGATGATGCAGGAGAAAGGGGAGAATTTCAAGAGAAAAGTCCTTGAGAAAGACTGAACTTTAGGATCTGAAATAGGACTCTTGCAGGAAGCTTGTTCCCCTGCCAGAGGATTAGGGACAGAGAACATAGATATCTTGGTGGGATCATTGGTGGGAGGAAAAGAGAAGTGCCGTCGATAGCTTCCCTTTCCCTTATGAAATATGTGGCAAAGTCATCAGGCAGAGGTGGAGGGCAATGTGCGCTGGAGACTCAAGGAGAGAGAAAGGTTTGAAATACTCCCTCTCACCGTGAGGAAGTGAATTCACTAGAGCAGTGAGTAGGTTTTCTGGGGTTGCTGGGCTTTGTGTTCACATATTTGAAGCAGTCCTAAACTTGTCAGAGGTGTATTTTTTCCTTGAAATGGGGACTTTCATCTGCTCAGGTGCCATCGTGGAGAAAGTTGCTAATTAGGTTTACCAGTGTTGGGGGTGTTTGCAGAGGTGGATCACCTTGGCAAAGGTGTTTTTACAGCTGGATCGCCTCTACAGCTGTTGCAGTTGCCCAGAAGAAAGGCAGCAGTTGTAGTGGTGAAGAAGACAATGACCCAGATATTCTACACAGTGCTGAAGATGGGTGGTGGTGATAGGAGGGCAGCAGGGAGTATATTCTGATAACCGTGTCCTTTTCAGGAACCAGGGGCCTGTAGAAAGGAGGAGGAGGAACAGTGTGGAAGAGGCAATGAGAAGCAAGGGGCACACCCACCCCTACTCCAGGCCCTAGTGTGTGAGAGGGTGAGGTGGTGGGAGACAAAACAGCTGGCCCTTGACAGGGCTTTGGGCTGTCTTGGTTGAGGGTAGGCCAAGCCAAGGCAACAAAGGCACCACGGCATGTGAAATGGTGTAAACCCAATAGAAGTTCATTTTTCATTCCAGGAACAGTCAAAATTGGGTGTTCCTGCACGGGAGCCATGCTCCATTTAGTGATCTGTCCCAGGCTCTGTCTGTCTTGAGGCTCTGCCAGGAAGCCCTGGTGACTCATCATCTGCATCCAGGTGACAGAAGAGGAAAGCAAGAGTGAAGGAGGTATGGAAACTTCTTAACCCTTGGCCAGGACATGGCACACTTAACTTCCACTCAGTCTGATTGGCTGGGACTCAGCCGCATGGCCACACTCGACTGCAAGGCAAGATGGGAAATGGAGTCTACCTTCGTGCTCAGGGAGAAAAGGAGCCTTCACGTTTCAGGGAAGAGCTGGCAGTCTCTGCCAACAGGTGGAGCACGTACCCCAGGAAGCTGCCAGGTTCAGTAAAAGAGGAAACCTTGAGGGAAGAAGTGGAGGTTGGGAGGGTTTTCTGGCCACTGAATCGTGGTGTTTCCCTAATGGGGATTCTCTATTTCCCTCATTCCTTCTAGACTTCTACACGTATTAATGAAGAACAGGTTGGTGGTTGCCAGGGGTACAGAGGAGGAGGTGGCTGTGGGAAGGAAGTGGATGTGTCTATAAGAGGGCAACATGTGGGATCCTTGCAGTGATGGAAATGTGCTGTATCTTGACCGAATTGCCGTCAGCATCTCCATCATGATACTGTACTACGGTTTTGCAAGATGTTATCATTAGGGGAACCTGGCTAAAGGGTACACGGGATGTATTTGCATTATTTCTTACACCTGCGTGTGACTCTATGGTTAAGTCAAAAGTACAAGTTGGATTATACAATTCTCTGCAAATGATGCCCCCCATATTGCCTGCACCAGAGGTGAACCACTCCCACAGTGCCACCCTTGGTAGCCAACTACTCCATTCCAAGTTTTCTCAGCAAGAATGTGGCCAGAGAGTGACATCCACATCACGGCAGAGTGAACTTGCCCAGGACTCTCTCCCCTCCAACATACAACGAAAAGGGGCATCCATACTCCAACAGAGGACATACAAACAACACACAAACGTCAGAGAGACTCGAAGCCACAAGCTGGAAGGCGGAGAGTCTGGAGCCCCCCTCGGAGGAGCTGGAACGGGTTAAGAGAGAACTTTGCTCCCTCTGCTAAAGACTGTGATCGCGACTAGGGGTGGATCCGTGAGGGAAGGAACGGGGGAGAGGTCAGTCGTTCATGGGATCACCAAGAACTCCCTAGGGCCCTTGCAGCCTAGAGGGAAGCCCTCTAATGGGGCAAAAGCTTTCACAGGGGGTGACTGCATCAAGCCAACACCCAAGGAGACCAGATAGCGAGAGCAGAGGGTGAAAAAGCCCAGACTGCACAGAGGAGAATGTGCCCCTCGCCCGCACCCCCCACCCCCATGCCACTTCACTGCCTAGGATCTTGGCTGAAGGCAGAGGGCTCAGAATACATGGCTCTCGGCCCCCATGCAGTGGCCATAGGTGGTAACTGCAAATGAATAATATCAGAATGCGAAAAACCTGACCCACCTCCTCTAACATCAGACAGTTCATCAAATCTCCAGACCAGAGAGAAAATGACAAACACCCAGAAATCAGTCCTGAGGGCACAGAAATACGTAAGCTAAGTGACAATGAATTCAAAATAGCTGTCATCAAAAAACTCAGTGAGGTAAAAGAGAATGTAGAGAAACCATTCAATGAGCTCAGGAGCTACTTCACAAAAGAGATTGAAACTATAAAAAAGAATCAATCAGCAATATTAGAGATGAAAGACACAATGGAAGAGATAAAACAAAATACAGATTCCCTGAATGCTTGAGTGGACATCACAAAGGAGCATATTAGCGTCATCAAAGATAGGCATGTTGAAACGCTCCAGACGGAGGAGGAGAGTGAACTAAATTTAAAAAGAAATGAAGAAAGTCTCTGAGAAATATCCGACTCAATGAGGAAATGCAACATAAGAATGATAGGTATTCAAGAAGGAGAAGAGAAGCAGAATCGAGAAGAAAGCATGTTCAGAGAAATAATAGCAGAGAACTTCCCAAATCTAGGGAAAGAGAGGGAAACCTGTGTGGAAGAGGCTTCCAGATCTCCTAGATTTGTCAATGTAAAAAGACCTACTGCAAGGCATATAGTAGTAAAACTGGCAAGAATGAATAACAAAGAATACTAAGGGCAGCAAGGCAGAAGAAAATGACCTACAAGAGAACCCCTATCAGGCTTTCAGTGGATTTCTCTGCAGAAACCTTACAAGCTAGGAGAGAAAGGAACGACATATTCAAATCTTCAAGGGACAAAAATCTTCAGCCACAAATACTCTATCCAGCAAAAATATCATTCAGATATGAGGGAGAAATTAAAACTTTCCCAGACAAACAAAAGCTAAGGGACTTTGTAGCCATGAGACACCCCCCACCAAACAAGAAATCCTCAAGAAGGCCCTCATACCCGGGGGGAAAAGAGAAAGGGAGAAAGAAGTCACAAAACACAGAATAAGGAGATAAATAGGTAGACAGAATCAGAATAGGATAGCACATATTCAACTATAGCATTAAGCTACAGGGAAGGAAAATGCCAAAAACAAAGATAATCCTGTCATTTTAACCACCAACTCATAACACAAGTTGGAATAAGATAAGAGAAAAACAACCTAGGAGGGGAGGAGGAAAGGGACTGAATCGATTTAGAAATAAGGAAATAAGAGGCCATCAGAAAATGGACTATCTTATACACGAGATTCTGAATACAAACCTCAGGGTAACCACTAAATAAAAAAGCAGAACAGAGACACAAGGAATAAATAAGGAGAAAACAAATAAACACGTCATGAAAAACTACATAATTCAATGCGTAGACCAAAACACACAGGACGAGAAACAAAGGAAATGCAGCAAAACTGGAAAACAAGTGATAAAATGACAGCATTAAGCCCTCAGACATCAATAATCACCCTCAAAGTAAATGGATTGAATTCTCCAATAAAAAGACACAGAGTGGCAAGATGGATCAAAGAACAAGACCTGACAGTTCGCTACCTCCGGGAAACACATCTCAGCTCCAATGACAAACACAGGCTCAGAGTGAAGGGATGGAAGACAATACTCCAAGCTAATGGCAAACAAAAGAAAGCAGGTGTCGCAATACTTATATCAGAAAAAGTAGACTTCAAGATAAGACAGGTAAAGAGAGACAAAGAGGAGCAGTATATAGTGATCAAAGGGACACTCCATCAAGAAGAAATAATGCTTATAAATATCTATGCACCCAACACAGGAGCACCAAAGTTCATGAAGCAACTATTAACAAACCTAAAGGAAAATATTAATAATAACACAATAATAGTAGGGGACCTCAACACTCTACTCACATCAATGGATAGATCATCCAGGCAGAAAATCAACAAGGGAACAGTGGAATTAAATGAAAAGCTAAACCAGTTGGACTTAAGAGACAGATATAGAACACTCCATCCAAAAACAGCAGAATACACATTCTTCCCAAGTGCGCACGGAACATTCCCAAAGATAGACCGTATGTTGGGAAACAAGGCAAGCCTCAATAAATTTAAGAAAATTGAAATAATAACAAGCATCTTCTCTGATCATAATGGTATAAAGCTAGAAATTAATTACAAGAAGAAAAGCTGAGAAAGGGACAATGATGTGGAGACTAAACAACATGCGATTTAACAAGCAATGGATCATTGGAGAAAGCAAAAAATATCTGGAGACAAATGAAAATGATAACATACCATAGCAACTCGTATGGGATGCAGCAGAAGCCATACTGAGAGGGAAATTCATTGCAATACACGCACACCTTAACAAACAAGAAAAACCCCAAATAAGCAATCTCAAGTTACACCTAACTGAATTAGAAAAAGAAGAACGAACAAAGCCCAAAGTCAGCAGAAGGAGAGAAATAATGAAAATCAGAGCAGAAATAAATGCTTTTGAAACAATAAAGGCAGTAGAAAGGATCAATGAAGCAAAGAGCTGGTTCTTTGAGAAGATAAATAAAATTGACAAATCCCTAGCTAGACTTACAAAGAAAAAAAAGAGAGAAAGCTCAGATAAACAAAATCAGAAATGAAAGAGGAGAAATAACAACAGACTCCACAGAAACACAGCAGATTATAAGAGAATACTATAAAAAACTATATGCCAACAAAATGGATAATCTAGAGGAAATGGACAAATTCCTAGACTCTTACAACCTCCCAAAGCTGAATCAAGAAGAAACAGACAAGCTGAGTAGACCAATCACAAGGAAAGAGATTGAAATAGTAATCAAAAGCATCCCAAAGAAGAAAAACCCCAGGACCAGACAGCTTTCCTGGGGAATTCTACCAAACTTTCAGAGAGGATTCAGTACTTATCTTTCTCAAGCTATTCCAAAAAATTAGGGAAGATGGCACACTTCCTATCACATTCTACGAGGCCAACATCACTCTGATCCCAAAGCCTGACAAGGACAGCACAGAAAAGGAAAACTACAGGCCAATAACGCTGATGAACATAGATGCAAAAATCCTCGACAAAATTTTGGCAACCCGAATTCAGCAATACATCAAAAGGATCAAACATCACGATCAAGTGCGATTCATACCAGGGACACAGGGATGGTTCAACATCCGCAAATCAATCAACGTGATACACCACATCAACACACGGAGAAATAAAAACCACATGATCATCTCCATAGATGCAGAGAAAGCATTTGACAAGGTCCAGCAGCCATTTATCATAAAAATCCTTAACAAAATGGGGATAGAAGGAAATTACCTCAACATAATAAAGGCCATATATGACAAACCCACAGCCAATATCATACTCAATGGGCAAAAACTGGACGCCATCCCCCCTGAGAACACGAACAAGACAAGGATTCCCACTATCACCACTCTTATTCAACATAGTACTGGAGGTTTTGGCCAGAGCAATTAGGGAAGAGAAAGGAATAAAAGGACTCCAAATAGGGAGTGAAGAAGTGAAACTCTTGCTGTTTGCAGACGACGTGATCTTATATATAGAAAACCCCAAAGAATCCATCGGAGAACTGATAGAAATAATTAACAACTACAGTAAAGTTGCAGGGTACAAAGTCAACTTACAAAAATCAGTTGCTTTTCTATACTCCGATAACGAACTTACAGAAAGAGAACTCAAGAATACGAGTTCCATTTGCAATCACAACTAAAAGAATAAAGTACGTAGGAATAAATTTAACCAAGGAGGTGAAGGACTTATACAATGAAAACTACAAGACATTACTGAAAGCAATTGATAATGACATAAAGAGATGGAAAGAGATTCCATGCTCATGGATTGGAAGAATAAACATAGTTAAAATGTCCATGCTACCCAAAGCAATCTACAGATTCAATGCAATCCGTATCAGAATCCCAATGCCATTTTTCACAGAAATAGAGCAAAGAATCCTAAACTTCATATGGGGCAACCAAAGACCCAGAATTCCTAAGGCAATCCTGAGAAAAAAGAACAAAGCTGGAGGTATCACAACCCCTGACATCAAAATGTACTATAAAGCCATAGTGATCAAAACGGCATGGTACTGGTACAAAAACAGGCACACAGATCAATGGAACAGAACTGAGAGCCCAGAAATAAAACTGCACATCTGTGGACAGCTAACCTTCAACAAAGGTGCCAAGAACATACAATGGAGAAAAGATAGTCTCTTCAATAAATGGTGTTGGGACAACTGGACAGCCACATGCAAAAGAACGAAGGTAGACCATTACCTCACGCCATACACAAAAATAAACTCAAAATGGATCAAAGACTTGAAGACAAGTCCTGAAACTATGAAAGTCCTGGAAGGTAGTATAGGTAGTACACTCTTTGACATCGAACTGAAGAGGATCTTTTCAAATACCATGTCTTCTCAGATGAGGGAAACAAAAGAAAAAATAAACAAGTGGGAGTTCATCAGACTAAAGAGCTTCTGCAAGGCAAAAGAAACTAGAATCAAAACAAAGAGACAAGCCACCAATTGGGAGAAAATATTTGCAAATCATATATCTGACAAGGGGTTAACCTCTATAATATATAAGGAACTCACACAACTGAACAATAGAAAAACAAACAATCCGATCAAAAAATGGGCAGAGGATATGAACAGACACTTTTCCAAAGAAGATATACAGATGGCCAATAAACACACGAAAAGATGTTCAACATCACTAATCATCAGGGAAACGCAAATCAAAACTACACTAAGGTACCACCTTACGCCTGTTAAAATGGCTACAGTCACTAAGGCTAAAAATAACAAATGTCGGAGAGGGTGTGGAGAAAAGGGAACCCTCATACACTGCTGGTGGGAATGCAAACCGGTGCAGCCGCTGTGGAAAACAGTATGGAGACTCCTCAAAGAACTGAAAATAGAACTACCCTATGACCCAGCTCTCCCACTACTGGGTATCTACCCAAACAACTTGAAATCAACAATCCAAAGTAGCACATGCACCCCTATGTTCCTTGCAGCACTATTCACAATAGCCAAGACATGGAAACTATCCAAGTGCCCATCGACTGATGACTGGATAGAGAAGATGAGGTGTATACATATACAATGGAATACTACTCAGCCATTAAAAAAAGGACAAGGGGCCAGCTCTGTGGTCGAGTGGTTAAGTTCACGCGCTCCGCTGCGGTGGCCCAGGGTTTGGATCCTGGGCGCGGACATGGCGCCGCTCGTCAGGCCACGTAGAGGTGGCGTCCCACATCCCACAACTAGAAGGACCTGCAACTAAGATATACAACTATGTACCGGGGGGGTTTGGGAGATGGGGCAGAAAAAAAAAAAAGAGAGAGAGAGAGATTGGCAACAGTTGTTAGCCCAGGTGCCAATCTTTACAAAAAAATAAATAAGTAAAGACAAATTCATACCGTTTGTGATAACATGGAAGGGCCTGGAGGGAATTATGCTAAGCGAAATAAGCCTATGCTAGGCGAAAATAAGTTTGAGATAGACAAACACCAGATGATTTCACTCATATGTGGAATATAAACAAACACATGGACAAAGAAAACAGTTCAGTGGTTGCCAGGGGAAGGGGGGTGGGGGCTGGGCACAGGGGGTGAAGTGGAGCACTTATGTGGTGACAGTCAAGAAATAATGTACAGCTGAAATCTCACATTGATGTAAACTATTATGAACTCAATAAAAAAATTTTTAAAAAGAAAGTGGCCAAATCGGTGTTGGATTGGTGGCGTCCAAAGACTATCGTTTTAGTGCTTCAGATTGCTCTCGGTGACTTTTAGTACAGCAAGGATTTTGGTCCTTATGAGTGCCTTACATCTTAGGACTGGATTCAACAAACACTACTATGAGGTAGGTGGCCTGCAGGCAATTACTTTGTGTGCCTTTTTGGAGACTGGCACTGCCACCCCACAGAGGACACCTCTCCCCAACTAGGTCCACACCCCCACACACACACAGAGAAACACCAAGTCCTTTTCCTCTTCTCCCGTGGGAAGTTTGTGTTCAGTGCTGAGTCCTGGCCCAGTCCTTGTCCCCACTGTCAGGCTAACTGGACCTTCTGGTCTGACCCCCGACCCCGCAGGACTCACCTCCCTCCCCCTCACACAGCTGCCTCTTCCCTTCCTTCCCCGCTCCCCCCATGAGAGAACTCTCAGAGACACACACATTTTCACAACAGGTCCGTTTTATTTAAATCACCATCAGGGCACCCTGCTGCTGTCAAATGACGTCAACACCGTTGGCCATTTCTCAGGGGCCAGACCTCAGAGACTTCTCAGATGATTCCTCTCTGAGGTCTGTGGCCTCGCTCTGAAGTTACCGGCGGTGCAGGTAGGCACGTGAAGTGCTGGGCTTCTCCATGCTCTCTCCGTCCTCCTCTGGCTCATCTTGATTCAGCTCTTCATTCAGCCTGTGATAGTGACCGAATAGGGTTGTTCCTCTCGCTTCCTTAGATTTGACTGAAGAGGTGGGACATTTTCTAGAGGCTTTTTTAGTGGATCTCCTTCGAAGGGGTCTTTTGGCCCCCGTGGTTTTCTTGGCCGCCTGGAAAGACAACAGGGGGAGCCCAGAAGGGCACTGGTTTGAGGGAAGAGTGGGGGGGATGGGTGGGAACAGGGGCTTCCTGAGAAGGGACGTGGGCTGAGGAGGGGCTGTGTGCCAGGCAAGGACAGGGGAGGAGTCTTGGTGGGGGGAGTCAAAGGGGAAGAGGAGGAGCTTGGGCGGGGTCATCTCACCTTGACACTGCCTCCGGACCTGGGTTGACAGGAGGACTTCCTCATCTTCCTCTCTTTGTTCTTTGGCGACGGTTGTTCCGCGACTGTGCTAGAAGCTTGTGATTTCCTGGTCGCCTTCGGCATGTCAGCGCCTCCCAGTGGTCTACCCCAGGCCTCCTGACCTGCCTATATATACCCCTCTCCAGGACAGCGAGGGGCCACACCCTTCAGCTTTGTTTGGTCAGCAAGGCTCTCCTCTAGCCAATGGTAGCCGTGGGTGGGGCCTAGACATCACAAAGCCCCACCATGATGTCTCTTGGGGAGGATGGGGAGCAACCAAGTTGTTCTGATTGAGGAAAGGGGGCATTTTTTGACACCCCTAAAGAGCCTTCCAAACTGACCAGCTTCCCCCCACCCGCCTGCCCCATCTTCCCAGTCAATGCTGGTGGTGCACATGGCAGGGAGAGGGTGTTTCCTCCAAACTTTGCCCCACAGCCACCCTATTCAGTGCTTCATTCTCTTCTTTCCCCCTTCACCACTACCTAGTGTTATCCGCAGCCCCGAAGGGCAAGGAATGACAGGTACCGCCAAGGCCACTTGGTTGTTTAAGCAAGCAGAGTTTATTGATAAAGGGGAACAGAGCGAGGAGCGGGGAAGCAAACAACAAATCGGTACTTACAACATGCACACCACAATCAGCCTGGGAAGTCCCAATAGTTTGTATGGCGGGCGGGAGTGTCGATTGTCCGGGTCTGAGGCAAAGAGTCCTCTCCTCAGTGAGACTCCCGCTTGTTCTATGCCTGTGACTCCCTTTTATCCCAATGTTTTCTGGCTTTTGACTCAGGGTTTCAGACATTTAGATACTTTGAGTTATTTCTTCTTGTTCCCATGGGTGGGAAGATTTTATCTTTTTGTTCCCACGGATGGGATGTTTCTATAGTCCGGTCGGGCTATAGAGCCTGTCGGGGGTGGCCAGCCCAGACGAGGAACACGATGCAGGACATTTTCTTATTAACCTGTGCCTTGGGGTCACGGTCAAAGTGGCCATCTCCGGCTCCAAGCCCAGACACATTCTTTCACGTAGGCCCCAGATCCCAGTGTCCCTGGAAGGTGGGGAGGTCAATGAACTCTGTACCCCTAGTTTCTGTATGACTTGCCTAAAATCGACCCATGGTGCTGTGGCTGTGTTTAAGTCTCTGTGGAGATGTGAATCATCCCGCTTCCTGACTGCAAATTACTCTTATGCGGCTTGAAGACCCTTTACGTCTGCCAGGGACCTTTTCCATCCCACCTCCTTTTCTCGGGGTCCATGTTGCTCTCCTCAGTTTTTTCTTTTCCGGTTATAAATCACTGCCTTCATCCTGTCAGACTTCCATGAATAGACTTGCTCTACTCAGAATCGAGTCCTGTTTCAAATCTGGGACCCATGCCCACCTCAGTAGGTGGAGTACCCAGGCTTGGGTTTTCACAGGGTCAGGGGGACGAGGCAGACACATGCTACAAGTTGTGCTGGATGTTTGTATGCAGGAAACTACAACCTAAGGCTGCTGAGTTCACCAGGGGGAGGGAGGCGTTCAACATCGTGCTTGGTGTCCAGTGCAACAAGGAAGAAAACGGCATCCAGGCTGGAAAGGGAGAGGTAGCACTGTCTTCATTCACAGCCCACAAGATGGTCTACACAGAAAATTCTATCAATCTAAAAACAAATGCTTCCAGCAGGAATAATTGACTTTAGCAAGGTCTCAGGATATAAGATCAACATATAAAAATAAAGTGTATTTTTATATACTAGCAATGAATAATGGAAAATTGAAATTAAAAACAGTGTGTTTTAAAACAGGATGAGAAAGACTACAAATCTGACAAAATATGTAGCAGCTCTCTACACCAAAATCTACAAAACACTGCAGAGAGAGATTAATGAAGACCTAAACATATGTAGGTATACATCTTGTTTGTGGTTTGAAGGACTCAATGTTGTTAAGACGCGAATTCTTCCCCAGCTCATCGATAGAGTCAACACAGTCCCAATCAAAACCCCAGAAGACCTTTTTAAAAACATAGAAATTGACAGGCTGGTGTTCTGTAGTGTAAGCCCTGACATGTATTTTTTTTTCTTTTTTGTAATGCACGTGCCTGACTTAAGCTTTGATTGCCAAGGCGTCTACTTCAAAGAGAGATCCACTTCAAGAGGGCTGTCTCGAATAAACACATTGCCAGCCACAGGACTAGATAAAGAGCCAGGCTCCCTCCCCCCACGGAGGCTCCTTTGATTGAGAGAGCTTGGGTGATTTCAATAACTGATAACTGCAGCCACTTGCTTTTCTTCTCTTCCCGCGCTTTAAATTCCTGCTCTTATGTTTTACATTCACCAATAAAGAGTGAGCCCATGAAACCCTAGGCACCCACCCTCAACCCCAACGAAAGCAGAACCCCAGGCTCCTGTGCTCTCTCTCTCCGGGCGACCTCACTGTGTGGCCCCAGGTATGCTGTGTAATTTCCAGGTCCTATGAGTAATAAACCTCTATTCTTTCAAAGTTTCCTGATGGTTATTGCTGAAGGGCATCTTGCAATCCTAATAAGAGCCACAAGGGCTGGTCCAACCACAACACTGGTAAATGATAGGCTGAGACCAGCACAAAACATGTTCCCATTCATATGGAAATGCAAAGGACCTAGATTAGCCAAAATAACTTTTTTGTTTAAGATTTTATTTTTTTTTCCTTTTTCTCCCCAAAGCCCCCCGGTACATAGTTGTATATTCTTCGTTGTGGTGCCTTCTAGTTGTGGCATGTGGGCCGCTGCCTCAGCGTGGTTTGATGAGCAGTGCCATGTCCGCACCCAGGATTCGAACCGACGAAACACTGGGCCGCCTGCAGCGGAGCGCGCAAACTTAACCACTCGGCTATGGGGCCAGCACCCCCCCAAAATAACTTTTAAAAAGAGAACAGAGTTAGAGAGTTTGTTCTACTTGACTGCAAGGCTTGTTATAAAGTGACAATAACCAAGACAGTGAGGAATTGGCATAACGTAACAACAGAATTATATTCATGGAACAGAGGAGAGAGTCTAGAAATAGACCCACACATACATGCATACACAGGCAACTGATTACCGATAAAGATGCAGAAGATTAGAGGTGAAAGGGCAGTCTTTTCAACAATTGGATCTGGAACAACTGGATAGCCACATGCGAAAAGCACTGTTTAATCCAAACATTGCTCCATATAAAAAATGACACAAAATGGCTCCCAGACCCCCGTGTCAAAACCAAAATTATAAAGCTTCTTAGAGAATCCATAGGAGAAAATCTTTGTTACCCTGAGCTAGTGTGGTAAGTTTGAGGATTTCGAGGTTGACCAAGGAAGAGACGGGACCACGAGAGGCCGGAACACAAAAGCTTTATTGAGCAGCACTTGGACAGGGCTGCATGAGAGGAGAAGTCCCTCCCAGGAAGAGACCTTCCAGAGACAGAGGCACAAGGCCACCACCCAGAAAGGGAATAAAGTAAGGGCCCTCCCAGGAGAGAAGGGGAAATGGGAGAGGGGCCTTCACGTATCTGGGAGATGGTGCTCAGCAGTATGGGGAGGAAGCCAATTCCTCTACCCTCTAGGTCCTTCTGGCTGGCCTAAGAAATAAATTGACATGAGACAGAATAACAGGAGAAAATCAAAGTTTAGTAACATGTATACATGGGAGAAACCCAGGAAAACTGAGCAACTCACCAGAATGGCCAAAACCACCACCTTAAATACCATCTTCAGCTAAAGACAAAGGAGGATGTCGGGGGTAGTGGTTTGGGTCTTCAAAGGGGAGGAAAGCAATTTACATGGAGATGGAAATGCAAATGTTTGTTAAACAAGTGTTTGCTATGACCCGAGAGACGCATTTTGGGGTAGCCAATTCTGATCCTCCACAGCAGCAAGGCGGGAGTCTCTGGGTCAGTGAACTCCAGAGGGCAGTAGCAGTCAGGGATATTTTATCGCTGCAGGCTTTGTCCTATCTACGGTTAGCAGGTGTTGGCTGCATCTTTGTGGGACACGCAAAGTAGGCAGCCTCTAAATGGCTACAAATATGTTTGTTTGAAGTATATTTAAAGAAACTGGATCCATAATAATTTGACTTTGCCACCAGTAGACTTTGGGCTAAAGACCCTAGCCTGCTGTGAAGAAGTAAACAACACGGGGGCCAGTTTAGGCCAATACGTAGGGGCCATCGTTGGCCCATTTACATAACTTCTTAGATACAAGGAAAAAATCCATTAATGAAAAAAATTGATCAACTGGACTTCATCAAAACTCAAAACTCCTTTTCCTTTAAAGATACTGTTAAGAGAGTAAAAAGACAAGCCACACATTGGGAAAATATATTTGCAAATCACATATCTGATAAAAATCTTGTATCAAGAATGCATATAGAACTCCCAAACTTCAATAAGAAAGAATCAAACAACCCAATAAAAAATGGGCAAAGATTTGAACACTTTCCCAAATAGACATACAGATGGCAAAGAGTCATACAACTAGAAGCTCAGCATCATTAGCCATTATGGAAATGCCATTAAAAACTGCAATGAAGTACCACTACACACCTATTAGAATGCCTAAACTGAAAGACTGACCATACCAGATGCTGGCCAGGATGTGTAGAACACTGGAATTCTCACACCCTGATGGTGAAAGCTGACAAGAGATTTTCACATATTGAGGTATATGGGGTAACTATTCAGAAAGTAGAGTAGTGTTTCCGTGGGGCAGACGGTGAGAACAGGGTTTAACGACAAGCGGCACGAGCTATCTCATGCAGGTGAAGGGTATTTTCTAACACTTGCTGCGATGGTGTGTAACTCAGTAAATTTAGTACAAATACTTAACTGAACATTTAAAATGGGTACATTTTAAGGCAGACACCCCCAATCCCTACAGGGCCATTTGGCAGCTGGCTGCCGGCCTCCTAAGAGAGAGGCGTCACAGTCCTGAGGGGACTGAAGGGTGTAGCACAGGGGCCTGAAGGTGCAGGTGGCAGGGGGGGATTCCTGCAGCCAGCTTCCTGTGGGGCAGCTCCTCTTTTGAACAACTCCACCCCTACCAAAACCTCAAAGGCACAAAATCTGGCATTTGGACACTAAAGGTCCAATGTGCATGGCTTAGGTCTCTCAGTGAGGAAACAAGAGTGGTCTGTGTCCTGTGTTGTCATGGCTTGAGAATTAATCCATGGCCCCCGTGGTGACCTTGCTTCCACTCTCAAAATCAACCCTGGAAAACTGTAAAATGGAGAAGGAAATTACCTACACACACACAACAAAACTCACAAAGAATCTCAATATCTGCACACCTGTTAAAATGTGCAAAATCTGGTACACAGGCATCACCAAATGCTCTCAAGGATGTGGAGCAGCAGGTGCTCTCATTCATTGCTGATGGGAAGGCAAAATGGTATAGCCACTTTGGAAGACATTTTGGCAGTTACTTATAAAACCAAACATACATTTTCTTACTACATGATCCAGCAATCCTATGGGTATTTGCTCAAGAGAGGTGAAAACGTATGTCCACACAAAAACATACACACAGATACTTAGGTCATCTTTGCTAATTATTGCCAAAACATGGAAGCAACCAAGATGCCCTTCAGGAGGCGAATGGGTAAATAACCTGTGATACATTCATAGAGTGGAATATGATTCAGTGCAAAAAAGAAATGGGCTATAAAACCATGAAAAGACATGGAAGAACCTTAAAGGCATAGTACCAAGTGGACAAAGCCAATCCGAACAGGCTGCCTACTGTATGATTCCAACTATATGAACATTCTGGAAAAGGCAGATGATGGAGACAGTCAAAAGAGCAGTGGTTGCCAGGGATTCTGAGGGGAGGGCGCAACAGTCAGAGCACAGGGGATTTTTAGGGCAGTGAAACTCCTCTGGATGACACTCTAACAATGAACACATGTCATTATACATTTGTCGAAACCCATAGAATGTAGAACAGCAAGTGTGAACCCTAATGTAACTCATGGACATTGGGGGATATGATGTGTTAATGTAGGTTCATCGATTATAAGAAATGTCCCATGCTGTCGGGGATGTTGATAATGGGGGAGGTGATGCATGTGTGGGGGCAGGGGGTAAATGGGAAATCTCTGTACCTTCCTCCTCATTTTTCTGGGCTCCTAAGAGGCTCTAAAAAAAGAAAGTCTCCAAAACCAACACACAATATGAATAACAATACCTAAACAACAAAACAGGAGAAAGCCTTGGGGGAGACTGAAGACTGGGGTGAGCCTGGTACTTGTGTTTGGGTGCGGAAGTGGGCAGGGGCAGCCACGTCGGGAAGGGCTGTAGGCTGCATGCATGTAGATGACAGGATGGGGAGGAGGAAAGTTTTCAAACTTTTGCTCCTGCTCCACTGTACACATCTGAAGCAGGCCCTCAGTCCACATAAGCCTGTGGCCTTGGGGCAAAACCAGGACAGTGGGAAAGACAGGTTGGTTGAGGCATTTGAGTCCAGAGTCTGTGCTAACAATCACCTGAAACCATCTTAGTGGGTGAGGACTGGTCTTTCAAAAGATTCTCATTTTAATAGAATATAAAGAATAGACAATACCAATTGGGATAAAACATCCACAAATCATTTATCAGGCAAGAGGTTGATCTCCAAAACATATAAAGAACTTATGTAACTCGACAAAACAAACAAACAAACAAACAAACAACCCGATGAAAAAACGGGCAGAGGAAATGAACAGACATTTTTCCAAGGAAGATATACAGATGGCCAACAGACACATGAAAAGATGCTCAGCATCACTAATTATTAGGGAAATACAAATAAAACTACAATGAAATATCACCTTACACCAGTCAGAATGGCTATGATTACCAGGACAAAAACCAACAAATGTTGGAGAGGATGTGGAGAAAATAGAATCCTTATACACTGCTGGTGGTAATGCAAACTGGTGCAGCTACTATGGAGATCAGTATGAAGATTTCTCAAAAAAATTAAAAATAGAAACACCATATGATCCAGCTATCCCGCTACTGGGTATTTATCCAAAGAAATTGAAATCAATGGCCCAAAGAGATTTATGCACCCCTATGTTCACTGCAGCCCAATTCACAATAGCCAGGATGTGGAAACAACCCAAGAGCCCTTCTAAAGATGAATGGATAAAGAAGATGTGGTATATATATACAATGGAATACTACTCAGCCATAAAAAGGACAAAATTGTCCCATTTGCAACAATATGGATGGACCTGGAGAGTGTGATTTTAAGCGAAATAAGCCAGAGACATAAAGACAAAATACTGCATGATTTCACTCATATGTGGGAGATGACAAATACATGGATAAAAAAAACAGATCAGTGGTTACCAGAAGGGAAAAGGGTAGGGGTGGGGTGGGCGAAAGGGACAAAGAGGCACATATGTATGGTGATGGATAAAAATTAGACTACTGGGGATGAGCATGATGAAGTGTCTTCAGGAATTGATAAACAATAATGTACACCCGAAATTACACAATGTTAGAAACCATTATAATCCCAATAAATTTACTTAAAAAAAAAAGGATAGACGAAACAGAATAGGGAGTGTCAGAGCAAAACACATGAAGAGAAGCTTTTCTTTCATCAAATAAGCATACACACATATCTAGTCTACATATAGCTATAAAGACATAATAGGAACATATGTGCATATACACGTGCCTAGGTGCATTCTCCCGTGGCATGTCCACACACGTGTCTAGCAGCACATATCAGCTACAAATGTGTTCTAGATGTAGATACAGACTCCCGCAGTGGGCAGAGATGTACAATGTATTTCTTACTAGGAAGGAGGATAAATGAGTGAAAATCCCTGCACTGAGCACGCAATAGGAGGTCACCATAAACCCGGAGGAGCATCCTGAAGCCCCGACAGCTGCTCAGCCTCGTCAGCACAAACGCGATCCCGAAAAGAAATGGTTCGCAGAGTCCGGCTGGCTAGTGCCGAGACCCCACGGGAAGGGGGCTTCTCCTGTGACCCCCTCGGCCCTGGGCGCCGCAGCCCCCATCCAGCCCCTCCCCGGGACGGCAGCCCTTCTCGGCCAGGGTAGACGAGGACCCTCCCGAGGGAGGCCGGAGGGCTGCCCCGCCGAGGGTGGTCGAGGACCCCAGAGAGTCCCTCCCGGCTCCTGTCATCAGCCCTTGGCGTCCCCCGGCTTAGTGGCCCGAAGTGACCTCCAGAGACTTCCCCGGGGGTCTCAGGGGAGTGAGGGCCTCGGGTCCACAGAGGGAAGATCCTGGGACCTGCCAGGGCTCAAGCTGAGGACCCCGAGGGAGGACACAAGGGGACCGCACAGAAACACGCCCCTGCTTTCAGCGCTGGGAGGCCCCAGGGTGCCATCACCAGAGGTGGCCTTTCCTGCCTTGGGCATCCAGGTCTGAGAGAGACTGGGGACTGGTCAAAGTGTTATAGGCTTTTAATTAATACCAGCCCTGATATCACTTCCTCTACATTAAACCCGGTGTATATGGGGTTAAAACCAAAAGCACTCATCCCCTTTCCCTGCTGATTTAGTCACACTCATGTGTAAATATCTGTTTCTTTAATCCTTGACTAGCTGAGCTTTAGGACCAAATAGAAGCTGCAAATTGTTAAAGCCCACGTGGCCTCACACTGGGCTCACACTAAAATTTTGGCTAACACTGGGTCTTTGAAGTTTATTACAGGGAAACTGATGTCCAGAGAATATCCCAAAACTAAAGCTTCCCAGGCCCCATCTCCTCGGGTTCCTGGCTCTAGAATCCACCATCCACCATGGAAGCAGACAACCAAGGGCAGCCATCTGCGGATTCCCTTATCTCACAGGCTCCCCCTCCCTGCAAGGTGATTAAGGCTGATGGGAAAGTTCTGACCAGCAAGGTCACAGGCTCCACCCTCCCTACAAGCAGCATACCTTTAAAAACCCTGTAGCTATTTCTTAAGGGAGAGCCAGCAGTTCCTGAGGCACTAGCCAGCTGTGAGTTCCCTTTACCTGGTAAAGAAAGTAAAGCTGTTTTTCTTTTTCAACCAAGACTCTGTTCTCATTATTTGGATTGGCACCAGGTCCAGAGACCAAATTTTCGATAACAACTTGGTGACCCACATGGGACTCTTGGGTGGTCTCTGCTGAGACCCCCTCAGTTTGATTGGACGCTCCCAAGTCAATCTCCATGCCTGCCCCAAGTGGGGAAGTGGAGGGTTGGAGAAAAGCTCAGAGAGGAGAGATAGCTGAGGACCAGTGTTTACTTGGCTGGACTCCACCCCAGGTCCAATCCAGGTCTGCTCCCTTGGCCAGACTCAGCGGAATGCCTTGGACAGCCAGAGAGACTGCTCCAGCAGCTGCAGAAGCCAGTTTTGCTTCGGGGTCCTTCCCTCCTGCTCCCTCCCCTTGGCAGTGCTTTGGATCTTGGTTACCAGGGAAACTGGTACCTTGGGGAAAAAGAAAGCAGCAAAAAGAGAAGTCAGGATGCCCAGGCCAGATTTTGGTAAGTCCCTAGGTGTGCACACTGAGGTCCCTTGTCCTTGCTCATTTGGGAAGATCTGCGGGGCAGGTCTTCATTTGTTGGGTGCCGCCAAGTGTAGGACAGGGACTAAGCTGGGACTGGAAGCATCTTGGTTTGGGTTTTGGTTTGGTTTGGTTTTGGTTTCTGTGTTCTGGCTTCTATTTGGTGGCTGAGGGTTTTTGGGAAAGTGCACTTGTTTGGTCTCTGGTGGTTGTTTGTCTGTTTGTCTGCCCTTTTAAAATTGTTAACATGATAGGCACCACATCTATTCCACCTAAGAGACCCTTGGGGAAGATTTTGGCTGACTGGTCAACCTGTAGTTATAAGCCAATGACAAAAAAATATGGTATTTTATTGTAACACCACCTGGCCGATGTGTGTCTTGGAAAGTGAGGAAAGATGGCCATTGAATGGAACTTTAAATTATAACACTATCTTGCAGTTGGAGTAGTTTTGTGAGAGGTCTGGAAAATGGGATAAGATTCCATACGTGCAGGCTCTTACGCAGTTGCGTAATCAGGAAGGTGACTGGCCAGGGACCAAGCTGATGGTCCAAAGAAAGCGAAGCCTCCAGCAGTCAAAGATGCTCAGACACCAGAAGAAAAACTTAATGAGGACATGGCTGCCCTAAGTGTGTTGAATCCTTTTAATACTAATCTCAATGTGACACAGCCGCCAATCGCAAGTGCCCCAGACATTAGAAGGAAGCTCAATAAGGTCAAAGGGGCCATAGCCATGAGTTCTGGTCAATTGCTGGAAATTGCTTTGAAAGTCGATAACGTTCAAGAGGAGCATGAGCCAAGCCAGTCAAGGTGCTTTACACAGCTCCCCCAGATGGGAGAAACAGAAAAGGGGATCCAAAGCCAGGGAGGAATTACACCAAAAATTAGAGAAAAATCAATGTGCCTATTGCAAATAAGAGGGGCACTGGAAAAACAAGTGCCCTAAGTTGGAAAAAGGCATCAAAGAGAAAAAGTGCGATCCTCCAAAGAAGCTCATGACCTCTCAAGTCCAAGACTCAGAGGGGGAAGATGACAATTGATGGGGCCCAGGGTTCCTTGCCATGCTGGCGGCTCCCATTCCAATAGCCCTCCATGAGCCCCAGGTGCCAATGACAGTGGGGACACAATAGGCTGACACTCTAGTGGATCCTGGTGCCACTTATTCAGTGTTAAACTGCAAGGTGACATCATTAAGTAATTCCTTGGTTACCATTGGAGTCACTGGTGAAATGCAACCGAGACCCATGCTGCAACCGCTGGAATGCAACTTGGAGAAACAAAAGCTGAAACAGCTTTTTGTATATACTAGATTGTCCCATTCCCTTCCTTGGGCAAGATTTGCTTTGTAAACTGAATGCTCAGATAACTTTCTTACCAACAAAGAAGCAGCTCCACCTACAGGTGCCACTGGAAAATACACTCAGACTACAGGCCCTCCTGGGGAAAAAAAAAATGGCCATAAGAATGCCCTCACCAAAAATCTAGCATCTTAAGTGTCTTCTCCACAAATATGAATAAAAAAGGCTTAAAACAAAATTTGGATTCATAACTAGGGAGCTTTGTACTACTATGCCTGATTCATGGCTGTAATTTTAAAAACAATAACTATGGAAACTCTGTGTATATATGTCTATATGTATGCTATATATGTGTGACATTTTACCTCTGGATGGTATAGCCAAAATTAAAAGCTCTGTTTAATTAGCTTAAAGTAAACATATATATAAATTCTAAATGTAATAAAAAACTAGTCCAAAGGTGTTTCAGGTTAAGATGATATAAAATGATCTTTGGTAAATAAGAACTTGTTTAAGTTTGTTGGTTTAGTTGAAATAAACATGTTTTGAGAGTTATCAACATTGGATGTGATACAAACGTTATCTCTGTTACAAAATTTATCAGCAAAAAGTAACAACTTAGAATAATAGCTGATTTTGTCTAATGGCTCATAAAGATTTCATTGGTAATCTGAACATAATTGTTAAAAATACATAATTAAAATAAATAAGAGTTTTGGGATCCGATAGTTATGTTTTGCAGTATATATACTTGAAAAACAGCTTCCAGAATCTTTTTGAACAACTTAAAACTTTAAAATTTTGCTAAATTAAATGATAGAATTCTATTGAGTATCTAGGTCATTTTCACATAAGGTAAAATATTAGAAATTGATTACTAAGCATAGATTTGTCTGCCTTTGGTTTCTTATCCCAGAGAAACTGAAAGGTGATTAGGTTTATTGATAAACATGTTTTATGTATGCTGCAAAATTTTCTATGAGAAAGCACATATTTCTAAAAAGCCTGTATACAAGGAAAGTAAAACGTATGTTTCAAGTAAAAAAAGGTATAAAGAATGGAGATATTTTTGTTTGTTTTGTTAAGAAAGATAAATTTGTCCTAAAGTACTAGAAAAGAAAAAAAGGGAAGGCATGGAGAAAATTCTGAGTGTAAGAAGTAAGTGACAGAAGGTTTGTGGAAGTAAAATTCTGAAGAGTTTTATGCATGGTCAAGTTGGCTGAGATATAAATAAATTAAATTAAATAGATGAGTTTCAACATCAAGGGTAAGCTGGTGCAAAATTAAAATTTGGCATTCTCTCTCTTAAAAGGATAATCTTCTCAAACTTTTGGTCTGTTCTTGATAGGTTATAAAAGATTTTTCTTTATTTTTGAGTAATTTTTGACAAGCTCTCTGCCTAAAAATATTCAAATCCAGAATAAAGGCTTTCTTTTGACCTGGAGGAGGAGGGAGAGTTTCTCTGGGGATTTTCAGAGGGCCCCTGGGACTTCTCAGAGAGCTTTACTCTCTTCCTTTAAGGAGGGAAATACTAAACTAATTAGGCTTATTTGGTATGTTAGAATACATGAGAAACATTTCAAATAAGTAATAATAAATTTTCTTAGATGGTATGATGTGGATAAATGTTATTGATATAAAAGTTTAAAAATTATATAAAATTCCTAAAATTCTGATCTGTCTTGGTTATCAGTTGTAATTCTGGTTATTATCTCAAAGTGTTATATGTCACAGATATGGTTGAGTATCTTTGTCATTTGCCATTTTTGAATGTTTTGTTATTTCCAGACAATAATTGTTTTACTCTGATGTTTTTACAGATGTATTTCATCTTCAGAAAAATTCATGGAAAGGACTCTGACACTTGCTCTAAAATGTGAGTTTCTGATAACCTTTCAGGTTGTGAAACTAAACTGGGTAAAAAAAATTACAGAAATGTAACTGAAAAAATGATGGACTCATAAAATCACCAACAGAAGACCAAGAGTTGGTTACATGAAACTAAATGAACTGATAAAAATATTTATAATTTTTATTAATTTTGTTTAAAATATTACTAAATTTTAATGTTTTGTTTTTTCAGATTTAAGGAAATCTTTTTCTCTTAAGAAACTATAACATCACAATTTTCAAGCAAGATTGAAGCATTTATCTTCTTCTCCCTATCTTATCCCTCCAGAATTAAAAAGCTCTTGATAAGCAAGTATTCTTATTTTCATGGCAATACAGTTCAATAAGAATCTGTTCTTCTCATAACAGGACACAATTGGAAACATTGGTTATAATACCACCAAGGCTTTGACTGGGATGTCATATTTGAGAAAAACATACAGGCTCAGATATGGCCAGACAGCTCTTGAGGAATGAAGGTTGACTTTCTGGAACAATTCCACTTGGAAACATTGACCTGGTACTTGCTTCTGTGGTTCCCAGTAACCAGGTAAGGTTGAGTAAAGAATGTCGCTCCCTCTTCCAGGTGCAATGAACCCCAGGATACTTTGGGGGACCTCACAAATAGAGGAATGCACCCAAATCTGTAGGTATTGCAGGCAGAGTCTGATGACAAGTCCTTGGTCTGGCTTTCCTGGCCTAAAGAGGCCTTTAAAGTTGAATCTGAGATTCCTTATAAAAAATTCCAGCAAAGCAGCTTTAAAAAAAGACATATATATAGGGGCCAGCCCGGTGGCGCAGTGGTTAAGTTTGCACATTCCGCTTCTCGGCGGCCCGGGGTTCGCTGGTTCGGATCCTGGGTACGGACATGGCACCGCTTGGCAGCCATGCTGTGGTAGGTGTCCCACGTATAAAGTAGAGGAAGATGGGCACGGATGTTAGCTCAGAGCCAGGCTTCCTCAGCAAAAAGAGGAGGACTGGCAGTAGTTAGCTGAGGGCTAATCTTCCTCAAAAACAAAACAAAACAAAACAAAAACAAAAACAAAAAAAGACATATATAATCAATTTCTATTCTAGATCTACTTATGTAAATAATTGGGCCAAGTTATTAATACTAGACTTACTTTGTAAACCAATAAGTCTTAACTTAGCTATCTTTTATAAAAATTGAGGGTGATTTTAGAGAGAAAAAATTATGTTTCAATGAAAACTATAATACACATTTCTGAATGTTGGATTCTGGTTATGTTAATTGCCTTCGAGGTTTTTGTTATATCTGTTAACTGGACTGCATCCTGAATTCTTCTAATCTCCTGAAATATCTGGCCCTAGGGAGTGCTTGGTGATCCCATGAACGACTGACCTCTCCCCCGTTCCTTCCCTCACGGATCCACCCCTAGTCGCGATCACAGTCTTTAGCAGAGGGAGCAAAGTTCTCTCTTAACCCGTTCCAGCTCCTCCGAGGGGGGCTCCAGACTCTCCGCCTTCCAGCTTGTGGCTTCGAGTCTCTCTGACGTTTGTGTGTTGTTTGTATGTCCTCTGTTGGAGTATGGATGCCCCTTTTCGTTGTATGTTGGAGGGGAGAGAGTCCTGGGCAAGTTCACTCTGCCGTGATGTGGATGTCACTCTCTGGCCACATTCTTGCTGAGAAAACTTGGAATGGAGTAGTTGGCTACCAAGGGTGGCACTGTGGGAGTGGTTCACCTCTGGTGCAGGCAATATGGGGGGCATCATTTGCAGAGAATTGTATAATCCAACTTGTACTTTTGACTTAACCATAGAGTCACACGCAGGTGTAAGAAATAATGCAAATACATCCCGTGTACCCTTTAGCCAGGTTCCCCTAATGATAACATCTTGCAAAACCGTAGTACAGTATCATGATGGAGATGCTGACGGCAATTCGGTCAAGATACAGCACATTTCCATCACTGCAAGGATCCCACATGTTGCCCTCTTATAGACACATCCACTTCCTTCCCACAGCCACCTCCTCCTCTGTACCCCTGGCAACCACCAACCTGTTCTTCATTAATACGTGTAGAAGTCTAGAAGGAATGAGGGAAATAGAGAATCCCCATTAGGGAAACACCACGATTCAGTGGCCAGAAAACCCTCCCAACCTCCACTTCTTCCCTCAAGGTTTCCTCTTTTACTGAACCTGGCAGCTTCCTGGGGTACGTGCTCCACCTGTTGGCAGAGACTGCCAGCTCTTCCCTGAAACGTGAAGGCTCCTTTTCTCCCTGAGCACGAAGGTAGACTCCATTTCCCATCTTGCCTTGCAGTCGAGTGTGGCCATGCGGCTGAGTCCCAGCCAATCAGACTGAGTGGAAGTTAAGTGTGCCATGTCCTGGCCAAGGGTTAAGAAGTTTCCATACCTCCTTCACTCTTGCTTTCCTCTTCTGTCACCTGGATGCAGATGATGAGTCACCAGGGCTTCCTGGCAGAGCCTCAAGACAGACAGAGCCTGGGACAGATCACTAAATGGAGCATGGCTCCCGTGCAGGAACACCCAATTTTGACTGTTCCTGGAATGAAAAATGAACTTCTATTGGGTTTACACCATTTCACATGCCGTGGTGCCTTTGTTGCCTTGGCTTGGCCTACCCTCAACCAAGACAGCCCAAAGCCCTGTCAAGGGCCAGCTGTTTTGTCTCCCACCACCTCACCCTCTCACACACTAGGGCCTGGAGTAGGGGTGGGTGTGCCCCTTGCTTCTCATTGCCTCTTCCACACTGTTCCTCCTCCTCCTTTCTACAGGCCCCTGGTTCCTGAAAAGGACACGGTTATCAGAATATACTCCCTGCTGCCCTCCTATCACCACCACCCATCTTCAGCACTGTGTAGAATATCTGGGTCATTGTCTTCTTCACCACTACAACTGCTGCCTTTCTTCTGGGCAACTGCAACAGCTGTAGAGGCGATCCAGCTGTAAAAACACCTTTGCCAAGGTGATCCACCTCTGCAAACACCCCCAACACTGGTAAACCTAATTAGCAACTTTCTCCACGATGGCACCTGAGCAGATGAAAGTCCCCATTTCAAGGAAAAAATACACCTCTGACAAGTTTAGGACTGCTTCAAATATGTGAACACAAAGCCCAGCAACCCCAGAAAACCTACTCACTGCTCTAGTGAATTCACTTCCTCACGGTGAGAGGGAGTATTTCAAACCTTTCTCTCTCCTTGAGTCTCCAGCGCACATTGCCCTCCACCTCTGCCTGATGACTTTGCCACATATTTCATAAGGGAAAGGGAAGCTATCGACGGCACTTCTCTTTTCCTCCCACCAATGATCCCACCAAGATATCTATGTTCTCTGTCCCTAATCCTCTGGCAGGGGAACAAGCTTCCTGCAAGAGTCCTATTTCAGATCCTAAAGTTCAGTCTTTCTCAAGGACTTTTCTCTTGAAATTCTCCCCTTTCTCCTGCATCATCTAATCTCCACTCTCTACTGGATCATGCTTGCTCGTATACAAGGTGCCTTGATATCACCTTTCGAAATCAAAAAAACCTTCATTGGAGACTTCTGGTTTCTGCTCTAGCATGTAAAGAGCTTGGAAGTCATCACCCCTGTCCTCATAAAAAGAGAAAAGCTGAACAAATTGGAAATCAACAATTCTTCTCAGATTCGTCAGAGAATTGAGGTCACAGGGCAAACTGCTGTCCCTCAAATTGGAGAGACGGAGAGGCAGATGCAGAGAATTACAGCTTACCAGAACAGAAGCCGCCTTTGGAGCCAGTAACGGGGTAGAACATTTAAGTCGGAATTGAAGAATTACTGGAGCTTCAGTGTGGACAAGCTTAGAAGTTAAAAATTCTAGGGGGATGGGAGCACAGTCTTTGTTCGTTTTTGTGGTTTCTTTTTTTTTAACTTTATCAAGGTATAATTTACATACCATGAAACTCACCCGTTTAAAATGTACAATTCATCGATTGTTAGTAAATATACTACGTCATGCAACCATCATCACAGTCCAGTTTTAGAACATTTCCATCACCTAATAAGATCACTTGTGGCCGCTTACAGTTAATCTGTGTTTGGAGCCCACTACCAGGCAACCACTAATCTACTTTCCATCTCTGATGAAATTCCATGTAAAAGGGATCGTGTCACATGGCTCATTTGGTTGATCCATGCTGTACCATTTACCTGCAGCTCTTTCCCTTTTATCTCTAACTAGTATTCCATTGCAAGGATACGTGAAAACCATTTTAAATTTTGATGAAGTGCAATTTATTGATTTTTTTTTCTTTCGTGGATTGTCCTTTGGTGCTGCATTTAAGAAAGCATTGTCATGGTCATGAAGAGTTCCTCCTATGATTTAATTCTTGTGTATGGTCTGAGATAATGGTGTAAATTCATATTTATGTAGGTGGATATGCAATCTTCCCAGCATCATTTGCTGAAAAGACTATCCTTTTCCCATGGAACTGGCATCGTAACACCTTTTTAAAAATCTGCCAATACATGAGCTTATTTATGGACTCTAAATTCTGTTACACCGATCTGTATGTCTGTCCTTATACCAAAACTATGCTGTCATGATTGCTATATCATTATTTTAGGTTCGGAAATCAGGAAGTGAATGTCCTCCCACTTTTTTTTTTCCAAAAAGTTTGTGGCTATTCTGTGCCTTTTGCATTTTAATACAAATTTTAGAATCAGCTTGTCAATTTCTACATAAAAGTCGGCTGGGATTTTGAGAGGGTTTGTGTAGAATCCGTAGACCGAATTGGAGAGAAGTAGCCTCTTAGCAACATTACATCTCCTGACTCATGCACACAGCGCATCTCTCACTGTTAGTTTTTTTAACTGCTCTCAGCAACGTTCTGTAGTTTTCAGCGTATAAGTCGTGCCCTTCTTTTGTTAGCCTTCTTCCTAAGTATTTTATTCGTTTCGATCCTATCGCAAATGGAATGGTTTTCTTAATTTTACTTTGGGAATATTTATTGCTAGTATATAGAAACGCAATTGATTTTTTAAAATATTGACCCTGTATCCTACAACCTTGATGAGCTCATTTAATAATTCTGGTAGTTTTTTGGGTGGTTTCCGTAGGATTTTCCATAGACAGGATCATGTTGTCTACAAGCAAAATCAGTTTCACTTTTTTTCTTCAGAAGTGTATTTACAGTAACCATTTAAATTTCACCAGCTGCCATTTAAATTTCACCCCTGCATGATATGGGGTTTCTAGCCTCTTGACAACATGACCTGGTTATTTCTTAGAATTCCCAGAGCTGCCTCATGTGTGCTCACCAATAGTGCTCCAGTGAACTTTACACTTGCTCCCTGGTCCAGACCATGGGAAGCCACAGGAGAGCAGTGCCCACAGAGGAACCTGTGGCCAGTGCATCCTGGGATTGGTGGTGTCGTGCAGGTGTTGACTACAAGGCTCTGTTTCTTGCAACTGTACCCCAAAACCCCAAAACTGGAAGTTTTTGGCCACTTGTCCCTTCAAGTCAAGAGGTGGCACTTAAATTTCAAAAGCAAGGTAATCATAACTATTGCAACATGCAGCAAAGTTGAAGTAGCATCCAGGGGGTCTGACCTGCAGAGAGGTATAGAGATCGTTAGTAGAACACAGTGTTCTGAGGGTCAGGCTATCTGGACAGTCGGCAAGTATGTTGCTTAATGTCTTTAATCAAAAGAAATGAAGGATGAGTGAGCAAGAGGCTAGGGCAAACTGTTCCAATAAAAAGTCACGATTTCTTCCCCAGTTTCCAGACCTGAGCCAATTCTCAGACACAGAATCCAATGACTGAAGAAAAGGTGGGGTCCCTATGAGGAAAGACCCTGCAACACCATGGCAAGTTTACATAGTAATGGTTCCCCAAGTCTATCCTCCAAAGAGACCTGTGTCCATTCACCTCGGTACTTCAAGAGTGGGGAAAGAGGAAATAGCCAAAGCTGTCGAGTACTGCTGGAAACAGGATCTGCACTGACACTGATACCCAGTACCTGAAGCTTCATCAGTGCCCCCTGCTAGAGTGGAAGCATAGGTGGACCAGGTACGCATGGAGTTCTGGCCTAGGTCTGACCTAGAGTGCTCATTCCTCCAATCTCCAAATGTGTAATTAAAACATACATGCTTGATAACGGGCACAAGCCCCAGTTGAGTCCGTGGCCATCAGTGTAAGAGCCATCAGAGTGGAGAAAGCCAAGCGCACTCCCTGCACCTTGACCATGATACTAAATAAGAAACCATATCTCATCTGGGGAGATGGCAAACATTAATGGCTACCTTACGACCTAAAGGATGAAGCGATGGTGGTCCTCATCGTAGCTCCTCAACAGTCTGGCCCCTACTAAAACCTGATGGAACCTAGGGGATGACCATGGACTACTGCAAACTCAATTGCAACTGCGTTACCAGATTTGTTATCTTTGCTAGAACAGATCACCATAGCCTGCAGCCACTGATCATCATGAGCCAGGTTCTGTTAGACCCACACTTCCAACAGGAATCCATCAAAAGATGGAAGTGGTGTGCCTGCGATGAGAAACAAGCAGAGCCACAGACCACAAGCAGGTGACCTAAACCCCAATATCATCTGCAAATGTTGCCCCAGCATCTCTCCCTTAGATCATTCCTATAGATTAATGGGCCAGGGAGTTCTCTTGCAACCAGCTGCTGAAGGAGTAGAAATGCTGAGCTTAGATAATGGATGACTTGGCTGGATTTAGGGTGCAAGCTGAAACTGGACTCCCGTTGCAGTACTACCTTCATCACGTATGACCATGAAAGACAATAGTGGGTGGAAATACGCCCGGTGGGCAGAACTTCAGACGATGCATCTAGTGATCCACTTTGGATGGATAAAGGAAGGGGCCCAGGCTAAGAACATACATGGACTTATGGACGATGGAAAATGGATTGGCCAGCTGGTCAGGGACCTAGAATGAGAAGTATCAGAAGAATGCAACAAGCAGGTTTAAGGAAAAGGCATTATTGACAGACGTATGGGAAGGGACACTAAATAGGAAGATGTTTGCATCACATCTTAATGCTCACAAAAGCATCACCACAGGAGAGGCACTAACCAATCAAGAAGACAGACTGACCTGACTAATCGACATCAGCCAGCCATTGTCATTGGCCACATCAGTACCGCACAATGGTCTCATGTGTGGAGGAGCCACGGTGGCAAGAATGGATGCTATGTCTGAATTCAACAGCATACACTCCTACCCACCAGGGCAGACTAGCTACCACTGATGCCAAATGTTTATCGTGCCAGCAACAGAGACCAATGCTGAATTCCCCAGTATGGCACCCTCCCTGGAGGAGACCAAGGAGCCGCTTATGGCTACCTGATTACATCAGGTCACTTCCATCCTCGAGAGGGGTGAGCTTCACCTGTCCTGGAATTGGTACACATTCCGGGTATGGCTCTGACTTTCCTACGTGCAGTATCTTGTCTGGCACCCCTAACGGAGGGCTTGCAGAATGTTGGGTTGACTGACACGGGATATTTCACATGATCACCTGGGACCAAGAGACCCACTTAGAACAAACGAGGTGCTCAGACGGCACATGACCATGAGACCCAAAATTGCTCTCTCGACTCGCACCATCCAGAAGCTGCAGGTCTTCTCAAGCAACGGAATGGCCGGCCGCTTCAGAATACAAACAAGGTGCAAATTTGGAGATGTTAGCCTGTGAGGATGGGGTGTCATCCTCCAGGGTACTATATACACTCTAATTCTGTTATCGTTATCTGCCACCAATAGATAAAATACATGATCCACGAACAAGGGCTACAGTGACCCCACTTCCTCTCAATCCCTGTGACCTACATGGGCATTTGTGCTTCCTGTCCCGCGAGTTTAGGTTCTGTAGGTCTACACCTGTGCTGTCCAATGCGGGAGCCACTAGCCACACACCGCTAGTTACATTTAGGCTTAAATTATTTAAATTTATTTTAAATTAAAAGTTCAGGCCCTTGGTCACACTAATCACATTTCAGTACTCAATAGCCACATGTGCCTGTGGTTACCGGATGGAACAGTGCTGGCTGCACATGTTGGTTCCCAAAGTGAGAATGCTTCCACCAGGAGACACAGTAAGAGTCCCATTGAACTCCAAGCCAGGCTTCCCTCCTGGGCACTTTGGGCTCCTCATGCTACGGGACCAGCAGGCACAGAGAGCAGTCACCATGCTGGCAGGGGTAATGGACCCTGATCATAAGGATTGGGCGGAATGGGAACAGAGAAGGATACGTTTAGTACTCAGGTGATTCACTTGACTGTGTCTTGGTATTGCTGCCCAATTTCTCTGGTGAACGGACAAGTGCAAGTGCCACAGCCTGACGAGGGCATTAGAACCCTCAGGGGCAGAAGTCCGCATTCCTTCACCAGGCGAGCCACTGAAAACAGCAGAGGGGCTGGCTGAGACTAAAGGGACTCCAGAATGGAGAGTAGACAGGAGAGAGGGATCACGAGTTGTGGAGTAGAAGCCTGACGCAACAGAGGGTCCACTATCCTTTCTCATGTGAGCCTCTTTAGAGAGAGACCAACCAGAATCCTCAAGGAGCTGTTCTCAAATGAGGTGAACTTTCTGTATGTAGGTAGCAGATTTAATGCACGGGGTGCATTATCGTGGATGGTGTGGTACCACCCAGACCTCCTCTGGGACCAGCTGCTGAGGGTGGGGGAATGATGCCTCACAGCCAAGGTCTTCTGCAGAATCGCCTTCTGTTGAAGGCAACTGCCTCCTTGGGCTCAGCTCCCTTCGAAAGACTAGTCGAGGGATCAATGAGGGGAGGATACAAAGGCCTGACCCCCTTGCTTTGATTAGCCTTATCTCTGCAGGGCCTCCCCAGTCGATGTCTGATTTCCAATTATTGCCGTGACCGCTGTGCTCTGAAATGGCAGCAGAAGTGAATGGCAGAATGAAACCCAAGGTCGACCATGACTGCGCTATTGGAGGCTTAAGTCGTGGGTAGGGGGGCCATCTGTGTGTGCTGCAAGAAACTCCCGGAATAGGGCACCCTGGGTGTTTGGCCCGGGCTCAATCAAAAGCCAGAATCTGGAGCCTATTGTTGCCTGTTTTGGCAAGTGAGATCATCTCTGTGACCGAGTGCACACACTGAAAAGTACTAGTGAGAGGTTGCCTTTATTATTGTGATGACAGTAATATGTGCGTGCCCCAGTAAGCAGTGTAGTCATGGGCAAGCAGTGCACTCTGCAGTCAAAACACCTGGGTGACAGTAGGCTCCAGGGAGAAAACGCCTGTGACCCACACACGATGAACAGCACTGTGTGACGATGGCAGGAGCTATTCAGGATGTTAAGGGATTTCACCAGAACTCGTCACTGGGTGGTTGCCAAGACAGTAAGAACATTTGACAGGTGCAATAGCGCCCTCTGGAGTGTCAGAAGATCTAATGGCTTCAGGGCCAGCCTCAAGGATGAGGATAAGCCTAACACCCTGTCCTGGTTGTTTACTGTGCCGGGCAGAGGGCTCAGCACTTCAAGTTCATCACAGCCCTGTGGAGTACAAGTTTCACCCTGTTTGAAACCTTCCATGAGCTGACTGACTTAATCCTGAGGTCACTCACCAGTGAGTGGTGAGGTCAGAAGCTGTTGATTTCATAAACACTCATGAGACACTTACTGCGTGCCAGGCTCTGCTGTGTGTGCCTTACAGATAGCAACTGGTTTAGTCCTCGTTACTGCCCCATGAGGTGGGTACCATTGCTATCCATTTTTGACAGATAAGGGAACTGAGGCACAGAGAGGTCAGAAGCTTAGCCCAGGTCACACAGCTAGGAAGTGGCAGAGCCAGGATTCAAATCCAGGCTGTAGAGCCCCAACTGCCTCCCACGAACCTAAGTCTGGCTAACTATTCTTACTTGGAAACACACCTATTTTTACTTCTAAATTTTTGTGGTACACATACCTTGGCTCTTCCAGAACCACACAGAAAGAATTTCCTATCGAGGCTATACAAGCACTGCACTCTGCGATCAAAACACCTGGGTTATCAGAGCAGGGGTTGAATGCCGTGCTCCGAACCCCTGGTGCCCACCATGGGCCTTAGTGCCCAGCAGGAGATCTTGATATGCTGGTTAAACAACACTGTACTCAAAAGTCAAATAATCTTATCGGATCACGACATTTGGCCTCCAACATGAATGCAGGCTCAGGCTCTGGGTAATGTGTGTTGGCACAAAAGGCTGCTGCTGAGGATGTCGGATCCTGAAAATGCCTCTGAGAAAGGTGGAGAGGCCGCTTGGGGCATCCAGGCTGCTGCAGCCCTGTCTTCCAGAGCCGCCCTGGGCGAGCGCTGTCCCACGCCAGTCAGTTTGCTCCAGGAACGGGCACGCGGTGTTCTGCTTCCATCCCGGAGTGCCCCACAGGGGTCTGGTCCTGGGACTTGTCCCAAGAGCGCCCATTTCATGATGTGGTGCAGGGCTCCAGCACACCTCTGGCCACATCTGCTGCCACGTCCCTCCCCTGGCCAGCCCAGGGCATTTCAGATGGGATCTGGCGGGTCCTCCGCCTTCCCCGACTCCTGGGAGCTGACCCTCTTCACAGCCTGCCTCCTGGGACCCCAAAGCCCTCTCCTGCCCGGCTCCTTTCCAAACCCACCTTTGAGTCTGGGGGAGCCTGGGGCCTGGGGAGCATCCTGGTGATCACCCCTGCCATCTGCTAGAGCTTCTCGTCCGCTCAAACTGCCTGTTTGGGGACCCCAAGGTCCTGGCTGGTTTTGTGGGTGGCAGAGATGACACTCCTTCCCCCTGTCTGGCTCAGCCTCAGAAAGCAAAACCTCATAGTCACCCTGAGCAGGCCATCATCTTAATCAAACCCTTGGGATTACATGGGTAATTATTTGAAAATAACCCCTAGCCACAGTGATTTGGCTCACACCCACATGGCAGTGATTATTACTTATTATTAGCGACCAGGAGACTCAGCAAAAGGCTACATCACGTCCTGCCAGCTCTCCCTGAACTTCAGCTGTGCTGAGAGAGGATTCTTCTCTGGGGACCTCCAAATGCAGATACATGCACAAGAACAGCGGCACCGGGGACTGAGTGGTTGTCAGCGGGGAGACAGGCAGGGCAAAGCCCCACGCTGGGCAGACCCAGGAGGCCAGGCTGGGGAGAGAGTGGGCAGAGCGGACAGCAGGGATGATGGGGCTTCCGGGCTGGCCTCCAGGAGGAGGACACCCCCTTTCCCAGCAGGACCATTTGGACCACTGGCCTGAGCCTTGCCGGACATTATGGCTCTCAGGAGATTGATGAGTGCAGCTCAGGGCTGTCAAGGGTGTGCATAGCATCCCAGGCATTTCTGGAGTCAGCTTGCTGTGGGGCAGCTCCTCTTTTGAACATCCCCACCCCTGGCCAGGGCCTTAAAGGCTCAGAATCTGGCATCTCACATCAAAAGGGCAAATGTGCGTGGCTTAAGTCCCTGGGTGTGCATTCAGAGTGGCCTGTGTCTCCGGTCTCATGGTGTGGGAATGAAATCCCTGGCTCCTGAGGCTTCTTCTATAGAAACAACATCATGCAGCTTCTTGTGCCCTCAGCTTCCTGCTCGCCATCCCTGGACTGTCAGGTGCCAGTTCCCCATCCCTGTCACTCTTTTCCTCCTGACCAGGGTGGAGAGAATACTCGATCCTGGGGACAGGGAGGTGGAGAGAGGAAAACGCTGTCCTCATGGGGGTCTTGTCTTGCCAGCTCAGCCTGAGTCTCCAGCACGTGTCCTGTCTGGGCACCTGCCGAAGGTGTCCTGAGGGATGGTACAGCCAGAGGGACTGTAGAGTGGCCAAGACTCCTGGAAGCAAAGAGGCAGGGAGGTGTCTTATTTCCTGACCCAGGGTCCCACGTTGCATGTAGTCATCATCACGTCCCCTTGGGGTCCTCCACTCTGTGATGGTTTCTCAGTATCTCCGGGTCCACCGAAAGTGTATTACTTCCCTGTTGCTGATGTAACAGATTACCACACACTTTGTGGTACAACACAAATGTGTTCTGTAACAGTTCTGGAAGTCAGAAGTCCAGAAAGAGGCTCACTGGGCTAAAATCACGCCATCAGCAGGGCTGTGATCCTTTCAGATGTCTCCAGGGGGAAAGCTATTTTTGTGAATTTCCAGCATCCAGAGGTTGACCGCAATCCTTGGCTCCTGGACCCTTCCTCCATCTTCAAAGTCAGCAATGGGCAATGGAACCCCCTCACATGGCCTCCCTCTTCCGCATTTGGACCATAGCATTAACATTGGGTCCACCTGGAGAATCCTGAATAACTCCCTATCTTAAGGTCAGCTGATTAGTCCTTTCAATTCCAGCGGCAGCTTTAAATCCCACTGTGATGTGGAACTTAACATATTCCAGCGCCTGGGGATTAGGATGTGGACATCTCTGGGAGGCCATTGTTCTGCCTACGTCAGTGGCCTTGACACTTCTGAGGAGTACTGCTCTGGTTTTGGCAGAGTGTCCCTCAGTTTGCGTGTGTTCAATGCTTTCTCACAATAAGACTGGGCTTACACATTATCGTGAAGGACACCACAAAGAGAAAGAGCTCTTCTCATCGCAGGTACGGTATCTCCAACACTTCCAGATGCAAGGATCAGTGTGTGCAGAGGCAGGGAGGGCACCCGTATTCTGGCAATGGGGAGGAACGCTAGAGGTCGGAGCATTTTCAGGTTGAAAGTAATCTTGCAAATACTCTTGGCCACTCCCCCTCCTTTCTCCGGGGAAGCATCATCAAGGTCATTGGTGAATAAGGGCATGCTCTCCAGACCCTGCCCAGGAATCTATGGACATGTGCTGCTTGGACTGGCTCTTTGTAGAATCCTTTGGGGCCCAGCCCAAACCCAGGGACATGTGAGTCCTTGACTGTGGTGAGTTACAGATCCAAGCCGACCCGGGAGAGGGGCAGGGCATAGGGCAAAGGCCACAGCTGCCTGCTGGCGGGAGAGAGCGTGCAGTCAGCCACGGGTGTTCAGAGTCTTGCCATGCTGACTTCCCCAGGATGCCAGGAGCAGAGACCAAGGCTGGGGCCACGGCTCTCCAGAGTCCTCAGTAAGCTCGGTTGCTTACCTGGCCCACCATCCAACAATTAGAGGATGGTGGGAAGCATTCAAACTTTGCCTGTTTGGGTGGTTGGGGGTTGGAAATGCCAAGGGGGTCTAGGGCAGAGAGGCTCCAAATACCAGCACCTCGGAGCAGGCAGTTCTTCATTCATTCCTCAGATGAGTAGTGAGCATGTACTGTGTGCCAGGCCCTGCTCTAGGCTGTAAGGATCCAGCAGTGAACAAATTCCCTGCCTCTGTGGAGCTTAGAGTCTAGTGTGTGGGGGAGGGTGTAGGCGGAGTGACCCGTGGAACAAAGTAAAAGGTGACGTTGGTTGGATAGTGGTAAATGCCATGGAAACAAATGGATCGGCAGACCTGAATAAGGAATGTAGGGGATGGGGTGGGAGGACGGATTGCAATTTCGGATAGTATATCCATAGAAGGACACTTGGAGAAGGCCACGTTGAGGGAGAGAGACTTGAGGATAGCTCAGGAGGAGCACTAGCAGCATGACAGGAGCAAATGCCCAGGTGAGAACAATGGCATGTGGTAGCTCAAGGGCCTGCAGCAGAGAGGAGGAGGCAGAGGTCTAGAGAGGCCAGTCTGGGAGCCCGGTGGGCCAGCTCAAGGGGAGAGACTGATCCTCTGAGCCAGGGACACCCTCGGAGCAAGGTCAGCTGCGCTGTGCCATGAACTGGCTTGTGGGATGCAGGTTTCTGACTTGACCTGAGGGGTGGGGAACGAAGGCAGGTCTAGCCATCCAGAGACCCTTCTCCTGTGACAGAGGCAAGAGAAGACACCATGGTCCTGGAATGGGCAAGGCTGTTGGCCTGCGCTGTGGCACCACTGAGGTCGGCAGGAAAGTGTGCTTGCCTCAAGCAGACCCAGTGTAGGGCAAAGCAGACACCTCTCTGCTGATGCCTAGAGCCCCTGTCACAGAGCAGACCCTGTGTCTTCACTGAGGGGCATGCTCACTTGAACAGAGAGCTGTATTTCCTGTCACTGTAGGTTCACCCAAGGGGGAGGCAAGGAGCAAGTTCAACGTTCTCAGGGGAAAAGTACTCCTATGAGGTACTATGTACCTCCTACTGCATTCCAGCAGAAGGCATATAACTCCTGGCTCTTCCACTCTGGATCAGAGTGGTGCTGAGCAGCGGGCTCAGGTGGTGCCAGCTCGTGCCTCCATTTCAAAGGGTCTCATCAGCTGTTCTCCAAACGGTTTCATCCATCAATTATCCTGGGCTACATCAGTTATGTCCCTGGGACTTGAAAATGGTCATGTTCTTTTTTCTATTGCCAATTTAAAAAGAAAATTCGCCTTTATTTTACCCTCAAAAGGAGCTTACTCAGGAACAGCCAAAAGAGTTGCAATTCAGTATTTGCATACTATGGTGAACCACAGGCAAATGTGGAAAACAAAGGAGGAGAGTTGCTTTTTTTATAGGAAAAGGGACAGTAAGGCGGGGCTATCCTAAAGGAAAGTCCACTGGGGATGTGGAACAGTTCAGGGCGGCAAGAGCTTCTCATTGGCTGAGCTGTGGCATTTCTCACTGGCTGGGCTGTTGCTGGGTGGGGAGAGAAATCTTCCTCCAGTAATAAAATAGGTTTACTTCCTGTGGAAGCTGCAAGGTACCTCTCTTCCTGTTTGATAAGGCGTGGGAGCTCCCCCTACAGGCCTTCCCGACTCCAATTCAGTTAAGGGCTCTTTTATGAATTTCCGCGCTATCCTACCTTGCACTTTCCTCAACTGGAACCCTCCAGCAAGGAGGAACTCTCCCGCATTTACTACAGCCATTGCGTTATCCAGAAATGCAGTCAGTACAGGGAAAGCAGGATAAAAGCTTAATTCCTTCCCGTGGGGGGCCAATTCTCAGAATGAAGAGTGGTTGCCCTTGTTACTTCCAATGGGGTCCAATGAGTCACTTTTATTAACTTTTTTTGTTTTAAAAGGCCTAGATTTACAAAATTATTGCAAAGATAGTACAGAGAATTCTCATATCCCTCACATGTAGTTTCCCCTATTATCATCATCTTATGTTATTACTGTACATTTGTCAGAATTAATACAAGGGAGAAGACAAAAACAAAGAAACTGGAGAAATTCGAAGCCTCTGGCACTTAAAGGGACAAGAAATAAAACCCAACTTCCAGGCAGATTAACATAAAACTTCACACCTGTGACGTAATTATCTCTGTTCCTATGACCCCACACAACACATCCGGCTCCAAACAGAACATTACAAAGCACACCAAATGGCAAGAAAACACACAATCTGGACACACAAGGCAAGCATCAGGACCAGAGTCAAATATGACTCAAATATGTTTTGGGGATTAAGAGTCTCAAACATGACAACAATGTTGGAATTACCAGACAAGAATGTAAAATACCCCTGTTTAAAATGTGAAGAGGTTCTGATGAGAAAGAAATGGACACCATGGAAAGACAGATGGATACCGCAAGGAGAGAAACGTTTCATTCAGTAAAATCCGACAAGGGGAAACTGGACAGAACACAAGGTGTGTTTTTCTATTCAACAAAAACATTGCTGAATAAGAGGGGTGTGGGACAAAGTGGAGATTTACAACGACAAGGGACGCGAACAATCAAAACGTATAGAACAAACTTTGACACCGATTCGAAAAACCTGCATTTTAAAAGCAGCATTTAAAAACTTCCAGCAAAGTGTGAAAAATAAGTGGACAGTCCACTATATTAGTGACTTATTAAATAATAATCATGTCGGCTTTATGTTTTATAAAGGAGTACTTATCTTTCAGAAATGCATACGGAGGTACTCAGAGATGAAGAGGTACGACGGCTTGGATGTGCTCGACCGCATCCCAGCGGCTGATGTATGGAGGAGGCAGGGGTGTGGCTGGAGCAGGACTGGCCGTGTATCGAAGACTCTTGGCCCTGGGTCTCAGGTAGATGGGTTTATTTTAGTATTTCCTACTGTTTCCATGTTTGAGACTTTAACAGAAAGTTTATATCTGCAAATATTATGCCATTGAATTTGAAATCCTAAATAAAATGTACCATTTTTCTAGGAAAAAATGTGACCCTGAAGACAGAGAACACCTTAACTGTACATACAAACTGAACCTGTATCCCAAGCTCCAGCCGCCCTCGAATGTTCCAGGACAGGGCAGTCGTGGAGGCCAGTTCTACCAAACGGTCAGGGAGCGCTGGTCGTTGTTTAGGTCAGCTCTTTCAAACCATCAAAAAAAGGGGCAATTGCTCAACTCATTTTCCCAAGCTAGCTCTCCTCGATTTAAATCCCAGAGGAGGCCTCCACTGTGCAAAGAAAACTTAGGCCCAAATCACTCACATCGCAGCAGCTATCCTAAATAAATGAATAGCATATTCAACACAGTAGAGAATAAAATGGACAAACGGGCTGTGTCCAAGGAAGGAAAACGTGACTTAACAGAAGAGAACACTCTCAATTCTAATTCCCTACATTAACAAATTAGTGGGGGGGGGGGAGAGAAAATCTTTGATGCCATCAACGGGTACAGAAAAATCCTTTGAAGGAAATTCAGCACGAGTTTATAGAAAAAAACTCTTAGCAGTATAAGATGAGAAGGGGATTTCCCTTTCCTGAAAGCAACAGCAAACAAGCTGAAGTGTGCAATGCTGGAAGCACTCTTGTCAGAGACAAGACATAGATACATGGTATCACTCGCCTTTCTGAAGCTGCACTGGAACACAAAGCCAGAGCCATGGGTGTCCAAAGGAGTGTCAGGTTTGAGCACTGAAAAGAAAGAGCTATTATTGCTTGTGACATGATCATCAACTTTCTAGAAAATTGAGAGGAATGGGCACATCAAATATTCAAATGAAAACCAGACATCAGAGAAAGAGTGGACGGCAGATCACGACCATAGGAAAACCAAGAGCCTTGCCACAACACAGCAAAAACTATTTAGAACGTGCAATAATAGAAAATACTCCATTCGTGACAGCGACAAAATCCGAAATTTAACTAAGAAGAAGCCGAACGGAAATACACAAGACCTTTATGAACACAATGATACAAGTTTACTGATCGATTCAGGTAAGAGAAGTCCTCCCAGAGGGAGCGGTATGCTATGTTCCTCGAATGAGAACAGAATAGTGCAAAGATGTCAATTCTGCTTCAAAACTGTAGGGGCCGAAACGACAAGCAAATTGGGACTTCTGTCTTCCACTCCCAAAATCAGCCCTGGGAAGCCCTAGAATGGAGAATGAAAGTAAATACACACACGCACATAATAACCATTCCCTTATTAGAATGGCCAGAATCTGGTACACTGACAGCACCAAATGCTGGATGTGGAGGATGTGGAGGAGCTGGAGCAGCAGGAACTCTCACTCATTGCTGATGGGAGTGCAAAGTGGTACAGCCACTTTGGAAGACGGTGTGGCAGTTTCTTATGAAACCAAACATACATGTTCTTACTACATGATCCGGCAATTGTATGGGTATTTACCCAAAAGAGGTGAAAACGTACGTCCACACAAAAACATACACACGGATGCTTAGGGCAGCTTTGCTAATAATTGCTAAAACTTGGAAGCAACCAAATGCCCTTCAGTAGGTGAGTGGGTAAATAATCTGAGGTACATTCAGAGAATGGAATATGAATCAGTGCAAAAAAGAAATGAGCTATCAAGCCATGAAAAGACATAGAAGAACCTTAAGGACGTAGTACCAATGAAGAAAGCCAATCTGAAAAGGCTGCCTACTGTACGAGTTCAACTATACGAACATTCTGGAAAAGGCAAACGATGGAGCCAATCTAAAGAGCAGTGGTTGCCAGGGGTTGTGAGGGGAGGGCGCAACAGGCAGAACACAGGGGATTTTTAGGGCAGTGAAACTCCTCTGGATGACACCCTAACGATGGACATATGTCATTTTACGTTTGTGAAAACCCATAGAATGTAGAACACCAAGAGAGAACCGTAATGTACACGATGGGCATTGGGCACAGAATGTGTCAGTGTAGGTTCATGATTATAAGAACTGTCCCAGTCTGGTGGGGGATGTTGATAACGGGGGAGGCGATGCAAGCGTGGGGGCAGGGGCTAAGTGGGAAATCTCTGTACCTTCCTCTTATTTTTCTGGGCACCTAAGAGGCTCTAAATAAAGTCTTCAAAAACAACACACAATGTGAAAAACAATATCTAAACAACCAAACAATCTCTAGGGGAGACTGAAGACTGCGGTGAGCCCGGTACTTGTGTTTGGGTGGGGGCATGGGCAGCGGCAGCCATGTTGGGAGCCACATCTGGTCAGCAGAGGAAGGGGTCCCAGGATCTGCCGGGTGTCAGGGTGAGGACCCTTCCTGAGGACTGAGTGTACCTCCCACCTCAGCAAAGAAAGGACGGTGCAGAGGTCGGGCCGAGGGACCCCTGGACGCCCCTCCGCCCCTGCTGTCAGTCCCGGGAGACCCCTGGTCACGGTGTCTGGATGTGAGGTTCCTGGCTTCCGCCTCAGGGGTCTTGGATGCGCCGAGGGCCTCGCTGAGGGAAGCCGGATTTGGGGAGGCAGACGGAAGGGCTCCAGGGCCGGCCAGAAGTCCCAGAAGGGAGGACTCCGGGCACAGGGAGTCCAGGTCTGTCCCTGCCTTCAGCCCTGAGGGACCCTGGGAGACAGGGGATGGACAGGCTGAGCCCCCGTCCCGCTCCTCAGAGGAGCCTGCTGGGGAGGGCCTGCGGGGCTGGGAACAGACTCAGGGGCAGAGGCGGGGCCAGGCCCTCCTGGGGGTCGAGGAAGGAGCAGAGGGTGGCCAATGATCCCGGGGAGTCCCTCCAAGGCCCTGCCTTCAGCCGTGGGCATACCCGGGTTTAGTGGCCTGAGGTGACCTCGGCAGACATCCCCAGGGGTCTCACGGCGGTGAGGGCCTCGGGTCCACAGAGGGAGGGTCCCGCAACCTGCCAGGGCTCAAGCTGAGGACCCTGAGGGAGGACGAAGGGGACCCCGCAGAGACACGCCCCTGCTGTCAGCGCCGGGAGGCCCCCGGGGCGCCATCACCAGAGGTGGCCTTTCCCGCCTTCCACATCCAGGACAGAGAGAGACTAGGGACTGGGTCAGAGGAGCAGCGCCTGAGGGGGCGGAGAGGGCCGCCCAGGGCCTGCTGGAGTCCCGGGGAGACGCCGAGGGAGGGCTGAGGACCCTGGACCCCAGGACAGAGAGGGAGCCTGTGGCCCTGCGCTCGGGCTTGGGAGGCCCCAGGGAGGGCCACTTGAGGAGGCGTTTCCAGCCTTCTGCCTCCGGAGTCTTCGGGAGGTGAGGACTGTGACTTCAGGTCAGCCGAGGGTGGGGTCCCCGGACCCCGAGGGAGGACTGAGCAGACCCCCAGCCCAGACATAGGCGACCCCAGCAGAAATCTGCCCCTGTGGTCAGTCCTGCGAGGCCAGGCAGGATGTCAGGAGGGGTGGCCCGTCCACTTCCTGCTCGGGGTCTCAGTGGCATGGTGGCCTTGGCCTGCAGGATGCTACTTCGGGTTAGCAGAAGGGAAGGGTCCAGGCCTGGCCAGGAGTAACTAGAAATACCTTGAGGACTCTGAGGGGACTCCCACCCCAGGCAGAGGGGGGCCCACTGAAATCGGCCCTGCCCCTGTCACCCTGAAGACCCCAGGCAGGGGTGGCGGCAGGTGGTGCAGCCCACTCACCTCTGCCTCGGGCTCTGCCAGGTGAGGCCTTGTTCTGTGGGGCGACGGCGGGTCAGCAGAGGGAGCCACATCTGGTCAGCAGAGGAAGGGGTCCCGGATCTGCCAGGACTACAGACAAGGAGCCTTTGGGAGGAACGGAAGGCATGGAGGTTCCCCCCACCCCAGAAGAGAAGGGACCTCACAGAGGCCAGCTTCCCCTGTTCTCATCCCTGGGAGGCCCCGGGGCAGGGAGGGCTGGATGTGGCCTACTCTGACTTCCGTCATATGGTTGGGGATGGGGGATCTCAGGAAGGTGAGGCCTTGGTCTGAGTGGCACAACAGGTCAGCCGCGGGCGGAGTCCCAGGATCTTCTGGGTGTCAGGGTGAGGACCCTTCCTGAGGACTGAAGGTACCCCCCACCTCAGCAAAGAAAGGACGGCACAGAGTCCAGCTGTCCCCTGTTCTCAGCCCTGGAAGGAACAGTCAGCGGTGGTCCCACATGGCACGCTCACTTCTAGCCTGGGCAGGAAGGTGGGGGGGGGGGCGGTCCTCAGGAGGAGAGGGCCTGGTCTAAGGGGGAGATGTCAGCTGTTCCAGGCAGGGGGCAGGAGGAAGGGCAGGACCCGGCAGGAGGAAAGACAACCTACAGGAGGTCTGGGGAACCCCCACCCCAGGGCACGGGGCTGGTCCCGGCTGCCAGCCTTTTTGGATGCTGGCAGGGGTGTGGGCTTGTGGGCATGGATGTGGCGCCTCCTTCGGTTTCTCTCAGAGGCTCAGGGAGGTGAGGACCTTGGTCTGCGAGGACGACATCGGGTCATCTGAGGAAGCACATCTGCTCAGCTGACACACATTCCAGGAGTCAAGGACCCCGAGGGAGGAGTGAGTGTACCCCCATGGCCAGGACAAAGAGGGGGCCCATGGAAATCTGGCCTGGCCCTGCTGTCAGCCCTGGCACCCCCGGCAGGGCCTGTCTGGCGCAGCCCCTCCTCATTTCCAGGTCGGTGGTCTGGGGAAGGGGGCAAGGGCCTTGGTCTGAGGGTCTGGACTCAGGTCAGCGGAGGCAGGATCACAGGCCCTGGCCGGGGTCACGGTGAGGACTGAGGGGACCCCACATCCCAGGACGCATGCAGCCCAGGCCAGCCCTACCCTGCTGTCTGCCATGGGGACACCCGGGATCGGTGGGTGGATTCAGTCCCCCTCACTTCCTCTTCCGGTGTCTTGTCCTAAGGAGGGTGGCCTCAGGTCAACAGAGGGAGTTGACCCAGGCCCTGCAGTGTCGAGGTAAAGACTGAGTGGACCACCCATCCCAGGACAGATGGAACCCGCAGAGTTTGGTCACCCCTTATTGTCCCTTGCTGCCTCCAGTTAGCCCCTCGTCAGGTGTGGCCAGATGTGGGCCCGCTCACTTCCTTCTGGTCGGTCTCAGGGGTGTGTGGTCTTGTTCTGAGAGGTTTGCCTCAGGGCAGCAGTGGGGTGGGGCCCAGGCCCAGCCAGGAGAACGATGAGGACATTGAGTGAGCTTGGAGGGGACCATCCACCCAAGAAGAGTGAGGACCTCACAGAGTTCAGGTAACCTCTCTTGTCAGCCCTACGTGGCCAGGGCTGTGCTTGTAGTCTGCACCCTGAGGTGCCCCCTGTTTCCTCTTACAGGGGATCTGGGAGCCTGGAGGTGAAGGCCTTGGTCTGAGTCTCGTGTCCTCAGGTCACAGAGCAGAGGAGGCCCAGGCAGTGCCAGGAGTCAAGGCGAGGGACACACCCAGAATGTGTATCCAAGGGTGCCCCCACACCAGAACCAAGGAGACGTTGCAGAGCCCAAGCCCACCCCACCCCAGCCCAACATCAGCCCCGGAACTTTGGCCTCCGCTGCGTGCTCCCTTAGGAGCCAGGTCACTTCTTCCTTCAGATCCCTAGGGCACGGGCCGCCCTGGATGACAGAGCACCGTGAAGCCGAGAGCACCCCTAAGAGGAGACCGGTAAGTCACCGTTGTGAGAGCCACCAAGGGTGGGTTTCTCAGCTGAGGCCACTCATACTCCCTCTTTCCCCCACTCTCCAGGGTTCCCATGGGTCAGCTCATGGCCGCTCTCCTACTGGCTGCCGGACACATGTCGTGATGAGTCTAGGTCGGATGGGTGAGCTCTGCAAGCATGAGAAAGACCATCAGGACCCAAGAGAGGCCCAGGGCCTGGTGGATGCGTGGCTCTCCGGGGCTGAGGAGGAGGAGGCCATATCCCCTTCCTCCTCTCTGTCTGTCCTCTTCCTGGGCACCCTGGAGGAGGTGGCTGCTGCTGCGACCCCGAGTGCTGACTAGGGCCCTCAGAGTGCCTGGCCATCCCTCACTGTCATGGCAGCCACTCCATGGAGCCAGTCTGGAGACGATGGCTCCAGTAGCCAAGATGAGGAGGGGCCAAGCGCGTGGGAGGATCCAGGAGACGCCAACTCCTCACTCCAAGACGTACTATGTTTGAAGTTCACTGACCTGGTGGGGTTCCTGCTGCTCAAGTATTGCACAAAGGAGCCCACCACAAAGGCGGAGATGCTGAATACGGTCCTCAGAGATTACCAGGACCACTTCCCTGTGATCTTCAGACCGGCCTCCTGGTGATGCTCCTGGGTGTGATCCACCTTCAGGGCGACTGTGCCCCTGAGCAGGACATCTGGGAAGCACTGAGTGTCATGGGGGTGCGTGCTGGGAGGGAGCACTTCATCTACGGGGAGCCCAGGGAGCTGCTCACCCACTTTTGGGTGCAGGAGCAGTACATGGAGTACCAGCAGGTGCCCAGCAGTGATCCTGCACGCTACGAGTTCCTGTGGGGTCCCAGGGCCCACGCTGAAACCAGCAAGATGAAAGTCCTGGAGTATTTGCTCAGGGTCAGTAGCAGGGATCCCAATCCCTTCCTCCACCTGTGTGAAGAGGCTGTGAGTGATGAGGAAGGGGCACCTGAGCCCGAGGGCGGCCAGGCACGGTCTAGGCCCACGTCCAGCAGCTTCTCCTGCTGGGCATGAAGTGAGGCCGCTTCTTCACTGCGTGTTTCATGAGAGAGCAGTGAGTGTCCTAAGTAGTGGAGGGGCGAGGTGGGAGGACACGGTGGATAGTGTCTGTGGGTTCCTGTCCTCTATGATGGATCCTGGAGATGGATCTTGGTTTCTGTTAGGACTTTACAAATCTTGTTCTTTTAATAGAAGATTTAATTTGCTTCAGTGTCTTAAGTTTGTGAATTACCCTGATCACGTATGAATTTGTACTTATCCAGTACAAGAGTAAGAGTTTTGCTATTTTGTAAAAGTAATTGGGACACCTTCCATCATAGCCTCTTATCCGAACTGGATGTCATGGCACTGGAACAGGAATTTCCTTGGAAATGTGAAAGATCTTAGCCATCAAATCGATGGGGTCAAGAAATAGAGAAATAAATGTAGAAGGTACTTAATTCTTGGCTTCTTATCTCCTCTTGTCTGTTGTTCTGTCAAACTAAAATATATATGTATACCTGGATATGCTTGCTTGATTCAAGAAAATCACAGAAATTTAATCTGCATAAGTAAGACCCCTGCTCACTGGCTCTTTTCTTCCCCAATGTTTTGCTGAGTCTCTGCCCTCTGGAAGGCCCTGTGTCAGTAGTGGGGACAGAGGATACGTGGGGCACTCCCCACCCGTAGAATGAGAGTCTGGGAGCCGCAGTCCTCTAGGAAGATGGTGAGGTGTCGGCTCCAGGACAAGTCAAAGTAGGTGGGTGGTGGTGCGGCCCCAGGGGAGCGCGCTCACGTGTAAACACCCGGAGCCGGGGCAGTGTGGGCTTTGGGAAACTGAGATTCCTTCTGTGGGAGTTGATTGTCATGAAGCTCGGTGGTGGTAATGGCCAGACTCACAGTGTGTCTTAGGGCTGAGGGGCAAGTCTGAAATGGAAAATTGCTCTGAAGAGTTTCTTTTGGATCATGGGTAAAGCAGAGAAATCTTCACTTGGGCAGGAAGGGAGGGTGTCCTGGGCACTTGTCATGTTGCAGATGAACAACAGTGTAGAACAAGGTGTTTAAAACCCACAGTCTGCAACGATTCCTGAGAAATAAGTTTCTTGCTCCTTGTAGTGATGCCCAGGAGTGGCTGAACAGGCGCTCTCCTCCATGGCCTGGGAAATCCAAACTAACTGCATTGAAATGACCTTTGATTTCTGCTACCTGAAGTTTATTTTGACCATCTGTAAGCAAGGGCTAGATTTTCCTGAGGTTAAATGAATGAACATACTTGGGTTGCATGGAAGAGGGGCGGCAACAGAGGAAAGGAGGCCGTCTTTGACGGGAATTCTGGGAGCTTTGAGTTAGGTGCCCCTGGCTGGGGAAGACCCCACACTGAAATGGAATAATACAGCCTCAGGGAGGGAACCATGCAGAGCAGCAATTGGGGCTGAGTTTCTAGTCAGTTTCCAATTGAGCTGCAAATTCTCTGAGATGTCATGGAAAGCAAAAATTTCCAGAGGAGAGAGTGGTAGGAGCCGGGGTCAAAATCATACTGGAAATGACTATTGACCAGTAAAGATCCAGTATGCACCCGTGTCCACGTGTTCAGGCCCGTTCAGCAATGTGGACGGTAGCAGAGACTCCCAGGCTAAGGCTGTGCTGTGGAGTGAAGAGGGCAGTCTCTCCCTGCTGAGACCTGGAGGATAACGTGAAAATTAGACGTGACCTTGGATTTGAAGCACCTGCCACATAGTAGGTGGGCACATGCAAAAAGTGGAGAATTTCGGGGCAAATTTGACTTTCTCAGAAACCCCTCCCAGAATTGACGCAGATTTTGTCATAATAAATTATAACAGCTGCTTTTTGTTGAGCATCTATTATGCAATGGTAGTAGACGTTGGAGAGATGTCAAGGGCTCCCCCACACCTCGTCTTCCTCTCCTCCCTGGACTAATGGGGACACTGCACTGCCAGTCCTCTTGTGCTCAGGAAGGGTCTTGTGAGGACCCTTTGCCAGCAATAGCAGCAGATGCCTTGTTTGTCACAGCTGTTTCTATAGAGGGCACCCTGGGGGCCATGGATTAATTATCAAGCTGTGACAACACAGGACACTGACCACGCTGTTTCCTCACACATGGACTTAAGCCATGCACATTGGACCCTTAGAGATGAGATGCCAGATTCTGTGCCTTTGAGGCCCTGGACCGGGGTGGAGGTGTTCAAAAGAGGAGCCACCCCACAGGAAGCTGGCTGCAGGAATTCCTCCATGCCACCTGCTCCCTTAGGCCCCTGTGCTACTCCCCTCAGTCCCGTCAGGACTGTGATGTGTCTCTATTAGGAGGCCGGCAGCTAGCTGCCTAATGGCCCTGTAGGGATTGGGGCTGCCCTCCTCCTGGAGGCCAGCCCGGAAGCCCCATCACCCCTGCTGTCCGCTCTGCCCACTCTCTCCCCAGCCTGCCCTCCTGGGTCTGCCCAGCGTGGGGCTTTGCCCTGCCTGTCTCCCCGCTGACAACTGCTCAGTCCCCAGTGCCGATGTTCTTGTCCATATATCTATATTTGGACGTCCCCAGATAAGAATCCTCTTTCAGCACAGCTGTAGTTCAGGGAGAGCTGGCAGGACGTGATGTAGCCTTTTGCTGAGTCTCCTAGTGGGTGTAAATAATAATCACTGCCATGTGAATGTTTGACAAATCACTATGCTTATGAGACATTTTCAAATAATTACCTATGTAATGCCAAAGATTTGATTAATCTGTTGGCCTGGTCAGCGTGACTATGAGGTTTTGCTTTCCGAGGCTGAGCCAGAGACGGGGGGAGCGGGGTCTTCTCAACCACCCACCGAGCCAGCCAGGACCCTGGTGTCCCCAAACAGACAAAAGGCTCTAGCAGATGGCAGGGGTGGTCATCAGGACGCTCCTCCAGGCCCCACATACCCCTAGACTCAAAGGTGGATTTGAAAATGAGCCAGGCAGCAGAGGGCTTTGGGGTCCCAGGAGGCAGGTTGTGAAAAATGTCAGCTGTCCCAGAAGTCGGGGAAGGAGGAGGACCTGCCAGATCCCATTTGAACTCCCCCAGGGGAGGAATGTGGGAGCAGATGCAGCCGGAGGTGAGCTGTAACCGTGACCATATCATGAAATGGGCGCTCTTGGGACAAGTCCCAGGACCAGACCCCTGTGGGGCACTCCAGGGTGGAAGCAGGGACACACGTGCCCATTCTTGGAAGGAACTGACTGGTGTGGGACAGCGCTCGCCCAGGGCGGCTATGGACCACAGGGCTGCAGCAGCCTGGATGCCCCAAGCGCCTCACAGGGTGCATCAGGGAGGCATTTCCAGGGTGCAGCGTCCTCCGCAGCAGCCTCTGTGTGGGCGCATGACATCGGGGCCTCAGCAAGTCCTGAATAGGGCAGGGCAGAGCACACAGCAGCTCCCCTGCCCATCAACAGGAAGTTTCTGACATCCTCTCTGATGCCCTGAGCCTACCCGCTGAGGGGCTTGTGTGAGGCGTCTCAGCCATGATCCTGCTTCTCTGAGAAGCCCCCATTCCCCAGCCATGGCTGAAGCCTGCTCAGAACTCCAGCCTCCTTGGCAAAGGGCTGACCTCCTCCCTGGCTCTCACCTGCCCTCCTCTGTGGCAAATACCACTGGCAGCTTCCCCAGGGCCCTTCGTGAGCAAGTACAGGGTCCCAGGTTTCTGCCTGTTTTCAGTCGCTGAGCTGGGGTTGGGCACAGGAATATGGCTGGGCTAGTGGCAGGATGCAGGGTGTGATGCCAAGGGGCACCCACAAGACAGCATTGGGAGGCAAAGCCAGGTTTGCCCAGCACCCAGAAGGAGGGCTTGTGCAAAGGGCTCCACAGATACTTACCCCCGTGTGCATGCATGAGAGTCTCTGGCCCTGTGGACTCTGTGCAATGGACTGCTGCCCTGCCATGTGTCTGATGTCTAGCCTGCCCACGGGAGTGAGCCTGCAGGAGAACGTCGGGCCCCAAGTCAGCTGGGAGAGAAGGGGAGCAGACTGGGCATGTGACTGGGAGAGCATGGCTCATGCCTGAAAATAGGAGCAACCTTCAGAGGGCCACAATTCCAACACCCATGTCCCACTAGAACCTTCTCCATCGTCACACCCTCTGTCCTAGACCCTACCTTTCCTCCAAGGCCCCTGTCTCCATGTCAGGAGAGACAGTGCCCGATGGCACTAGGAGAGGCCATGTGGGCTGTGTGAGGCTCTCTGTTTCCTCATCTGTATAATGGGAAGAACAACAGTACAACTTCTGAGCCTTGAGATTGTTTTAGTTTCCTAGGGCTGCCGAACCAGGTACCACAAATTTGGTGGGGGGGAGGGGTGGAGGAAGTTTCTTCTCTCACATTTCTGGAGGGTCAAAGTCCAAAATCAAGGTGTTGGCAAGGCTAAGCTCCCTCTGAAGGCTCTGGGAGAGGATCCTTTCTTGCCTTTTCCAGCTTCCGGTGTCTTCATGTGTTCCTTGAGTGGCTGCATCATTCCAGTCTCTGCCTTTGTTTCCACATGGCTGTCTTCCCTCTGTATACGTCTATGGCCATTTTTCCCTTTTCCTATAAGGGCACCAATCATATTACATTAGGACCCACTCTAATGGCCTCATCTTAACTTGACTGCATCTAAAAAGAGCCTATTTCCAAATAAGTTCACCTTCCCAGTTACTGAGGATTAGGACTTCAGCTTATCTTTTGGGGGTGGGGGCATAATTATACCCCTAACAAAGATTATACAAGGTTTCCCTTGTATATAAAATGCCTCGCTCAAAGAAGGTAGTCAGTTAGAAGGAGCTATTATTACTGAGCATCCAAGATGTACCTTCTCACTCACATTTTAATATTTCTGAATCAGTATATATCTTATGATCCATACGTACATTGCTTGATGCAATTTTTCTTTTTCATTTGAAAATCTATTATCAAATGCGTGGCCCATCGCACATCTTAGAGCTGTGCAAACATGGTATAACTTGTTCTATAAGACACAAAAAGCCTCAGCTTGTCAATGACCTGGGAGAATCTGGTAGGAAAATGGGAGTTTGGCTGCCCACACATAATGCCTGCAGCTACTAGAAACTTAGGAAGAAAAATTCATTGTTCTGGCAGATGAAGGGTACCCAGTTTGAGGCATGGGAGAGGGAGAACTGCTTGTTTGAAGGGCCCTTGGCAAGGTCCGACTCCCATATTCATTTCATGAGCACTCCCTGAGCATTTACCATATACCGGGCTGCAGGGTTGCAGGGAGGTAGCAGGTAGCTCACGGGCCTCCTGAGCTGAGTCCTCAGGGCATAGAGGCCTAGGGGATCACCTGCTGGACCGCAAGTAGGCCAGGGCAGGGCAGAGCGTGCTTTCCATGGTACTGGAGAAAACAAACAATTTAGGAGGTCGCAGGATCCTAGGATAGACTGGACACTGTGACAAAGCAATCTACCTGTATTACAAATGTATGGAACAACCTCATTGAGCTGTTGCTTCACACTGCCTGGCTCTGTGTACTGTTTGCACACAGTCTGGTATGGTCTAGGTTGAGTCCTCTTCTGTTGCAGGGGTGAGTCCAGAGAAAACAGTTTTGCCATGAGCTCTCAGATCTAAGATTGGAGGACCTGCCTGAAAGGAGGGTGCTTCAGAAACTCTGCAGAGAATGAATGTAGATGACATTTTTCTCCAGAGAGGTCCACCTGCCTCCACTCCCTGACTTCTATGCCTTTGCAAGTGTTATTCCCTCTGCCTGAAATCCCCTTTCTTCTCTTCCTGGCCTGAAATCTTCCTTGTATCCTTTCAGATTTCACTCAGCGGTTCCCACATCCTGGAAACTTACCATGTACAACATTACGTTTTGATTATTCCTATTTGTGTGTTCCCAGTGCCTCCCACAGTGCTTGGCACAAAGCAGACACTTTGGAAAGCGTGTGTTTAATAAAGGTGATGGAAGGAGTGAAAGTTACAGGCTGCCCCAGTGCATTAGGAGAAGCTACGGGGAGGAATGGGGCATCTGATTAGTTAGGGTAGAGGGTCCCAGAGGAAAGTTATAGAGAGCAAATGTGGAAGCAGAAAGGACAAGAGGCAAGCAGCGAGTGAAGACTCAGGAATGACATCAGGATGGGCATGAGGAGAGAGGGGAATTGCATGGGCAGTTGGTTGGTGACCTCTGGCATGCACGTTCTTTCCTGTCTGCCCCATAGGCCTGGCCACATGCACTTCATCTGGGCTTTTCAGGCACATCTCACTGGAGGAGGGGGACCAGGAGCCTCTCGCTTCACCTGGGAAGCCTTCCTGGAGCGCCTGGCAGCAGGAGAGGCCCAGAGGGGAAGCACAAGGATACCCTAGTGGCACTGTAGGCCCAGAGACAGCCTCCCCATCCTGCTTACCAACAGGAAATAGCCCCTGCTCCCTTCAGCAGGAAGTTTGCTCCAGGGGGGATGCTGACTCGCTCACTTCCAGGGCCACCCTCAGTGACAAGTGGGCCAGTAGGGTCTTGGGACTGCTTTCCCTCCCTCTTGTCTCTCAACAGCTGCAGTTTAGGCCCCTGACGAGGGGTGGCTCTTTCTGGGCTCTGGAAGAATCTTGAGGACAGCTGCAAGTCCAAGAAGAACCATAGGTACCACCTCCTCGGTCCTTTCCATTGCCCCCCAGACTCCTCTCAAATTCCCCAGCCCCCAAATCCAGCCGTGCATTCTACCACACTCTTGTCCAGACTCCAACCACCTCCCAGTGAGATCTCAGGAACAGAAACCACACATTTACCAAAGTCAAGCTAAAGTCCCCAGAAACAGAGGGCCATCTCAGGAAGCGGGGGTGCATTTTACAAGTAGAGTCCCCAGGAGTCTTGGGGCCTCCAGTGATTCCCTAATTGGTGGCATTCAGGATGTGGACTTTCAGGAACTTAAGAGTGGAGATTTCGGGTCAAGAGGGGGTCAGCCTGCAGCCGGCATCTCACATTTCCCGGCTAAAGAAATTGTCAAGCTGATCCCCCAGGAACTCTGTAGTAGGCCCACCAGCCTTGCCCAGGATTGGATCCCAGCTGATCCTCCCTGCACTGGAGCAGTGGTGAAGCCAATCTGAGTCTTCTAATTCCATGCTCTCTCCACTCTGCTGCCATAGCCCAGGGGAGGAGTCCTGGTGGTGCGGAGAGGTGGGCCACAGCTACGTCCTTCCCTAACCCATGTCCTCTATGACCAAAGTATCTGAATGCACCAGGATTCTCTTCTTCAGGGCCCTGCTCTTCAGAAGCCTGCTCTCCACCCCATCACATTGGAGCCAATGTGAGTGTTGAATTGGACAAGCCACCAACTTATCAGAAGTGTGGCACAAATCCAAGGCAGTCTTTAAAACCATGGTCCAGATATGCACTGGTACTTCTGGAACACTGTAACATGTGTCCACTCCAACGTCACATGGATGTGCTTTCTGGCTTATTTGGGGGTCATGCTTTTTCAATTCAGAGCCATTCCATTTCTTTGTATGAAGAATGTTGGGAGCATCTAATAAGATGGCCCTGAAATTTGGTGGCAAGTCAAAGTTTTCTAGAGGAGATGATGAGGGTGTCATCCTGTGTGAGGCTCAGGGTCTTTCCTCAATGTCTGGGTCACTCATGGTTTTGTCCAAACAGGCCAGTGAAGCTTTGGGCCTCTGCCCAGTGTGGGACACTGAGCAAGGGGTCTGAGATGGGCAGCATATTGGCAGCAGGGTCTTTTGCACTTGCTGGAGAAAGGAAAAGAGGGACACCTGGATGTTCTGATTTTTATTTTCATGAGAGCACTAGCAGAGTACAGGGCTGGGCCTCCAGTGAAGTTGAGGCAGTCCAGGCACATCCACTTCTCAATGACTGGGGATGTGAGGGCTTGGAGTAGTCCAATTCTTCCCATATCTCCCCATGGGCAGGCCTATATGCTCCCCTTGGCATTTTGGCTTGTCAGAGCAAAAGAATACATTGACAATTGGTTTGTATATTAGTGTCTTGTTCCCCTGGCTAGGCAGCCCCAACAGTCTAGTTATCTGTGGGGAGACTAGGGGACTGCAGAGCAGTGGTTCAGCTCTGGGACTCCTTGGGACCTCACCAAAGTAGTGACTGCCCTCGAGGCTCTGGACTCTGAGCAGCTTGCCTGGTCTCTGTGAAGCTCTTGAAAGAGCAACAGTGTTTGTTATTCAAGTCTCTTAACTGACAAACAATCTCACTCTTAATGCCTGTTTGGGGTGAGCCCACCAGTAATTCAGATGGTGCTGGCCAATCTGGCCACTGGCAAGTAACTTTTTTTTTAAATATCTAGTTGTTTTGTTTTTTGTTTTTTGTTTTTGCAGGGAAAGATCCTCCCTGAGCTAACATCTGTCACTAATCTTCCTCTTTTTTTACTCCCCAAAGCCCCAGTACATGGTTGTCTATGCTAGTTGTAAATTGTTCTAGTTCTACGTGAGCTACCACCACAGCATGGCACCTGACAGATGTGTGGTGTGGTTCCGTGATCAGGAAACAAACCCAGGCCCCCCAAGCAGTGAGCACCAAACTTTAACCATCAGGGCTGGCTCACAAGTGCCTCTTTTTTACAGCATGGGCTGCAGGTTCGGCAGGACTCCAAGTTGCATCTTTGCTCCTACATCCTTACTAGCTGAGAGGCTCAGGGCACGTTATATAAGCTTCTCTGTGCCTCAGCTTTTTCTTCGGTATTTAAATGTTCATTGAGAACCTTCTCACGGGTAGACACTGGACTCCACCCGGAGGATAGGCAGGGGAGCTGGACCCAAGACTGAGACAGGGTTCTCTGGTGCTTCAGCAGCTGACAAACTTGATTCAAGTTACTCATCCTTAAAACCAACTCATATAATAATATCCATTCCCCAGCAGGTTTGGGAAGCCTAATTACCACTTGTGAAATGTTTTCAAGTTCTCAGAAGAAAGGTGATACATCATGGCAAAGTATGACTATCATAGTTGTGATCTTCTCAAGCTGACCCCAGGGGTAACCCTTATAAACCCGCACAAAACTGCCATTCATGAAACTCTGCTATTGTAACAAAGTACAACTATTATCCATAATGATACTAGACTAATGTCTAAGGTATTGCTGTGCTCATGCAAAACTCTTAGAACAGGCGGAAGTGAAGAAAAGAGACTAGGTCACCTGCTGTGAGCTTATCCTGTGTTCCAATTCTGAAAGTAAATAGACTCCTTGAGGAGTCAGGCACCTGAAAGAGCACCAGATCGCAACAACATTCTTTGAGCACCTAGTGTTCACCAGGTAGTGAGTTATGCATGTTATCTCATTGAATCTTCCCAAGTTTAGGAAGTAGGTTTTATCATCTCCATTTTGCAGAGGAGAAGAATTGAGGCTCAAAGATGTTGACTTGCCCAAGGAAGATGAACCTGGCAGTTATAAATAGAATGGCCTGGAGTGGAGGAGGAGGCCAGGTGTGAGGTGACCACAAAGTCTAGGCAGGAGCCAAGGAGTCTGTGAACTAGGTTAGCAAAGTGAGGATGACTCCCAGATTTCCAGTTGGGCATCCCCCTGTGAATAAGTCTACCTCCAATGGAGAGAGGCAACCCAGGAGGGCAAGGTGGTTGAGAGGAAACATGACTTTCGCGCAGGGTAAGCCTGCAGCATATCTTCATGTGCTGGCCTAAGCCTTGGGAGGGAAGTTGAAATGCAGACTTTGGAGTCACTGACAGCTTTTGACGGGTGAAGCCTGTGATGAGATCGCCAAATGCAACGTGTCACCCGTGGCCACTACCCGCCACAGCTCAGTTCTCGCTGGGGGAAATCTCCAGAAGGCAGTGCGGGCCAAGGAGACAGGTGTCTGCGAAGACCTCACTGCGGGATTCCTGGGCGGCGGGCTCCGTCCCCGCAGGCCTGCACCCAGCCAACAACGCCCCTCGGCTCTCCTGCGTCTCCCAGCCTTCACCCCTCGCGCCGTCTCCTCCGCCCCCCGCGCAGCGACGCAAGGTCAGGGCCTCCAGGCGCCGCGAACCAGGAGGGCGGCGGCGCGCACGACCGCGGCGCTTCCAGGGCCAGCCTGCGGGTCTCAGGCGCATGCGCGGCCGCCTTACGGAAGCCCGGAAGGCGGGGCGGGAGGCGGTGGCTCAGGTTTCTCGGGGCGGCGGCGGCGGCGACGGCGACGACGCTGTTCGCGCTGGCACCATGAACCCGCTGTAACGCGCAGACAGCGCGGCGCGGGGGGAGGGGGGAGGAGGAGGACGCGGCCGCGAAGTTCTCCGCCATGAACCTGAGGGGCCTCTTCCAGGACTTCAACCCGAGGTGAGGGCCGTCGGCTCAGCTCCGGGGAGGCGCGGCTTGCGTGATGCTGCAGCGGGCGGCGGGGCAGCTGCGGCCCCGGGCGCCTGCCCGAGCCTCCCTATTGGAGCCGGCCATTCTCCGGGAACCCAGTCAACCTCGGCGCCGGCTCGCTACCTCCTCCTGCGCCCGGTGCCTTCAGGCACCACTCCTCCCCTCCCCCCGGTCCGCCGCCCCTCTAGAACCTCCCGGCCACGGCCCCAGCACCCCGCCCCCAGCCCCGAGCCCTGCCCCGCCCCGAGGGAATCCTCTGGCTCTCTGCTTGCCCTCCCTCGTTGCTGTCCCTACTTGCCCCTCTCCGTTCCCCCTTCTTGCACTCTGCTGCCTGCCCTCCGTTCCCCGCTCCAGAGCTTTTTCGCTTGACCCTCCCCTCCCACCCCAGCTGTTTCCTCCAGTTCTTCTCAGCCCCTGAGGTTTTCCTTGGATGTATGCCCATCCCTCGTTTGTTTGCTTCTTTGTTGAACTGGTACCTGTAACATCGAGTCCTTGGAGTAGGTGTCAGAGTATGCCACTACCTTACATAATGCCTTTGGGGGTGAACCTGACAATTTTCCATATGTGTTTTCTCATCAGACTTCACTGTAAATTTATTTACAGGAAGTAGATGTTGCTGTCCTGTTTCCCACATGGAGAATATCCAGTGGACAGTGTGGCGAGAACACTGGCTAGGGAATCAAGCGTCTGTTCTTGCACTTGCTCAAGTGTTGTGGAACTCTTTTCCCTCCCCCCAGGCTTTGAGCTCCCTGAAGTAGAGACCATCTCCTGTTCATCTCACTATCCCCCGCACCTCCCAACATCTGACACATAGTGGACACTTATAAAATGTTTCTGGAACTAAACTGAGCCAAAAGACCTGCGTTGGAGACCAGGCCATGTGTAACTGGGTGATTCTCTGCTCGTCTGAAAAATAAGGAGTTGGCCTAATCTCTTAAAGCCACTACTCTTCTTTGAAGGGAGTACCTATTTCCCTTATTTGCTGGTGGGACGCTATGCACTCAGTAAACTTTTTTGTGTGCTAGGTCCTATGCTAGGTGCTTCAGATGCTGGGAGGTCCCAGCTTGGGAGTGGAGAAAGGTATGTAAATAGATGATTTACAGCACTGTGCAGTACTGTACTCTGGGCACCCAGTGGAGACCACTCTCTGGGCTGCTTATGGGGGATGAAACGAAGTCTTGGGATAGTCTGTGTCTGTGTGTTTTGGGAGTGCAGTCTCCTTAGGGACAGTGACATTTTAAGGTATGAGCCATTGTGACTGCTTAGGTGTTCGTATTCCTCTTTGAGCACTACCCAGTTCATACTCTAGAGTGCCAATGTCCCAATCAGTGCAGTCACTATCATTGTTGGCCTTGCAGGCACTCTGCATAGAGGAGCTTGTTGAGAGCAGCTGACGGAGAACTCACTGCAGCGCCTTCCTCTGCTGCTCCTAGGGGTTAGGATTGGTCTGCAGAGTAGCAGGACTGGTGCTGGAGTTGGACAGGCCTTGTGTGTCTAAATTGTTTGGTGAGGGTGATAAGAAAGATAAGTAAAAGCTGAGTTGTTTTGTGTCCTTGGGCCACTCACTTATCTGTCTGTTTTATCTGAGGAATGAGTATAATCCCTCAGCAGGGTGGGGAGGCCAATTAATGATTGATTACAAAGTGCTTTACAACAGAAAGTTCCAGGACTGTTTTGCAAGGTGACAGATAATTCAGAAGTCACAACGAACTGCCTCAAGTAATATAACCAGCTTACAGAGTTGCCAAAGCAAAATGGTGCTGCACAGATGACATCCTTAACCATTTTCTCCTGTAGCTTTCCCCCCAAAAAAATTTGTATATGAAAATTACAATGAAATATTAGGTATCAAAACAGATTTATAGTAATCATTAACATATTTATCAACGTCTCCATTCTACCAGGATTGAAATGCATCTCTACCTGAAAAGTTTAAAGACCTTTTATAGGGTGCCATTTTCCTGATTCAATGTTGAGTCAGTAGGAGTGAGTAGTGTTACCTCACAGTGGTGGCCAGGTAGTACTGGCAAGGCTGATTTGTTAGCTGGTGGTGTGTCATGTCTTGTGGGCACACCTGGTTTTTGACATTGTTCTTGTTCCACGCTGAGGAGGGCTTTCCAGAGAGCTAGAGAGCAAACTGAGGGGAGTGAGGAAGGTACCTTGTGTCGGGGCCTCAAACCTGCCTTGCTCCCTGCCGCTAATTCAGAGACAGTTCAACATCTCCCTCCTACTCCAGGACCTTGGCACGTACTGTTTTCTTCGTCAGGAATGTTTCCCTCTCCTCTCCTTGCCTCCTGACCTAGTTAACTCCTAGTTATCCTTGAGATCTCAGCTCACTTGTTACTTGCTGAAGGAAGCTTTTCTGACTTCCCTGACCGGGTCCACTGATCCCTGTTTGTACAATATCTGGAGCATGCCGTACTCCTCCATCATAGCACTTATTTGTACCCTTATATTTGTCTGTGTGCTTATTTGATTAATGCCTGTCTCCCCTACTAAACAATAATCTCCGTGGGGCCAGAGCTATGACTCTGTTCATTACAATATTCTGCATATCTGTAATAGTAACTGGCTCAGTAAATATTTGTGGAATGAGTGAATAAATGAATGAATTACTCTCCAGAGCCTATAAGAGAAATCTAGAGCTGCTTCTTTCAATCACTGCTTTCCTTGTGGTCTATGGCCTGGTTCTCTTTCCTCTCATCCTATTCCTTCCTTCAGAAAGCAGCCATTTCATTGGAGAGACAAGAAAGACTGTGACCCCAAGGCAGAATGTGGCTGCCTTTACTTTTCAGATTATGTCTGTGTCACAGAAATAGTCACTATCATGGTTTGATGGGGCCCAAGGCATGGGTGGTGTCTCCAGATTTCCTTTCCAACCTTTTGATCTTGGTAAGTCTGAACCCACTGCTGTATTGCCAAGGTTCTGGAAAACTGTGGTGACAGAAAATGATTCACAAGTGTCAGCACTCAGTTGCACAGGGCTGCCAGCTGACCCTCTGCCTGCTTCCTGGAACAGAACTGGTTGATCATGAACTTCATTTTAGTTACACAGGTTAAGACTTGCTGAAACAGACATACTGGACCCACCAGGTCCTTCCCTGAATACTTGAAGCTTCCTAACAACTAGGCAGCCCTATTCATTGAATAGGCAAGCTATTAGAAGTATACAGACGTGGCAAACCTGATACCGAGGTATTTCTGGGAGATAGGGATTTGGGAGTTGGTTGCATTAAGCTGGCACCCTGCCCACACCATGGAACCTTGGGATTTTCTGCTACCTTTGTGGAGTGGCTGGCTCAGAGAAGGCCATTCAGCCCTGGTAACCAGGCAGTGCTGGAAGGCTGTGAGAATTCTACTAGGCCTTCTGAGTTGTCCCCAGTGAGCTCTGGCAGGTGTGCTAGACTGGGACAAAGGCTGAGGAATGCTGCTCGGGGGTTCTGCTATGTGGGTATGTAATGCTGGGGAGGTCAGTAGTATTTAGAAACTTCCATGTGCTGCAACTTCTAAAGACATTCTGGAGTCTGTGTAAGTTATCTTGTCTCTTGTTTGAAGTCAGAAAAAAATGAATGTGATTGTTAGTAGTTGTTAACAAAAGGCAGCTACCTGGCCTTCAGCAGTCATTTGTAATGCATTTATACTGAAAGTGTTCATTCGTCAAACATCTCCCGAGTTCCTACTGTGAGCCGAGAGATTGCTAGGTGCTCTAAGTGCGAAAATAAATGGGATATAGTCCCTCTCCATGCTCAAGCCCAGTGGAAAAAGCAGAAACAGATAGAGAAATTAAAATTCAACACAGGATAGGGCATTCCAGAGACAGGAACCAAATGCTGTATGAGCACAAGGGGCAGAGCCATTAATTCCATCTAGAGCAGGCAGGGAAGGTTCTACAGCTCAATCTTGAATGACATAATTGCAGGGCTTTGTCAAACCAGGGGGCAGGAAAGGCATCTTAGGAGGGACAAAGTATGCAAAGGCACTGGGGCATGGGAGGGCCTGGTATGTTCAGACTGTAGTGAAAGGTCAGTGTGGTAGGAGCAGTGCCAGCAACACGTGTCATGTGATTTTAAAATACTACACGTAGTGTTAGCAATTACTGCAAACATTATTTACGTATTACTGTTCTTTAAAAAATAGCATGCTCCAGATCCATCAGTAGTGAGTGTATGTTGGTATTGTTAATGAACTACTCACCACCCAAATGTCTGTTTATCTGTTGTTTTGTCATCTCAAACCACTTATAGTAAGAAAAGCCTCTTGGTTACACTGAGGTTAATATTAATAATAGCTGTGACTTATGGGGCACTTACCACGTGCCAGGCAGAATGTCGGTGCTTTGTATCCGTTATCATGAGTCTTTACAACAACTCTTCAAGTTGGATATCAGCCTTGTTTTGCAGTCCTAGAGAGCTCGTGACTTCCCTAAAGTTCCAGAGGGGACAAGGGGCCAAGTCAGGATTCTAATGCAAGTCAGTGTCCTCCTGAAGCCTGTACTCTTTCCTGCATGCCATGCTCCCTCTCTAATTTAGTGACAGTCACCCCATGACACAGTAGATCCGATATGCTAAGGAGCCTTCTGTGTATGGGTTGTAAGTGACTAAACAAAGCAGACCTTCACATCCAAGTGAGTATTATCCTTCAGAGAGGTTACTTAGGGAAAAGAGAGACATATATATCTGTCCCATTGCTTACACTCCTTGTCACTCATCGGGAATTTCCTTTGGAGTCAGATTACAAATCATATAAGGAAATCCATCTTATTGCTTTATAATCATATATCATTTTTGAACCAAAATAGTGCCACCTCGTTTGATCACACATCTTATTCACTAAACTTGGCTCTGACTGACTTTTGGCCATTTCCAAAAATCAAATTCACTCTTGGTGAGGATTTGGCACCACTGAAGGTATTTAAAAGAACAGACTGCAGGCTCTCAAGGCAATTCCAGGAGGAAAGCTCCAAAGATGGTTTGAGCAATGAAGTGGAATTTGTGCATTGCCTCCCAGGGGGACTGTTTAAAGGAGACAAGTCTCATTTGAATGCATAATTTCTGGTTTTAAAGATATCATTCTCATTACTTGATAATTACGCACATATTTTTCCTGGCTGTGAGTTCTTTGTGGGCCAAGATGTTGAGGTGTTCAATAAATGTGCTGAATGAGTGGATTTTGAGTACAAATAACATGTACATTGGAGACTTTCTGTTGTAGGGGAGAGACAGTGAGTTGGAGGAGTTTTAGATGGTGTCCTAGGACTCCAGAAGTTAAGCTTCCCATATTGAGCTTGGGGTTTCTAATTGCCTTGCCTGATCATAGATTGTACTGTAGAAAGTGACTAGAATTTAAGATGAAAGCCTTGAATTGAACTGTGTATATAGGCTCTTTATAACTGATGATTTGTACTTTGTCACTTGTGACCTAATATTGAGAAAAATGATTGCTAAATGAGACTGTTACAACTTTTCTCTTCTATAATGCTAGTAGCAGCTAAAATAGGTAAAATTGATCATTTACATAGGGCTTTCACATTCCCTTATCTTAATGAATCGATACATGAGCAACCTGATGAAGAGACAGGCTTAGGGAGACAGTGACCCATCCATGATTGCATAGCTGATAAATGGCCAGCTTCCTGCCTGCCTGGGCTCTTTCTAGTCTTCCTTAAGAGTGATATGTTTTTATTTGGCTTTTGTGCTTTCCTATATCTGCTGGTTAAATGCTCGTAAACATGTTTCATCTTGATAAAACCAGTTAAAATCGCCACTAAAAGACTTTAAATGTTGTCAGTAAGATTCTGCTCAGCATAAGAGGTACAGTCCCTTTAACAGTTTGGAAAAGTGTCACTTAGCAGTTTTTCAGTTGGAGCCATCTCTAAAGTTGTAGACAAAGAGGCGCTCACAGTCATGTGTCACCCAGAGCATGCGTGTGTGCACGTGTGCCTTCTCCAGTTAAGCCACCAGCTTTCACTGGAGAAAACCGATGGGTCTAAAAAGAGTCCAGTTGCATTCTTTTGATTTGCAGAAAACAGATACAAGAACTTACACACTCACAGAGTCATCCCTTTACTAGGTGCTTGAGCCTCAAGCAGAAACCTCCACATAAATTTCGGAGAGGACACTAGCTTTGTAGTTTGCCCCATGTGACACTACTTAGTAATCATGTACTAGCATTACAGATTCAGATGAGAGTGGAATAAATCCATTTTCAAGTTGTAATTGGAAAAGAGAAATTTAGGAAATAGTGGTTGATGCCAGAATATCCAGTGCAGCCTCCATGTGCTGGTTTGTGGAGAATTACGCAAAGTCTATTTTTATACTTGGACTCTGGTCTGAATGTTTCTTGAAAAGTAACTCAAAGGCTTTGACTGTAACTTTTCTAAAAATAAATTCTCTTATCACTGTGTTATTGCCCTGTCATATTCTCTTCTTGCCCGTCAGGTTTGGAATTGCCTATTTGATATGCAGTCTTCTTTTTTGCTTGTCTTTCAAATGTATTGGTATAGTTGAGATACTATTCTTTCTTCCCCCAATTAAAAATGTGAGTATAAATTACCTCTTTTAAAATTTCTGATTGTATTTGTTTTATTTGATCAACTTTGTATTTTGTTCATTTTTTCAAAGAACCAGCTATTGGTGTTACTTATCAATTCCGTTTTATTTATTTAGTTTTATTATTTCCATATTTTGGCTCCTTTGGTTGTTTTTTTTTTTTTTCTCCTAAATTTCTTAGATAGAAACTCAGTTCACTAGTTTTCCCTTTGCCTTTTTGTTCTTTTCTTTTTTGCTTTTATTTGCCTTTTTGGGGTGGATACATTTTCTCTGAGTCTTGCTTTGCCGGCAGCCCAGGTGTTTTGCTGTTGCAGTTGTGTTTTAGTAGTATTTTAAATATTCTGTAATAGCGTTCTGTTTCATCCTCAATTTAGTCATTACTTAAGGGAGGAAACTAACATTTACTGAGTATTACCTGCTTGGTGCCAAGCCCTGCAGTCAGTGCTTTCTGATGGGTTCTTTAATCCTTACCTCAGCATTGCCTGGTAGAGCTAGAAGTGTCTGCATTTTGCTCATGAGGAACCTGAAGCTCAAATAAAGTTCCATAAATAATCTCTTCAACTCCCCTACACTGCTCAACAAGTTAATTTTGAAAAAGATCCATATGGTTAGGCAATTTTCAGTCTATTTTTGCCGTTTTATTTTGAATTGTGTAGAATTTCTGCCTCCAGTCTCTGCCAGTTACAATCTACCTTAGACACTCTTCTATGCTTTTTGTCACTCTCGCTCAGAAAACCTTTAGAGGCTCCCTATTGCCTATTAATAAATTCCCAGGGCTTTACCTGATATTCAACGCCCCCTACCTTCTTACCCCAGCTTACCTTTCCCTTATTTCCTCCGGTGCCTTTTCTCCTGTCTCCTCAGCACCCAGCCCCCCAAGATTTGCAGAATGTACTCCACATGTTCCAGTCTCCTGGAATACAAAAAACTATCTCACACTTTTAAAAATCTTATCCCCTTTGTCTGGAATTCCCTATCCCCAGCCTACTGCCCAAATCCCACCTCCCCTCCCAGCGTTCCCTGGGAGATTCATCTGCCATGTCCCGCTTTACAGTGACATATATTTACTTGTTGAGGAATCCCCCTCTGCTTCTGTTAGTCTTTGAGCATCTTCAGGGCAGAGGCTTTTTCTTTCTCGTCTTTATATATGCCACACGTTGCCAGCACTCAATCAGTTTTTTAAAATTTTAAATTAGATTTGTGTTTGTTGTGTATCGGTGCCCCAAGGCCTTTTTCTCCCTCTAGAAAAATCTTTATGCATGTAAAGAACGCAGATTTTGTTGTCCTGCTACTTAATTCTCTCAGTAGAACCATGCTATTTTTATCTACTCTAGTGTTTATTTCCATAGTTTCCTTAGGAACTTTGTCTACTTTATCTGTCATGATTTAATAGACGCATGTAGAAGCCCACAATGAAAATATCTGTTTATTCTTAAAAGAAAAATTGTCAGATATTTCCATATTCTGTGGCCATGTTGTGAGGTTTTCATTATTTAGATTTTCCTTCTTAGTCGTTTTAGTATTTTAATACTTTTTGCTTTGACATCTAATTTATCAAATTACTGCTTCTCTTGCCCTTACCCAGGCACAATAAACCTTTGTTATCTCCTTCCTTGTGGTTGGTTTTTGACATTGGTTGCAAGTGTGACTCTTGAATGCAACAGATTTAGTTTTTAGTTTTTCATCCAGTAAGTGATCTTTCTTATTATAGGCCTTGTGGTAGGCAGAATAATAACCCTCCAAATATGCCCACATCCTAATCCTTGGAACCTGGGAATATGTTCTGTTACATGGCAAAGAGGAAATAAGGTAGCAGATGAAATTAAGGTTGCTAATCAACTGACCTAAAAATAGGGAGATTATTCTGGATTCTCTGGCTGGGCCCATGATCACAGGTCTTAAATGTAGAAGAAGGAGGCAGAAGAGGGGAGGGCAGAGTGAGTCGATGTGAGAAGGACTCGACTCTCCACTGCTGGCTTTGAAACTGGAGCAAGGGACCATGAGCCAAGGAGCTAGGAGGTGGCCTCTAGAAGCTGGAAAAACAGGGAAACATTCCCTCCTGGGGCCTCCAGGATCACAGCCCCGGTGACACCTTGATTTTAGTCCAGTGAGACCCGTTTCAGACTTTTGATGTCCAGAACTGTAAAGATAATAAGTTTGCGCATTTTAAGCCACTAGGTTGGTGGTAATTTTGTATATGGCAACAATAGAAAACTAACACAAGTATATTTCATCCAATTTATGTTTTTCCAACCCCAGTTTTTGATTTAGGAATTATATTTTTGTACTATTATTTGTCCTCTTGTAAGTTTATCTTGTTTCCTTTCTGTTTTTTTTATTTTTCATCTAACAGACCAGAGCTCTTAATTTCCTTTTAAATTATGTCAAAAATTATAAAATAATCACTTTTCCAACATTTTAAACATTTTGATACTTCTATTTTCATTATTTCTACTACTCTTCTGTTAAATAAGAAAACTCTTTTAGGGAAGATAATGAATTTAGCTTACAGGGTTTACTGTCCCCCCACCTCATCTATTTTTTGTTTATAGTCTGAAACTCCTTTAGAAAAAATTTACCTCTACGTGTTATCTAATTTCCGTATGAATCCTGTGTGTACCCTTGTCCTTGCATTTGTTAATGTTCTAATTCACTTATTTCTTTTAAATATTCTGTCTGTTTTCAAATCCATTGTTTCTGGTAATATTATCTGTAGCCGTGGGCTTTGGGTGACAAATTGGTTCTGATTTTCTAGATTTTGCAATATGCCCCTCTGCTTTCAGAGGGAAAAGGTTGTCTCAGCTGGTTACTTTTCTCTCTGTGGTGATTGATCCATTTCTCTTATCTTGTGAATCCCCCCTCAAGCCCTTTTCTCCTCCAGAGTCTAGGGATGAAGTCATTCTTATCTTGGCCTCTTTCCGTGATGGCTCTCTTTTTCTTTGTAAAAGCTTGTAAAAGCCTCCCCTTGTTTTTGAGTATTAGAAATCATAACTAACATGTATTTAGCTCAGCGATTATCACACTATTTTTCGCAGACCTTGGGGGGCCTTGAGAACCTTCCCAGGGGTCTTCGAGGTCAAATCTATTTTCATAATAATACTAAAACATTCTTTACCTATTTCTCTGGGTTGACATCTGCACTGATGGTGTGAAAGCAGTGGTGGGTAAACTGCTGGCACCTGAGCATGAATCAAGCTGGTGACATGAAATTATACTAGTGGTCATTTGATTCTTCACTACATTGTGCTTCAGTTAAAAAAAAAGCCAGCTTCACTTAAGAATGTCCTTGATAAAGCAGAAAAAATACCAGTCTCATTAAATCTTGACCCTTTAGTACACATTTTTTAATATTCCATGTGACAAAATAGGAAGAATGCATAAAGGCTGTCTGCTGTCTACTGAAGTACAGTGGTTGACTTGAGGAAAAACATTTGTGTGCCTGAGTTACAGGCTGCTTTTTTCATGGAACACCTTTTTTAGCTGAAAGGACAACTAATAGACAAGGCTATGGCTATTTGTATTAGGGTATTTGGCAGGCATTTTCTCAAAAATGCAGGTAAACCTCTCACTTCAAGGAAAACAACTTATGGTATTTTTTGCAAAGGGTAAAATTTGAGCTTTCAGGGGAAGATCAGAATTTTTGAGAAGTTGTATCTACCACCATGAGCTTGACAGACTCTTAATACTTAAAATGTTTCTGATGAAGTGGGTTGTGATAACTAGTGTGTTTTTTTTTGCTATTGTATAGTGAAATGTGTCAACAGTTTTTGAAAGATCTTCATTACTCAATGAACCAGTATTCTCCAATGCACCTTACATGGTGTTATGACCTTGCAGGGGTGAAAGATTCATTCAAAGGGCAAGAGAGACCAACAGATTTCAGTGTAGCAGACCAGAAAAAGTTCATTGATAGGGTTTCATATTCTGCGTCACAGTTAACCTTCAAGAAACTACCACTTGTTGAGTTTTAGTGTCCTGTCAAAGAACAATATCCACAGTTATCTGAAAGAGCTATTAAAACACTCACTTCTTTTCTAATTACATATCTCTGTGGGGACATATTTTCTTCATATGCTTTGAACCCAAACAGCGTATTCCAACAGAATGAATGCAGATGTCGACATTAGAATCTAGGTGTCTTCTATGAAGCCAAACATTTAAAAAATTTGCAAAACTCTAAAAACAATTTTGGAAAATAGTTTTTTTTATTAAAATTTTGTTACTTATGTTAATATATATAAGCTTATTATTTTAAATGAATTACTAAAAATATTTAAAATAGTTTTAAAAATCTGATGTAGTAAATACTAATAGGTATAACCCATGAAACAAAGCTCTTTGGGGTTCTCAGTAACTTTTAAGTGTTGTAAAGGAGTCCTGATACAAAGCATTTTGAGAACCACTAATTTAGTTCTGTACATAAAGTACTTTTCATATTTATTATTTTATATTCACAACTACCTTCTGAGGTACATATTACCCTGATTTTATAGACAAGACTACTGTGACACAAAAGTGCTATATAGATATTCTAGTTAGCAACTTCACATCTGATGGTCCTCCCACTGTAGTTTAAACTCCTGGAGGTTTGCTTCTGAGTTGAGTTTTGTAGGTCCCATCTCTTTACAACCTCCTCCTTTTTTTCCAATTGAAGTTTCTTGTGTTGTTTTTTACAATACAAAAGCGGTACATACACCTTATAGAAAAATCAGCAATCATAAGCAAAAGAGTGTAAAGGCTGCCCTTAAGCCTCCCCACTGTAGATGACTGTTAATCCTTAGTGCATATCTATCCAGATGCTTTTCCGAGAACGTTGAATTATCAGTATAAAGTCAGTATTGTGTGGTACTCAATTAAACGGAGTTTGGAGTCAAATAGATCTTAGTTTGAATCCCAGCTCTGTGAGCTGCTAGCTGCTTGGACAAGTTATTTAACATCTTTGGCTTCATTCCTCATCTGTAAAATGGGAATAGTGAAAATGCCTCCTTCATAGGATTGCTGTGAGGCTGAAGTGAAATAATGCATGAAAAGCAGCACAGTACCTGACGTTCCATAAATATCCAGTAAATAATTAGTTGTTGATGTTGTGAATGTATAGATAGATCAATAGATATGCCACGTTTATTGAAGTATAGTTTACTTGCAACAAAATTTACCATTTTTTAGTGCACAGTCCTGTGAGTTTTGATAAATCCATACACTTGTGTAACCACCACCCAAAGATGTACATAGAGAACAGTTCCATCACTGCCAGAAATTCCCTCATGTCCCTTTGTAGTCAGCCTTTCCCCCAGCACAGCCACTGGTAACCACACTCATCTGTTTTCTATATCTATACTTTTGCCTTTCCCAGAATGTCAAATAAATGGAGTCATCCAGTATGTTGTGTTTGCAGTCTGAGTTATTTTACTTAGCATAGTGCATTTCAGGTTCATCCATGTTGTTGCATGCATCCCTAGTTTCTTCCTTTTTGCTGCTGGTTAGTATTCCATTGAACAGATAACCACAATTGGTTTAACCATTCACCAGTTTATGGACATTGGGTTGTTTCCAGTGGCTATTAGACATAAAGCTACTTTGAACATTTGAATACAAGTCTTTGTGAGGGCATATGTTTTCCTTTTTCTTGAAGAAATACATTGGCATGGGATTGCTGGGCCATAGAGTAAGTATGTACTTAAACTTTGTAAGAAACTGCCAACGTGTTTTCTAAAGTGGCTGTGCTGTTTTGCATTCCCACCAGCAATATATGAGGGTTCTGGTTGTTCCACATCCTTAGCAACAGTTGTCAGAGTTAATCATTTTAATTTTAGTCAGTGTGGTGAGTGTGTAGTTTTATCTCATTTTTGTTTTGATTTGCATTTCCTGAATGTCTGAAAATTTAGAGAATTTTTTCATGTGCTTATTTGCCTTTTGTATAACTTCTTTGATGAAGTGTCTGTTCTTATTTTTTGCCGTTTTTAATTGGATTATTTTCTTGTTTTTTCATTGTAAAAGTCCTTTATCTATACTGAATACAGGTACCTTGTCAGATATATGTTTTCAGAATATATTCTCCCAGTCTGTGGCTTCGTTTTTCATTTTCTTAATTGAGTCTTCTGGAGAGTAAGAGTTTTTAATTTTGGAAAAGTCCAATTTTATATTCCGTCTAAGAAATCTTTGCCTAACCCTACGTGGCAATTATTTCCCCCCCTATGTTTTCTATACATTTTATAGTTTTGGCCATTATATTTAGGTCTGTGATCCATTTCACATAAATTTTTGTATATGCTGTGAGCTTAAGAGTCTTGATGCTTTTATCCCATCTTTCCAGTTGTTTCAGCACCATTTGTTGAAACAATCCTTTCTCCATTGAATTGCCTTGACACCTTTGTCAAAAATTAACTGACCATGTGTGTATGTGTCTGTTTTTGGACTCTCTTCTATTCTCTGTGTCTCTTCTGATGCTAATACCACATTGTCTTGATTATTTTAGCTTGATAATAAGCCTTGAAAGCTTGTAGTATGAGTTCTCCAACTTTGTTCTTTCTCGTAATGGTTTTGCCCATTCTAGGTTCTTTGCATTTTCATATAACTTTTAGAATTAGTATATCAATTTCTACAGAAGAGGCTGCTGGAATTTTCATTAGGATTGCATTGAATCTTTAGAATAATTTGATGAGTGTGGCAGGCTAAATAATGGCCCTCAAAGATAGCCACTTCCTATTCCTTGGAACCTGTGAATATTACCTTCTATGGCAAAAAGGTGAATATTAGCTTATATGGCAAAAGATGTGATTAAGTTAAAGATCTTGAAATGGAGAGAGTATCCTGGATTATCCACGTGGGCCCTAAAAGCAGTCATGGCTTTCCATATAAGAGGGAGGCAGAAGGAGATACTGTTAAGAGGAGAAGGCAGTGTGATGAAAGGAGAGAAAGAGATTTGAAGATGCTGTGCTGCTGGTTTTGATAATGGAGGAAGGTGCCCAACAAATGCAAGGAATGCAGCTCTAGAAACTGGAAAACACAAGGAATAGATTCTCCCTTAGTCTCCAGAGGGAGCAGGGCCCTGCTGACACCTTAGTTTTGACCCAGTGAAACCCGTTTTGGACCTCTGGTCTCCAGAACTAAAAGAGAATAAATATGTGTTGTTTTAAGGTACCAAATTGTTGGCAATTTGTTATTGTAACCATAGGAAGCTAATACACAGAGGATGTAAATATTAACAATATTGAATTTTCTAATCTATAAACATGGTATATCTCTATATTTATTTAGAGCTTTAATTTTTCTTGGTAGTGTTTGATAGGTTTCAGTGTACAAGTCTTGCACATATTTCGTTACATTTAGATCTAAGTATTTCATATTTTGATGCTCTTGTAAATGGTAGTTTATTCATAAACTTTTAATTTTAGAATAGTTTTAGATTTATAGGAACGTTGCAGTAAATGATATATATATCTATTTTTTATTTTGGCCATAATAGCTTATAAAATGAAATTCAGTTGTACATTATTATTTGTTATTTTTATAATAAATATTATTATGTTTATTATTTGTTATTATTATTATTATTATACACCAGATAAGTGCATCCCTTCACCCCTTATGCCCACCCCCCTTCCCTCGGTAACCACTAATTTGTTCTCTGTCCATAAGTTTGTTTATATTCCACATATCGGTGAAATCATATGGTGTTTGTCTTTCTCTGTCTGGCTTATTTTGCTTAAAATAATGCCCTCAGTGTCCATCCATGTGGTTGCAATTGGGACAGTTACATCTTTTTTATGGCTGAGTTGTATTCCATTGCATATATATACCATATTTTCTTTATCCAGTCATCAATTGATGGGCACTTGGGTTGCTTCCAAGTCTTGGCTATTGTGAATAATGCTGCAGTGAACATAGGGGTGCATAATTTTCTTTGTATTGTAGATTTGAAGTTCTTTGGGTAAATAACCAGTAGTGGAATAGCTGGGTCATATGGTATTTCTATTGTTAATTTTTTGAGAAATCTCTATACTGTTTTCCACAGTGACTGCACCAGTTTGTACTCCCACCAGCAGTGGATGAGGGTTCCCTTTTTTCCACATCCTCTCCAACGTTTGTTGTTTTTTGTCTTGGTGATTATAGACATTCTAATGGGCATAGGATGATATCTAAGTGTAGTTCTGATTTGCATTTCCCTGATGATTAGTGATGTTAAGCATCTTTTCATGTGTTTATTGGCCACCTGTATATCTTCTTTGGAAAAATGTTCATATCTTCTGCCCACTTTTTGATTGGGTTGTTTATTTTTTGTAGTTCATTTGTCTGAGTTCTTTATATATTACGGAGATTAACCCCTTATTGGATATATGAGTTGAGAATATTTTCTCTGAGTAGGTGGTTGTTTTTTCATTTTCATCTTGGTTTCCTTTGCCTTCCAGAAGCTCTTTAGTCTGATGAAGTCCTACTTGTTTATTTTTTCTTGTTTCCCTTGTCTGAGTAGACATGGTACTCGAAAAGATCCTTTTAAATCTGATGTCAAAGAGTGTACTGCCTATGTTTGCTTCCATCAGTTTTATGGTGTCAAGTCTTACCTTCAAGCCTTTCATTCATTTTCAATCTATTTTTGTGTATGGTATAAGATAATGGTCCACTTTCATTCTTTTGCATGTGGCTGTCCAGTTTTCCCAGCACCATTTATTGAAGTCTTTCCTTTCTCCATTTTGTGTTCTTGGCACCTTTGTTGAAGATTAGCTGTCCATAGATGTGTGGTTTTATTTCTGGGCTTTCAATTCTGTTCCATTGATCTGTGTGCCTATTCTTGTACCAGTACCATGCTGTTTTGATTACTATAGCTTTGTACTATATTTTGAAGTCAGGGATTGCGATGCCACCAGCTTTGTTCTTGTTTCTCAGGATTGCTTTAGCTATTTGGGGTCTTTTGTTGCCCCATATGAATTTTAAGATTCTTTGTTCTATTTCAGTGAAGAATGTCATTGGGATTCTGATTGGGGTTGCATTGAATATGTAGATTGCTTTTGGTAGTATGAACATTTTAACTATATTTGTTCTTCCAATCCATGTGCATGGAATATCTTTCCATTTCTTTATGTCATTATCTATTTCTTTCAGTGATGTCTTATAGTTTTCTTTGTATAGGTCTTTCACCTCCTTGGTTAAATTTATTCCTAGATACTTTATTCTTTTTGTTGCGATTGTAAATGGGATTGTATTCTTGACTTCTTATTTTGTTAGTTCGTTATTAGAGTCTAGAAATGCAACTGATACTTGGAAGTTGATTTTGTGCCTTGTAACTTTGCTGTAGTTGTTGATTATTTCTAACAGTTTTCCAATGGATTCTTTAGGGTTTTCTATATATAAAATCTATTGTCTGCAACAGTGAGAGTTTCACTTCCTCCTTGGCAATTTGGATTCCTTTGTTTCTTTTTGTTGCCTAATTGCTCTGGCCAAAACCTCCAGTACTATGTTGAATGAGAGTAGTGAGAGTGGGCACCCTTGTCTTGTTCCTCTTCTCAGAGGGATGGCTTTCAGTTTTTCCCCATTGAATGTGATGATGGCTGTGGGTTTGTCATATGTGGCCTTTATCATGTTGAGGTGCTTTCCTTCTGTACTCTTTTTATTCGGTTATTATCATGAATGGATGGTGGATCTTGTCAAATGCTTTCTCTTCATCTATGGAGATTAAAATGATACATATTTTTAAAAATTTATGTCCAATTTCTCATTGCTAACATATAGAAAAGCAGTAATATTTTTTATACATTTACCTTGTATCTTGCAACTTTGCTAAATTCACTTATTAGATTTAGTATCTTTTTTGATAGATCACTTCGGATTTTCTACATAGTCATTTTGTCTTCAAATATCACATTTACTTCTTCCTTTCAAATCTTTATCCCTTTTATTTCTTTTCTTGTATTATCAATGTTGAATAGATGTATTGAAACAGGCAGACTTACCTTGTTTCCAGTCTTAGGGGAAAAGTATTTGGTCTTTCACCATGAAGCATATTTGTAACCGTAGGTTCTTCATAGACACACTTCTGTTCCAAATTTGTTTAGAGCTTCTATCTTAAATGGGCAGTGAATTATGTCGAATGCTTTTTTCTGGAACTATTCAGATAATCATATGGTTTTTCTTTTTTAGTCTATTAACAGTGATTTGCATTAATTGATTTCAAATGTTAAGCCAAGAGTGCAATTTTGGGTAAACCACACTGGTCATAATGTAGTATCCTTTTCATATATTGCTGGATTCAATTTGATAATTTTTTAGGGTTTTTACGTCTATGTTCATGAAGGATATTGGTTTCTAGTTTTCTTTCTTGGTCAGGTTTTGGTATCAGGGTAATGCTGGCCTCATAAAATAAATTGGGGCATGTTCCTCCATCATCTTTTTGTGCAAGAGTTTGTGAAAAATTGGTGCTATTTCTTCTTTGTTTGGTATATTTTCTCAGGGCGTCACATTTTCTTTGTGAGAATGATTTTAACTACAATTTGTTTCTTTACTAGATATAGGGATATGAAAGTATTTCTTTTTGTGTGAACTTCAATAACGTCTTTCTTTCAGAAATTTACGTGAATAAAGTTATTCATAATATCCTCTTCTAATCCCTGTCATATTTATAGGATTTGAAGTGATGTCCCTGCTTTCATTCCTGATATTGGTATTATGTGACTGGTTTTTTCCTGATCACTGTAGCTACTGGTTTACCAATTTTCATGATCTTTTCAAAGAACAAGCTTTTATTTTCATTGATTTTTCTCTAATGTCTTTCTACTATATTTCATTGATATCTGTGCTTATATTTATCATTTCCTTCCTTCTGTTTACTTTTTAAAAGTTTCCTTTTGTTTCTAGTTTAAGGTGAATCTTAGATTGTTGACGTGAGATCTTTTCTAATATAAGCATTTGATGCTATAAATTTCCCTTAAGTACTGCTTTAGCTGTATTTCACAAATTTTAGTACATTGCATTTTCACTTTCATTTACTCCAGAATTTTTCAAATTTTCCTTGTGTTTATTTCCTTTTATCAATAGATTATTTAGAAGAGTGTTATTTAATTTACAAGTATTTTGATAATTCTCCGGATATCTTTCTGTTATTCATTTTTAGTTTAATTTCATTGTGCTTAGAGATTTACTTTGTATGATTTCAAACCTTTTAAATTTGTTGAGGCTTGTTTTATGGCCCAGAATTGAGTCTGTCTTCGTGAATGTTCCATGTGTACTTGAAAGAAATTTGTATTCTGCTTTCGTTGGATGGAGTGCTTTATCAGTATCAATTAGGTCACATTGGTTGATAGTGTTATTACAATCTTGTATATCCTTAGTAATTTTCTATATCTTCTATCAGTTACCGAGAGGGAAGTGTTAGTTTCCAATAATAATTGTGGATTTTTCTATTTGCCCTTAATATGTTATTTCTCCCTCATATCTGAAGGATATTTTTGCTGGATACAGTATTCTTGGCTGAAGATTTTTGTATTTTGAAGATTTGAATGTGTTGTTCCATTCTCTTCTGGCTTGTAAGGTTTCTGCACAGAAATCTGCTGAAAGCCTGATAGGGGTTCCTTTTTAGGTTATTTTCTTCTGCCTTGCTGCCCTTAGTATTCTTTGTCATTCATTTTTGCCAGTTTTACTACTATATGCCTTGCAGTATGTCTTTTTACATTGACAAATCTGGGAGATCTGGAAGCTTCTTTCACACAGATTTCCCTCTCCTTCCCTAGATTTGGGGAGTTCTCTGCTATTATTTCTTTGAACATGCTTTCTGCTCGATTCTGCTTCTCTTCTCCTTCTTGAATACCTATCATTCTTGTTTTGCATTTCCTCATTGAGTCGGGTTTCTTGGAGAGTTTCTTCATTTCTTTTTAGGCTTAGTTCTCTCTCCTCCTCTGTTTGCAGCATTTCAACCTGTCTATCTTCGATTCTGCTGATACGCTCTTCTATGATGTCCACTCCAGTGTTCAGGGAATCTGTATTTTGTTTTATTTCTTCCACTGTCTTTCATCTCTAATACTTCTGATTGATTCTTCTTTGTAGTTTCAATCTCTTTTGTGAAGTAGCTCCTGAACTTGTTGAATTGTCTCTCTACATTCTCTTTTACCTCATTGAGTGTTTTGATGATAGCTATTTTGAATTCATTGTCGTTTAGATTACATATTTCTGTGTCCTCAGGACTGACTTCTGGGTACTTGTCGTTTTCTCTCTGGTCTGGAGATTTGATGTAGTGTCTGATATTGCTAGAGGTGGTCAAGTCTTACACATTCTGATATTATTTGGTTTCAGTTACCGCCTATTGCTACTCGGTGGGGGTCACAAGCAGCATATTCTGAGCCCTCTGCCTTCAGCCTAGATCCCATGCAGTGGAGCAGGTGCAGGGTGGGTAGTGGGAGGGGTGCTATTTCCTGCATGCTCTTGGGGTTTTCTTGTTCTGCTCTCACTATCTGGTCTCCTGAGGTGTTGGCTTGATGAGATCACCCCCTGTGAAAGCTTTCGCCCCATTAGAGGGCTTCCCTATAGGCTGCAAGGGCCCTAGGGAGTCCGTGATGTTCCCGTGAACAAGCATCCCCTCACCTGCTCCTTCCCTCACGGAGCCTCCCGTGTTTGTTGAGTGCAGTCTTTAGGTGAGGGAGCAAAGTTCTGTCTTACCCTATTCCAGCTCCTCTGAGGCAGACTCCAGCCTCTCCACCCTCTGTTGTATGGCTGCATTTCTCTCTGACATTTTTGTGTTGTGTTAGGATGTCCTCTGTTGGATGTATGGATGACCCTTATTGTTGTATGTTGGAGGGGAGAGAGTCCTGGGAAAGTTCACTCCACCATGATGCTGACATCACCTGTCCTTAGTATTTTAAATATGAATATTTTCTACACAAATTTTGAAGCTTTGTTATTAGGTACTGTTCATAAATATTTATAGTTGTTACATCCTCTTTTACAAATTCACCTCTTTATCATTATGAACTGCCCTGATTTTTCCCTCATAATATTCCTTGGTGAAAAATATACCTTATCTTCTATTTTGGTAAGCAGAATGGCCCCTCAAAGATATTCAGACCCTAAGCCCTGGAACATGGGAATAAGTTATGTTACATGGCAAAGGGAACTTTGCAAATGTATTTAAGGTTATGTGTTAGTTTCTATTGCTTCCATGACAAATTACTACAGATTTAGTGTGTTAAAGCTACACGTAGTTATCTCACAGTTCTGTAGTTCAGAAGTACAGGTATAGCATGGCTCACTTGGATCTTCTGCTTAGAGTCTCACAAGGCTGAAATCAAAGTGGTGGCAGGGCTGTATTCCTTTCTGGAGGCTCTGGTATTAATCTGCTTCCAAACTCATTTCGGTTGTTGTCAGAATTTTGTTCCTTGTGGTTGTACAGCTGAAGACCCCATTTCCTTTTTGCCTGTCAGTCAGGAGTCATTCTCAACTTCTAGAGTCTGCCTGCATTCCTTGGCCCATGGCTTCCTTCCACCATCTTCAAGGCCCGCAAAGGCAGTTGAGTCCTTCTCATGTTTGGAATCCCTGACTTCCCCTTCTGTCTCATCTCTCATCTTTTTAGACATCTCTCTGACTTACTCAGAGTGTAAGCCTTCCTCTTCTGCTTTTAAGGGCTCATATGATTACATTGGGCCGACCGGGGATAATCCATGATAATCTCCCTATTTAAATATTAGGTCAGATGATTAGCAACCTTAATTCGATCTGCCAATTCCTTTCATGGTCATACTTATATTAGTGTTTGATTGAATAACCAGACAATAGGAACATCTTTAGAATTCTGCCTACCACAGTTATGGTCTTTAAAATAGAAATAGTATCCTGAATTATCCAGGTGGACCCAATATAATCACATGAGCTCTTAAAATCAAAGAACTTTCTCTGGAAGCAGGGGCATTTTGGCAGAAGTAGTCAGAAGAATTCCAAGCGTGAGAAAGATTTGATATGCTGTTGCTGGCTTTGAGATGTAAAGGCCTATGTGAAGGGATCAGACAGAGACCTCTATGATTTAAGGGCAGCCACCAGTTGACAGCCAGAAAAGACACTGGGATCTCAGTCCTTAAATCACCTGAAACTAGATTGCCAGCAACTTGGATGCACTGGGAAGCAGATTCTTACCAGAGTCCCCTGATAAGAGCCCAGCCAACTGACATCTTGATTTCCACCTTATGAGACTCTGAACAGAGAAACGAACCAAGTTTGTCTGGACTTCTGACATGTACAACTGTGAGATGATAAATTTGTATTGTTTTAAGGAGCTAAGTTTGTGGTAATGTGTTACAGCACCAATAGAAGACTAAAACAGATATTAATATAATCACTCCAACATTCTTTTGGTTAGTGTTGGCTTGGTATAACTTTTTCTGTTTTTTTTGCTTTTATCTATCTGTGACTTTATAGATAGTTAAGTGTGATTCTTACAGTATATGGTTGTCTTGTTTTTTTAATCTCATCTGACAATCTTTGTCTTTTAATTGATATTTAGACCATTTACATTTAGTGTAGTTGTCAATAGGATTGGTGTTAACTACGTTCTTGCTGCTGCCTGGAAACTGCCTCCAGCCAGTAAGCTAGGACAATAATAGAGTTTACCTCCTTTCTTTTCTTTCTCTCTGCCATCATGGTCTTTCACTGCCTGTTGACCAGTGTCTGAAAACTGTTGTTTTGTATATTTTGTCCAGTTTCTTATTTAAGGTGGGAAGCAAAACCCTATTCTTCTTATTACATCAAAGCTAGAAGTAGAAGTCCTCAACAATGTAATTTCTGATTAATATTTTAAGGACATCCTCTTCAGGAAGTCCCTCTTATGTGAAATGCATGTGTATGCATAATTTATTCACTCAGGAAAAGTATAATACATGTACTGGGGCTGGCCCCATGGCCGAGTGGTTAAGTTCTCGCGTTCTGCTGCAGGCGGCCCAGTGTTTCGTCATTTCGAATCCTGGGCGCGGACATGGCACTGCTCATTAGACCACGCTGAGGCGGCATCCCACATGCCACAGCTAGAAGGACCCACAACGAAGAATATACAACTATGTACTGGGGGGCTTTGGGGAGAAAAAGGAAAAAAAATAAAATCTTTAAAAAATAAAAAAAAGAAGAAAGTGACTCCTTCACTGGCGTCTTTCTTAAAAAAAAAAAATACATGTACTGTAATTCACTGTATGTGAACATGACAGATGCCTGCCTTTTTAAAAGTAGAATCAAATAATTAGTCAGTGACAGAACTTGACCATATCCTGAACATGTCAACATTTTCCAGTCTCCATGCCTTAGTATAGCTAGCTTTTCCTGCCTGGAATGCTTCTTCATCTCACATCCTTTCCTGCCTGGCAGGTTTCCATGGGTCCTCTGGAACCAACTCCAGGGTCATCATCTCTCTGCTTCCCAGTGCCCCCAGAGAGAATCCGTATTTCTTCTTCTGGGCTGCCATCACACTCTGCTCATAGGACTGTGATGGCACACATCATGCTGTTATATGTTTCTGTGGTGTGGACTTCCTCCTACCAGGAAGCCCTGGAAAGCAGGGAACTTATTTTAGTCTTCTTTATGTTTCTCATATCCCCTAACACAGTATGTCTATTACACAGAACTTTTCAATAAATGAGTGTTGAATTAAGGGCTCTTTTCATGTGCTGAAAAGTGCTACTGTTGTTACTCCCCATTTCAGTATCACATATTTGTAAATGTGAATCCTTTTTAATCATTTTACTTTTTTCCTAGTAAATTCCTCATCTATGCCTGTCTGCTGCTGTTCTCTGTGCTGCTGGCCCTTCGTCTGGATGGCATCATTCAGTGGAGTTATTGGGCTGTCTTTGCTCCAATATGGCTCTGGAAGTTAATGGTCATTGTTGGAGCATCAGTTGGAACTGGAGTCTGGGCACGAAATCCCCAATATCGGTAATACTGCTTTGTAAAATCCATTGGTCTCTATCCTGAGGGAGCAATATCATGTTTTTCACTTTTGATAAAGTAAGGACTATTTTCATTTCTACCTATCTGGGGTTTTATAAGAACTATAATACAGGCAAACTGAGTTCTACTCTATGTTTAAAAAAAAACTGAGTTCTAGTCTAGTCTGATATGCATTTTCTTGCAAAAGCCATGTTATTTTGGGTGATTCCTTTTCTAGCTAGCCCACAAATGCCTGTGTAATCTAAAATACATCCAAAACATGGAAGCATTCTACAGTGCTGGACGAGGAGGTGAGAAACCCTCATGTTTGTAGGAGCACTTCTGCAAACCAGTGTTCCAGCTTTGGTCGTTGGGGATATATCCTTTTCCAGTTCCCTCCTGGACCTGGGGCTCCCCTTGTCCCGACCCTCTAGTGCTGGGTCTTTAGGACTGTGAGCAGGGGGCGGGGGGTCAAGCTTGGCCAGGAAAGTGAGTCCCCAAGACAGGGAAAGATGAGGCCCAAGTGCTGTGGAGGAGAGTAGAGCCTTTAGGGCCAGCAGAGGCAGGGCCTTTGCCTTCACCTCCTCTGTGCCCTTGTGCCTTCTTCTCAGATAACTCACTGCTCCTGGTTCCTGTGTGTGCAGCCTGGTGCTGCTGGGACCTCTGAGAGTCTCTCCTCTCTCCCTCCCAGAGAGTGGAACTGCAGGAGGGAGAAAGGGGGACTTGAGAGTGGGGGGCTATTCCAAATGTTCACCAGGAAGATGGGAAGTAAAGGACTGCCCACTGGGCAGATGGGGAGGACAGGCAGGGACACATACAGCTGCTTATGTGAGAAAAGTTGAGACCACCTCAACTTGTTGAATTCTTGGTTATTAACTTTAAAAACAGGATTTAGATCATGTAAAATACATTACCACATAGATATCTAAGAACTTTAAAATAGCCACACAAAGAACCTTAGCAAGTGAGGGATATTCATGTGTCATTGTTTTACTAGAGGTTTTTTTTTTTTTTTAAGATTATCTGTGTGGCTGCAAATTTTTTTTATGAGCTATTTTCAGATATCTAATGTTTGCTACTCAAAGAATGAAAAGTTAACTAAACATTTTAGGTTCTACTAATTGATATTTAGAAGCTATTTGAACTTTTCTCTCTTGGTTTAATTTAAGATTTTTAGAGCAAGGAAAGGAATTGTATGTGTCTAGTTGAATGCACTGAATCTACAGACGTTGTCATTCTGGTGTCACCCATATCCAATGGAATGTTGTTGGGCCCTACAGAAACAACCACTGACCTCATTTTCTCTGTGTCCTAAACACAAGTGTATTTAACACTAACAAGATACATCATCAATGTTCATCTCTATTTTGGATGAAACACTGTAGGCCTTCCAAATGCATCATTAAGCATTTTCCTGATTGGTGGCCTTATTATTTTTCAATTGTTAATCTATTAAGTTCATGCATGATACTTAAACAGCTAATTCAACTGATTTTGTTTAAGAACAGTTTTAACTCTTTTGCCCTTCTGTCTTTCATCTGCAGGTGTTAATTCATCCTAAAGGAATAGAAAGGAAAATTAAAAGGCGTTCATACTTGTTATTTCCGTTTTAAAATAGCATCTAACAATGTTGTTGTATTTTCTTGAAATATAACCCACACTTGTTCATAAAGCTAGAGTTGTTTATATAGCATTGCATGAAATGTGATTTACGTGGTTTTAATTCACTGAGATGAGAATCATGAGATTTAAGGAATATTTATCAGTTTCTAGCAGTAGAAGCAATCAGCTTGAATAATCTTGGAAGTAGTTGAATTTAAAGTTATGTACAAGAGTGCTTACGTATGCCGTCAGGGGAATGATAATTGGCTATTACTTCTGAGAATATCCTTATACTGTTAAAACTTTGAGTCTGGTTTGGTTATAATGTTCATTTCTTGTCATGTAGTAGTTCTTTGATGTTTGAAAGATTGCTTATTAAAGATTAAGTTAGCTTCCTATCTGATTTTCCTTTGGTTTTTTGTCAAATTTATAATACAATTCATAGTATCCACATAAATTGGTATTTGCCCTGGACTGCTTGCTTGCTATGGATATTCTGAACTGAGGGTGCTTTTCTTCTGCCCCTTTTTAGAGCAGAAGGAGAAACATGTGTGGAGTTCAAAGCCATGTTAATTGCCGTGGGCATCCACTTGCTCCTGCTGATGTTTGAAGTTCTGGTCTGTGACAGGATTGAGAGAGGAAGCCATTTCTGGCTTCTGGTCTTCATGCCGCTGTTCTTCGTTTCCCCGGTGTCTGTTGCAGCTTGTGTTTGGGGCTTTCGACATGACAGGTCACTGGAGGTGAGATTTCATATATTTAAGAATGTTTTAAAAAGTAAAATCTTCTGGTCAGTTATTGTAATGTAGATTTCTCGCCCTTTGTTAGGAAGAGATTGATCTTTAACTCTAGATCATAGTATATAAGGAAACCAACGATGATGGAAATAATCATGTTTCTCTTTCTTGACTTAGAACACTAGTTTTTCACCAGGCCATCAGGCTTCTTCCAGCTTCATGTCTTTCCCTGTCCACCTGTCAGGCTTCTTCTGAGAAACAGAACCAATAGGGTAGATGTCGATGTAGATACGGATACAGATAGAGATACAGACACAGGTATACGTGTAGATATAGGTATGAGGAGATTTCTTTGCAGGAGCTGGCTCATGCCGTTGTGAGGGCTGGCAAGTCTGAAATCCATAGGGCACGCTGGCAGGCTGGAGACTTGGCAGGAGTTGATGCGGCATTCTGGAGGCAGAATCTCTTCCTTTCCAGGAGACCTTGGTTTTTGTTCTTAAGGCTTTTTAACTGATTGATGAGACCCACCGACATTATTGAGGGTAATCTCCTTTAAAGTAAGAACCTTCACAGCAATACCTAGATTAGTGTTTGATTAAATAAGTGGGTGCAATAGCCCAGCCAAGTTGACACATAAAACTAACCACCACCCCACCTCAGACTCTGGGATCTAGCACTTCATCAGCTCTCTGGTTAGCTTATCCTGATGTGCCCATATGTTTATTTATTCATTCAGTAAACATTTATCAAGTATTTACTATATGCCAAGCTCCTTTTGCCTAAACATGGGGGATATACAGATGAGTAAAAAAGCAGCACTAGTAATAATAATGCTAGTAATGAAAATAATTGCAGATACATTTATTGAGCAGTGCCTGTGTGCCAGGCATTGGACTGGGCGCTTCACATGCAGTAGTATCTTACTCAAGATTGACAACAACCCTGTGAAGTAGGTGCATTGGTATCCCTGTTTTCCAGAGAGGGTCAGTAATTTGTTCTGGCCGCTCATTCAGTGACAGGGCTGGGATTCCATTTCAGTCAGCGTGGCTCCAAAGCCCGTGCACCGAACTGCATGGAAGCTGAGGGCCCACAGCCCTGTACAGGTGGTTTGAGAAAAGAACTGGACGCTGTGGATGCTTTGTTTTGAACTGCGTGGATCAACAGTGGAGGAACGAGACAGCAGTTGGGTTGGAAGGGAGCATAGGAGCTGGAAAGTGGCTCACAGTATATGAACCTTGAGAGGAAGGTACCTATAGAGAGGGAGGGTGATAGAGCCTGGCCCTGTGGGAACCAGAGGGAACAGGACCCTGAGCACCAGGAAGGGCTTGACTTTGAACAGGTAGAGCATTTCCTGCACTCTGGTGAGACTCTGGTGCTGGTGGAGAGGGTGTGGGTGTGACTGGTGGTCGGGGTGGACTGTGGAGGGGGAGCACCTCTGAGGGCCTACTCTCACCCTCCCTGCACTTCCCCTCTTTCAATATTCCAGCCCCTTCTCTGCACCGCCCCCTCTGGCTGCTTGCCCGTGGTAGTGGTATTAAAATTTCACCAGGAAGTGCGATTAGGAAACAAATGTCTAAAAGACTCCTTGGGGGTCAGTCCTGAGAGCAAGGTTGAGAAGCACTGAGCTAGGCCCTTCTTGCCCCCACACAACCCCTTACCTGTTACCCGTGTGTCTCTGCACGGTGCCCTTCCTGCCCCCTGTTCCCCAGGAGTCATTGGAGACCTTTGCCTGTCCGTCCTGCCTGCTGGAGCAGGCCAGTCACCCTCCTGCTTCAGAACCTCTCCCCTTTTGTTTCCTCTAAGCATTAGCTCCTGAACTTATCCACACTCTCTGTAGCAACTTCAGTCTCTCATCTGAAAGAGAAAACAAAATCCCAGCAGCAAAACCCTCTCGGTCCTCTTTGGCTATTGTCCCTTATCCTTCCATTCACAGAAAGGATCCCTGAAACAGTGCTGCTCTGACCTCATGCTCCCTGCTCAGCCCCTGTGCTCCCTGGAAGCTGGCACTGAGTGCCCTAGGGCCAAATCGAGCTGGCCCTTTCCAGGCCTCAGCTTTTTTTTTTTTTAAAGATTGGCCCTGAGCTAACATCTGTTGCCAATCATTTTTTTTCTTCTTCTCCTCAAAGCCCCACCCCCCAGTGCATAGTTGTATATTCTAGTTGTAGGTCCTGCTGGTTGTGCTGTGTGGGATGCCAGCTCAGCATGGCTTGATGCGTAGTGCTAGGTCTGCGCACAGGATCTGAACCACTGAAACCCTGGGCCGCTGAAGCGGAGTGTGCGAACTTAACCATTCAGCCATGGGGCGAGCCCCTGAGTCCTCAGCTTTTCTGGCCACTGTGATGCTCCTGACACTCTTGTCCCCTCTGTTTTCGGCTTCTTCACTGAATTTGTCTTTCTCCATCTGCTCCTCATGAGTTCCTGTTTCTTAGGATCCTAGTCGTGGGCATTTTCTATCTTCCCTATGCATACTTCTTCTGAATGATCTTGTTCACACTTCCTGCCTCCACCTCCTCTTATGTGCTCTTGCCTTCTAAATTCACATCTCTAAACTCACATTTCTCCACTAGCGCCAGACTCCTGATGCACCTTCCCCTGAAGCTGTATTCCCTACATTGGTTACAGTCATCTTTACCTCTCTGCTTTATGCCTCTGTCACTTTGCTTGTTTTTTTTCTATTACCTGCACAAACTAAGTAAAACCAAGCTTTAAAAGTCATTCGCAGGGGCCTGCCCAGTGGCTTAGTGGTTATGTGCATGTGCTCCACTTCAGCAGCTTGGGGTTTGCAGGTTTGGATCCCGGGCACAGACCTAGCACCACTCGTCAAACCACGCTCTGGTGGCATCCCACATAAAATGGAGGAGGATTGGCACAGATGTTAGCTCAGTGACAGTCTTCCTCACGCAAAAAGAGGAAGATTGGCAACAGATGTTAGCTTAGGGCCAGTCTTCCTCACACACACACACACACACACACACACACACAAATCATTTGTGAAAGCTCACAGTAAGCAAAATCACTGAGATCAAACATTCTAGATATTACCTCTTTGGTTCAGCATTTCCCAGTAGGGATGGGGTAGGCTGTGTGCTTTTGGCCTTTTGGATAAGAACTATTTTATTGGACAGGACTGTCCTATGCATTGCAGCACACTTATTCCTCACCTCTGCCCACTAAACACTAGTGGAGGCACTCGCCCCTGCCCCCAGTCTTTGTGATGTCCATTAGTACCCCTGCCTGGTTCCTAGCTCTTCCCAGGACAGCAGTGTTGCCCAGATTGAAAAGCACTGAGAGAGTTTTCTAAATATGCTTGGATACGAGGAGGTTTAAGAAAACTGAAAATTTGGAACTTTGTTTATTATAAAGTAAAAGCATACACGAAGGCTAGGAGTGCACTGAGTGTGAAGCCATATTCTCCTAATGCAGCGCTACAGAAAGTAAGTCGTTCAGATAGTCATGCTCCTGGCGTTCCTACCTACGAGGAGAAACACCGTGCTGGGAGTTGGGCTCCCTCTTGGCTCTCATGTCCCGAGAGGAGGAAGCACCTGTGTTTGCTAGGGTTTGGTTGGGGACAGGCTCACACAGAAACTGCAGGAGGAGTCAGGGTTTGCCAGGGTGCCCCATGCAGGAAGGGGAGCGGATGGTGTTTTCCAGGCAGAGGGAATAACTCATACAGAGACATAGAGGCAGGAGAAAATCTGTCGTGTTGAGTGCACTATGATGGCTCAGATAGGAGTGGAGCACAGTTTTGCTAGATGCAGAGTTCTGGAGATGAATGTTGGTGATGGTTGCACAGCAATATGAATGTACTTAATACCACCAAACTGTGCAGTTAAAGATCATTAAGATGGTAAGTTTTATGTTTTGTGTATTTTACCACAATAAAAAAGATACGCCTAGAGCATAAAGTGGAAAGGAGGGAACTGTGGGATTGGGGGAAAGGGAGGCTGTATAGAGGGATAGAGCTGAGGAGGGGGCCAGATCTTCAGTCCTCCGAGCATGTGCCAGGCTGCCCCAGGGCACTCTAGTGAACTCACAGGGGCACCATGGCACGTTGGACATTTTTGAGGGAAAAGCAGTGACACCTGACATCATATGGTGGGGACACCATATGAACTACTAGCTCCATGTAGTTTCATGGTTTTGTTAACTGGTCAAAGTACATTCCTTTCGATGATGTCATAGAAGAAGCTGGGTTGTCAGCAGTTGCTGTTATGAGAAGGTGGTACTGTGCAAAAGTCCGCCTGGAGAACAGGTAACGAGGGTGGAAGTGTCTTGAGAAATGGTGCAGTACCCAACAGGCACACACATCCCCTTCAGAATTAGTTGTGGTTATTTAAGAATGAAATAAAAATAATATTTTTCTTTCAATTTATGTGAGTTATTTTCTTTTTAGATGGCTACTCAGGACGTAAATACTAAGTTTAGATCTAATTACTTAAATCAGTGGAACAGTTAGATATTTCTTTTGCTCAGAGGCCTATGAAAGAACTGCTGAGTCACTAAATGCCCTGTGAACTGAGAGCTTTGGGAAGCTCTGGGCCAGATCAGATGGTTTCATGTGGTTTTCATTCTGTAGGTGGTGGCAAGCACTGTAGCCAGAAGGAAGACCGTCTGGAGGGCGTTTGGGAGCAGAGCGCCTTTAAGACTGGAGGCTGGGGGACTAGTCAGAGGGCTGTTGGAGTGCTTTGGGAGGATTGGTGATGAGGAAGGCCTGACTAGGCAATAGTAATGGGGATGGAGAGAAGGTAGGGGATTCAAGAGAAGTCTGGATGGTAGAGAAGACAGGACATGGTGACTGATTATGAGAGTGTGGGAAAAGGAAGATAGGGTGCTCTCTGGTGTCATGGCTTGGGTAATAGGCCACTTGAAATGGGAGGCTGTCGAAAGGGGTGAGACAGGGTAAAGGTGTGTATGTGGGGTAGTGAACTCAGTTTGGGACTGGCTTCATCTGAGGTGCCTCTTGGAGAGCTGGGTGTGGGCAAGCCAGCAGTGTGGATGACATTTCTTCTTCCCTAGTCCCAGGGTGGAGCGATTGAGTGAAAGCTTGTGTGTTTGTGTCCATGTCTCGCTAGTGGGAAGAGAAGCCTGAGTTTGAGGCTCTGGGGAGCATCACCATTTAAGGAGAAGAAAAGGAGACTGAAAAGAAACCATGAGAGCACCAGGAGGAGGGCAGGGCTGCATGCTGGGCTCCTAGCAGGAGGAAGGAGTGCTCAGTGCCATCAGATGCTGCAGAGATGCTCCAGGAGGATGTGAATTGAAATGGTGTGATGTTGCAGAGGTTATTGGCAACCTTGATGAAAGCAGTTTCTGACTGGTCATGGGCACGAAGGCCAGATCACAGTGTGTGGAGCTTTGAAGGGCAAGGGAGGCCATAGGGGCTTAAGTATCCATGATGTCTCACAAAGTTTGATGGTAACAGAAAGAGCTGGGGCTAGGAGGGGATACTGGGTCAAGGGAGGGGGCGTTCCTTTGGTCTTAGGGTTCCTTTGTGTTTAATGGGAATGAGTTGTACTTGTTTCTGTGCTTCTGGGAAGAATCAGTAGAAGAGGCAGGGTTAAAGATGCAGTAAAGAACCTATAATTGATGTCTTGATGTGACAGGGCCCTCAAGGAGCCAGAACGGAAGGGGTGGGATGCAGGGCCGAGTCCTGGGTACAAGAAGAAGGAAGTACAGCGATGGTTAGGAATAGAGATGTCTGTGGGTAGGGGCAGGAAGGAGGCTCGGGGAGTCTACTGCAAATTGCCTCTATACTTGGCGAGCCTGGAAACAAGGTTGTTGCTTGGGCCAGCATAAAGGGCAGGGAAGCCACTAAGCAGAGAGGACGAGACCAGAGGCCAGGGGCAGGTTTCTCCTTGGCACAGCACTGGTTCCCTCCTCCAGTGCTGAGAATCACGAGGTCCCAGTGTAACTTCATGAAACTTCTATGGCATTACAATTTGCAGTGCCTTTTAGTGTGTTAACCAAATAATTGCAGTATCGAAGACAACTTGTACTTTGTTTAACTGATTCTTCTCTTCATTTTTAGTTAGAAATCCTGTGTTCTGTCAACATTCTCCAGTTTATATTCATTGCCTTAAGACTGGACAAGATCATCCACTGGCCCTGGCTTGTATGTAACTTTTTAAATCCCTAAATAAACTTTTATTTTTTATTATAAAAGTAATTTGTGTTCATTGTAGAAAACTTCGAAAAGACAGACAAGCATAGGTAATAGAATAATAATCACGCATAATCCACTGGGACATAACAGGTTAGTGGTTTTTGCTTTTTTGTTTTGGGGTTTATTGTTTCATATAGTTGAGATCATACTACATATATAATTTTTTATCCTGCTTTTTTGTTCTAACATAAAGTTTAACTGATGCAAAATATTCTTCAAATGTGTTTACCAAACCATCCCCTTATTTCTGAATATTGAAGTTGTCACCAGTGTTTTGCAATTATAAATCATGCTGCAGCATATATTTTTGTGCATAAAAAAATCTTTGCCTGATTTTTTTTCATTGTTTTCTTAGGAAAGACTCCAGAAACAGTATTACTGGGCCAGGGGGTGGGGACTTTTTGAGATTTTGAAATACAAACTGCACTGCCAACTTGCTTTTCAAAAAAGTTGTGCCACTTGACACTCCTGCCAGGGGTGAGGTCTAAGTCATGCTTGTAACCTGTGGCTTCGGTTAGTGGGTGTTTGGTTAAAATTGACTGTGCATAGATAGATGGATGGATGGATAGATACATACATACATACATATATATGTATATATGGCGAGCTGCAAATTAAGAATACAGTATGGTTTCAACTATTAATGCGTAGAAAGAAGATGATAACAAAGGTGGAAGAGTTACAGTGCCTTTAGGGGGTGAGCTCTTGCTGGTAGTTTGTGTTCCCCCTGCCGTTGCTTGATGTGTACTTTTTCATACAAGACATTTTCTGTAATGAACATGGTTTACCTTTTAAAAAAACAAAATTAAAAAAGAAAGCATTTGGTGACAGGAATGAAAATAAGGGGACATGTGTCACCTCCATTATAAAGACAAGACTCATGAGGTCTGCCCAAAGTCTTTGATATAACATTCATAATAAAAAATATTTTTCAGGCACCCATTCTATGTCTTCAGGGTGCTGTATCTGGAGAATAGTAATTGGGTTCAAAACTTTCTGTTATGATTTGGAGGAGACAAATCTGGATAAGACCAAAATTTTAGTGTAAGGTACAATCAGAAAAAAAGATTGGGAATTTTGAATGTTTTCTGTAGGTGAACAGAGGGATTTTTCCAGCCCTAATCCTGTGCAAGTTGCAGCACATGAAGCAATCTGATTGCATGTTTCTCACAATGATCAAGAGAGACCAAGTGAAGCCGTTATGGTCACTAACATTCCACCCACGAGGGGCATGCCACTGTATGAGAGTCTGATTGCAGAAGTGTTTTAGGGACACATGGAAAAGGCTGTGCATAGACTTTACAGCAAAACCTATCATCAGGAGCTCCAACTACTCAGGAGGATTAAAAATCATATACCAACTCAAGTCATAGGTCTAAAAATAAAATGTAAAACAAAAGAACTTTTAGAAGAAAACAGGAGGAAATCTTTGGACCTGGGCTTATGTGAAGAGTTCCTGGAAATGATGCCAACAACATGGTACATAAAAGAAGCTCAAAATTGAAATGAAATTAATGAAAACACAGGCCACCGACAAGGAGAAAATATTTGCAAAGCATATATCTGGCCAAGGACTTGTATTCAAAACACGTAAAGAACTCTCAAAACTCAAAAGTGAAAACCAAACAAGCTAATTTAAAAATTGACAAAAGACTTGAACAGACAGTTCACAAAGAGGATATACATCTGGTGAATAAACACATGAAAAGGACATCACTACCCTTTAGGGAAAGACAAATAGAAACTAGAATGAGGTGCTGCAGTGTGCTGATCAGAATGGCGAAGATAAAAAGCACAATACCAAGTGCTGGGGAGGATGCAGAGGGACTGGGATACTCGCATGTCGCTGCTGGGAACGCCAAATTGTACAGGCTCTCTGGAATACGGTTTGACAACTTATAAAGTTAAACATGGAGTTACCATATGACATAGCAGTGCAAATTCTGGGCATTTCCCCTAGGGAAATGCGAATGTACAGCCACACAAAAACCCATGTGCAAGTGTGTATAGCTGCTTTGTTTGTGATAGCCAGAAGCAGGAAAGCACCCAGATCTCCTCCCCCAGGTGACTGGATGAACAGGCTGTGGTGCATCCATCCAGTGGAACACCACTCAGCAATAAAGAGAAACGACCTGTGATACACACAACCACCTAGATGAATCTGAGACATTCTGCTGATTTCGAGAAGTTTTAGAAGGTGACATGCCATATGATTCCATCTACATTACGTTTTTGAAAAGACAAAAATGTAGTGATAGAGAACAGATTAGTGGTTGCCAGGGGTTATGGGTAGGTTGAAGGTGTGACACAGTGAAAGGACAGCACGAGGGAGTCTTGTGGGGTGAAGGAGCTGTCTTGTGCCCTGCCTGGGGCTATGCAGATCTCCACATGCCTGCGTGAAAAGTCATAGAACTGTACACCAAAGGAAAACAGCCAATTTTACTGTTTGATAAGACAAAGGGCTAACAGACGTATTCAAGGGGGCAGTGCAGGAGGGAGAAAAGGTCTCACAGGGGAGCCTAGTGAGGCCCCCAAGTCTTATCCTGTGGGCTTGTGTGGGTGCAAAACAAGGTCTTTCTAGTATGACAGCAACAGACACAGAACCCGCCTGGGTGAGAAGGCAACGACCAGGTGGTGGAACCCTTCCAGCATCAGAGTGCAAGTTAGTGGAGAGCCTGTGTACCCTGGGCAGCCAGCTTCCAGGGGGCACACTCCCCAAAGTCTTTGGCCAAAGTTCCTCTGGCAAGATGTTGAAATGGCCTGTGAAGAGGGTATGTCAGGATGAGGTGGGGCAAGTGTGCCTGAGGTGGCAGCACTGCCCTGTTTCCCTCCAGGGCTGGTGATGTGATGCTGGCAGAGCCAGCGTGGGCTGAGTAAGATCATACCTGAGTGAAGAGCAGTTGCCAGGCTTGTCACCCCAAGAGTGACCCATGCCAGGGCACTTCCTGGCCTGGCAGCAGGTCCCCTGGTAAACGCACTGTGTACTCTTCCCCATGCTGCCCTCACAGCAGTCCTCATTTGTGCTGTCTTACTCACAGAGATCAGCAAGGGGTTGGCTATGCCTACCTCAGATGCTGGGGTGCAAACTAGAGAGACATTTCTTCTCTGCTCCTGCCCTCAGGTCGTGTGTGTCCCCCTGTGGATTCTCATGTCCTTTCTGTGCCTGGTGGTCCTCTATTACATTGTGTGGTCCGTCCTGTTCCTGCGCTCCATGGATGTGATTGCAGAACAGCGAAGGACACACATAACAATGGCACTGAGCTGGATGACCATTGTTGTGCCTCTCCTTACTTTTGAGGTAAGTTTTCGACAGCAGAACTCTTCAAACCCTGCTGCCCTGTGACAGCACCCTATACCGGCAGCCCACTCTCCCAGGAAGTCACTGTATGCCAGCTCTTGGAGAGTGTGCCGAGAGAGAATGAGAGGAAAATTAGAACATCCTTTCCTTTGGGGGGCTGGGGGCTGGCAGGGGGAAGTGCACCTTTCTAGCCATCTGTATGTATCAGGTTTTCTGCTTCTAGAAAGAGAAAGTTGGATGTTGTATTTTCATATTTTACTTCTGTGGAGAATTACAGAAGAGGCCCCATTGACCCCTCCAGGCGAACACCAGGAGGAGTTCCCCGTACAGTCCTGGCACTGAAAATTTCCAGGTGGACAGATTTTGTTTAGTCCTGAGGGAGGATGTCAAAGCTTGTCCCCTCCTTTCCCTAGAACAGAGGGTTTCTGTAGTGTCCTGTGGAGCTGACTTGCCCCCTTATGAGACCTGACGAGGGAGGGGTGGTCTGGCTTCAGACATTGTTTGTTTTCAGGTGCTGCATCAGCAGAACCTCTGACTGTTTCTTTTCCTTTAGATCCTGCTGGTTCACAAACTGGATGGCCACAATGCATTCTCTTGTATTCCAATATTTGTCCCTCTTTGGCTTTCTTTGATCACTCTGATGGCAACCACATTCGGACAGAAGGGAGGGAACCACTGTATGTACTCAGCATTTCAGAAGCCCTTGGTCTGTGTGTGTGTGTGTGTGTGTGTGTGTGTGTGTATTTGTGCTTGTCTGTGTGCGTGTGTGCATGTGGCCTCACTCTGTGAAAGGATGAGCCAGAGGGCCACAATTGAGGAGTTTGCATTGGAAAGCTAAAGCTGAGGAAGGTCTGGAATCTTCCAAAGGAAGGGCATGCTGTCAACCTTGCTTCCCCTGCCCTGTACCACAGCCTCCCTAGTGGTGCACTGTGTGATTTGAGGTGGGACTGACCATGGCAGGTAGCCTCTCTGAGCCCCATGGGGATCCACTTTCCTGAGAGCTCCTGAGGATTAGATGAAAATCCACATCACCTCCCAAACCCTGGCAGTCCTCCTAGGTTCTGTTTCCTCCTCTCTCTACCCAGTGTCATTCCTGATGTCACCAAGTGTTATCAGTGGCACCCTGCTTGCTCTCTCTTCCTCCCCACCTGCATGCTGTTATATACCCAGTTTTGAAGCGATCTTTGACAAGGGTCCCTTCCGCACTAGCCTATGAGCTCCTTTGCATATAGCCCCAGAGCATGCCCTTGGAACTCCATGGGATGGGGGGTCTGTGCCCCCAGAGAGCCAGCACTGAGCTGGCGGTCCCATGGTACACAGAGAGGAAGAGTCGGCCTTGGAGAAGTAGCTTTGAGGAGGCCCCAGAAACTCAGGCTGCCTCCTGGCCTGGACCAACATCTGTCTGCCATCCCCCTGGATTCCAGAGGATGACAGAAATCCTTTTCTTGGATGAGATTCTTTGTCGTACATGAGTTTATCCCAAGTGGGGAAGATTAGAGGATGTTGACATAGTGCAGACATTGCAGGTATTTGAGACTCACACAGCAATAGTTCTCAAACTGGAGCACCCATGAGAATCCCTGGGAGGGCCTGTGTGCAGGCGGACTGCCCACCCCACCCACAGTTGCTGATTCACGGAGGTCTGGGCCAGGGCCGAGATTGCATCCCCAACAAGGCCCCAGGGATACAAACTGGTCGCTGCCAGTCTGGGAACCCCACTTGGAGAACCACAGAGCCACAGGTCTTACTTCTTGCCCTTAGTGGGTATTTAGGCCTTGCTCAGTCTCCATTCCTGAGACATCAGGGTAAAGCATTACATTGTTCAAGTAAAACTTACTCAGGAAAGAAAAGTAACGTGAAATTCAGTGGAGGCTAGTGTTTAATAAGTACATTCTTCTTTTTCAGGGTGGTTTGGTATTCGCAAGGATTTCTGTCAGTTTCTGCTTGAAATATTCCCGTTTTTGAGAGAATACGGAAATATTTCCTATGACCTCCATCATGAAGATAATGAGGAAACCGAAGAAACTCCAGTTCCAGAACCTCCGAAAATCGCTCCTATGTTTCGAAAGAAGACCAGGGTAGTTATCACCCAGAGTCCTGGAAAGTATGTCCTCCCCCCTCCTAAATTAAATATTGAAATGCCGGATTAGATGCCATTTCCTGGGACAGAACGTAAGTGGACTGGGACACATGCTCTCTTCTACCTTCCTCTGCCTCTTTGTTCACCCCCCCCCCCCCGAACTGGAACTGGAGCTGGGTCTCCAGGAACTTCCATCTCATGCCTTGTTTGCACTCAATGCCTACCAGTGACTCACCACGACGGGACACACAGGTGGCAGGTGACTGGAACATGCGGTGTGGTATGGGGTGTCTGTCAGTGGATGTGGATGTGATGGAGGGAATGTGTGTGTGAGAGGGAGAAAACCATCTCCCTCTAGGAGGGTGGCTGAGGAGCGGGCTTGGATGCACAGAGGACGGCTGATTACGCCAGAGAAGGAACGTCTGCGTGGCTGGCTTTCACAGTGCTAAAATCCCATCAAAAGTGTTATTTGAAAATGTATTTTTAAACCAGGCCGGCCTCGCTGTGCACCTCAGATTCTCCTGTTGTGGCATAGTCAGTAGGAACTGTACATACACCTCTCTGGCACCACGTGTGTATCCACGCCGTCATTACTGTCTGTGTTCCTGCTGTGGAAGTAGTTTCTCCTTGGGCATGCTGACAGCAGTTTTTAATGGCCCCGTTGGTGAGCCCTTTCTAATGAAGTGACTCCGTGCCTGTATAGTATTTATATGAATATTTTAGCATTGTAATATACCGTGTTAAATCCTAGTTCTGTACAGTATATTCTGTTAAAGTATTTTTTTACAAGCTTGTACTAGAGACATACGTGTTCTGTTGCAGAAGTCGAAGCCGGTGGCACACCTGTCCTGCCCACTGGGGTGCCACCCATTAAGGGGACATCACCATTCCCCCTTGAATTTCTCCACATACATAGTAGCTGCTACTGCCAGAACAGCCACAATAAGCAAGAAATGGTTTGTGCTTTTGTAACATTCTGGGAATATTGACTTGCAAGAAATCTATAAAGCACGACTTGAAACTGGAACACTGGAGAAAGTTGCCAAGACTAGAAACAGCCAGCAGAATTGTATGTATGTTAAGGTCCGAGGCTTTCTTCCACCAACAAGAACGCATCCAGCTGGGCGCATGCCTTTATCTAGGAGTACAGTTGCTCCAAGAGCTGGTGGTACAGCCCTGAGGCAGAGCAGAAGAAAGCAGATCCTACAGGATAAGAGCCTTCTGCCTGGGAACAAGTAGCCCATTTTTTAACAGAGGATGAAAGGAACATTGACACTCCCACCCAGGAGAAGAGTGGAGGGTTTAAAGCAGGCAGCTGTTAACTTGTCTAAACCAAGCTCAGCTGACATCCACCCGTCCATGACACCACCCTGGCAGTGGCCCCCAGCAAGCCTGTTCTCTCTGGGGGAGAGGGGGGACATATGGAACGGTGTAGCCTTTCCTGCTTGGTGTGTAACAAATGTAGCTCAATCCACTATTTTTGCTCCCTTTACCTGTTCAATAAACCGGTTCCTCATTTTTCATGTGCACTGTGTGGCTCTTGCTTTAGATACAATCAGGACCCTGGAATTGTTCTCAACCAGCAAGAAAGGAAACCTCTAGCTGCCATGGGTGGCCGAGGCGAGCAAGGCTGGGGAAACATCTCTAATGAGTCTTCAGGTAGAGCTAGAACATACAGCAGAGAGAGGGAAAGGGGTGTCACGGAGAGTCTACGTTGGCTGGGGACGCTGTTTTGCACTTGTCACAGCTTAGGAGCCTTTCGAGAGTGTTCTCAGGTTCCAAGATGGTCTAAATCCCAAAGTGACCTTTTAGTGGTCCTGAGGCATTCCCCAGTCACATCAGTGGCTGCGTATTGCTTACATCTAAATAAAATACTCTGTGATTTCTGTGTAGCTTGCCCTAGCTGTTTCTACGTTTTCAAGGGCACTTAACTCAGGTGGCATTTCAGCCCATGGTTTGCAGCAATTGACAAGGAAGTCTGACACTTGCTGCTGATGGAATGATTTCCTGCAGGCAGTCAAAGGCCACAGATGGGTCGTTTCTTAAGCTCATTAGATTTCAGACTTGCCGTTAGACAAACACCCTTTTCAATAACCACAGTAGCTATGACTTAAGTGTCAGGTACCTTGCTACCTGCTGCATGTCCCATTGAAGGCTCAGGACCCTGTGAAGCAGGTGCTCTTACCCCCATGAGGAAACAGAGGCCCAGAGAGGTTGAGTAACGGGCCCAAAGTCACACAGCTGGGTAATGGCAGGACCGAAATGCCAATGTGGGCAGTCTGCACACAGAGCCTCTGCTCTCACCCACTGGGCCAGAGTGCCTGGGCCCTGGGCTGATAACGCCTCAAGTTTGGAGGCATTTCTGGTTCATGGAAACCTCTGGAAGATCATGGAGCTCCATGCCAAGGATAGAGTAGGGGATGTTGGTGGAGGTGGCCTTGCATGTGGGGAGAATGTGCTCGAGAGGCTGCTCTGCATGACCACCTCTTACTGATTGTCCCAGCACTACACCCCAAAGAAGGATTGCAGAGCTCAAACCCTGGGCACAAACCAGGATGGGTGTCCCTGTAGACGTTGGTCAAGGAAAGTAAGCCGTGGGTGAGGCCAGTGGCTAATACCCTGACACGGCATGCCCGGGAAGGCAGATGGTGTATAACGGGTCTGTCTGTGCGGTGAGGGGCATGGGTGCAGGCTGAGGAGAGGCAGGAAGAAGGCTGCCTTCTCCTCCGCATCAATCTGCCAGGTGGTGGTGGGTCACCTAGCTAACCCATTCACCCAAGCAGCAACCTGCCATGTGCCTTCTGGTGACCAACGGCATGGCCACGTTAGGGTCTCTGAGGAGGACCTGGCTGTGACAGCACGAAAAGGATGATGTGACGGTGCCCTTGACCATGGATGCCCGTCCTGGACTTTGCTGAGTGCTTAAAAGCACAAATCCGTCTTATTCAGAGCCCTCAAGGCCAATGGACTCCGAGAATGAGCTCTGACCTTCTCTAGTTGGTACGCGAGTGTAGGTCTGCAAACCCCAGGAGCCCGAGGACAAGAGAACTCATGGTTTGCACTGAATGTTTGGCTTGTTACTTTAAACCCATATACGAGTGTCCACTTTCGCAGTGAGATGACTGTGTGTGGACCAGAATGTTGGTGTGCTCACAGGTCATTGTGGGGCCTGGCTCTATATTAGGTCCCTTGCTGGTTATGTTGTGATGTCACCCCAAGAAGCATGAGCCCCTTTGTGATGTCCTGAGCTGCAATGTTATCAAGGGGCACTGCTGGCCACGCTGCCCTCTCATGTGCACATGACGGAAGGACATGCCGCCACTTAGTACAGCTAGAGAGGAGAAAAGTCATCCAACAGGCCAGGGGCCCGACATCGGGATGACGCCTTTTCCTCCAGAAACAAGGGCTCCCGCAATTGGCTCAGAGAGCTACGCTCCTCCAGTAGATGTCTCACTCACCCTGACCCAGCTGGTGTCAGCTGGGCACCCTGACTTCAGGCTGCTGCTTGAAGAAATTGCTTTCCAAGCTTTGCACGAAGAGCCTTGGTTCAAAAGGCCTTGCACGCCTGTGATGCCCTATCAGGGGAGAAGGCAGTCTCCTCTCTCTGCTCTTTCCTGAGAAGCTGGACAGTCGTCCACAGCAATCAGTTTGCATCAACTTGGTGGGCCGCTGGTGGGACGTGCATAGGTATCGATGAGAAACTGTTTCGAAAGGAGATTTTGGAGAGAGATGGCCCAAACAAAGTGTTTGAAACAGACCGTATGAAGAGTTTCATCTGTCAGATTAACCTCTAAGGACCCAGCAAAATGCATCAGGACATTCACACGTCCATCTGCTTTACCCATTTTTTCACCCAGGAGAGAACCGTCTACGTCCTGAGCCAGGCAACTGCCGACAAACCACCCAAGGGGCTGAGCCGCTGGGCTCTGGGATGGCGGGGTCGGGTCAGGTGGAAATCCCAGGACTGCCTCTTGGGAATTGGGTGCCCATTTCCCCTCCTGGTGGTGGTGATGTTGACTAAGAGGGCTCCAAATGGTGCCCAGTGTGTCGGGAGTGCTTTATTAAGAGACACACGACTTAATGGACAACATGATGACTACAGTTCACATTGCTGTAGGGCGTATGCGAAAGCTGGTAAGAGTAGATCCCAAGAGTTCTCCTCACAAGGAAAAAACTTTTCTTCTTCCTTTTTTTGTATCTGTATGAGATGATGGATGCTAACTAAACTTCCTGTGGTAATCATTTCACAATACATGTAAGTCAAGTCGTTATACTGTGCACCTGAAACTTAGACAGTGCTCTGTGTCAATTATAGCTCAATAAAACTGGAGAAAAAAGATGATACTGTTGAGACACTGTATCTTCCTGTCCTCCTGCTTGGAGACCAATGTCACTGGGGGGTTTGTGTGCACCCATGACTCCCATAGCTCGAACCTGTAACGTAGTGGGTGTCCAGGCCCCTTCCTGTGAAATAGCAGTGACCCCTGGCTTGTCCTGGGGAAGTGCTAGCCCCAAAGCACTTTTTAAAGACTGTTGAAGGTTGACTTGATGGGCGTACTTCCCGAGGTCAGCGGGCCACTGGCGGCCAAGGGCCAGTGGCTCCCAGCAAAGGGGTGATTCTGTTGCCAGCTGACACTTCTTTATAGAGCTGCCGAATCTTCTTCTCTCCCCATGTGCGAACTCCAGGTTGGCCCTGTGTAGTCATTTTCTGAGGGTGAAATGCCAGTCATAAGTTCGTGAATCTTGAGCATGTCAAAGCTAGTGCACGGCTTCCTGTCGGGATGGTGGCCTCCTGCAAAGAGGGCTCAGGACTGCTGGACTAGATCGCATAGGGGCCTGGATTGCCGTTGCTAGTTGCGATCAACTCCTTTGTGACTTGGAGTTTCTCTTTCTCTTTAAATGTTGAACCTCAGTTCCGGTTCGACTACAGTCCCTCGTTTAGGAGAGACTGCCCTCACCTTCTCGTGAGGGTGAAGAGGCGAGCAGGTATTAAACCTGCACCGAGGCTGATGGAGAGCAAGCCCAAAGCCCTGAGGATTCCTCAGCACCTACAGCCACTGAGCCACAAGACGACCTCCCAGACTCTAAGGAGCACAACCAGGAGACTCCGATCGACCGAGAACTTGACAACCCTACCTCTCAGGTCAGGAGTGACTCTGCCCTTCCAGCCACTCTTGGGACGGCAGCCAAGCCCACTGTGACAGATCCCAATGTTGCCATAGACCAGCCGGGCCGAGGCCAGCCTGAGGGCACCCAGGCTCCCGTCGTTCTCATGGCAGACATCGCCATGCCGGGTGAGTGCCCCTGGTCTGTTTCACCTTGCCTTCCATCTGGATGAATTTCTGTGGGCCTGTGGTGGCCTTGCAGCCATGCCTCCTGGGTTCCTCATTGTGCCAACCACGCAGCTCCCTGTGGCCGGATGGCTGCCTTTGTGCCACCCCTGGATGCCCGTCGTGGCTGCTGCACCTGCCACCCCCGTGATTGTGACTCCTCATCCCCCGAGTCTGTTCCACTGCTGTCCCGACTGCCATTGTTTCCCAGAATACCTGCCACCTGCTGACAGTCCCCCAGAGTACCCAGACCATGCAGACTACAACAGATAAAGGCAGTCATTTTGTCACAAATGTGCAGGTCAATAAAAAGTATGAGGGAATGAGCAACTTTCTGCTGAACAAAAGCGTTCGTCGCCTCTGTCATGTTTCTTTCTTGGCAGTTGAGGACTGCTCGGATATTCTCTGCTGGCATGGGAAAGAACTGAACGTCCCACCACTCCTGGCATAAGGCAGGCACCTAGGAGACACTCACGTGAGCCCCTCAGACACTTTTCATCCACTTTGAAGTGCTTGACAAGTACAAGAACCAAGCGTCGGTGGCCTAATGATCACAATGGCACTGCTTTCCTGGCCGTCCAGACACAACTTTCTGTCATGTCGGTGCCTTTGTCGAAGAGGATCTTCATCTCACAGAGGAGAAGAGATCCAGTCTCACCTTGTAAGAGGACTAACAAGTGCCCTCACTGTTCTGTGACAAGCAGACATGGAGCAGACAGTCACGGCCAGACTCCCACAGGTGTCACCTTAGAGGGGGCTCCTCAGCGTCTGCACCACAGGATCAACAATCGGCTTTTACTGCACGTACTGGATCTGGTGACTTCTCGGTTTTTCTTCCCTTTTGTTTGTTTTTTTTCCTTCTTTCTTTTTTGAGTTAAACATTTCAAGGGTGTCATGTTTCAATTTAGGGAGAAACCTCTGGTTGCTGGAGTGTGGGCTCATAATACATGCCCTTGTCGATGAGCCTCTTTAAAGAGTGTTTGTCTTCGGGAGCATAAGAAATACACTTCCATGTTCTTGCTGTAGAAATAATCGGGTGTAGACACCAGAAGAGCTCTGAAATCAGGTGGAGGGGAAAGTGCAAATGGCGATCCAGCAGGACCAAAAGACACCGCTCCCCCCTCCTTGTTTTGATCTGACAGCAGGTAGACAGTCCCGTGAGGAGGGGGAAGCCTGGTAAGAGAATGCACACGTGGCAGTGGAGCTCAGGAGCACTGGCATCCTGGGTCTAGCTCTGGTCTGTGGTGATTCTCCCTGCCCCACCCTGCTCACTGAGAAATCCACACTCACACATGGGTGCTCATCCCCTTTCCAACATTCGTTCGTTTGGGACTCCTTGGCTTTTAAGAAGTACCTTTTTCATCTTTACCTTGGACTTCCATGGGCCTCCTGATCTTCAATCACATGGAGATGCTGCTGTTTAAGGGCCACTTACCTATAAAGTTAGGCCCATGTGAGACTTGCTTACATGTAAGTCTACATAGAAAGGGGCAGATGTGCAGGATTGTACTGTTGAATTATCTGCCTTTCGAAAAGGGCATGGTTTTATTTACAAAATCTGGACGGCATGATGTCAGTAACAGACCAGTTCCGTACTTCATTCCTACGGCTTACTCATGTCTAGATTGTGAACCTCACATCTGTTAACTGTTAACTGAAACTGGCTGACCTTGAGGCCTTCTGGGCTAGGGCAGAGGCAGCATTCTAAGCTCAACCATGAGCCAAGGGACCCTTAAAGGCTCTCATGGGCTGGGCCATGACAGCCAAATAAAGTCTTGAAATCAACTCGTGCTAAGGGGACCAGAGGAAGGACCAGGCTGGTCCAGAGCCCTGGATTTTACTTTTGTTCCCAGGGCATCACAGGTGACAGTGTCTAGGAAAGTGAAAATGCAGTTCAACCAGAAAGGGTTGCCGAGAGTGGGCTGCATAGAATGTGCTCCAAAGTACATAAAATGTGACATCTGATGCGTAAAGTCGAAGAGCCAGGTGATTTTGGTGATGGCAGACTCACTTCCCACAAGGCATTGCCCAAGCCTCCTCTAGCTCAGGGGTCAGCTCTGTTCCCCAGTGCACCCCCACCATCTCCTCTAGGTTCCTTTTTTCTCAGTCCCTTCTTGGGTGAAGTTGTCTACGGCCAAACCATGACCGGAGGGAGGGTGGAAGTGTCAGAGGCTTTAACCCACTGAATGACCAACCCCAGGAAAAAGAAACACTGTCATTATCTGTCCTGTAGTGCATCTTCTGGAAATGTGCACACCTCCTTCTGCCTGTGTGCCCGTTAGGGATGGGGACAATTATGTCCACAGTCATTGTGATGGTCGTCATATGAAACAGGGGACACCCATGCCATAGGGACCACCCGGGTGCTCTGAGTCACTGCCCCAAAGATGGATATTGGTGGTCACGTGGTTATAGAGCAGTGGAGGGAGCAGCGATTTGTGAGAGAGCTTTCTTAGGAGAGCTGAAAACTGGTTCCCCAGTAAAGCCATAGAAATTCCCACATAAGTCCCCAAGGAGAGTGCTACTCACCTAGGGTGATCCCCCTCCTGGGGACATGTGTCAAGGTCTGGACATAGTTTTGGTTGTCCCGACTAGGGAGGTGGGGAGGGAATGCTACTGACATCTGGAGGGCAGAACCCAGGGATGCTGGTAAATGGGCTCCAGTGCCCAGGACAGCCCCCATGCAAAGCATGAGCCAGCCCCCGATGCCCACGGTGCCACTGTGCAGAGCCCCTGTCCTAGAACGCCACTCGCATGTCCTCATCTCTCAACCTAGCTCCTCATCCTTCCACCAGATCCAGGTCACGAGGCCTCAGTTTCCAGGCAGGATCAAGGGAAAAGCATTCATGCTCCCCTTCCATAGAAACACGAGTTGAAATGTCCGGGTAAACACGATGACAGTTCAGGCAAAAATGTGACAAGTTCAGGTGTCCGGGGTGGTAGAATCAATGGCACTAATAGGGACTTTATTTCAGGGAAGTATTGGGGCTCTTTAAGGCACAGGCTGACAGCACGTGAACATTTGAAAGACCCCTCAGCTCTTAGGAAACAGCTAAATGGCAGGTGGCAAGGAAACATTAGTTTCTTTGTTCTTAGCTAAATTTCCTAAATGCTTAGATTCTTCTCTTAAATTCTTCAACTCTTAAATTCTCAGTTCCTCAGCTAAATTTAAAAAACGAGTTGACAGTACAACAACGTCAAGCATTTGGAGCACACTGGGCCTAGCTTGTGGTGACTGACACTCGCCAGTGTTCGGGTGAGTGAGCTCTCTGTGGAGGACAACTGTTGTGGGGTTGGTGTGAACCTTTACAAGGGTCTCGTCCACGTCCACAACCAAGCAGAGTCTCTGGCCTGGAGACAAGGTGCAGAGACAGGCCCCAGTTTACCACCTTTAGACTGCAGGAGAACCTCAGCCATGGGCAGAGGAGGGGGCCCACATTGCCAGTGACAGATCTCCCAGATGGGGCCTTGGAGGTCTGGGCCAGTGTGCTCGCCCCTGGACCCCGTGCAAACCCCCCAGCGGGGGAGCCTCTTCCCACAGAGTGGTCCTGGCGAAGTCCGAGCTGCTCTTCGGGAGCACCCCAACTGCTCAAGCACCTCTAACATCCGTGCTGGTGCTGGGATCCTGCAAGGAGAGCTGGGGACCAGGCCATTGCAGGGACAGGAGTCACAGGGCTCAGCCGGGCCCCAGGTGAATCTCACTGCTAGCCTCCCAGGAGCCCCGGTGAAGGGGTGCAGCGCAGCCACGTGCCCACCTCCTAGGCCTCTCTCCTCCCGTCTGACAGGGGCGTTTAGAACCAGGCCACTCCCGTGTTCTTGCATCCCCCGAGAGCACCTCGTGCCATCATGTACAGACAGGGCCAGGGAAATAGTCTCGCCAGACTACTAGGGAGGAAAGGCCCCAGGGGATTTGTCCTCTCACCCTCCCAAGTGCAGCGGGAGACTCAAGGCTCGGCGTCGTGTGTTCTTGCTGACTGAGGCTTATGCAAGTTGAGACTGCCTACGTTCTCATCCTTCCTCCTGACCACCTGTTCACATATTAGTACCCTCCCTTCCTGCCTCAGTGAGTGTGAGGAGCACAAGTGAGGCAGAAGGCACCAGGGCGATACAAACGGGAAGAATTTTCCCCCACGACAGATGTGGGAGCCTGGGCTGAAGCCCTGCTGGGCCCTGGGCCAGAGCAAGAAGTTTGTTTTGGAATCTTTAAGTAGCACGTCTGTCGACAGCGGCCCCCTATTCCACCCTGAAGGGGAGGCTTCTGTCCAGCCAATTGAAGCTGGTATTGTCAGCCTCTCGGATCCTCAGTAGACAGGCAAATACCACGTCACCTCACTGGCCTTCCTGGGTAGGGCAGCAGTGAATACTCACTAGGATAGCTGACACTTAAGCCTGTGACAGCTGAAACTTGTCAGTTTTACCTTTTTCACAGGCACGCTTCTGAGACCTTGACACACCTCCTTGCTGTCAAAAAGAGGAGCATCTGTACACCACGTCCTCACTCCTTGATGACCTGGGACCTGCACAACAAATGCTCACTTTGCTGTGGGTGATGATGGTTCAGGGATCCCCTCAGCAGCCACTGAGACACATCAGCATGCTGCCCTGATCGTCAGCCCAGGGTGCTAGACCCTTCCATCAGCTGCTGCCACGCTTCCCTCAGTGGCTGGCTGTTCTCATACAGGATGCAGCGTGGCCTCTGAGCTCCCAGCACATCGTCTACACAGAATTGACTGACTAAGCTGTCACTGTTCGATGGGGACGTTCTGGAAATGCACTGGGTCCCAGCTAGGGGTGACACTCCTAAGCCTGTGCTGAAATTAATAAAAGGAACCTTAACTAAAGTGGAGTCAGGAACACCTGAATGGGGAGCTCTCACACCCTATCGTACATCCTCAATTACACCAAACAAGAAGAGATATCTGGCTTGCATCTCGGACAGGAAGTAAAGCTACTTTACTACTGAAGGAAGATTTCTCTCCCCACCCAGCAACAGCCCAGCCAATGAGAAATGCCGCAGCTCAGCCAATGAGAAGCCATTGCTGCCCTGAACTATTAAGGTCCCCCAGTTGACTTTCCTTTGCGAAACCCTCCCCCCCTTTCTCTCTATAAAAGCAGCTCCCCTCCTTGGTTTTCCCGACATGCCTATGGTTCCCCATGGCATGCCCTTCCTGAATTGCAATTCTTTTGGCTATTTCCGAATAAACTCTGTTTGAGATAAAATAACAGGTGAGTTTGCTTCTGAAGTCGACACCTGCCTGCTCCATGAGGACAGTGAGCAGCAGAATCGCTGCACAGAGGTTGAAAGGGCACTGAAGGAGAGGATGCACCAACAACTGACAACGCGCTGCCTCCCGAGTGCAGAGGGGGAGGGGGAGAACTGGCCAGGACTCCTTGGCCTTCACCGGGATACGGTGACAGTTGGGCCAGTCACAAACACTGCTACGGAGGGCATGGGAGGAGGCGGGAGAGTTGAGCTGAGGTGCAAGGATTGATACAACCACCTCCAGCCAGAGGAGCCCCACGTCTCCCCTGGTGAGGGCTCGTCACATCTGTACCCCTGTTGGTCAGAATCCAATAGCTGGTGGAGGTCAGGGGGATCTCTTGAGCACCTGAACAACAGAGCCCCAAAATGAATGATCCAAAACCAGACATAACTGGAGGAAGAAACCGACAGTTCTACAATAAAAGTTGGAGACTTCCAAATCCCATGTGATGGACTGAATTGGGTGTCCTCTTCCCAATTCACATGTTGCGGCCCTAACCCCTGATGTGACAGTATCTGGAGATAGGGCCCTTAGGGAGGTAGCAAAGGTTAAATGAGGTCATAAGGGTGGGACCCTGATCTGACATTACCGGTGTCCTTATAAGAAGAGGAAGAGACACCAGAGATCTCTCTCTCTCCACCCACGCTCAGAAAAGAGGCCATGTGAGAGACAGAACAAGAAGGTGGCCATCTGGAAGCCAGGAGGAGAGGCCTTCCCTCACCAGAAACCGAATTTTCTGACACGGTGATCTTGGACTTCCAGCCTCCAGAACTGTGAGACAATACATTTCTGTTGTGTGAGCCATGCAGTCTGCGGTATTTCATCACGGCAGCCCTAGCAGACTAACACGCCCTGCTTTAAACAATGGATAGAACAACTAGACGGAAGCGCAATAAGGGAATCGGAGACTTGAACACCAGTATACAACAATTAGATCTAATGACATCTATAGAGAACTCTCCCCAACAGCAGAACGAACATGCTTCTCAAGTGCACCTAGGATTTTCCCCAGGATAGTGCACATGCTAGACCACAAAACATCCCTCCATAAATTAAGAGGATTCGAAAGGAGTGAAATCATACAAAGCATGTTCTCTGGCCAAAATGGAATGAAATTAGACATCAATAATGGAAGGAAATGTGGGAAATCTGCAAATAGATGGAAACCGAGCAGTGCATCCCTAAAGAAGTGTATTAGCCTGCGAGGGCTGCCACAACAAAACACCACACACTGAGTGGCTTCAACAACAGACATTCATTCTCTCACACTTCTGGGGGCTGGGAGTCCGAGACCGAGGGCCCGGCAGGCTTGGGTTCTTCGTGGCTTCTCTCCTTGGTCTGCAGGTGGCTGTCCCCTCACTGTGTTCTCACATGGTCACCCCTCTGTGCATGCATGCCCTGCCCTAGCTGCCCCCTTTTATATGTCCCAATCTGCTCTCCTTATGAGGACATGAGTCATATTGGATTAGAGCTCATCCTAAGGGCTTCATTTTATCGTAATTACAACTTTAAAGGCCCGAACTCCAGCAACAGTCACCTTCTGCAGTACCGGGGCTTAGGAATTCAGCACATGGATTTGGGGGGACACAGTTAATTCCATAAGAATAACCAGTGCATCACACAAGAAATCAAAGGGAAACTAGAAAATGCTATGGAATGAACAGAAACAAAAACACATACCGAACATGACAAACCTTATGGGATGCAGCAAAAGCAGCACTCAGAAATTTAGGGCTGTAAAGACCTACATTCAAAGAGAAGAAGGATCTCCAATCAATAACCTAACCTTCCACATTTGCAAACTAGCAAAAGAGCAAAGCAAACCCAAAGCAAGCACAAAGGAAAGGAAACAAGAGTTGGAGTGGAAATAAATGAAATAGAGAACAGAAAAACAACAGAGAAGAAGGATGCAACCAAGTTTCTTCTTTGCAAAGATCAAGAAAAGTGACAAACCTTTAGCTAGACTCGCCAAGAAAAAAGAGAGAAGACGAAACTTACTAAAAATCCTCCAGAAAGGCTACATAGTGTATGATTCCATTTATATGACATTCTGGAAAAGGCAAGATTACAGAAATAGTAAAAAAGATGAGTGATTGCCAGGGGGTTGGGGGAAGGGAAGAAGGACTGGACAGGTGGAGGCAGGGGATGTTTTAGGGCAGTGAAGCCACTCTGCATGTTACTGTAATTGTGGGTATTTTGTCAAACCCATTTTACTTTACAGCATAAGAGTGACCCTTCAAGTATGCAAATTTATCAAAGTCATGTAGGAGTTCAGTGGAATCCCAGGAAGGAATGCAGCCTGTCTGAGGAATCTGACAGTGTAGGGAATGACCTCACTGGAGGGGTCGGGGGAGGTGCTGGCCTAAGTCACTTTGGAAGGGAGCGAGTCTGTAAGACTACAGGCATGGGGAACTACATAACCACTGGGTTCTAGCTCATGGAGCTGTTTCCCAAGAGGGCACACATTTACAATTCTGATACTGCTATACAGGGCCACCTGAATGGAACAAATATGTAAATGGATGGCGGAGAGTGGGAGCCCCATTCCTCAGTGTTGAAAGGGGCATTTACTCCTAAATAAGGGCAGGAGGCTAGAATGACCCATGGCGTACTAGATTAGAGTTGGAGTCATCCGCATGAACTCAGGTTTGGCTTCCTATAGACACAGATGCTTACACATAGAAACAGTTGTAAGTAACTATATACAGGGGTGAGTACAGCTGTACATGCTTCCTTGCTCTGTCAGCAGGGAGGGCCTATGACAACACCCAGGAGCAGTGAGCACACCTAGCACCCAGCACTTGGATTCTCAAACCATTCATGAAGAAAAGGAACCAGGGCTCCTTAGATGTGCGGATGATTCTCCGGCTGGGGCAGGAAAGATGCAATATGAGTGAGTAAAAAACTCACTCTTCCTCCTGTGTGTTCCTCCTTTACTTTCACACTTCTACCACACTCACAACATTTCTGACACCAGATGTGTGGGCTTTTTCCCATCCCAGCAATTCTGTGACCCCAGCTGAGTGTCCTACAATTTAACTGCATCTGGTCACTGTCGACCTGGACACAGCATCGGATCCCACAGGTTAAGGGCTCAGTCCCATGAGACTGCCTCCCACTTCAAAGGCCAATCACAAGTAGGAGGTCTCCAGGTTACCCACAGCCTCTGTCTGAGTGGGCTACAAATTGGAGGTTCCCATGACGCTCCTGCCTTGGATTTGAGTATTTGCTAGGAAGGCTCACAGAACTCAGGGAAACACTTACTTACATTTACCACTTTATTAAAGGGCAGGATGATGGACACAGACGAACAGGCAGGTGAAGAGATACACAGGGCGAGGTTTTGGAGAATCCTGAGCACAGGAGATTCTGTCCCAGTGCCATTGGCGTATGCCACCCTCCAGGTATGTGGATGTGCTCAACCTGGAAGCTCTCCAAACCCCCATACTACTGGAATTTTATGGAGGCTTCCACACGCTGGCATGATTGTTATTAACTCCACTTACAGCCCCTCTGCCCTCTCTGGAGAATGGGGGGTGGGGATGAAAATTCCAAGCTTCTAGTCCTGGCTTGATCTTTCTGGTGACCCACTGCCATCCAGGACCCCACCTGGAGTCGCCTAAATGATATTAGGTCTATGGCTGTGAGAAGCCTTATGTTGCTTCTCCCTTCTACAAAAAAATGCAATCAGAAACTCCAGGAAAAACAAAGACTATAGAAGAAAGTCAAAGTTTAATAGAAAGCAAACTAGAACATGGTAACATTTGGGACAAAAAGTAAAGTGTATCAGAAAGGAGACTCCATTTGAACATTCTCATTTAAGCATCATGGGGGTCTTGGCGTGCAACTATAGAAATGGAAATGGTAGATAGATTGTACTGTAATGAATAATATGACCATAGTCATAACACTGCAAACTCAGTGGGTTGCCTTTCAACTTTGAGAACCAATCGGTAAGAAAGCCCAGGAGACTTAATTATGGTTAAAGAACAGTGGACAATGGGAAACTACAAATACGGCTATGATGGTGCTATGGCACGCTGTTCAGAACTCCCTTCAAGATGCAAATTCCTATTTCCCTAGCTGGCTTGAGTGCTGTCAGCTCTCCTCAGGAACTGCCTTGGATAAAGACAGTCAGCTTCACCAACGTCACACCCATACTCAGGAAGCCCACAGCCAATGATTCAACTTGGCGGTATAAAGGTCCAGCCTCTTGCCCCAACGTGGGACATCTCGGAAAGGCCATCCCAGCTTCAGTGCTCCCTGTGGGGTTGGCTGGAGCTTTTTGAGACTGCATCACAGCACACCTTCTCCATCTGCCCAACCCTGATTCCTTCCTGCCCCGCCCCTTCCACAGGTGCTGGTCCTAAGAGCACTCCCTAAGAAACTCCCGCACATGGATCGCCATCCTAGAGCCTGCTTCCCTGGGAAACCGACCTGCAACAACACTCAACAGACAGTCGGGACAAGGAAGGGAGGAAGAGAAGTGGAGGGAAATGCAGGTATATTAGTATCATCAGTACGAAGTAGAAAGTCAATACTTGTGTCCCTAGTTGATGGAAAGAGAAATAGAGGTATAGGGATATTATTTAAAGGCACTAAATTAGTGCCTTTAAATAGAAAACCTGAAAAATAGTGATCTATCTACCTATTAATAGGAGAGGGGAAAATGGTAGGGAGAGATGAAAGAAAATTGGTCATAAGTTGATAACTGATGAAATTTGGGCATGAGCATGTGAGGCTTATTATACAATTTTCTGTATTTTTGTATATGTTTGATCAATTACCATAATTAAAAGTTAAAAACATAGACATGAAAAGAGCAAAGGATCAGTGAAATCGAATCTCATCTATCATAGCAGGAAGTCAGCAGATAACGTCTACAGTTGGCAACGACACAAAAGATTTGATGTAGATATCAGCATAATATTTACAAAGATAGAGGCAGACTACCAGAAGAAGTGAAACTAGAAACATTTAAAATGAGAATGGGGTGCTGAGGGGTAAGGCAAAGGACTTTTGCTTTGTATTATATGCCTTTTGTGCTTTGCCTTCTGTTAGGGGTTGAACTGTGGCCCCTCTCAGAAAAAAAAAAAAAAAGATTTGTTGGAGACCTAACCTCCAATACCTAAGCATGTGAACTTATTTGGAAATAGGCTCTTTACAGAGGTAAGCAAGTTAAAATGAGGTCATCAAAGTGGGACCTAATGTAATATGACTGATGTGCTTATAAAAAGGGAAAATTTGGATGCAGGCACAGGCACACACAGAAGGAAGATGTCCACGTGAAGCTGGAGATTGCAGGGCGGCATGCGCAAGCCAAGGTATGGCAAAAATTGCCAGTAAAACATCAGAAGCTGGAAGAGGCAAGGAAGGACCCTTCCCCTACCAGTTTCAGAGGGAGCACAGCTCTGCCAACACCTTGATTTCAGACTTCCAGCCTCCAGAAGTGTAAGACAATACGTTTTTGTTGCTCTGAGCCACCTAGTTGGTGGTACTTAGTCACAGTAGCTCTCGCAAACTAATACAACTTAAGAACATTTCAAAACGTCATGAGATTGCTGGGTTATGCAGAAGGTCAGCTGAGAGAGAAAATTATGCACCAGTTACCACAGTTCCGTTCCGTTTTGGTTTCGGTTTTTTCTGCTGGGCTGTAGCAGCAGTAGCAGCAGCAGGACAAGAGTGACAGCAAGTGGAGAGAGCCAGCGAGGAAGCAGGTTGGGTGAGAGTGGTGAAGAGTGAGGCTTTGAGAGAGCTCGTTAGTCAGAGAGTGGGACCCTGAGGTTTAAGACGTTTGAGGTGGAGCAGATCCTGATAATCAGAAGGGCTAGGATGCAGCCTTGAAGGTGGGGGGCTGAGGCTGAGAGAAAGAGAGATTGCTGGAGGTTAGGAAGAAGTCAAGGGGCTTGGAGTGGCATGGGCAGCCCAGGTAGAAATGAAATCACCCAGGATGATGGCAGGACTCAGGGAGCCAAGGAGGCCTGGGAGCCAGGTGCCTGAGTGATTGATGAATGAGGGAGAGGGAACAATAAGCGCAGTGGAACAAATTACCACAATCTTAGCAGCTTGTATACAACACCCACCTATTACCTCCTGGTTTCTCACCTGAGGCTCTGGGTTCTCTTCCAAGCTTATTCAGGCTGTTGGCAGAATTCAGTTCCTTGTGGGTGTGGGACTGAGGTCCCCATCTTCTAGATGGCCATCAGTCAAGGGCCGATCTAGCTCCCAGAGACTGCTCACAGTTCCTTGCCAGATGGCCTTCTCACAACATGGTAGTTTACTTCTTCAAGGCCAGCAGGGGAAGCTCTGTAACTTCAGGGAAGACCTGGCCCTCCTTTGAAAGGTTTGCCTGATTAGCTCAGACCCACCCAGGATCATCTCCCTTTTGATTAACTCAAAGTCAACTGATTAGGGGCCTTAATTACACCTGCAAAATCCCTTCACCTTTGCCATATCCTATTGTTTACAAGCAGGTAGTCCATTCTGCCCACTCAAGTCCAAGGGCGGAGAGGGGATTCTACAAGGACATGTACATTGGGGGGCGGGTAGGAAATGTGGAGGCTATATAGAATTCTACCTACCACAGATGCACCCTGTCTTGAGCCTCAATGCCACCGGATGACAGAAAAACTAATCTAGTCCATCCCACACTTTCCCAGTTACTTCAGGGCTTTCTTTCTAAGTACAAATGATCATTATCAAGCAATTCAAGATTTTCTCCTCCTTGGCCCCTGGCTACCACCTACATTCTGTGAGGCTTACTCAGTTCCATGGCATCTGGAGAGAGAGAGAAAGCACAAGCGAGCATCTGATCCTTGTCATTGGCAACTGTCCCTGCCAGCATCCACTGCAACGTACAATCCCATCTGGCCCTAAGAGACAGCACCCCTTCGTGCTGACTTCCAATGAGGTGTCTTCCTCCTCAGGACATCAGGTGTGTCCTGGTACACAGTCCAAGCCACTTTCCACTGTGACATCCTTTGGAGGGTGGCTCTCTCTCCCACGCCACTTTAGTGCCATTCAAACTCAGGGGGCTGCCCCAGACACTTCCGCAGCTGAGTCATGCTGATCTAGTGTGAGGGGAGTTCTAGGACGCTGAGAAGTTTTCAGGGTACAGTCCAGCAAGGGAGCACAAGTCCCCCTGCCCTTGGACTTCTATTGTACTCCCATGTTTGACCCTAACTCCAGGGGTGGGGCAGAACACATCCGTCTATTGGGAAATATTCTGCAATTCCCTGCCACAGCAAAAGGATGAGGATTCGAGGAAGAATTGAAGGCTTGTCTCCCATTCCAGATCTGGCATCCTCAGACGGGCACTCCTTGAGAGCAGGCTCTGCCCCTTCCGTTCACTGCTGTATCCCCAGGGGGGGCACCCTCTTCTGGGTTTTGCAAAATCACTGGGATGAGAAGCATGAGCAGAATTACCTGGATGAGAAGGCAGAGCGGTCCAGGTTGTACTCAGTCTGCTGCCAGTGAGGGCTCTCTTGCCCTGCATGGAGAAGCAGGCAGGGCCCTGGCCTCTGTGGGCATGTGAACTGGTTCTGAGAAGGAACCTGATGTGGGCTGTGACTGCCACCAAAAGTGCTGGGCACCGAGGGCCCTGTTCCCGGACGTGGCTGTCTGAAGATGTGCAAGGCAGGGCCGTGACACTGTTCTCCAACTGCCTGGGCAGGGCCAGATAGACAGCGCTGGATCCCGGCTGCCCGGAGGTTTGTGATGCAGCAGGAGCTGCCTCGTTCCTGGCTTGGGCCTGGAGGGGGAGTGAAAGGGAATTGGATCACAACCAGGATCTCATTCCACTGAAGTAGGAGTAAAGCCCCATGGAGCATGAGGGCACAGAGGAGGGGCTGGGCACCCCGGCAGCCTTGACATTTGCTGAGCTCCTTCTCTGGGTCACACACTGTGCCAAGGGCTTTACAAGCTGAGATGACTCATATGGAAGAGGTCAGTCGCAGTCCCCTTTGCCTCTGGACATCTTGCATCCATCATCCTGCAAGTGATCTTTGCCTTCCCTTCCCTTTCCTCCTCTCCCTCCTCCTCTTTTCTTTTCAAGCCCAGGCTTTTTCATCCTGCCATTCATTGCTTCAGCCAGCTCAGCTCCAGTGGTCCCAAAGGCAGGGCTTGGAGCAGGCCAGCTCAAGGCTCTCAGAGCCGGGAAGTCGGGAATTTCTAAAAGCCTCCACCAGGGGTCGCCTAGGCACCAGTGTTTGCCAGCACTGCTTCACAGGCGATTCATTTCCTTAAAAAAAATGTATTATTTTGTAAAGCATAAGCTTAAAACAAAACAAGCAAAACAGAAATGCCTCATTGGATCTCTGTAAGTACCGCTCTCTAGCTGAGTGAACGATGACGGCTCCCTTTTCCATTTGCGTGGCATCCATCTGAATGAGGACATTCCATTTGGGCCCCCCTTCCCTCCTGGTTTTCCCTGCTCCTCTTGCATTTATGAAGGAGTCCTGCTTATTCCCCCAGATCTGTCTTTACAAAGAGCCTCAGGGAAGGGAAACAATGACAGGTGTTTGGGAATAAAGGAGGACTCTCAAGGTTGAGGGCTTCCTGTGAAGGGAGAGGCTTCTGGTCCCTTGGGCCTGCAGTCACAGCCCCAGGGCCTGTCCCTGTCCCGAGGTCCCATAGGCCAGACCTCACCTGCCTGCACTCTCAGTCTCTAACAAGCAGGTGTTGCTTGCAAAGGGGAGCCCACAGCTGGATTGCCAGAGCAACGCCCATTGCCTCCTGCACTTCTGAAGGCAAAGCCAGAGGACAAGTCGGAAACCCTGGGAAACACTGCAGGGCTTTGTGACGTTCCTCTTGGGTCCCTCTGAAATGAGTGCTATGAAACACACCTCAGGCACTAATTGATGCACCCAGAGAAGGAAGGGCTAAAGACAGACAGCCTGAAACACGACAACTTCCAGGGAAACAACAGAAGGGTAGGAGGAATCTTCCCCGAATGACCACATGCCTCCTGCCTCATCAGAGAGAGGCCCTCATGAAGGGAGCAGTTTATGCCAAAAAAGGCAGCAACGAGAGCAACCTTGCCGGCTTGGTGAGGAAAATCAGCCCTCCGTTGCTATGACACAGGAAAGCAGTGGATGTCCCCCATTGCAGAATTGGTGTGATGTGATATTTCTATAACATCACTAAACAGTCTATCGATATGGGAAACTTCTCCAAGAGTCTCGAAGGAGCCAAGAAAAAGACTCCAGTGGAGCCTGGTGGCAGAGTGGTTCAGTTCGTGCACTCCACTTTGGTGACCCAGGGTTCGCAGGTTCAGATCCCGGGCGTGAACCTACACACAGCTCATCGAGCCATGCTGTGGCAGCATCCCACATACAAAATAAAGGAAGATTAGCACAGATGTTAGCTCAGGGACAATCTTCCACAAGAAAAAAAGAGGAGAATTGGCAACAGATGTTAGCTCAGGGGCAATCTTCCTTCCCAGAAAATAAATAAATAAATAAAACCCCACTGTGGTGGAAGGCTTACCAGTGGTGATTCTTGCTAAAGGGCATGTGTTGTTCACAGTGAAAGTGCAGTTTTCAAAAGCCATCGAAGTTGGGATTTCTCTCCATTGGCTCTTGGAGCCCAAGAGTTGCCTTTGAGTCCTGGGGAGGAGCAAAGCCTTGAGGCTCCCAGTCCTACCCTTGACCTTGTAATCCAGGCACAAACCATTAGCTGCCACACCTCACACCCCTGACTGCTTGCTTGCCCCCAGCTGGATGCCAGCCCCCATCTCTCTGAGTGATCCTGCACTGAGCAGTCACATGATGGGCCAAAGAGCACGGGCTGTGCAGTCAGACAGACCTGACTTCAATCCTAGCTCCAGTGTGGCCCTGGCCCACTGCAAAACTCTCCTGGGGCTCATATGGAAAGGTGAATCCCACAGAGACGGCCTAGGGGCCCATTCCTAGGCTCCAGCAGGCACTCGAGAAACGGGGGCTCTAGGTAGCAGGTTCCGCCTGCCTGGACCGACTCTAGCCCTTGGAGTTCCCGGTCCCAGCCTGCCCAGTCTGCCCCAGCTTCGGCCCCTCTGGGGCACGGCAGCAGCCATCTCCAGCTCTCCTGAGCCCCACGCCATGGCTTGTGAGCTTCAGAGATGCCAGCTGGGCCAGTGAAGTGTTCCCAGTTAGGAAGCTGCAGCCTGTGGCATGGGGGGACTACAACCTTCCCTCAGGTGATGCCCACCCAGCTCCCTGACAGGCTCCAGGCAGCACGTGGGGTACTTCCCTGGTGCCCCGTTCAAGGCGCTATGATCAGGGCAATTCTGGCTTTCCATTTCCAGGGTCACGTGGCTTCTACATCATCAACAAGCTGCTAAAGGAATCAGTTCCCAGAGGGATACGATGGCAGGCTGGAGGTGGGCTGGCACTACCACTTCTCATGCCATTCACAGTGAGACCCGGGTGGGGCCCAAAGTTAGACAAAAGGCCCCAACGCCACTTTCTTGCTTCTCTTCGCCATCTCACGTCTTTGTGCATCGAATTCATTCCAGCTTTTTCAGCTCACTGAATCCTCACTGCTGTCCTTATCTCCAGTGCACAGATGTGCAAAGGGAGGCTTGGAGGACGGTCATCACTGGCTCAAGATCTCACAGCCGGCACAGCTGGAACTTAAATGCTGGCCTCTTGGCCAGGATGCCACACTGCCACAGACAGACCCAGGCCAGGGCACTGGTCTGGGCTGCTCAGTACTGTGGTGTCACGGTGATCACCATATGTCTTCACAGGCCACCAGGACACGTGGAAGGACACGGGGGCACAGAAGCAGAGGTGGGCAGGTGAGAGAGATTCCAGATCCCGGGCTGGCTGAGAACACTGTTTTCCCAGGGAGAACGTGCACTTTGCAATTCAGGCTCCAGAGTAATCCCGAGGATAAAACTATTGGCTGCCAAGTATGGAGCCAGGGATACCTGTGTGCCACAGCCTGAAGGACAAGGCGTATGTCCCAGCACTGCTGGGTGTGGGGTCTACCACCCTCATTTTACAGGAGGAGAAAATGGAGGGGCGCTCAGGTCACACGACTTGTCAGTGACAAAGACTGATAAAGACTGGACTTCAGCCCAGCTCCCTCACTTACCCCTGCGCTCAGTACTGATGCAGTGAAGGACACGGGGCATGGACGTGTCAACATGACAAGCACAATGAAGCTTCCCTGTGGCCAGCACTTGCTATGTGCTAGGCCCTGTGCTGACTGCTTCAGCTTTGAGGCCAACGGGCCTCGTTAACCACCTTGCCTCCTTTGTGGTCACTTAAGACGTTTGCTAGAAAAGGTGAGGTGTCCACTCAGACTCCTCCAGGTGAGGGGAAAGAAACCCTTCGAGGAAAAAAGTGGGGACAATGAATGAAAACAAGATGGTGAAGGCCCTTCCTTGGAAAGCTGCTTTCAGGCACCTTACCATGCTGTCCACAGTGAACCGACAGGCTTCTCGGGGACAGAGTGGGCCGCACAGCAGAGTTCCTCACATAGGCTGCAGCACGACACCCCTTCAGCTCACCTGCTGCAGCTGCGTTTTCCACTCAGGGATTGTGAAGAGCCTGCTAGGAAAGCAGCAACTGGGCTGGCCTGACGATGCCAAGCTCCCTGTGTTGTTGCCTACATCTCAAAATCAGACTCCTCAATCATGCAAGCCCCCAGAATTGTGTGCGAGGGCCCAGGCGTTCTGTGACTGCCCTGGGAAACTGCACAGGCCTCGGGATTTCCTGAAACAAGACTGTGGGCAGATCTGCAGGGGTATGAACGATTGACGTACACACACGCTTGCCAAGGGCCTTCCTAATTTTAGCTCCACATTCACCCCATTTCCACCACGGAAAACTGGGGTTGGTAGCAAGTGAGATTTCACACCCTGGGGCAGTTGGTCCCGTAGAGCTGGGGCACCCAGCCATCCGGGTTGACCTGGGGTAGGGCCTCAGTCCTGCCTATCCCAGGAAGGGCATGCCTGCTGGCTGACGGCTGGAGGAGGGGCACACCTCCAGCAACTCTGGCCCTCTGTTAGTCCTCAACGAATGCTAGCTCTTGCTGGTGATAGCATCACATGTGCACAAGGCCGCCTCGGGGCCACGTGAGTTTCAGAATTCAGAAAGCTGACAGAGGGCACAGACTGCATAGCACAAACACCCTTGCAGGCTCCAGTGAACGCGTTGATAGCTCTGCTGTGACACATGACTACGAACGCCAAGGGGGACAAAGACAACTCAGGATTCTACAAAGAGCTTCTTGTCATCCACTTTTGGTTTTGCCACCAACAGACTTTAGGCGAAGCTGATGAAAACACTTTTGGTTGCCAAAGCTCTGTGGATGAGGGAACTGATGACAGCAGATCATGGACCTGTATCCCCAGACGCAGCTGACTGACATGGACGTCCACACACATCAGGGAAGAGGCTCCCAGCTTTACAGATCCCTGGGGGCACTGATACAGGCCCCACTTCTCAAACCCTGTCAGTCTGAGTGGGTCCACATTGCCTCCCCACTGGCCCCATGGGCCACTATACTGTACATTTTTGGTCAAAATCCATGCACGGCACCTGAGGCCCCAATCCACAAACCTGGGGCCACATCCAGTAGGACCTTTGGGACTGGGGGCCAACAGTGTCACTGCTCTTCCTCTTCCTTGCCAAGCTGGAGGCTTTTCCCTGTCTGTGCATCTCCCATCTGCAGTCTTCGAGGCACAGGCCAGCACCCCCACGCTCTCTCTTACCTATCAAAGCCTAATCAGCAAAACAGAGATGCCTCTCCGGCCACCACTAGCAGTAGAGTGCTTCATGGTTTACGGGCCACTCTCACAGAACCATCCTGTGTCATCCACGACCCCAGGAGATAGGCGGAAAAACAGCATGACTCCTCAGGGGGAGATTTTCATATTGTGCCCATCTTTCAGATGAGGAAATTGAGGCTCGGGGAGGTACAGTCATTCGCTTAGACTCACACTCCAGCAGTGGTGGCACCAGGGATCAATCCCAGATCTGTAAACATAGAACAAAGCTTGCTTTTTCTGCCATGCTCCCCCTGTGGAGGACAGGAGCCTGAAGGGGGCAGGTTGGGGGCGCTCCCCAAACAAATCTGCCTCAGCCAGGAATCTCCTCCCAGCTCCCTGAATGTATCTGGCCCTTTCAGGGGGCCCTTCCCCCATTTCCAAACCAAGGAGACCCTTTTCACCCTCAAGACCTAGCTCACAGGGCCCTTTTCTCTGAAGCCTTCCTCGGCCCCTTGCCCCGAGTCATTGGTTACTTCCCCTTCAAGTTTTCCTGACCCCATAGGGCCTCGATTCAGATCAGGTGGTTTACAGGACTGCCTGGAAGATGCCCCCACCAGCCCTGAGTGACGCAGCGCTGAGTGCGCCTGTGGACCTGCACCGTCAAGGAGCCTCTTACAGGACGGGTGTCTGCTGACAACTCTGCTTTGCCCTGTGCTGTTCCCTACCCAGGTCTGCCCTCTCCCATCAGCCTGGGCTTACAGTGATGCTAACAGACACTCAGCTGGCAAACGCCCTGGAAGCACACCCCCTTCCAAACCCAGCAGTCTCCTGACGCACAAGAGGCCGAAGCACCTCCCACCAGGCCGGCCGCAGTGTGGAGCGCGGTTTTGCCCGAGGAAAGGCACCTGGTGCCCTATGTGTGCTACTTGGTATGCACCCATTCCTGGGGCACCAATTCTGGGTGTTGATTGACCCGTTCGGTCCACCTGGATTGCAAGGCCTCAGGCACAGTGAGGGCCTAACTACCCCGCCGAGTGCAGGTCCTTGAGGGCCGATCCCTGCTCTGCAGCTCCCCGATGCGCTGGGAGAGACTGTCAGCTCGGTGTCACAGGCTGAAGGGACACCCTGTCCAGCCCTGCTTCGCCCTGCTCCCTTCGTGGGTGTTAGTCCCCAGTCAGCCTTTGGCACACCTCACTCCCTCTCAGGGGAAGCTTCCTGAAGTACTCCACCTGAGACGGTTGCTTCTGGAGTGGTCCAAAAAGCAGGTGCTAAGACAGGGTCTTGGTGTGGGATTGTTCATCACCCGCCCCACTGGTAATGAGGACCCCATCCTGGGGGTTGGTGGTGTGCAGACAGCCCAGCAGCTAGAATGTTCCTGTCAGAACTTTTCGCTGGGCCAGCAGATGGAGAGGAATTTCCCGGCAGACGAGGGGACCCAGGCGTGTGGCACGTACAGGAAGGACAATTCGAAGGACAAGGGGAAGGACAAGGGTGACCCTCTTGCTTTGATGACCTGCAGGGCAATGAGAAGCCTGGGGTGATTAACCGAGTGAAAACTAAGGGGGAGCCCCAGAGTCTCCTCAGTAGCTTGCAAAGTCGCCCCATCTCAGGCAGCGGATGAAGGGCAAACCCAGGATTTGATAGGAGTGGCTGAACTTCAAAGACAGCTGAACGTTCACCAAGGCAGGTCCGTCAGGCCAACATCAGAAGTCCCGTCGGGAAAACCCGCACCCCTGACACAAGGGACAGGCACATGCAGGCGAGGGCCCTGGAAGAGCTAGACTCCCCAGACGCCTCTGAAACTTCTGAGCCTGTGGCAGCGGCCCACCCCATCCCTAAGGGAGCAAAAACTGCACGTTTTTCCTCGCGGGTGCCTTCCGTCCCAGGACGTAGGGTGACCAGCTGTCCCATTTTGCTGCGGGACTTGCAATGCTAAAACCAGGAGAGTCCCAGGAAAACCAGGAAGAGGTGGTTGGCTTCCTGCCAGGCCCCCAACCAGAGTGAAGTCACCACACAACACAGGCAGAATGTGCCAGGCCTGCTAAGGGAGGAAAGGAACTGCACAACCGCCTGACCCACGAACGGCAGTAGAGGTCCTGGGGTGGCACTGAACCGCCAGCATGCGGGGGCTGACACTGATGGACGCCACTGGCAAGGAGGCCTGACCCTTCAAGCGGCGGAGGGGGTCAATACAACACGGCCTCCCTGGGGGCACAATGGATGGGCAACCCACCAAGGTGCAGCCTAAAATGGACCCTCGAAAGAGCAAGAACACACGGCAGGTGGCTGAGGGCAGCCACCCCAACAAAGTCATGATCCCTTGCCCAGGTTCTGCCCCTGAGCCAGTTTTCTGACCTGGAACCGTGGACTAGGGAGGTGGGAAGGACACTGCAGTGCCATGGAAAGTAGGCACGGGAATGACCCCCCAACCCCTCCCAAAGGGACCTCTGGCTATGCACTGGGGGACTGAACGCTGGGAAATGGGATTACCAGACCGTGGGAGGCTGTTGGGGACAGCGTCCAACCCGACATTGACAGTGGAGTCTCAATAAACTCGGTCTCCGCGTCCACTTCAGGAGGACCTCCGTGCTGGAGTTTCTGACCAGAGGACGTCACTGGGTCCAAGGTGTGCTGGGCCATTCTCGAGCATTTGTCAGTAGCACTTGAGCGGAGAGAGCCCAGAATCCAATACACTCCACAGCAAGGTAACACTTAATGTTAAACAAAAAGACATAAGACAGAATGGTCACACAGCAGGAACTCAACTGAGTAAAGAGGAACCACACAGAAAAAGAACGGGGGGAGGGTCAGCCCCATGGCATAGTGCTTAAGTTCAGCACCCTATGCTTTGGCAGCCTGGCTTCACAGGTTTGGATTCTGGGGCACTCATCAGCCATGCTATGGCAGCCACCCACATATAAAGTGGAGGAAGACTGGCACAGATGTTAGCTCAGGGCTAATCTTCCTCAAGCAAAGAGGAAGACCAGCATAGATGTTAGGTCAGGGCTAGCCTGCCTCAGCAAAAAACAAGAAGTGGGGGAATAGGCCCAAATTGTGAGCATTCACACCTCCGAGTAGTTGTCTCCTGAGTGCCCTCTGTCTTGATTCTTCATATACTTTCTGTACTTTCCAAAGTCGCCACAGCGAGCATGCACATACTCAGGAGTTAGCCGAATGGGTCTTCTGCAACAGAGTGCATTAGTCCACCCATTCAAGGCCCCATCACCATAGTTATGGGATGGCAACACCTGCTCCAGGTCTCCCACACCTGAATCTCATAAACAAATAAGCTGGACCACACAGTGTCACTCAGCCACAGTGTGACGTTTGGATGCCGTCCCTCAAGCTGTGGAGGGCCTGGCGCGGGGGTCATTGCTTGTTTGCTCAGAGACTGAGGACAGGAAAGAAGATGTTACTGAGACTCAGGAGATGGAAACATGGAAATGAGCACTGATCCGCCCCCAATTGACGGTGCTATTCTGGCTTGTGATATGAATGCAAGTGAGGAGGTTGTCAGAAGTTTACGGAAACTCCCAAAGTACCAACTCAACCAGGCCACCCTATGTGTGCAGGCACCACACCTAAGCAGTGGTGGCAAAGTAGCTCGTGGGTGACTGCAGGTGCCTTGTGATGCAGCTTCATCTTGTGGACTTGGAGCATCACTACACAAAGGCAGAAATAAGTACAGTTCTCAGGTTGGACCACGTGATCCGGGCCATACTGAGAGGGACCCACCCAACTGGAGCTACCTGGGGGACAGGGAGCAAGGAGGGCAGTGGAGTCTGCCTGTTGGAATCAGGCCACATGAGGATTGGGAGGAAAAGGGAGACTGGGGCCAAAGAAACAAGGCTCGCTGTCCTCTTGCTACTGCACGGCTGCCGGGCCTCCTCTTCAGCAAGGTCAGGACACGGAACTACAGCCAAGCGGTGACAGAGGGAATCACAGGGATGAGAAGGAGCCCATTCTCAGGGGCAGAGTGCTGGACGCAAGGGCACCTCCTCCTCGGGGACCACTCCTCCCAGGTGGTGGGGCCTGCGGGTGGAGGGCAGCCTCCAGCTGGAGGGGCAGTGGACATTCCCTGACCTTTGGGATCACTTACACTTCCAGAGTCTAGGTGAACGCTGAGTGCAGAGCAGGCCTGCAAAGGGAGGAGGAGAGCAGCCCCCGAGGGCCAGAGGAGGAATCTGAAACACAAACAATGAAGGGGAGATGAGCACCCAGGCTTCAGAACCAGCTCCCACAACTCTGCACCAAAGAGACCAGCAGCTCAACAGAAAGCCGGGCAAAAGACGTTTCAGAGAGGAGGAAACCGGACCTGCCGAGAAGTGTATGGGGGAAACCGGGAGTTTGGGTCAAGCCGGTCCCAGATCTGTGGTGCCGCAAAACACGTGGCAGGAGCCAAGTGGAACCTTCCCTGTACCTCAGAGTCAAAGAAGCACGTGGGGTGAACTCTGCACTTCTCGGCAAGTGAGGAGATGGGTGACAGGCTCAGCGGAGGAGAGGGGATGTGGAGAAATCACACGGAGCAGAGAGCATGGGCTGGGCAGGAGAACATCTAGGCCAGAGAGGGGGCCGGGAGAGCCAGAGTGTTGAGCACCGAGAGGCCTGGTGGTGGAAAGTTCCCAGCGGACAGCTGGGGGGAGGTGGGGCTGGATGGACACAGGTCACTGGAGGGGTGAAGGATAAGAAACTGCAAAAGCAAGGGCTCAGACAGGCCATCGGGGACAGAGAGTTCTGCAGGGTGCTGCCCGGAGGGAAGAGGAAGCGAGCCTGACTGAGGAGGTGCTGTGAGCTCTAAAGAGGAGGCCAAGTCCTGGGGGCATTCGCCACAAAGAGCAGTGGTGGACATGCTAAAAGCACTTCCTAAAAGGAAGATGGGCTGCATTATGGGGATGGAACCACGGTCTGGGGAAGAAAGCAGGCCCCTTGCAGCCCTGAGGCCTGAATCCCATGAAGGTGCCCTCTGCTCCTCACCTCACCTCAGGGCCAGCATTCATGCTTCCTGGAGCTTCGGCAAGGAGCAAGCAGCTGCAGCTCACTGGAAGGTAAGGCAGTGCTCTGTTGATCTACACTGACTGAGCAACTCCTGTGCACTGGGGCCGCAGCTTGCAGAAACGAGTCAAGAGCCAGTCCTGGCATTTAAGGACCTCAGCGCTCCTGAGGGGGCCCTGGACTCTTGGAGAGCAGGTACAACCCTGGGAGACAGGAGCCCAGGGAAGGGAGGGAGGAAGGGAGGGCCAGAGTGCCGCCAGAACCCAGGGACAGGAGTGCCTGCCACCAGGCGTGGGGCAGAGAAAGGCTAGGACTCTCTTGTCTTGGCAGGCATTAGAGCCCACGGGTACCACGTACCAAAGCGGGGAGTCCTGACAGACTGCGTGCACTCAGGGGTCAGGGGCTCCCCAGCACAATGACCCACATGTTGGGCCACAACGGGGGAGAGAGCTGGCCCCCCCCGGAAGGCCCTCCCAGGGCCCCGAGGTTTTTGGGCTTCAACAGGAGAGGGCCCAGCAGGGTTTTCAGGAGGGCATTGATGAGGTCAGATGTGCTGCTGAGAAACGGGACTGGTGGCCTGTGCAGCTCCCACTGGACTAGAAAGAGCCGGCGCCCAGGCCGATGGGGAGGCTCAGGGAACAACCAGCACGGGCCCCAGACTATGGGGCCGGAACTCAGGAAGTGGCCATGGGGCAGGAAGAGGGGCCTTCATTCTGATCGGGCCTTTGAGAGGCAAAGCCCCAGGACTGGGTCATCCAGGCAAAGCCCAGGAAGGGCGCAGGGATGTCGAGGAGCACAGCGCATGGCAGTGAGTGCCTTGAGCTACTAACTGAGAGTCAAGACAGGATGCAGCTTTGACAGAGAAGCGGGCTTTTGGGAGACATGTCAGGTGTGAGGGGTAGCAGAAAAGAGGGGGGACTTTCCTTCTCACCTGCAAACAAAGCCCATATCACGACTGCCCCTCAGGACGCCCAGGCACGCCCGCGGTGGCCTGGAAGAAGGAGACCCTGACTCTCCGGGCACAGGACTCAGCCTAGAGGTGCCGCCCTCTCCCGGCCTCCGCGTCCCCCAGGGTACCTTCGGAGGGTCAGTTAGGTCGCCAAGGACGCTGCGACTGCACCTTGACTTCTGCCTCTGAGGTCACCGCGCATCAGGCGCCTAGCCCCTCCTCCTCCTCCCTCCCTTTCTCCCAGCTCCTCCCCCACCTTTCTCCCAGCTCCGCCTCGTCTCCTGAAGCCCCGCCCTCAGCCCCGCCTTCTCTTTCAATAGCGGCTCCTCCCCCGGCTCTTTCCCTCAGGTCTGGCTTCCATAAGGCTCCCCCGGCCCCGCCCAGCCCCGGCCCTGCCCCTCAGCCTCCCCGCAGCCCCGCCCCCTGGCTCACGTTGTCCCCTGCCTCACTCTCCCCCTAGCCCCTCTTGCCCCTTCCTGACCTGCTCCCAGCCGCTGGTCTCCAGGCCCCGACTGGGCCTGCTGAGCCCTCGTCCCTTGGGGCCTGGGGAGTCCATCGACGTCTCCTAGAGGCGGGGGACCGCGTGCACTCGTGCTCGTGACGTCAGCATGTGTCTTCGTAATGAGCTGGCTGCGTGCCTGCGTGTCTTCGTACAGGCGTGCTGAGTTCCGGCGTGCTGCGTGCTTACGTACGTGATCCGTGCCCCCGTATTCCCGCAAGAAAGGGGCGTCGGCGCCTAGGCGAGCCCGGCCTGCGTACAGAGAGCCGGCGCCTGTCGCCTGTCGGTCGCCCTAGTCTCCGTTTCCCCGGGCGGTGGCGGCGGCGCAGCCAGGACTTGGGCAGGCGCTTTGTCTTTGCTCCGCCACCCGCGTCGTCTCCTCTCCTGGGTGTGGGAGGCGGCCCCGACGGGACACGGGGAGGCCGAGGACCATGCCGCCCGATGGTCGGAGCCGGGTCGGCGCAGCGCGCCCGCCACTCGCTCGGCCAGTGGATCCGGGAGACCCGCGCCGCCGGAAAGGCTCCAGGACTCAGCCCTCCGCGGGATGGTACCACTACCCTAGGAGCGCATGAAGGTAGCCAACACCGCACTTTCCTGTCCTTTCCCCACCACCGTCGCACACCCGCCCTCCTCCTAAGTGTGTGGACCAGCGAAGTGCGTCTGTGCCTAGAAAGGCGAGTGTGCCGGTCCCCAGGCACCGGTAGGTCCGCCCTCGTACCTGCCGTCCTGCCTCCCGTGACCCTTCAGCTGTGCCCCCACCCAGGCCACGGGCTCCGCTGTGCCCTCAGAACACGGTCCGCTTCCGTGACGTGATGTGCTGTGCTGCTGGCTGCTGGGGCGTTATGTGGTCCCACAGCCCGCCGGGGCCAGAGAGACCCACTGCCGTGATGAGCAGAGCCAAAGCGTGCGTGAGGGGTTTCCCTCCAGTTGGACCCTCCCGGGTCCTGCTGGCCTCCAGTCCCTGCTGAGTTGAAGACCGTTCTGGTACTTTAGCCCACATTGCTGTCTCGTACCTGATGACCTTGTCTCGTTATCCCTCTTGTCCTTGTGCAGGCAAAGGAGCCGAGACCAGAGGAACAGGCTTTCCTCTTCAGGCCACCAAGCAGGTACTCTCCGCATCAGGAGGCAGGAGGGCACTCGGCCCCCTTCGTACCTTTACGGTTACCTCAGTTCTCTCTAGGGATCCCAGCCACACAGTTCAGGTCTCCTGGTTGTGATTTTGTGCTTCTGATGAGAAAAGGACCAAGACAGCGAGTGGCAGAAACTAGGCAAACCTGCAGTCCAGTCGTCTACCCCAGGAGAACAGAAGTGACCAGGCCCCAGGGGGACATCCAGCCTCCTTCGTAAATAATCCAAAGCCAGTGAACAGGGCGACCCTTGGTCACCCATCAGGTTGGCAAAGGTTAAGTGAAAGGAGATGCTCAGGGCCGACGAGTGTGTGAGGAGATGGCCCTTGCCTGTGGTTGGTGGAGTGTACGGAAGTGAGCCCCTGTGGAAAGCCTTCTGCTGGTGCAGATCAGCATCTCAGATGTGCATGCTGTGTGACCCAGGCCTTCTCCTAACTATATCTTCAGTCAACACCTGTTTGTGGGGACGTCCTTTATGGTGACAGAAAGTGCAGAGCAGTCTGTGACTCACCATCAGGAGGATAGTCAGTGAATTGTGGGAGAGCCAACTATGGGATAGCATACAGGCGGTGACGAATAGGACAGAAGAAGATGTGCAGACGTGAAAGAACGTGCTTGATGTGCTGTTAATGGAGAAATCAGCCTCCACCCTTGGAGACGTCCAGGCAGGAGCACACAGCTCTGTTAGTTTGCCAGGGCGGTCATGTCAGAGTACCGCAGACTGAGTGGCTTCAACAGCAGAAAGTTGTCGTCTCACACTTCTGGAGGCCGGAAGTCCAAGATCAAGGTGTCGGCCGACTTTGCCTCTGCTGAGGACTGTGAGACAGAATCTGCTGTTCCGTCCTTGTCCCCGACTTCTGGTGGTTTGCTGGCAATCTTTGGCATCCCTAGGCTCGTAACTTTCTGCCTTCCTCTTCAAATGGTGTTCTTCTGTGTGCGTCTCTCTAAATTTCCCCTTTTTACGAGGACACCAGTCGGATTGGATGAGGGTGCACCATAAGGAGCTCATTTTACCTTGATTACCTCTGTAAAGACCTTTTCTGTGTACATAAGGTCAGGTTCTGAGGAACTGGGGACTGAGACTTCAAGACGTGAAACTGGAGGGACCACAATGCAACCAGTAACAACCTAGAAAGTCCCTGCGGTAGGAGGAAAGCCTTCGTGGCTGCAGGGTGGTGAATAAAGTGGGGAGGAGAGTGGAAAGCTGGAGGGGGGCGCAGATCACGTGGGGCCTTGCAGGCCATGGTAAGAAGTGTGGGTCTGTTCTGCTTTGGGAAAGAAGCCTCTGGAAGGCACTGGGCTGGGTGCCCTCAGTGCCTCGGTCCCCGTTCTCACAGTCTTGTGGAGGCTGAGGTTCCCCGAGGTGCCAGGACCCAGCTGAGGTTTGGGCCTGGGGCCCTGCTCCTGCCAGTACACAGCTCTGTACCCTAGCAACAAGGAGGGATCCCCTCCAGGGACAGGGTAAGGAGGCAAGGACAGGGAGTGCTTGCAGTTAGGTCCCCTGTAATGGTGAGCTCTCTCTTCATCCCTCAGTGCCTCCGTCTCAGCTGTAGAGTGGGGTGACAGTAGCACTGCCCCTACCTGGTTATTTGAAGGTTGAATTCTATGATCCGTGGATCGTGCCCATCCCAGGGCCTGGCATGGAGATGGTGCGTGCTCGTCGCTGCTAATCGTTCTTGTGCCCATGATTCGTTTCTCTCAGCTTGGGACTCCTGCTGACAGCGGAGAGCAGTGGTGCAAGAAGGGGTTGGAGGAGGATAGCAGCCAGGGGGGTCAGTCGGGAGGAGACACCCAACGGGGCCATCTGAGATCGACGTCATCCCCTGGGCCCAGCTGAGGTTGGATAGCAAGGATTTCTGGTAGCAGCCCTGTGGTAGGGGCCGGGAGGTCCGGGACCCATGGTGCCTTGGCAGTGGCAGTGCCAGGAAGCAGAGAGGGTTGGGGTGGGTGGGGGTGGCAGGAGAAGAAGCATAGCCCAGGACTGTCCCTGTCTGTGCTGGGAGAGGGCTAGAGCCAGCCCACTGTGCTGTGAAGCCAAGGGGCCCTCCCTCCCTCCCTCCTCTGTGCTGCCCTGGGGCTCAGTGATGTCTGTTGTACAACTGACCACGTGCTGTCCTGGCTGTGCCTTTCTCTAGCTGTCCCCACCCTCCTCCAAGAGCTCCCCAAACACACCATCTGACAGGCTAGTCATCCCAATCACCAGTCCCTTCCGTCAGGCCTGTCAACTGACTGCCTGGTGATTGAAAGGAGGAGCCAGCATTCTCCGCTCCCCCGCTGTCCAGGTCAGTGGGTTTCAGGGCACCCGGGGGACTCTGGGGAGAGGTCAGGCCCACGGGCCATGAGCTTGGAGTGCCGGTGCGTGAGGTTTATTGACATTGCGGTTCTGCGTTTCCACAGGCCACGTGAGGCCCAAGGAGCTCTGGGGAGATGAAGTTCAGCTGCCTCTCCTTCCGGCAGCCCTGTGCAGGTTTTGTCTTAAATGGGGTCAAGACCATGGAGATACGTTGGCATCCCCTGCTGAACAGCCACCAGGGCTGAACCATCGCCGTCCAGATTGCTCACAGGGTCTGGGAAGACGCGGCCTGGAGGGAGCTGCTGGTGGAGAGGCTGGGGAAGACCCCCGCTCAGATTCGGCCTTGCTCTGGCAAGGGGAAAAGTGTGGCTGTGGAGTGATAGTTGGCAAGTGCTGCTGTGCCGAGCACCTCTCAGACACCTCCCAGGGCTGCCCCAAGGACCTTGCTCAGTAGTTTGGTGGCTTGTTTTCTCTTGAACTGCTGCATGTGTGCACTGTGTGGTTTGTTTCAGTAACACACCTTCAGAGTGGCAGCAAGGGGCACTGGGCTGAGGGTTGGCAGGCCAAGGTTCCACAACCCAGGGTGAACCGTTTCTTCATCCTGGGCCTCAGTTCCCATTTGTGATCCAAGAAGCAGGATGAGGTCTGAGTCTGCATATGGGGTTTGCCTCTGTGTGTATGTGCTTGTGTGTGCATGCATGTGGCAGGGACCCTGAGAGGTAGCACAGCACACACAGCGGGTTGGGCTGGCCTCTAGACTCGGGCTACCCGCCTGGCTTCACGTGCCTGTCCCACCCCTAGTGCCTGCTGCATACTGGGCAAGTCCCCTAACACCTCAATGGTTGAGGTTCCACATCAGCTCTTGTCCCCTGGCGAAGTGCTTGGGGACCTGATGGCCTGTAAGTTCCTTGCTGTGGCCAGGGCCCTTTTGATCTGTACCTGCTGCCCTCAGCAGTGTGACAGGGATCTGCCCGTTATTTTGGTGGGGCTGTTGAGGACAAGCCCCTCTCCTCATTGTCTCTCCCTCGGCCTCTCCCAGAATCCTGTGAACAGAGTTTGGCACATGTGAAGTGCTCACTCAGAGTGACCCACTTCACTCCGTGTCCATTGGGCGATATCATCTTGGTCTCTGGTGGTTGTAACTTTGAATACCCACGTGCTCTGACAGGCAGGCCTTGGTTTGTGGAAGGAAAAACGTCTCTGGGCTCCACCCTTTGTGCACAGGGCTCGTTGACATTGGGGAAACTTTGCAGTGTCCAGAAAACTTAGCTCCCGATGAGGTGGTGGAACTGGAAAATCAAGCCGTGCTGACCAGCCTGAAGCAGAAGTTCCTGACGGTGCTTCCAAACCCCAGGTGGCTGCTGGAGCCCATCTCCAGGAAAGGCGGAAAGGATGTCTTCCAGGTAGACATCGCAGACGGCCTGATCCCCTTGGGGGAGGAGGCCTGACGAGCGTGGGCTCCTCAGAGGAAGGTCACCGAGAGACCAGCTAAATCGTGACCCAGCAGCTCATCGTCACAGGGTGGACGTGGAAATCGGGTTCGGTGTGGATTGGCACCGCAGTGGAGCGTTCCCCACTATGTGCTGTTCACGTAAACAGATTCTCCACTCACTTAGATGCAGGGACGGGGAGCGGGACTTTCCTTGCAAGATGCCTCTCTGGGCTCAGTGACAGTCTCAAGGACTTTGACTTTCAGGAAAAAGGGAAAGGTGCCAGGGAATTCTTTGCGCTGCCACTCATTTTGGTCCAGCTAATTTCTGGATTGACCAAAGAAATACATTTTAAGAGGACTCGTTATTGTTCTCCCCCCTCTTTGTTCTAGTCAAACTCATAGAGTGTTTGCACAGCATCCAGGGGACCTTGTGCAGAGGCTGGGAGCGGGCGCTGAGTGATTGCTGGAGAGTGACCAGCCCTGGATGGCCTCATTCCTGATGAAGAGGACATCAGAGTTGGAAACAGAGCACTTGTCTGTCCTTGCAAAAGAATCTTCCTGTGTTATAAAAGTGTCCCTTGGCTCATGGAGCATGTGTGTTAGGTGTGTCTCACAGCTACTTCATGTGTGAAAAAAGGAGCCTAAATACAGCTCTTTCGGAAAAGTGATAAGTAGCGTTGTTTATTTTGTGGAAAAAATTTTTTATTTCCTTCTTTTTTTTTTTTTGGTCATTTATTAGGAAAGTTTCTAATGGTTGTTACCTATGAGCATGATGGGCTTTCCCCTAGGCAGTGACTGGAATGACCTGTCTCTTCTGAGCCAGACTGCAGTGGTCGGACATCCCTGGGCAAATGGGCTGGCCCTACTTTGGAAGGCCCCTGCCTCTTAGGCCAGGGACATTGAGCTGCTGATAAGAAACTCCCTGGCATCTTAGGGGGACCCATGAGGAAAGACCCTCCTGTTTCAAGATACATGAATAGTGTAAGGCGATAGCCCCAAGGTCACGAGTCAGGCTGTTCTGTGTCCTGACTACCAGGCCAGGCTCAGGGAACAAGATCTTCCTGGGCTTGCCTCGATACTCCCTAGCCAAGTCCTTGGCTGAATGTGTGAAAATGCTGCTTCTTCAAATCAAAGAGGACACCGGGGACCAAAGCCTGTTTGGGGCCCAGATTCCCAGCCTCCTCAGGCTTATCTGATGAGCTGTGTGTAGTATCGCAAGTTAGAAAGAACACCGAGTCACAATTCTCATTAGGTTGTTTATTTACTCCCTCAGAGTTTCGCATCATGGTTATAAATGGTGGTTTTATCTGTCACTGGTGATCTGTGAGTTTAGGGACCTGGATTGTCCTTGCAGTGCTGACAAACTACACATTTGTAAACTGAGGAGCCCTTGTGCTCCTCGTCCTCGTCAGGGGCCTCATTTGAGGACATCACTGAAAGGGCAGCCAGCAGGATGGAATAACAGGTGTTGTATAAGGACATCACCGAATCATGATCTGGGTAATGTGGGGGGCTGGTGGGTGGTTCCCCTGCGCCCTCCCTTCCAGCAGTAGCCAGGGGCACAAACATACTATTCCTGGACGTGCCCTCCCCACTTGGGCTGCCTGGCTCACTTCGGCGACCATTTTCCAGGGCACATCTCACAGAACAGATATCAGAACACAAGAACCACCAGGTGTCACTGGGTCCCTGAGCTTTTGGCACTTCCTTTTGGGCCTTTCTGTCAGCTGCTTTGGTGGGTTCATTGCGATGGATTCATGGGGAGCGCCTCGTAGCTGCTACCTGCTTCTTTCTCTTTGGAGTTGTTGTGCTGGTCCCAGGCTGAGCAATAATTCTCAGGTCGCCTCTTTTCTGAATGTTCTCAATGAGCAGAGGCTTGTCTCTCTGAAAGTTGGAGTTACGGTACATCTGAAATGAAATCAATCCTGTTAGTCATCCTGGGAGTAAATATTTCCCCCCCCCACAATCAGAATGGTCTTGTTTTCCTGGGGAGAAAAGATCTTTTTAACTTGCTGGCAAGTTTCATTTTGCCCTGGAGCCTGAGCTCACTCAACATACATAATGCCTAGGTTAAGGTGCACCTGCTTGACATTAACTGACCTCTCAGTCTTTCATCACACCTGCAGATTACCTCTGAGGGGGTTGTCATTTCATAGGAGCAACTATACCTTCTCATCTTTCCATAAATAAAGTCTCACGTGAAAAAAGTTATCCTCATAAATTAAACCCTTTCAGTGCATCATTCATCTTGGTCTACTAGGAAGATGTTCGAGGGATGGAGAACATGGGAAACAGAAGGACGTTCTACTTTACCATCATTCTCTTGTTCCCTGGAGAGTGAAGCGAAGGGTCGTTTGGACGTATTTTGCTGAAGCCGTAGAGGTTCAGTTGGCGGATAAAACTCTTCAAGCTGTCTGTTTCAAAAATTCTCCTTGGGCCTCTCTGGTGAAGAATCTCCCTTTGGAAAAGATCCTCTTCAATGATCACGATGTCTCCCTCGTCATTCCAGCGTGCAGACGTGAAAGCGTCGTCCTCAGCTACCATCCAAAGCTTTCTTGGGAAGGAGAGCCTGAGAAGATTGTTTTCTTCCATGTGGATGGCGGCTTGGTTTGGGTCCTGTGGTCGCTGGTTGTCTCAGGGGCCTGGATCTTGGCTCATGGCTTGGTCACTGTGGGTCTCCAAAATCTCCCTTGAATCCAAATTTGGATCCAGGGATGAATTAGATGGGACCCCTGTTGCTAGCTCTCGGTCACCTGATGGGGCCTGCTTGACTTGATATATCTGGTTGGTACTCTGACTAGTCATGGAGCTAGTCTAGGTCAAGAACATTTTCTATCTGAGATCGTATCCCTGAACTCTCAGGTCAGAAATGCCTTTGGTCAGGGTGGGGATGCCCGGTAAATACTGTCCACAAAATTCTGGAGTCTCGGTAGTGGGGCAACCAGCTGCTTACGTCATTGTTCTCTTAAGTTGTCACATGATGTCACAAGGGTGGCTCACAGCTGGTCTGAAGAGGGAGCCCTGGCCAAGTGTGGAGGAGGGGAGGGGTGCAGGGTCCCAGCTTCTCTCTTTTCTAAAAGGAGATAAACGTGTGATTCATGTTCTCAGAAAAGGCTCCCATCAGTCGCCAGGCACATTGTTTCATGAGTCCAGGCCCTGGATGGGTTGAGAAAGCATGATCCTATCTCCAATCCCACCCCTAAAGACGGGGAGGGGGCCTGTTGCTGACCCCTCTGATGTGCTCAAGGGCCAGGCTCTGGTTAGTCCTAGCTTGGTTCCCACCAAGACTAGGCGGGTCTGATGGGCCCCTGGGGTACCGTGCCTCCCAGCAGACAGTGGTCCCTAACAGGCAGATTTCCCTAGTCTAGGTTGATAGCCCCCTCCTTCCTCCCACCCCCACTTCCTGCTTTGGTCTTTTCCAGCTGCTCCTGCCAGTTGGTTGGTCCTGCACCGATGGGCCCAAACAAGCATTCCTGTTTTCTTGCTCGTGGCTCAAGTTGTCCCCAGAGTAGTGCTGTGATGGGGCACAGTGGGAGTGCTTCTGATGTTCCTCAACCTCAGTGTCACCCAAAGCATATCAGATAGTGTTACCCACAGCACCGGTGTGGCAGTGGATGGCCGTATTTTCCACTGTGCTTGGAAAGGAGTCTCCTCTTGAGCTCTGCTTGCCCCCAAATCTCATCCCTCTCCAGATAACAGTGCGATTGTCTTTAGTTTCCATTTCTTCCCCATAGAAACTTCTGGTTGCCCTGGACGGGCTCTCTTTGGGAACATCTGCATCTGCCCTTTTCAAATCACCTTCCCCAGCTGCTTGGATACAGCCTCCCTGAAGGCTGCCTCTGAAGCCCTGTTTCCTTTCTTCCCTAGAGTGGTTTGGCCTCTGCTCTCCCAGATTTCTGGCCTCCCACTTCCAAATTGGATCTCCTCTGGTACTTCCCCTTTTAATTCCTTAATTTGGGGAGTTCAGCACCTATTCTGTTCTGTTGAGACAAAGCATTTCACTCACCTACGCCCCTGAGCCAGCCCTGCTCTCCTTGCTCCAAGCCCACCCCCACCCCCCACCAATGTGTCCCTCCCCTGCCATTACCTGGATGGTAGGTCCATTGAATATTTTGTCTGCTCTGGGGTTAGATACTTTTCAAAGGGCCTCCTTTACACAGACTCACTCCCAAGGAAAATTCCTACTCGTTTAGCTGGACGTGAGTAAAGGATGCCAACCGAAGATACCCATCATTGTGTATGTAAAAATAGATGAGAGTCTGGATGTGGAATGGGATAAAACCCAAGTGAAAGTCATCCTCACCACAGAGGAGAGGATACGACAGTGAATTTGGTGATATGTGTTCTCTAGCTGTTGCGGACAACTTCATTCTTAATATTCACTCTGCATCTGGAGATAGAGTGGTACCATGGGAAGGCCCCGCCTTCAAGGATCCTAGGTCCTTGTTCTGGCTGCCACTGAGTAGGGTCATTTGCCCTCTCTGAGGGTCAATTCTTTGTTTGTAAATGGGGAGTGCAAAGAGTGTTTGAAAGAGAATCTCCCATGTTACCTTTCAGTCTGGGGACTGCAATCCTTAATGGAGCCCCCAGGTCTACATTTGGGCTTGGTCTGTGGTCTTTGTGCTTCTAAACAGGTTTCCATAGTGTTCATTGAAGAAGTCAGTTTATCCTGTAGGGACATGCCCTCAGAGGCTAAGAATTTAAATGGCGGCCATTGGTGGCTTCTCAGAAGGGGGCTCCTAGAGCCTTTGGATGAACAGCCAGCTTCCTTCAGTTGTACACCAGAGTATTTTGCCTCAGTGAGTTCTGTAAAGACTGAGAATGAAATTTCCTTGTGGCCTGTGCTAGCTCATGAACTCGGCTGATGACTTACACAAAGGGATTGGGCTGTTTGGTGGGAGAGGAGAAAATGTCTTAGAAAACCACAGTCTGGCATCCTGCAGAGAACCAGTATTTACTTGATGTGATCTAGGCACTCTTACATCCTAAGTCTTATGTAGGCCCGTTAGCTCATGTTCCTTGTTTTAGGAGTCACCGAATTTCCGCTAGGGTTGAGATTCTAGGACATGAGGCTCATCTTGTCCTCTGAAGATGGAATACTCACAATGCTGACTTCAGTGTAGTTGATGAAAGGCGTTGTGGAAACGGCTTCTGTCGACTAAGCCTTCTCATTCCCAGATTTTCAACCCTGGGCCCTGTGGCCACCATTTTGACAATCTTTATTAGATACCTGCTGTGCTCACGACCCTTTGAGAGAAATGATTGGTTGGCTCTTCAGTGCTCCAGAGGCCCTAGAGATGACCCACAGGTGTCGCTGCCTTATGGACCAAAGCCCCACAGTCAGGTGACTCTAGCAGAGCACAGCTGATTGGCCTCTGAGGACAGCCACCCCAAAGGGAAAGTGATTTCAGTCTGGACTTGCTGTGGGTTCTGCGTAGCCTGCAGCCATGGAGAAAGTGCCTAGTTTTGGCCTGTGAGGCCTAAGGCCTGGGGCCGCCAAGGGGCAAGCCTGGCTGTGTGACCTTTTGTGCCTCCCCCTCCTTCTGGCCCCCCTCACCAACTGGATCCTGGTGGGAGCCTCCTTACTGCCCTCCCTCCCTCGGGCACCAGCCATGACCTTGCAGTTGGTTTGCCTCGCACCCAAGGGGTCTTTTCTCAGCCATGGCTCAGACACAGGCCCTGGTGACATCAAGGCCTGCCCTTTCCAGCCTCTTGGCCACTGCACTCCTCTTACCCACTCAGGTGTCCACCAGCCCAGAGGCCCTGCAGCCGCTTTTGCTCACCATCTCCTGGGCTCCAGCCACGGGCTGGCTCCACTGGGCCCCTGGGGCTATTGTCTGACACGCGGGGAGCTCCTGTTAGGAAGTGTCCTCCTGCTGCCCCCTCTATGGCAATGCTCTTTGTCCAGATGCCACTCAGCTTGTCATGGTCCCTCTCCAAGGCCTCCTCAGTAAGGCCTTCCTCCTATACCAGGTCCCCCTCACAGCTCCTTACTTGGGGTTCCCATAGCCTAGCTGCCATGTCCAGTCCCAGTCGGAGTGCCCCTGCCCCACTGTGATGTTGGGTGTGTCTGTCTCCCCCTCCAGACTAGGAAGGAGGACCCTGAGCATGGCAGAGACCATGATGTGAACCCGGTCCCAAGTATACATGTTGGAATGAAGGAAGTTCTGTGTCACCAGGAGGTGCATGGGGTTTAGCGTCCTTGAACACAGCTGTGCATTGTAGCAGCAATGATAAGAGCAGTCATGGAGGGCTCCTGCGTTATAGTGGCTGTGCGAATGCTCTGAGAGTCTGTGCCATTTGCTCTTCAGCACAGTCCCTGGGCAGGTACCTGGAAAGGCCCAGCCTTGGTCATGGCAGGTGGAGTCACGGGCCCAGCTTTCACCCTGAGGAAGAAGTAGAGCCGCAATGGGGCCCAGAGCCTCACCCCGGAGGGAGGCCTTCTCTCTGCCATGAAGCCACCTGCACACTGCAGGACAAGCAGCAAAGGAGAGTCTTTGTTGTCTGGTGACATCTCATTCTGTAGTGCTCCAAGGCTAAGGGCACGCCAGGGAACGTGTCCTTAGAGGCTAAAAATGGCACGGGGACCATTGGATGAAATGTGCCTTTTTAAACGAGCCACATGCAAGCCTTGTTAGCAGTCTGCCTCCCCTCCTTGCCTTAGACAGGGAGGCCTGGATTCTAGGGGCTTCCACGAGCCTTACTCTCCTTTAGGGACGTTACCCCGGTAGGAATTGTGGCGTTAAAGTCAGTCTCAACCAGTCTCTCTCTCGTGTAAACTCTCTGAGGATTGGAAACAGAACAAGTCTTCTGATGATTCTTGCTTATTGGAGCCCCTGGAAAAAGGAAGACAACATGGGAAAGAGAGGCAGTCTCCACATAGAGACAGACTTGTAGAGCTTTAAAAAGCAGCGTTCAGGTCGTGTTATACAAGCGAGCCAAAGATGGATGACCTGTGTGTATGGGACCCTAGGTTGTATATTTCTTGACAGCAGTCTGAGTCCTTTTGGCTTAAAAACCTGCCAAGCCCCAACCCAAATTTTCACATATGTCCGATTGTTTCACACAGTGCTCGTACTAGTGGACTTTTGGCCTTTTACAACCTGCCAAAAGTCAACCCACATCTACTAAGAATAGATAAGATACAGCCTTGTGGTCCTAAGACCCCAGGCCACTCCCCGAGCTGCTGAACGACATTGCTTTGACATGTGGGCTGCCTCTCCGATGCCTCTCTCCCAACAGCTCCCTTGCCTTCCCCCCTTAGCTCGATCTGGCAGCTGTAACAAAATACCACAGACTGGGTCTCTTATAAACAACAGAAATTTATTTCTCTCCATTCTGGAGGCTGGAACTCCAAGATGAAAACACCAGCATGCTGGGGTGAGGGCCCTCCTCCTTGTCCCTAGCCGTCACCTTCTCACTGTGTCCTCACAGGGTGGAAGGGGCTGGGGATTCTCTCTGGGGCCTCTTATACAGGATGACTCCCATCCATGGGGGCTCTACCCTCATGACTTAAGCACCTCCCAAAGGCCCCACCTCATAATGCCATCAGCTTTGGGGGTTAGGGTTTCAACATATGCATTTGACGGGACAGAAACATTCAGACCATAGCACTCCCCTTCTGATTGTGCCCTCCTGACCCTTAAACCCCAGGATGATTTCATGCTGTGAGGGACTCCCCTCTAATACAACCCTTTTGAGGCACCACCCAGTAAAGCTTGTGTTGTGTTGCTGCCTCTCCTGGTCATCTCTTCTTCCTGGGTCAGCCTCCAATCCCTCGAACCCCCTACAGTTGGCTAATGAGCTCTTGTGAAATCATGTGTCTGACCCTTAGAGGCTGATGATTATCCGACCTGAGGTGTGTTTTTCAGGCGTCAAGTGGGAGGGACTCTAAGGCTGACAAGGAAGAATGGGATTAGGAAAGCATTGCTTGTCACTTGGACTTGGACCCCCCGCTGTCTGGCCTTGTAGCGCCATGCCTTTCCTGCTGCCGCAAAAAAGCCACTGACTTTTTTTTGGACCCCAAACCCACAAATCCTAATTGATCAGTTTTAACTCTAAGCTGAAACCTGAAACTGTCCATGATGGGCTGTTTCGTCCCCAGCACGAGCTGTGTTGAACGGAAAGTGGGCCAAACTCAATGAACAGGTCTTGGGCTCTGGGACTGTTGCCGATTTGGGACACCCCTCTGTGGGGTCTGAATCTATCAAAGTATCTTGAGTGCTGTCCTGCACAGTCTAGGTCTTTTTTTTTTTATTATTAAGGTTATGAAAGTTAACATCCTTGTGAAATTACAGTTGTACATCATTATTAGTCATGTTGTAGGTACACCACTTCACCCCTAGTGCTCTCCCCCAACCCCCCTTTCCCCTGGCAACCACCGATCAGTTCTCTTTGTCCATATGTTAACTACCACCTATGAGTGGAGTCGTACAGAGTTCGTCTTTCTCTGTCTGACTTATTTCACTCAACATAATACTCTCAAGGTCTATCCATGTTGTTGTGAATGGGACGACTTTGTCCTTTTTTATGGTTGAGTAGTACTCCATTGTATATATATACCACATCTTCTTTATCCAATCATCAGTTGCTGGGCACTTAGGTTGGTTCCATGACTTGGCTATTGTGAGTAATGCTGCGATGAACATAGGGGTGCATGGAAGTTTTGGAATTGCTGATTTCAGATGCTTAGGATAGATACCCAGTAGTGGGATGGCTGGGTCATAAAGTATTTCTATTCTTAACTTTTTGAGGAATCTCCATACTGTTTTCCATAGTGGCTGCACCAAGTTTGCATTCCCACCAACAGTGTATGAGGGTTCCCTTTTCTCCACAGCCTCTCCAACGTTTGTCACTCTTGGTTTTGGATATTTTTGCCATTCTAACAGGTGTAAGGTGATATCTTAGTGTAGTTTTGATTTGCATTTCCCTGATGATTAGTGATGATGAGCATCTTTTCATGTGTCTATTGGCCATCCATATATCTTCTTTGGAGAAATGTCTGTTCATATCCCTTGCCCATTTTGTAATTGGGTTGTTTGATTTTTTATTGTTGAGTTGTGTGAGTTCTTTGTATATTATAGAGATTAACCCTTTGTTGGATAAATAACTTGTGAATATTTTTTCCCAATTAGTGGGCTGTTTTTTTGTTTCAATCCTGTTTTCCCTTGCCTTGAAGAAGCTCTTTAGTCTGATGAAGTCCCATTTGTTTATTCTTTCTATTGTTTCTCTCATGTGAGGGGTTATGGTGTCCAAAAAGATTCTTTTGAAGCTGATGTCAAAGAGTGTACTGCCGATATTCTCTTCTAGAAGACTTATTGTTTCAGGCCTAATCTTTAGGTCTTTGATCCATTTTGAGTTTATTTTAGTAAATGGTGAAAAATAATGGTTGATTTTCATTCTTTTACATGTGGCTGTCCAGTTTTCCCAGCCCCATTTGTTGAGGAGACTTTCTTTCCTCCATTGTAGGCCCTCAGCTCCTTTGTCAAAGATTAGCTGTCCATAGATGTGTGGTTTTATTTCTGGGCTTTCAATTCTGATTGATCTGTGCATCTGTTTTTGTACCAGTACCATGCTGTTTTGATTACTGTAGCTTTGTAGTATGTTTTGAAGTCAGGGATTGTGATGCCTCCAGCTTTGCTCTTCTTTCTCAGGATTGCTTTAGCAATTCGGGGTCTTTTGTTGCCCCATATGAATTTTAGGATTCTTTGTTCAATTTCTGTAAAGAATGACATTGGAATTCTGATTGGGATAGCGTTGAATCTGTAGATTGCTTTAGGTAGTATGGACATTTTAACTACGTTTTTTCTTCCAATCCATGTGCATGGAATGTCTTTCCAACTCTTTATGTCATCGTCGATTTCTTTCCAGAAGGTCTTGTAGTTTTCGTTGTATAGATATTTCACTTCCTTGGTTAAATTTATCCCAAGGTATTTTATTCTTTTTGTTGCAATCGTGAATAGGATTGAGTTCTTGAGATCTTTTTCTGTTAGTTCATTGTTAGCATATAGAAATGCTACTGATTTATGTATGTTGATTTTAAACCCTGCAACTTTGCTGTAGTTGTTGATTGTTTCTAATAGTTTTTCTATGGATTCTTTGGGGGTTTCTATATATAAGATCATGTCGTCTGCAAACAGCGAGAGTTTTACTTCTTCATTGCCTATTTGGATTCCTTTTATTTCTTTTTCCTGCCAAATTGCTCTGGCCAAAACCTCCAGTACTATGTTGAATAAGAGTGGTGAAAGTGGGCACCCTTGTCTTGTTCCTGTTATGAGAGGGATGGCTTTTAGTTTTTGTCCATTGAGTATGATGTTGGCTGTGGGTTTGTCATATATGGCCTTTATTATGTTGAGGTACTTTCCTTCTATACCTATTTTATTGAGGGTTTTTATCATAAATGGATGTTGGACCTTGTCGAATGCTTTCTCTGCATCTATTGAGATGATCATGTGGTTTTTGTTTCTCATTTTGTTAATGTAGTGAATCACGTTGATTGACCTGAGGATGTTGAACCATCCCTGTGTCCCTGGTGTAAATCCCACTTGATCATGGTGTATAATCTTTTTGATATATTGCTGTATTCGGTTTGCCAAAATTTTGTTGAAGATTTTTGCCTCTATGTTCATCAGTGATATTGGCCTGTAGTTTTCCTTCTTTGTGTTGTCCTTGTCAGGTTTGGGGATCAGGGTGATGTTGGCTTCATAGAATGTATTAGGGAGTGCTCCATCTTCCACTATTTTCTGGAATAGTTTGAGAAGGATAGGTATTAAATCTTCTTTGAATGTTTGGTGGAATTCTCCAGAGAAGCCATCTGGTCCTGGAATCTTATTTTTGGGGAGGTTTTTGATTACTGTTTCTATTTCTTTACTTGTGATTGGTCTATTCAGATTCTCTATTTCTTCCTGATTCAGTTTGGGTAGGTTGTATGAGTCTAGGAATTTATCCATTTCTTCTAGGTTGTTCAATTTGTTGGCATATAGTTTTTCATAGTATTCTCTTATGATCCTTTGTATTTCTTCGGTATCTGTTGTGATTTCTCCTCTCTTGTTTCTAATTTTATTTATTTGAGACTTCTCTCTTTTTTTTTACTGAGTCTGGCTAAGGGTTTGTCAATTTTGTTAATTTTTTCGAAGAACCAACTCTTTGTTTCATTGATCCCTTCTACTGTCTTTTTTGTTTCAATATCATTTATTTCTGCTCTAATTTTTATTATTTCCCTCCTTCTACTGACTTTGGGCTTTGTTTGTTCTTCTTTTTCTAATTCCGTTAGGTGTCATTTGAGGTTGTTTATGTAAGATTTTTTTGCTTATTGAGGTGAGCCTGTATTGCAATGAATTTCCCTCTTAGGACTGCCTTTGCTGCGTCCCAAATCATTTGGTATGGTGTGTTTTCATTTTCACTTCTCTCCAGATAATATTTGTTTTCTTCTTTAATTTCTTCAATAATCCATTGTTTGTTCAGTAGCATGTCGTTTAGTCTCCACATTTTTGGCCCTTTCCCAGCTTTATTCTAGTTTCATAGCATTATGATCAGAAAAGATGCTTGATATTATTTCAACCCTCTTGAACTTATTGATGCTTGCTTTGTTTCCCAAGATATGGTCTATCCTTGAGTATGTTCCATGCGCGCTTGAGAAGAATTTGTAACCTGCTGTTTTTGGATAAGTGTCCTATATGTATCTATTAGGTCCATCTGATCTAATTTTTCATTTAATTCTATAATTTCCTTGTTGATTTTCTGTCTGGATGATCTGTCCATTGGTGTTAATGGGGTTTTCAGGTCCCCTACTATTATTGTATTGCTGTTGATGTCTCCTTTTAGTTTTGTTAATAGTTTCTTTACAAATTTTGGTGCTCCTGTGTTAGGTGCATATATATTTATAAGTGTTATGTCATCTTGGGGGAGTGTCCCTTTTGTCATTATATACTGCCCCTCTTTGTCTTTCTTTATCTGTTTTGCTTTGAAGTCTACTTTGTCTGATATAAGTATGGCAACACCTGCTTTCTTTTGTTCATTATTAGCTTGGAGTATTGTCTTCCATCCCTTCACTTTGAGTCTGTGTTTGTCTTTGGGGCTGAGGTGTGTTTCCTGGAGGCAGCATATTGTTGGATCTTGTTCTTTGATCCATCCTGCCACTCTGTGCCTTTTGATTGGAGAGTTCAAACCATTCATGTTTAGAGTGATTATTGAAACATGGGGGCCTACTGTTGCCATTTTATCACTTGTTTTCCAGTTCTTTTGCATTTTGTCCTGATGGAGAGCTGTTACTTTGTGTTATTGTCCTTCTGCTTATCTCCTTTGTTCTGGATTTTGTAACCCCTTTCCTTTTTTTGATTTTTCAGGCATGAGGTTCTTCCTGAGCATTTCTGGAAGAGGAGGTTTTGTGGCGATGAACTCCCTTAACTTTTGTTTATCTGGGAATGTTTTTATTTCTCCATCATATTTGAAGGATATTTTCACTGGGTAGAGTATTGTTGGCTGCAGGTTTTTGTCCTTCTGAGTTTCGAATATTTCATTCCAATCTCTTCTAGCCTGTAAGGTCTCCCCTGAGAAATCTGCTGATAACCTTATGGGGTTTCCTTTGTAGGTTATTTTTTTTTGCCTGACTGCCCTTTGTATTTTCTCTTTGTCATTGACTTTTGCTAGTTTCACTACTATATGCCTTGGGGTTGGTCTTCTTGTGTTAATAAAGTTTGGAGATCTATTGGCTTCTGTCACCTGAAGTTCCATCTCTCTTCCCAAGTTTGGAAAGTTCTCAGCTATTATTTCTTTGAACAGGCCTTCTGCCCCCTTCTCCTTCTCTTCTCCCTCTGGTATACCTATAATCCTTATGTTGCATCTCCTAATTGAGTCGGATAGTTCTCGGAGAGTTTCTTCATTTCTTTTTAGTCTTAGTTCTCTCTCCTCCTCTGTCTGCAGCATTTCTATATTCCTATCCTCCAAATTGCTAATTCTGTCCTCCATATTATCGACCCTACTGTTCAGAGAGTCCAGATTTTTCTTAATCTCCTCCATTGTGTTCTTCATCTCCAGTATTTCTTAGCTCTTCTTTATAGTGTCAAGCTCTTTTGTGACATAGCTCTTGAACCCATTGAGTTGTCTATCTGAATTCTCTTTTAACTTGTTGAGTTTTTTAATAATGGCAGTTTCGAAATCATCGTCATTTAGGTTATAGATTTCATTGTCTTTGGGATTGTTTTCTGTGTGCCTATCATTTTCCTTCTGTTCTGGAGATTTAATATATTTTTTCATACTGCTAGATGGCGTGGATTTGTGCCTCCGCATAGAGATAGAGTTTAGTTGCTGCTTCCACTTGTTGCGACTGGTGTGTGTGTGTGGGGGCAGCTGTTTAGACTGCACCAACCAGGAACCCTGTCAGCTGTTACTGACTGGACCTGGACCCCTCCTCATAGTCACAGTGGTCCTGTGGGGGTCCCTCGTCGGTTGTGGGGGCAATTGCAAGGGGGCCTCAGGCTGCTGGTGCCTACTGTTGCAGCCCACTTAGACGCAATCCCTCCTTGTGGTCTGCAGCAGTGTTGTGGGCTTCCCCAGCAGCCAGGAGCAGGATCACCTATAATTGCCGCTTTGTCCCTAATACAGCTCACAAGATCACACTTGTCCACTCTAGGTCCCGCCAGAGGTATGGGTATCTTCTGCAGTCTGTGTTTAGCTCACCTAGCTGTGCTACTTTTGCCCCAGGGCCTTCCCGCCTTGCAATTGCCAGTCGGGACCTCTCCACTAGTGCTGTGCAGAGGCTTTTGCTGAGGCTGCTGTAGGAACCTGGCGTTCCCCCTGGGCTACATAGCCGTTTCACCGGAGTGCCACTCTGCCCCCCTCCACTCTCACAGGATCTCTGGGAGCCCCTTGCCTCATCTGGGACATGGCCAGAGTCTGTGGGCCTGGTGGTGGCTTGTAAGCTGCTGCCTTGTGGGGAATTCTGCTCTAGGGAGCTTCCTGGTGTTCCAAATGCTGGGCAGGGCCTCCCTGCTAATGGCGAGCAGAGGCCCTCCCTGCTGGGAGGGGGGGGGTGCTGGACGCTGGAGCGTCCCGTGGGGCCGCAGAGCCGGGTGTTGGAGCTCCACCAAGTCCCCAAGCATGTCCACGGGAAGTCCGGGCACCCTCTGCATGCACCAGAGTCCATGGGCCCCAGCAGCAGCTGGCAGTCTGGTGCAGTGCCAGGGAATCAACCCACTGGGAGCTTCCCTTTGTTCTGGATTCTGGGAGGGGCCTCCCAGCTAATGGCAAGCAGAGGCTTTCCCTGATGGGGGGGTGTGGGACCCTGGAGCCTCCCCCAGAGCTGCAGAGCCTGGCGCTGGAGCTCCAACCCTGTCCCCAAGCACGTCCATGGTAAGTCCGGGCGCCCCCTGCAACAACCTGTGCGCTGGAGACTGTGGGCCCAGCAGCAGCTTGCAGTCTGGTGCCATGCCGGGGAATCTGCCCACCGGGAGCTTCCCGTTGTCCTGGATTCTGGGCGTGGTCTCCCTGCCAATGGTGAGCAGAGGCTTTCCCTGCCAGGGAGGTGCTGGACCCCGGAGCCTCCCCCCGGCCACAGAGCTGGGCGCTCGACCTCCAACCATGTCCCCAAGCACATCCACAGGAAGTCCGGGCGCCCCCTGCAACAACCTGTGTGCCGGAGACTGTGGGCCCAGCAGCAGCTTGTGGTCTGGTGCCGTGCTGGGGAATCTGCCCACAAGGAGCTTTCCTTTGTTCTGGATTCTGGGCAGGGCCTCCCTGCTAATGGCGAATGGAGGCCTTCCCTGGCAGTGGGTGCGGGACCCTGGGGATTCCCCCTGGGCTTAGGTGTAATCGTGGGGGGCTTGAGTAGGGCTGTTGTCACCTGTTTCCACGGTCACTCCACTGGTGAGTGCACACTCCTGCCCTTGGTGTGTGGCGATGCTATGGGGGAGTCCGCTGGAAGAGAGCCTCCTGCAGGAACTAGGCTGTCAAGGGGTCGGGGGTCGGGGGTCGGAGAGTTATCACCTATTTCCACCTCCTCCCGGGGGGAAGTCTGTCCGCCTTCCAATGTATAGTAGCACAAGACTCTTAGGCATCTTGAGATGCTATCTGGATATCCTTTGTTAATCGGTGAATGTCCAATTAGTTGTAGATTCGACGGGGGAGAGACAAAGAAGACCACTCACTCTGCCATCTTGGTCCCGCCTATTAGCACACTCTTATTGCAATTGTCTTCTTAATTGGGTTGGTACCCAGTGTAGCTGGTTGCTAGGCTCAGGGGCGTACAGTTGTGATAGGCCTGAGGCCAACAAGGCTGATGTCAGTTCTCTTAGGAGTGCAGCTGAGTAGGGCTAGCCCTTGGCATGGAGGCACTCAGTTGTTTCCCAGCTTTTCTCTTTTTGTGAGGACAGGGGTGATGACTTCCAAGCTCTTTACATGCCAGAGCAGAAACCAGAAGCCTCCAATGAAGGTTTTTTGACTTTGAAAGGTGATGTCAAGGCACCTTGTATACGAGCAAGCATGATCCAGTAGAGAGTGGAGATTAGATGATGCAGGAGAAAGGGGAGAATTTCAAGAGAAAACTTCTTGAGAAAGACTGAGCTTTAGTGTCTGAAATAGGACCCTTGCAGGAAGCTTGTTCCCCTGCAAGAGGATTAGGGACAGAGAATGTAGATATCTTGGTGGGATCATTGGTGGGAGGAAGAGAGAAGTGCCATCGATAGCTTCCCTTTCCCTTATGAAATATGTGGCAAAGTCATCAGGCAGAGGTGGAGGGCAATGTGCACTGGAGACTCAAGGAGAGAGAAAGGTTTGAAATAGCTCCCTCTCACCATGAGGAAGTGAATTCACTAGAGCAGTGAGTAGGTCTTCTGGGGTTGCTGGGCTTTGTGTTCACATATTTGAAGCAGTCCTAAACTTGTCAGAGGTGTATTTTTTCCTTGAAATGGGGACTTTCATCTGCTCAGGTGCCATCGTGGAGAAAGTTGCTAATTAGGTTTACCAGTGTTGGGGGTGTTTGCAGAGGTGGATCACCTTGGCTAAGGTGTTTTTACAGCTGGATCGCCTCTACAGCTGTTGCAGTTGCCCAGAAGAAAGGCAGCAGTTGTAGTGGTGAAGAAGACAATGACCCAGATATTCTACACAGTGCTGAAGATGGGTGGTGGTGATAGGAGGGTAGCAGGGAGTATATTCTGATAACCGTGTCCTTTTAAGGAACCAGGGGCCTGTAGAAAGAAGGAGGAGGAACAGTGTGGAAGAGGCAATGAGAAGCAGGGGGCACACCCACCCCTACTCCAGGCCCTAGTGTGTGAGAGGGTGAGGTGGTGGGAGACAAAACAGCTGGCCCTTGAGAGGGCTTTGGGCTGTCTTGGTTGAGGGTAGGCCAAGCCAAGGCAACAAAGGCACCACGGCATGTGAAATGGTGTAACCACAATAGAAGTTCATTTTTCATTCCAGGAACAGTCAAAATTGGGTGTTCCTACGCAGGAGCCGTGCTCCATTTAGTGATCTGTCCCAGGGTCTGTCTGTCTTGAGGCTCTGCCAGGAAGCCCTGGTGACTCATCATCTGCATCCAGGTGACAGAAGAGGAAAGCAAGAGTGAAGGAGGTATGGAAACTTCTTAACCCTTGGCCAGGACATGGCACACTTAACTTCCACTCAGTCTGATTGGCTGGGACTCAGCCACATGGCCACACTCGACTGCAAGGCAAGATGGGAAATGGAGTCTACCTTCGTGCTCAGGGAGAAAAGGAGCCTTCACGTTTCAGGGAAGAGCTGGCAGTCTCTGCCAACAGGTGGAGCACGTAGCCCAGGAAGCTGCCAGGTTCAGTAAAAGAGGAAACCTTGAGGGAAGAAGTGGAGGTTGGGAGGGTTTTCTGGCCACTGAATCGTGGTGTTTCCCTAATGGGGATTCTCTATTTCCCTCATTCCTTCTAGACTTCTACACGTATTAATGAAGAACAGGTTGGTGGTTGCCAGGGGTACAGAGGAGGAGGTGGCTGTGGGAAGGAAGTGGATGTGTCTATAAGAGGGCAACATGTGGGATCCTTGCGGTGATGGAAATGTGCTGTATCTTGACCGAATTGCAGTCAGCATCTCCATCATGATACTGTACTATGGTTTTGCAAGATGTTATCATTAGGGGAAGCTGGCTAAAGGGTACACGGGATGTATTGCATTATTTCTTACACCTGCGTGTGACTCTATGGTTAAGTCAAAAGTACAAGTTGGATTAGACAATTCTCTGCAAATGATGCCCCTCTTTATTGCCTGCACCAGAGGTGAACCACTCCCACAGTGCCACCCTTGGTAGCCAACTACTCCATTCCAAGTTTTCTTAGCAAGAAAGTGGCCAAATCAGTGTTGGATTGGTGGTGTCCAAAGACTGTCGTTTTAGTGCTTCAGATTGCTCTCGGTGACTTTTAGTACAGCAAGGATTTTGGTCCTTATGAGCGCCTTACATCTTAGGACTGGATTCAACAAACACTACTATGAGGTAGGTGGCCTGCAGGCAATTACTTTGTGTGCCTTTTTGGAGACTGGCACTGCCACCCCACAGAGGACACCTCTCCCCAACTAGGTCCACACCCCTGCACACACACAGAGAAACACCAAGTCCTTTTCCTCTTCTCCCATGGGAAATTTGTGTTCAGTGCTGAGTCCTGACCCAGTCCTTATCCCCACTGTCAGGCTAACTGGACCTTCTGGTCTGACCCCCGACCCTGCAGGACTCACCTCCCTCCCCCTCACACACCTGCCTCTTCCCTTCCTTCCCGCTCCCCCCATGAGAGAACTTGCAGAGACACACACATTTTCACAACAGGTCCGTTTTATTGAAATCACCATCAGGGCACCCTGCTGCTGTCAAATGACGTCGGCACCACTGGCCATTTCTCAGGGGTCAGACGTTAGAGACTTCTCAGATGATTCCTCTCTGAGGTCTGTGGCCTCGCTCTGAAGTTGCCGGTGGTGCAGGTAGGCACGTGAAGTGCTGGGCTTCTCCATGCTCTCTCCGTCCGCCTCTGGCTCATCTTGATTCAGCTTTTCATTCAGCCTGTGATAGTGACCGAATAGGGTTGTTCCTCTCGCTTCCTTAGATTTGACTGAAGAGGTGGGACGTTTTGAAGAGGCTTTTTCAGTGGATCTCCTTCGAAGGGGTCTTTTGGCCCCCGTGGTTTTCTTGGCCGCCTGGAAAGACAATAGGGTGAGCCCAGAAGGGCACTGGTTTGAGGGAAGAGGGTGGGGGATGGGTGGGAAGAGGGGCTTCCTGAGAAGGGATATGGGCTGAGGAGGGGCTGTGCGCCAGGCATGGACAGGGGAGGAGTCTTGGTGGGGGGAGTCAAAGGGGAAGAGGAGGAGCTTGGGCGGGGTCATCTCACCTTGACACTCCCTCTGGACCTGGGTTGACTTGAGGACTTCCTCATCTTCCTCTCTTTGGTGTTTGGCGAGGGTTGTTCCGTGACTGTGCTAGAAGCCTGGGATTTCCTGGTCGCCTTCGCCATGTCAGCGCCTCCCAGTGGTCTACCCCAGGCCTCCTGACCTGCCTATATACACCCCTCTATAGGACAGAGAGGGGCCACACCCTTCAGCTTTGTTTGGTCAGCAAGGCTCTCCTCCAGCCAATGGCAGCCGTGGGTTGGGCTTAGACATCACAAAGCTCCACCTTGACACCTCTAGGGGAGGATGGGGAGCAGCCAAGATGTTCTGGTTGGGGAAAGGGGGCACCGCTAAACAGCCTTCCAAACTGACCTGCCCCCCTCCTCATCTCCCCAGTCAATGCTGGTGGCTCACAAGGCAGGGAGAGGGTGTTTCCTCCAAACCTTTCCCCACAGCCACCCTATTCAGTGCTTCATTCTCTTCTTTCCCTCCCTTCACCGCTACCTAGTTTCTGTATGTCATGCCTACAATCCACCCATGGTGCTGTGGCTGTGTTTAAGTCTCTGTGGAGATGTGAATCATCCCGCTTCCTGATTACAAATTACTCTAATGCAGCTTGAAGACGATTCGCTTCTGCCAGGGTCCTTTTCCGTCCCACCTCCTTTTCTCAGGGTCCACATTGCTCTGCTCAGTTTTCTGTTTTCCAGTCTGCCTTCATCCTGTCAGACTTCCATGAACAGACTTGCTCTACTCAGAATCAAGTCCTGTTTCAAATCTGGGACCCATGCCCACCTCAGTAGGTGGCCTACCCAGGCTTGGGTTTTCATAGGGTCAGGGGGACGAGGCAGACACATGCTACAAGTTGTGCTGGATGTTTGTATGCAGGAAACTACAACCTAAGGCTGGTGAGTTCACGAGGGGTAGGGAGGCGTTCAACATTGTGCTTGGTGTCCAGTGCAACAAGGAAGAAAACGACATCCAGGCTGGAAAGGGAGAGGTAGCACTGTCTTTATTCACAGACCACAAGATAGTCTACACAGAAAATTCTATCAATCTAAAAAACAAAAAATGCTTCCAGAAGGAATAATTGAGTTTAGCAAGGTCTCAGGATATAAGATCAACATATAAAAATAAAGTGTATATTTATATACTAGCAATGAATAATGGAAAATTGAAATTAAAAACAGTGTGTTTTAAAACAGGATGAGAAAGCCTACAAATCTGACAAAATATGTAGAAGCTCTGTACATCAAAAACTACAAAACATTGCAGAGAGAGATTAATGAATACCTAAACATATGTAGGTATACGCCTTGTTTGTGGTTTGAAGGACTGGATATTGTTAAGACACCAATTCTTCCCCAGCTCATTGATAGAGTCAACACAGTCCCAATCAAAACCCCAGAAGACCTTTTTAAAAACATAGAAATTGACAGGCTGGTGTTCTGTAGAGTAAGCCCTGAGGTGTATTTTTTTTTTCTTTTTTGTTATGCAGGTGCCTGACTTAAGCTTTGGTTGCCAAGGCGTCCACTTCAAAGAGAGATCCACTTCAAGAGGGCTATCTGGAAAAAACACATTGCCAGCGACAGGACTAGATAAAGAGCCAGGCCCCCTGCCCCCACGGAGGCTCCTTTGATTTAGAGAGCTCAGTTGATTTCAAGAACTGATCATTGGAGCCACTTGCTTTTCTCCTCTTCCTGTGCTTTAAATTCTGCTCTTATGTTTTAAATTCACCAATAAAGATTGAGCCCCTGAAACCCTAGGCCCCCAGCCTCAGCCCCAGAGAAAGCAGAACCCCAGCCCCCCGCCCCGTGTCCTCTCTTTCTCCAGGCGACCTCGCTGTGTGGCCCCAGGTATGCTGTGTAATTTCCAGGTCCTATGAGTAATAAACCTCTATTCTTTCAAAGTTTCCTGATGGTTATTGGAGAAGGGCATCTTGCAATCCTAATAAGAGCCACAAGGGCTGGTCCAGCCACAACATTCTTAAGTGACAGGCTGAGACCGGCACAAAACAAGTTCCCATTCATATGGAAATGCAAAGGACCTAGAATAGCCAAAATAACTTCTAAAAAGAGGGCAGAGTTGGAGGGTTTATTCTACTTGACTGCAAGGCTTATTATAAAGTGACAGTAACCAAGACAGTGAGGAATCGGCATAACATAACAACAGAAATATATTCATGGAACAGAGGAGTCTAGAAATAGACCCACACATACATGCATACACAGGCAACTGATTATCGAGAAAGATGCAAAAGATGAGAGGTGAAAGGACAGTCTTTTCAACAATTAGATCTGGAACAACTGGATAGCCACATGCGAAAAGCACTGTTTAATCCAAACCTTGCTCCATATAAAAAACAACACAAAATGGATCACAGACCCACATGTCAAAACCAAAATTATGAAGCTTCTTGGAGAATGCATAGGAGAAAGTCTTTGTTACTCTGAGCTAGTGTGGTAAGTTTGATGATTTCGAGGTTGACCAAGGAAGAGACAGGACCACGAGAGGCAGGAACACAAAAGCTTTATTGAGCAGCACTTGGACAGGGCTGCATGAGAGGAGAAGTCCCTCCCAGGAAGAGACCTTCCAGAGACATGGGCACAAGGCCACCACCCAGAAAGGGACTAAAGTAAGGGCCCTCCCAGGAGAGAAGGGGAAATGGGAGAGGGGGCTTCATGTATCTGGGAGATGGTGCTCAGCAGTGTAGAGGAGGAAGCCAATTCCTCTACCCTCTAGGTCCTTCTGGCTGGTCTAAGAAATAAATTGACATGAGACAGAATAACAGGAGAAAATCAAAGTTTAATAACACAGATATGTGGGAGAAACCCAGGAAAACTGAGCAAGTCTCTAGAATGGCCAAAACCACCACCTTAAATACCATCTTCAGCTAAAGACAAAGGAGGATGTCGGGGGTAGTGGTTTCGGTCTTCAAAGGAGAGGAAAGCAATTTACATGGAGATGGAAATGCAAATGTTTGTTAAACAAGTGTTTGCTATGACCCGAGAGACGCATTTTGGGGTGGCCAATTCTGATCCTCAACAGCAGCAAGGCGGGAGTCTCTGGGTCAGTGAACTCCAGAGGGCAGTAGCAGTCAGGGATATTTTATCGCTACAGGCTTTGTCCTATCTACGGTTAGCAGGTGTTGGGTGCATCTTTGTGGGACACGCAAAGTAGGCAGCCTCTAAATGGATACACATACGTTTGTTTGAAGTATATTTAAAGCAATTGGATCCATAATAATTTGAATTTGGCACCAGTGGACTTTGGGCTAAAGATCCTAGCCTGCTGTGAAGAAGTAAACAAAATGGAGGCCAGTTTAGGCCAATACATAGGGACCATCATTGGCCCATTTACATAACTTCTTAGATACAAGGAAAAATCCATTAATGAAAACAATTGATAAACTGGACTTCATCAAAACTCAAAACTCCTTTTCCTTTAAAGATACTGTTAAGAGAGTAAAACGACAAGCCACACACTGGGAAAATATATTTGCAAATCACATATCTGATAAAAATCTTGTGTCCAATACATATAGAACTCCCAAACTTCAATAAGAAAGAATCAAACGACTCAGTAAAAAATGGGCAAAGATTTGTACACTTTCCCAAATAGACATACAGATGGCAAAGAGTCATACCACTAGAAGCTCAGCATCATTAGTCATTATGGAAATGCCATTAAAAACCACAATGAAGAAAAAAGCAGGGAGCAAAATGGCGGGGTGAGCTGACCTGGGATTCTCTCCCCTCCAAAATACAACAAAAGATTGGAAGAACTGAATTTCAGAGAATAAACATAATGCCAGCTCGTTAGAGACCTACAATACCAAGAAGGAGGAGATCATAAACCTAGCTTTACACCTTTGGAGGCACTGGAACGGTAGGAGAGAACATCGCTCCCTCCCCTAGAGTCTGTGATCGCTGCAGCGCGGGTCGGGAAGGAGCGGAGGAGGGGCCGCGCGACCAGGGATCATCCAGGACTCCTGCTGCTGGTTCAGTGGAGACCCGCTGACGGGGGGGAAAGCTTCCGTCCATGGGGACCCTATAAATCAAGGGCCTTGGGAGACCAGAGAACAGAACTGATCTGAACCCAGACTGGGGCATGTGAGTAACAGCCCCTCCCCCCTAACAAAGCCAGTGGGCGCAGCCATCTTGCCCCGAAGGCGGAGAGCTAACACGCCGCTCTCGACCCCCATCTAGTGGCGACAGACTGTAACTGCAACTGAATTCTACCACCATGAGAAAAACCTCTCCTCTACCATCCAGCAATTTATAAAAGCCCCAGACCAGAAGGAAAACAATAAAAACACAGAATTAAGTCCTGAGGACTTGGAATTAGGTAAACTAAGTGATAATGAATTCAGAGCAGCTATAATCAAAAAACTCAATGAGGTAGAGAGAAAGAGAAACAAGCCGAGTTCTGGAGTTACTTCACAAAAGAGATTGAAATCATAAAGAAGAATCAAACAGAATTACTTGAGATGAAAAACACAATGGACCAGATAAAACAGAATACGGGTTCCCTGAATGCCCGTGTAGACAACCTAGAGGAGCAAATCAGCATAATCAAGGACAGACAGGCTGAATGGCGCCAGACAGAGGAAGAAAGAGAACTAAGAATTAAAAAAAATGAGGAAAATCTCCGAGAGATAATGGATTCAATGAGGAGTAAGAACATAAGGATCATAGGAATTCCCGAGAATATAGAAAAGGAAAATGGAGCAGAAAGTGTGCTTAACGAAATTATTGAAGAGAACTTCCCAAATCTAGGGATCAACGGAGAAATGTGTGTAGAGGAGGGTTTTAGATCTCCTAGATTTGTCAATGTAAAAAGACCCACCGCAAGGCACATAATAGTAAAGTTGGCAAATAGGAATGATAAGGAAAGAATACTCAGGGAAGTAAGAAAAAAAAAGAGAATAACCTATAAAGGAGCCCCTATCAGACTGTCAGCGCATTTCTCTACAGAAACCCTACAAGCTAGGAGAGAATGGAGTGTTATATTCAAAGCTTTAAAGGATAAAAACCTTCAGCCAAGAATACTCTATCCAGCAAGAATTTCCTTCAGATATGAGGGAGAAATTAAATCTTTTCCAGACAAACAAAAGTTAAGGGAATTTGTAACTAAAAGCCCTCCATTACAAGAAATCCTCAAGAAGGCTCTCATACTTGAAAAAAGAAAAAAGGGAGAAAGGGGACACAAGCCACAGACTAGGGAGGCCAATGGATAGAACCAGAAAAGGATAGCAAATATTCAACTATAGCATTAGGGTAAAAATAAGGAAACTACCAAAACAAGGACGATCTTAGCACTCTAACTACAAATTAATAAGAGGAGTTGGAATAAAAAACGAAAATAATTATTTAGGAGGGGAAGAGCAAAGGGTCTAAATCAGTATTGGTCGAGTAAGTAAGAGACCACCAGAGAATAGACTATATTATACACGAGATTCTAAATACAAACTTCAAGGTAGACACTAAAATAAAGTACAGAACAGAGTCACAAATCATAGATAAGGAAAAATCTAAGAAACCCAGCATAAGAAATTGCAGTATTAAATGGGTAGTCTAAAGCACACAGGAAAAGAAACACAGGAAAGCAAGATAATGAGCGACAGATTGACAGCATTAAGTCCACATGCATCAACAATCACTCTCAATGTGAACGGATTGAACTCTCCAATAAAAAGACACAGAGTGGCAAAATGGATTAAAGAACAAGATCCAACAATTTGTTGCCTCCAGGAAACACACCTCAGCCCCAAGGACAAACACAGACTCAGGGTGAAGGGGTGGAGGACAATACTTCAAGCAAATAGCAAGGAAAAAAAGGCAGGTGTTGCAATTCTCATATCAGACCAAGTGGATTTCAAAATAAGACAGGTAAAGAGAGACACAGAGGGACAATATATAATGATCAAAGGGACACTTCATCAAGAAGAAATAACGCTTATAAATATCTATGCACCCAACACAGGAGCACCAAGATTCATAAAGCAACTATTAACAGACCTAAAGGAAGATGTTAAAAACAACACAATAATAGTAGGGGACCTCAACACCCCACTCACATCAATGGACAGATCATCCAGACAGAAAATCAACAAGGAAATAGTGGAGCTGAATGAAAAACTAAAACAATTGGACTTAATAGACATATATAGATCACTCCCCCCTGAAGGAGCTGAATACACATTCTTCTCAAGTGCACATGGAACATTCTCTAGGATAGACCATATGTTGGGAAACAAGGCAAGCCTCTACAAATTTAAAAAAATTGAAATAATAACAAGCATCTTCTCAGATCATAGTGCTATAAGGCTAGAAATTAATTACAAGAAAAAAGCTGAGAAAGGCACAAAGATGTGGAGACTAAACAACACACTACTGAACAAGCAATGGATCATTGAAGAAATCAAAGAAGAAATCAAAAAATACCTGGAAACAAATGAAAATGATAGCATGCCATACCAACTCATATGGGATACAGCAAAAGCTGTATTAAGAGGAAAATTCATCGCAATACAGGCACATCTTAACAAACAAGAAAAATCCCAAATAAGCAACCTTAAAGCACACCTAACTGAACTAGAGAAAAAAGAACAAATGAAGCCCAAAGTCAGCAGAAGGAGAGAAATAATAAAAATCAGAGCAGAAATAAATACTATTGAAACGAAAAAGGCAGTAGAAAGGATCAATGAGACAAAGAGCTGGTTTTTTGAGAAGATAAATAAAATTGACAAACCACTAGCCAGACTTACAAAGAAAAAAAGGGAGAAAGCTCAAATAAACAAAATCAGAAATGAGCGAGGAGAAATAACAACAGACTCTGCAGAAATACAACAGATTATAAGAGAATACTACAAAAAACTATATGCCAACAGAATGGATAACCTAGAGGAAATGGATAAATTCCTGGACTCCTACAATCTCCCAAAGCTCACTCAAGAAGAGGCAGACAATTTGAACAGACCAATCACAAGGAAAGAGATTGAAACAGCAATCAAAAACATCCCAAAGAATAAAACCCCAGGACCAGATGGCTTTCCTGGGGAATTCTACCAAACTTTCAGAGAGGATTTAATACCTATCCTTTTCAAGCTATTCCAAAAAATTAGGGAAGATGGAACACTTTCTAACACATTCTATGAGGCCAACATCACGCTGATACCAAAACCTGACAAGGACACCACGAAAAAAGAGAACTACAGGCCAATATCACTGATGAACATAGATGCAAAAATTCTAAACAAAATTTTGGCAACCAGAATTCAGCAATTCATCAAAAGAATCATACATCAGGATCAGGTGGGATTCATACCAGGGACACAGGGATGGTTCAACATCCGCAAATCAATCAATGTGATACACCACATCAACAAACTGAGGAATGAAAACCACATGATCATCTCAATAGATGCAGAGAAGGCATTTGACAAGATCCAACAGCCATTTATGATAAAAACTCTGAACAAAATGGGCATAGAAGGAAACTACCTCAACATAATAAAGGCCATATAGGACAAACCCATAGCCAACATCATACTCAATGGGCAAAAACTGAACCCCATCCCCCTGAAAACAGGAACGAGACAAGGATGCCCTCTGTCACCACTCTTATTTAACATAGTACTGGAGGTCCTGGCCAGAGCAATCAGGCAAGAAAAAGGAATAAAAGGAATCCAAATAGGGAGGGAAGAAGTGAAACTCTCGCTGTTTGCAGATGACATGATCTTATATATAGAACACCCCAAAGAATCCATTGGAAAACTGTTAGAAGTAATCAACAACTACAGCAAAGTTGCAGGGTATAAAATCAATTTGCATAAATCAGTAGCATTTCTATACTCCAGTAATGAACCAACAGAAAAAGAACTCAAGAATACAATACCATTCACAATCGCAACAAAAAGAATAAAATACCTTGGGGTAAATTTAACTAAGGAAGTGAAGGACCTATATAATGAAAATTACAAGGCCTTTCTGAGAGAATTGGATGACGACATAAGGAGATGGAAAGACACTCCATGTACATGGATTGGAAGAATAAACATAGTTAATATGTCCATTCTACCTAAAGCAATCTACAGATTCAACGCCATCCCAATCAGAATCCCAATGACATTCTTTACAGAATTAGAACAAAGAATCCTAAAATTCATATGGGGCAACAAAAGACCCCGAATTGCTAAAGCAATCCTGAGAAAAAAGAACAAAACGGGAGGCATCACAATCCCTGACTTCAAAACATACTACAAAGCTACAGTAATCAAAACAGCATGGTACTGGTACAAAAACAGGTGCACAGATCAATGGAACAAAATTGAAAGCCCAGAAATAAAACCACACATCTATGGACAGCTTATCTTCGACAAAGGAGCTGAGGGCATGCAATGGAGAAAAGAAAGTCTTTTCAACAAATGGTGCTGGGAAAACTGGAAAGCCATACGTAAAAGAATGAAAATTGACCATTCTTTTTCACCATTCACCAAAATAAACTCAAAATGGATTAAAGACCTAAAGGTGAGACCTGAAACCATAAGGCTTCTGGAAGAAAACGTAGGCAGTACACTCTTTGACATCAGTATTAAAAGGATCTTTTCGGACACCATGCCTTCTCAGAGAAGGGAAACAATAGAAAGAATAAACAAATGGGACCTCATCAGATTAAAGAGCTTCTTCAAGGCAAATGAAAACAGGATTGAAACAAAAAAACAACCCACTAACTGGGAAAAAATATTTGCAAGTCATATATCTGACAAAGGCTTAATATCCTTAATATATAAAGAACTCTCGCAACTCAACCACAAAACATCAAACAACCCAATCAAAAAATGGGCTGGAGACATGAACAGACATTTCTCCAAAGAAGATATACTGATGACCAATAGGCACATGAAAAGATGCTCATCATCGCTGATCATCAGGGAAATGCAAATCAAAACTACACTAAGATATCACCTTACACCCGTTAGAATGACAAAAATATCTAAAACTAATAGCAACAAATGTTGGAGAGGTTGCAGAGAAAAAGGAACCCTCATACACTGCTGGTGGGAATGCAAACTGGTGCAGCCACTATGGAAAACAGTATGGAGATTCCTCAAAAAACTAAAAATAGAACTACCATACGATCCAGCCATCCCACTACTGGGTATTTATCCAAAGAGCCTGAAGTCAGCAATCCCAAAAGTCCTGTGCACCCCAATGTCTATTGCAGCACTGTTTACAATAGCCAAGACGTGGAAGCAACCTAAGTGCCCATCAACAGACGAATGGATAAAGAAGATGTGGTACATATATACAATGGAATACTACTCAGCTGCAAAAGAGAACAAAATCATTCCATTTGCAATAACATGGATGGACCTTGAGAGAATTATGTTAAGTGAAATAAGCCAGCGAGAGAAAGATAATCTGTGTATGACTCCACTCATATGAGGAATTTAAAACTATGGACCAAGAACAGTTTAGTGGATACCAGGGGAAAGGTGGGGTGGGGGGTGGGCACAAAGGGTGAAGTGGTGCACCTACAACATGACTGACAAACATTAATGTACAATTGAAATTTCACAAGATTGTAACCTATCAATAACTCAATGATAATAATAAAAAAAAACCACAATGAAGTACCACTACACACCTATTAGAATGCCTAAACTGAAAGACTGACCATACCAGATGCTGGCCAGGATGTGTAGAACACTGGAATTCTCACACCCTGATGGTGAAAGCTGACAAGAGATTTTCACATATTGAGGTATATGGGGTAACTATTCAGAAAGTAGAGTAGTGTTTCCGTGGGGCGGACGGTGAGAACAGGGTTTAACGACAAGCGGCACGAGCTATCTCATGCAGGTGAAGGGTATTTTCTAACACTTGCTGCTGATGGTGTAACTCAGTAAATTTAATAAAAATACTTAACTGAACATTTTAAATGGGTACATTTTAAGGTAGACACCCCCAATCCCTACAGGGCCATTCGGCAGCTGGCTGCCGGCCTCCTAAGAGAGAGGCGTCACAGTCCTGAGGGGACTGAAGTGTGTAGCACAGGGGCCTAAAGGTGCAGGTGGCAGGGGGGAATTCCTGCAGCCAGCTTCCCGTGGGGAGGCTTCTCTTCTGAACACCTCCATTCCTGCCCAGGGTCTCAAAGACACAGAAGCTGGCATCTCACCTCTAAGGGTCCAAGGTGCATGGCTTAAGTCCCTGGGTGAGGAAACAGAGTGGTCATGTGTTGTCATGGCTTGAGAATTAATCCATGGCCTCTGCAGTGTCTTCTATAGAAAAGGCTGTGACAACTAATGCACCTGCTGCTATCAGCGGCAAAGCCTTCTCACAGGACCCTTCCTAAGTACAAGAGGACTGGCAGTGCAGTGTCCCCATTAGTCCAGGGAGGAGAGGAAGACAAGGTGTGGAGGAGCCCTTGATGTCTCTCCAACGTCTACTACCGTTGTGTAATAGATGCTCAACAAAAAGCAGCTGTTCTGATTTATTACAACAAAATCCCCTTCATTTCTGTGAGGGGTGTCTGAGAAAGTCAAGTTTGCCCTGAAATTCTCCACCTTTTGCAGGTGCAGACGTACCATGTGACAGGTGCTTCAAATCCAAGATCATGTCTAATTTTCACATTATTCTCCAGGTCTCAGCAGGGAGAGATTGCCCTCTTCACTCCACAGCACAGTCTTAACCTGTGAGTTTCTGCTACCGTCCACATTGCTGTACGGGCCTGAACAGTTGGACACAGGTGCACACTAGATCTTTACTGGTCAGTAGTCATTTCTAGTATGATTTTGACCCCAGCCCTCCCCTATGCCCCCCTCACGCGCTGCTCCTTTTGTTACTGAAAATTCAGTTTCTGAACCCGGTGCATAGCTTAAGTCCCTAGGTGAGGTAACAGAGTGGTCTATGTCCTGTGTTGTCAAGTCTTGAGAATTAATCCACAGCCCCTGTGGTGACCTGGCTTCCACTCCCAAAATCAGCCCTGGGAAGCCCTAGAATGGAGAATGAAAGTAAATACACACATGCACATAATAACCATTCCCTTATTAGAATGGCCAGAATCTGGTACACTGACAGCACCAAATGCTGGATGTGGAGGATGTGGAGGAGCAGGAACTCTCACTCATTGCTGATGGGAGTGCAAAGTGGTACAGCCACTTTGGAAGACGGTGTGGCAGTTTCTTATGAAACCAAACATACATGTTCTTACTACATGATCTAGCAATTGTATGGGTATTTACCCAAAAGAGGTGAAAATGTATGTCCACACAGAAACATACACACGGATGCTTAGGGCAGCTTTGCTAATAATTGCTAAAATTTGGAAGCAACCAAATGCCCTTCAGTAGGTGAGTGGGTAAATAATCTGTGGTACATTCAGAGAATGGAATATGAATCAGTGCAAAAAAGAAATGAGCTATCAAGGCATGAAAAGACATAGAAAAACCTTAAGGACGTAGTACCAATGAAGAAAGCCAATCTGAAAAGGCTGCCTACTGTACGAGTTCAACTATACGAACATTCTGGAAAAGGCAAACGATGGAGCCAATCTAAAGAGCAGTGGTTGCCAGGGGTTGTGAGGGGAGGGCGCAACAGGCAGAACACAGGGGATTTTTAGGGCAGTGAAACGCCTCTGGATGACACTCTAACGATGGACACATGTCATTATACATTTGTCCAAACCCATAGAATGTAGAACACCAAGTGAGAACCGTAATGTACATGATGGGCATTGGGCATAGAATGTGGCAATGTAGGTTCATGATTACAAGAAATGTCCCAGTCTGGTGGGGGATGTTGATAATGAGGGAGGTGATGCAAGCGTGGGGGCAGGGGCTAAGTGGGAAATCTCTGTACCTTCATTTTCATTTTTCTGGGCACCTAAGAGGCTCTAAATAAACTCTTCAAAAACAATACACAATATGAAAAAGAATATCTAAACAACCAAACAGGAGAAAGCCCTGGGGGAGACTGCAGACTGCAGTGAGCTGGTACTTGTGTTTGGGTGGGGTCGCAGGCAGCGGGAGCCAAGTTGGGAGGGGCTGTAGGCTGCATAGATGCAGATAACGGGATGGGGAGGAGGAAAGGCTTCAAACTTCTGTTCCTGCTTCACTGCACACATCTGAAGCAGCCCCTCAGGCCACACAGGCCAGTGGCCCTGGGCCAAAACCAGGACAGCGGGAAAGATGGGTCCATTAAGGCATTTGAGTCCAGAGTCTGTGCTAACAACCACCTGAAACCATCTCAGCGCGTGAGGATGGTTCTTTCAAAAGATTCTCATTTTAATAGAATATAAGAATAGACAAGAAACAGAATAGCGAATATCAGACCTAATTCTTTCATCAAATAAGTATATACATATATATATAGTCTATATATATCTATAAATACATAATAGGAACATACGTGCATATACATGTGCATAGCTGCATACTCCTGTGATATGTACAAACAGGTGTCTAGAAGCACATATAAGTTACAAATGTGTTCTAGATGTAGATACAGGGCTGCCGCAGCGGGCAGAGATGTACAATGTATTTCTTACTAGGAAGGAGGATAAATGAGTGAAAATCCCTGCACTGAGCACGCAATAGGAGGTCACCATAAACCCGGAGGAGCATCTCGAAGCCACCGCCGCTGCTCAACCTGGACAGGACAAACGCAATCCGGAAAAGAAATGGCTCGCTGAGTCCGGCTGGCTGGTGCCGAGACCCCACGGGAAGGGGGCTTCTCCTGTGAACCCCTCGGCCCTGGGCGCGGCAGCCCCCATCCAGCCCTTCCCCAGGATGGCAGCCCTTCTCAGCCAGGGTGGACGAGGACCCTCCCGAGGGAGGCCGGTGGGCTGCCCCCGCCCCAAAGCACAGGCCCACAGAAGCCCCGTGCCCCTCCTGTGCGCTCTGGGGGACCCAGGGCAGGACTGTCAGCCGAGGGCTACCCGCCCCCTCCGCAGCCAACCGGGGGTCAGAGCCTGGGGGTGAGGGGTGCAGACACATAGGGCAGGCGCAGGGCTGAGGCCAGGCCAGAGTCAAGGGGAGGAGCAGAGCACGGTCGAGGAAGCCGAGGATCCTCTGCCCCTGCCATCAGCCCCGGGAGACCCCTGGCCACGGTGGCCGGATGTGACGTCCCCTGGCTTCCGCCTCGGAGGTCTGGGAGCACCGAGGGCCTCGCTGATGCAGGCCGGATTCGGGGCGGCAGAGGGAAGGAGCCCAGGCCAGGCCAGGTGCCCAGGGAGCCCCGGGAGGAAGGACTCCGGGCCCACGGCGTCCAGGTCTGCCCCTGCCATCAGCCCTGAGGGACCATGGGGGAAGTGGGATGGACAGGCTGAGCCCCCGTCCCCCTCCTCAGAGGAGCCTGCTGGGGAGGGCCCGGGGGAGGGAGCGGACTCAGGGACAGAGGCGGGGCCAGGCCCTGCTGGGGGTCAGGGAAGGAGCAGAGGGTGGCCAAGGACCCCAGGGACTCCCTCCCATCCCCTGCCCTCAGCCCTAGGCGTCCCTGGGCTTAGTGGCCTGAGGTGACCCTCACAGCCTTCCCTAGGGGTCTCAGGGGAGTCAGGGCCTCAGCTCCACAGAGGGAGGGTCCCAGGACCTGCCAGGGCTCAAGCTGAGGACCCCGAGGGAGGAGAAGAGGACCCCGCAGAAACACGCCCTTGCCGTCAGGGCCGCGAGTCCCTGCGGCGCTATTACCAGAGGCGGCCTTTCCCGCCTTCCGCATCCGGGTCTCAGAGAGACTGGGGACTGGGTCAGAGAGCAGCGCCTGAGGGGCCAGAGGGGGGCGCCCAGGGCCTGCTGGAGTCCCGGGGAGACGCCGAGGGAGGGCTGAGGACCCTGGACCCCAGGACAGAGAGGGAGCCTGTGGCCCTGCGCTCGGGCTTGGGAGGCCCCAGACAGGGCCACCTGAGGAGGCGTTTCCAGCCTTCTGCCTCCGGAGTCTTCAGGGGGTGAGGACTGTGACTTCAGGTCAGCCGAGGGTGGGGTCCCCGGACCCCGAGGGAGGACTGAGCAGACCCCCCGCCCAGACATAGGCGACCCCAGCAGAAATCTGCCCCTGTGGTCAGTCCTGCGAGGCCAGGCAGGATGTCAGGAGGGGTGGCCCGTCCACTTCCTGCTCGGGGCCTCAGTGGCATCGTGGCCTTGGCCTGCAGGATGCTGCCTCAGGTTAGCAGAAGGGAAGGGTCCAGGCCTGGCCAGGAGTAACTAGGAATACCTTGAGGACTCTGAGGGGACTCCCACCCCAGGCAGAGGGGGGCCCACTGAAATCGGCCCTGCCCCTGTCACCCTGAAGACCCCAGGCAGGGGTGGCGGCAGGTGGTGCAGCCCACTCACCTCTGCCTCGGGCTCTGCCAGGTGAGGCCTTGTTCTGTGGGGCGACGGCGGGTCAGCAGAGGGAGTCACATCTGGTCAGCAGAGGAAGGGGTCCCGGATCTGCCCGGACTCCAGACAAGGAGCCTTTGGGAGGAACGGAGGGCATGGAGGTTCCCCCCACCCCAGAAGAGAAGGGACCTCACAGAGGCCAGCTTCCCCTGTTCTCGGCCCAGGGAGGCCCCGGGGCAGGGAGGGCTGGAAGTGGCCTGCTCCGACTTCCGTCATATGGTTGGGGATGGGGGATCTCAGGGAGGTGAGGCCTTGGTCTGAGGGGAGATGGCAGGTTGGCCAAGGGTGGAGTCCCAGGACCTGTTTGGTGTCAAGGTGAGGACCCTTCCTGAGGACTGAAGGTACCCCCACCTCAGCAAAGAACGGACGGCACAGATTCCGGCTGTCCCCTGTTCTCAGCCCTGGAAGCAACAGTCAGCGGTGGTCCCACATGGCACGCTCACTTCTAGCCTGGGCAGGAAGGTGGGGGTCCTCAGGAGGAGAGGGCCTGGTCTAAGGGGGAGATGTCAGCTGTCCCAGGCGGTGGGCTGCGAGGAAGGGCAGGCCCCGGCAGGAGGAAAGATGAATGACCTACAGGAGGTCTGGGGGAGCCCCCATCCCAGGACATCGGGGCTGGTCCCTGCTGCCACCTTTTGTGATGGCAGCAGGGGTGCGGGTGGGTGGGCGTGCATGTGCAACCTCCTCTGGTTTCTCTCAGAAGCTCAGGGAGGTGAGGACCTTCGTCTGTGAGGACAACGTCAGGTCATCTGAGGAAGCACATCTGGTCAGCTGACACAGACTCCAGGAGTCAAGGACCCCGAGGGAGGAGTGAGTGTACCCCCATGGCCAGGACAAAGAGGGGGCCCACGGAAATCTGGCCTGGCCCTATTGTCAGCCCTCGCACCCTGGCAGGGCCTGTCTGGCTGAGCCCCTCCTCATTTCCAGGTCGGTGGTCTGGGGAAGGGGGCAAGGGCCCTGGTCTGAGGGTCTGGACTCAGGTCAGGGGAGGCAGGATCCCAGGCCCTGGCCGGGGTCACGGTGAGGACTGAGGGGACCCCACACCCCAGGACGCATGCAGCCCAGGACAGTCCTACCCTGCTGTCTGCCATGGGGACACCCGGGATCGGTGGGTGGATTCAGTCCCCCTCACTTCCCCTTCCAGTGTCTTCGGGAAACCAGGCCTTGGCCGAAGGAGGGTGGCCTCAGGTCAACAGAGGGAGTTGACCCAGGCCCTGCAGGGTGTCAGGGTGATGACAGCGGACCACCCATCCCAGGACAAATGGAACCCACAGAGTTTGGTCTCCCTTCTTGTCCCTTGCTGTCTCCTGTTAGCCCCAGGGCAGGTGTGGCCAGATGTGGGGTCCCCTCACTTCCTTCTGCTCAGTTTCAGGGGTCTGTGGTCTTGTTCTGAGAAGTTTGCCTCAGGCCAGCAGAGGGGTGGGGCCCAGGCCCAGCCAGGGGAAAGGTGAGGGCCCTGAGTGAGCTTGGAGGGGACTGCCCACCCCAGCACAGTGGGGACCTCACAGAGTCTGGCCCACCACTCCTGTCGGCCCTCGGATCCCAGGGCTCTGCTTGCCGTCTGCACCCTGAGGTGCCCCGTGTTTCCTCGTCCAGGAACCTGGAGGTGAAGGCCTTGAGGCTCGTGTGCTCAGGTCACAGACCAGAGGAGCCCCAGGCAGTGCCAGGAGTCAAGGCAAGGGACACACCCCAAATGTGCATCCAGGGGTGCCCCCACACCAGAACCGAGGAGACCCTGCAAACCCCGAGACCACCCACCCCAGCCCACCAGCAGACCCAGAACCTCGGGCTGTGCTTGGTCCTCCCTGAGGAGCCTTCTCACTTCCTCCTTCAGGTTCGTGGGGACAGGCTGCACTGGAGGACAGAGCCCTGTGAAGCCGAGAGCACCCCTAAAAGGAGGCCCGTAAGTCACCTCTGTCAGAGCCGCCAAGGGTGCATTTCTCACCTAAGGCTGCTCACACTCCCTCTCCCCCCAGGCCCGTGGGTCCCCATTGGTTGCCTCCTGCCCACGCTCCTGTCGGCTGCCCTGACAGGAGTCGTCATGCCTCGTGCTCCAAAGCGACGGCGCTACATGCTTGAGGAAGGCCTTCAGTCCCAAAGCGAGACGCAGGGCCCAGTGGGTGCACTGCTTCCTGTGGCTGTGGAAGAGGATACTTCTTCGTCCTCCACCTGCTCCTCCTCTTTCCCCTCCCCTTTCCCCTCCCCCTCCTCCTCCTCTTCCTCTTGCTATCCTCTCTTGTCGAGCACACCAGAGGAGGTTGATGATGTCGCTGGGGCCCCGAGTCCTCCCCAGAGCCCTCAGAGTGCCCGCCCCTCCCCCACTGCCATGGCCTCCCCTCCACTGAGCCAGTCTGAAGACGACAGCTCCAGCAGCCGAGGAGAGGAGGGTCCGAGCACCTCGCAGGCCCTGCCATACACTGCGTCCTTTCCCAGAATTGTGATTGATGGCAAGGTGGCTGAGCTGGTGGAGTTCCTGCTTGTCAAGTATCGCACAAAGGAGCCGACCACAAAGGCGGAGATGCTGAATACGGTCCTCAGAGATTACCAGGACCACTTCCCTGTGATCTTCAGTGAAGCCTCTGAGTGCATGCAGCTCGTCTTTGGCGTTGACGTGAAGGAAGTGGACCCCAGCGACCACGCCTATGTCCTGGTCACCACCCTGGGCCTCACCTACGATGGGATGCTGAGCGATGAGCAGAGCATGCCCAAGACTGGCCTCCTGGTGATGCTCCTGGGCGTCATCCTCCTGCGGGGCGACCGTGCCCCTGAGGAGGACGTCTGGGAAGCACTGAGTGTCATGGGGGTGCATGCCGGGAGGGAGCACTTCATCTATGGGGAGCCCAGGGAGCTTATCACTAAAGTTTGGGTGCAGGAGCAGTACGTGGAGTACCGGCAGGTACCCAACAGCGATCGTGCTCGCTACGAGTTCCTGTGGGGTCCCAGGGCCCACGCTGAAACCAGCAAGATGAGTGTCCTGGAGTTTTTTGCCAGTGCCATTGGGAGTGACCTCAGGTCCTTCCCAGTGTGGTATGAGGAAGCTTTGAGAGATCAGGAAGAGAGAGTTCAGGCCAGAATTGCCAGCACGGATAACGCTACTGACACGGCCAGTGCAAGTTGTAGTACTGTGCCCGGTAGCTCCTCCTGCCCTGAGTGAAGTCTAAAGCAGATTCTTCACTCTGTGTTTTAGGAAGGCAGTCAATGATCTAAGCAGTGGAGGGCCAGGCTGGGGCTGAGGGTATTATAGGGCATAACAGCTTTGTGTTCCTGTTCCATAGGGGTGACTTTGAAATGTATCATCATCTTTTTCTTTCTGCTTTTCTTCTTATTTGTGGTGAGGAAGATTGGCCCTGAACTAACATCAGTTGGCAATCTTCCTCTTTTTGCTTGAGGAAGATTGTCCCTTAGCTAAGATCTATGCCAGTCTTCCTCTATTTTTTGTACGTGGGACGCCACCACAGCATGGCTTGATTAGCAGCACATAGGTCTGTGCCAGGGATCCAAACCCACGAAAACTGGGCCACCAAAGTGGAGAGCACTAACTGAACCGCTACACCACCTGGCGGGCCCCTCTTCTTTTATTTTTTGCATTTTAAAATGTTGTTACTTTTAATTGAACATGTGTTAGCTTCCAATCTAAGTTTATGAATGACATTGGTCACACGTTTATTGCTATTTATCCAGTTTAAAAGAAAGTTTTGCTATTTTGTGAAAAAATAAAAGAGGAATCCCTTCTGTTTTATTTCTTCTGTAACAAGATAACTTGACATTGGAATAGGAATTTCATTGGAAATGTGAAAGAACTTAGGAGTAAAATAGAGAAAAAATTTAAATGGTTCATTTTTGAATTATCATTTTTAGACTATCATTGTGTAAAATGAAGAGATATATACCAAGATTTTCTTAACTTATCCAAGAATGTAGAAGAAATTAAATAGTAGCAAATCAACTCTCTGCTCACTGGCTCATTTCTTCCCCAGACATTCACTGAGCCTCTGCTCTCTGGTGGCGCTGTGTCAGCTGTGGGGACACGAGGGTAAGCAGGGCCCCCTCACAACCATAGAATGAGAGTCTAGGAGCCGCAGTCCTAGAAGGAAGATGGTGAGATCTCCCCTCCAGGACAAGTCAAAGAAGGTGGGAGGTGGTGCGGCCCCAGGGGAGCGCACTCACGTGTAAACGCCCCGAGTCAGGGCAGTGTGGGGCTTTGGGAAACTGTGATTCCTTCTGTGGGAGTTGGTTGTCATGAAGCTCGGTGGTGGCAATGGCCAGACTCACAGTGTGTCTTAGGGCTGAGGGGCAAGTCTGAAATGGAAAATTTCTCTGAAGAGTTTCTTAGGGATCACAGGTAACCAGAGAGAAATCTCCACCTGGGCAGGAGGGGAAGGTGTCCTGGGCTCTTGTCGTGTTGCAGTTGAACGCAGTGAAGAACGGCGAGTTTGACATCCATCATCTGTAAGGATTTCACAAGAAATACGGTGACATTCCTTTGAAGTGATGCCCAGAAGTCAGTGGCCTGGCACTCCTCTCCCAGGCCTGGGAGAACCAGAGCCCACAGCATAAATTAGGTGTTAATCTTAATTGAGTTTAATTGGCCAATTGTAATCAAGGGCTAGATTTTGGTGGGGTGAAATGAAAGGAAGTAGTGGTCTGGATGAAGAGCAGCTTGGAGGGAGGCAAGGAGTCGGTCCTTGACTCTGTTTCTAGGAGCTCTGTGTTCCATCCAGCTGGGAAGACTCCCCCACCCCCGAATTTTCACATATATCCTCTAGCTGGGAAGATCTACTGAGTTTCATTTGTGAAACATCCTTTTTGGCTCATTAGTTATTTCGTGTCCTGTTGAGCTGCATGTTCTCTAATACGACCTGGACAACAAACAAACAAAATCCCAGAGGAGAGAGTGGAAGGTCTGGAATCAAAATAATCCAAGAAATAACTGCCAGTCCTCAAAGTTCCCATGTATACCAGGCACTGTGCCAGGTGTTTGCCACACATCCCATCCGTTCCCACAGTCCTACAAGACAGGGCTCACCAACCCACTGCCTTCGCAGAGGAAGAGCCCGAGGGTCATAGCGCTTGGGTCATAGCGCTTGGTAACTTTCCCAGGATCACATGGCTAGTAAGTGACAGACAGACTAGACAACGGTCTGGATTCATCTAGAGCCCACGCTGTTGCCACCCATCCCAGCCTGCAGCCCACCTTCTGACTCCTCATTCATTTCTCTTCTCAGTTCTCCATGATGTCTCTAAGGTGACAAAATTAGGACCCTGAGGCCCAGGTAGTGAAAGCAGGCCTAAAGAAGGAAGGCAACAATGAGATTCAAATACAATTTGGGGATGCTCTGAGGCTTGTTGAGAGCTGACTCCTCTGGGTGTCGCCATTTCTGTCCAGTCCCAGCACTTTTCTGCATGACAGCACCCTTCCCCTGGTCTTCCCCCGTGCGCCCTCCTGTCCAACTCTGGAACCTGGCTGGCTGACAGGGTTTTTGCTGCCGTCCTCTCTGAAGGCTGCACAGAACCTCCTGCCCTCCCCCTGACACAGAGCATTCCTACTCCCTGCAGGGGTACCCGGGCCCCCCCATAGCTCTCCCTCGATCCCGGAGAGCCACAGCCCCTTTCATGGAAAAGGTTGCTCCGGACTGTGACATTTAGACACCTGGTCATTACTCCCTGGGAGACTTCGACACACTCGCTGTTTCCAAATGGGCTGTGAGTAGAGTGTGATGGCGCCTGTAATCTACTGGGACCTGGGATACAACCCTGAAGTTACATAGAGGGTTTGTGAAGCCATCCGGGTGCTTGCAGTAGGACTTTCACAGGCTACTTATTTGATGCTGGGAACTGAACACATACACAGATGAAAGAGCCGGTTTAGGTGGTCAGAAGTTAAAGCCTCATCACAAGCGGTAGATGAGGAGGAATCATCCACTGAAGCCGAATTCCTACGAACCCTGGAATCCTCCTAGGAGGTGAGAAATGCTTCCCTGGTGGACATGTTAGGTCAAATTTACAAAGAAAAAAGAAGTGTTCTCCCACTGTCTCTTGTCTGGTACCTGCCGCGCAGGAAAGTCCTGGCTTTCAGTGAGCATGAGGGCACCTGTGCAGGTGTTGAGGGAAGTTCAGTCATGTGGAGGGTAGCAGAGACTCCCAGGTTAAGATTTCACCCCTGCATCAGAAGGAAGCCTACTGAGATTATAGACGGTATCGCAAAGGCAAACCCTCCCTGCTGAGATTGACAGGATCCTCTTAAAATGAGATGTGGTTCTGTATTTGAGAGCATCTGTTGCATAGTAGGCACTTAACACTTCAGAGAATTTCAAGGCAAATGTGACCTCAGAAACTCCTCCACACAATGAACACGGTTGTCGTCATGACAAGTTATAATGGTTGCTTTGTGTTGAACATCTACTATGTAACATGACGTCCTGTTCAGTGCTCATCCATATCTTGTCTAGCTGTCTTTCCTGGACACAGGAGAAACTACATTGCCAGGCCACTTGTAGTTATGGAGGGTCATGTGACGACCCTTTGCCAGGGAGACCTGAGCAGAAACATTGTTTGTCACATCCAGGCATTTGAGAGCCGGTATGCCAGTTCCATGCTCTCTCTCTCTCAATTCACCAGTAAACATGGTGACCCCGTGTTGGGATGGTGGAACCACAAGATGGAAGCAGCCTGGATCCCTGGGTCACCTAGAGCGGAAGGCCCCTGGCAAACCACATCAGAATTTATGTGCACAACAAATACGCTTTTCTTGTGTTAGCCTTTCAAATGTCAGGGTTGGCCTGTTGTATCAACTAGCAGTGGCTTTGACACAGCTACTTTTCTATTGTGAGGTTTATATAAGTCTTTTAATTGCAAAGGTAGCAGTGAATGTGTTCCTATTGCTAAAAATTCTAAAAATACAGATAAATCACAGCATTCCCTTTTCAAAGTTTCTCCACAATCCAGCCTCCTGCTCAGAGGTCACCACAGTTAAAAGTCTACTGTGGGTTATTTTGAAGCCATCCATGGTCTTTTCCATAGATAGATAGATATGCTATGAAAACATATTGTTTTATTCCACGTCCATAGGGTCTGATGTACATATTGATCTGCCTCTCGCCTCTGTCACTTGATAAAAAGGATGGAGGGTCTTCCCCTGGCAGCACATGCAGATCGACTTCACTTTTGAAACTGCTCCCTGGAAGCTAAAGTATGTATGTACCAGAACCAACTACATAATTTCTTCCTGCTGAATGGCTGTTTTCCCTTTGTTGTATGATTAATGAAATGAAATCAACAACTTTGAATAGGAATTCTTGGGTAGACGTGAATGTTTGCTAAGAAGATAAGCATACTAACATAGACATTGCGTTAGAGTGGAAAGGGAGTGACTAGTTTAACATTTTACCAAAACTTCTCACATTTTACTCCCAAAATGCTATACCGATTTGTATTCTCATAAAAATCACAAATGATTTAACATTCTGAAATGTCAATAAGCCATTTTCCCTTTACTTTGAGAAGGAAGGATTTGGTCAGAATGACCAGGAGCCAGGGAGGGGGACCAGACAGGACACCCTCAGCTAGTGAGGGGCATTGAGAGCATGCCGTGGAGAGCGAGTGCCAGCATCCAGGAGAGAGACCAAGCGCAAAACCAAGTCCAGGGAGCCCCGGGCAGGCTGGCAGTCAGGGCCCTGTGTCCAGAGTTCAGTGTAGGGGGAAAGGGACCTGAAGGAGAGAAGGTGGGGAGAGGGAGGGGTTCAGGACAAGGAACACGAGTAGGCGGGGGAAGTCTCTGAATCATCCTCACCAGCTGGAGGTTACAGAGTGGTCTGAGTGGGCAGGTCTACTGGATGAATGGGCCAGCGGCACCCAGACCCCCCAATAACTTAGAGTCCCCCTACCTCTCTCAGGAAGAGTACCCCTGGCTCCCTGCATCATTCGGGTGAGCTTCATCTCTTGACTACTCGAGTGGTCCAGAGCACTCTTGCCAGGGTCCCAGGGCAGGGAGCTGTCATGAAGCCTGCTGGGGGCTGGGGACTGGGGTCTTTCCCCGTGGGTGCAGTGCAGCCATACATAGAGGTTGGGGCTTTGTGAGTGAGTGGGGTTGGTGACTGAGGACCGAAAGCTGAGAGAGGCCAGGAATAACCATGAGCAGTGGAAGGGAGGGTGCAGCTGCAAGGAGGGTGAAATTGGAAAGGGCAAGCGGGGGACTCATCACCTCAGACTCTGCAGATGAAGGGCTGGGTGTGGACAGGCTTTAAAAAACTGTCCAGATGGTGCCCCTGGCTCAGACTGCCTCCCAGGGTAGGTGTCCTGTGGCTATGATGGCTGCCCTACATTGCCGCCAGATACTGTCTGTGATAGAGGATTGGCCCAATGTGCAGACATTTGCAGGGTGGATGGAAAACCCGTGGAGGTGGCACCCTTCCTCGTTAAACTGATGGGGATGTGTGTGGGCCAACGCAGGAAGCGCTGTGGACCATCCTGTTGAGAGCATCCCCACCTCTAAGATGGTGTTTGGGCCTGGGGAGGACACGTCCATAAGGACACTCCCAGTAAGCGTTTCCCGTGGGAATTCTGAAGTTACATGAGCAGTTGCGCACTTTGTACTTGTTCCATGGAGGCAGGAGGCTCAGGCAGGGAGCAGGCCGCACGTTGTAAATCAGCAAATGGGACCCTCCAGTAATTATTCCTCTGATTGGTGGGTTTCTGGTTGAGTACAGGCATATATATACATGCCATCTCGAGTTACTTTTGACACTCTGCTCCTGGCATCCTTGTCAAGGCTGAGCATACATCCACCAACACGCAGACACGTACTTCCTCGAGCCTTGGTTTGGGCAGCTGGCAGCTCTGCAGGCACTAAAGCTGCTCAGGACAAACGGAGCAAGGGGCTGGAGGCAACCTTGGGCCCAGGGACCTGGAGGCTAGGATTCCATGAATCCATCCTATCCCTTTACATCTGACTGGAAAACCTCCATGATGCATCCCGGATCTAACTGGGAGACCTTGGTTGTCAAAATTTTAGAGGTGGAACCAACTCTTCCAGCTGAAGCCTCCCACACAAATCCACTCCATGAACAGGAGGAAAGCACAGTAGTCTGGTTGAGTTGAGGACTATGAACCCAGAGTCCTGTGCACTCAGCACCCTTTCTTCCCCCTTAGGGCAGTGGGTCCTGACGCCCAACCACAGAACTCTAGGCTGCCCTGTGAGCACAGTTGGGAAAGTTCTTTGCTAGAAGACTATTCTTCAGGCATGGACTTTGTTATGCTCCTGCACAGGTATACAGATGTAGACTCCTGGGTCTGGTGTTTTCTTGGTGAACACCTTTGCCATACAGGTCTTCACTGCAAGCATTTTCACCACAAAACTAATTGGCCACAAGGCAATTTTGCTGTAAAAGATAAAAAAAAATAACTGGTTGATAGTTTCTTTGTTTGTTTTGGTTTTTCTCCATTGATCAATCAACTGCTGCAAAGATTAAAAAGATAACTGGTTGACAGTTTAGTGGGTTTTTAAGAGATGGTTTTATTCTTTTTTTTTTTTTTTTGGTGAGGAAGATTGGGCTTGAGCTAACACCCCTTTCCAATCTTCCACTTTTTGCTTGAGGACGATTGTTGCTGAGCTAGCATCTGTGCCAATCTTCGTCTATTTTGTACGTGGGATGCTGCCACAGCATGGCTTGATGAGCGGTGTGTAGGTCTGCACCTGGGATCCAAACCTGCAAACCCCAGGCTGCTGAAGCAGAGCCTGTGAACTTAACCACTATGCCACAGGGCCAGCCCCAGTTTTTTTTGGTTTTTTTCGTCATTTTGGTTTTATTTCTCCATTGACGAAATTCTCACAGTTACTCTCATTTTTATATGATATAAACCTTAGCTAGCCCTCATAATGGGTCTATACAGTGAGGAGCAGATGTGGTGGCGGCAGTGGTCTGAAAATAGTGAGCATTTCTTCCAGTTAGCAGCATTTTATTGATGGCTTTACTGAGCTGACAGTTGACAATGATTTGCCTCAAGAGTTGGTTTCTTATTTTGAAACACACTTCACTGGAGGAGAAAAAGAGGGCCGAGGGCCTCCTCTTTGAGGGCTCAGAGTCGAACCCACGTTTCCCATGGAAGGAAGACAAGTGCTTAGTTAGGTACATTCCACACAAGAAAATAAAGTCAGTTCTTTGTGCAGTATTGCCATGAATCTACATACACACGTTGTAAATGTATTCAAATATTTTTTATTTCGCTGTAAAGTCTTTTTAACTTTGTTATTCATTTTATCGTGTTTCATTATGCCCTTTAAAAGGGCATGCCCATTATGCCATTAAAATTAGTGTCCCACTTTTATTTTTTGTGATTTTATCTTTTACGGCAACATTGCCGTGCAGCCAATTGGTTATGTGGCAAAAAGGCTCGCGGCAAAGATGTCTGTGGCGAAGATGCTTGCGGTGTGAGCATCTAGGCCCGTGGACTTCCTTCTGTCCAATGCGCTGAATGCCAGTTTTGCTGCCTGACTTTGCAGCGCTGCCAACAACTTGTGGCCCCCAACTTCTGCATCCCAAGCATACTTTACCATCTCATTTCTTGTTTCCCCAAGTCCTCATTGCCCACCAGCCCTGAACTAGATACACGGTCACACACCGTCCTCCTACGTACTCACCTGTTCTCTATTCTCAGCATGGGACTGCCTATTCTCCCTCCAATCCACCACCTCGCTTAGGATTTTGCACAGGCTCTTCCCTCCCGCTCACCCCAATCCCTGTCTCTATCCTCCTAGGCCTGGGCCTGCTTCAAACTTTCCTCTAGGAGAGAGGTCTCTCCCTTGACCTGGTAGCCTCTCAGCACCGAGTAACGTGCAGGCCCTCTCTGTCTTTCCACTCGTGCTCCCTTCTTGTGAAATTATTCACAGGTCACGTTCAGATGCCCTCAACAAGAACAGGAACTTGGCTCATTTTACTTTCTCCTGTTGCCTCTGCTCCCAACATGGCACGTAATCCCTTTGACTGATGTTCAGATTCCCTAATCATAACCAAAATCTAGCTGTATAGCTTAATCCCCTTTAAGAACAGAGAGGAACTGGCTCCTATAAGAGTTCCTTATTCAACAGAGAAGGATAATTTAGATCTGGAGTTCACAGCAGCCCCTCTTGTCACATCATGTTCACGTTTAAATGATGAGTGCAATTTAAATGTCAGGTATATGTTGGCTCACCTAGTCACTGGGCTAGGGTCTTGGCCACAAACAGGAAAACAGCTGGCCACAGCCACTGGAGCTTAGAATAGTCAAGCATACAAAAACCAACAGTAGACTTCCGTTTCTCCCTTTTTAGTCTTTCGTCTACTGTTGGCATACATTTTTCTCCTACTTATGTTATAAACTCCGCCACACAGTGTTATTATCTTTAAAGAATCCGTTATCTCTTAGAGACATTTACACAAAGAAGGAAACCATCTTTATGTTTACCCACATTGTTACCATTTCTGGTGCTCTTCATTCCTTTGCATAGATCCAGATTTCTATCTGGTATCATTTTCTGTCTGCCTGGACGACTTTAAGTTTTCTTTTAAACGTTCTTTAACATTTCTTGCAGTGCATGTCTCCTGGTGATTAATTCTTTAAGGTTTTGTATTTCAGAAAAAAAGCCTTTATTTCACCTTTGTTTTTGCAATATATTTTCACTGTATGTAGAATTCTAGGTTGTCAGTGTAATTTTTCAGTACTTTAAAGATATTGCTCCACTCTCCTCTTGCTTTCCTTGTTTTTGACAAGAAATTTACTCTTATCCTTATCTTTGTTCCTCTGTAGTAAAGTGTCTTTTCCTCTGGGTACTTTGAAGATTTTCTCTTTATCACTGATTTTAAGTAATTTCATTATTGTGGGTCTTGGTATAGTTTTTCTCATATTTCTTGTTCTTGGCATTCTTTAAGCTTTTTGAATGTGTGAGTTTATAGTTTTCATCAAGTTTGGAGATTTCTCGTTCAATGTTTCTTCCTTCCTGCCCTTTTTTCTCTCCTGGGTCTCTAAATGTATATACATAGACCACCTGAAGTTGCCTCACAACTCACTAATGCTCTATTCATTGTTTTCAGTATTGTTTTCTCTGTGTGTTTTTCGTTCTGGAAAGTTTCATTGCTATATACTCAAGTTCACTACTCCTTCCTTCTTACATGTCCAGTCTGCCATTAATCCAAAGAGTGTATTTTTTCAACTCAGATATTGTAGCTTTCACATCTCAAAGTTTATCTGGGGTCTTTTTTAAATCTTCCATGTCCCTATTTAACTTCTCCTCTTATCAATTGAACATACGGAACATAGTTATATATAATACTGTTTTAATGTCCTTGTCTACTAACTCTATCATCTGTCTCACTTCTAGGTCAGTTTTAATTTTTCTCCTCATTATTGATCCTACTTTCCTGCTTCTTTGAAAGGCTGTTAATTTTGATTGGATGTCAGACATTGTGAATTTTACCTTAAGTGCTGCATATTTTTGTGTTTCTATAAATAAATATTCTTGGACTTTGTTCTGGTCAAAATTAATTTACTTGAAAACAGTATGATCACTTAGGGTCTTGCTTTTAAGCTTTGTTAGGTGAGATAAAAGCAATGTTTAGACTATGGTTAATATTTCCTCACTTCTAAGGCAAAGCCATTCTGTGTAATCTAACTGAGCCCCATGAATTATGAGGCTTTCCTTTCTGACTAATGGAAGCAGGAATAATTCCAAGACCTGCATCATCTCTGGAGATTTCTCTCTGTGGAGCTCTCCCCTCTGTGGAATTTTAACAGGTAAGACTCTCTCTTGTTTTTAAAACCATCCCTCTAGAAAAACTAATAACATATTTTAAAGGGTGAAAATTATATTTATACTTGTCATATTCCCAATGAAATGATATTGGATCCAATATTTCTAGGAAAGATTGTATGTAGGTAACATTGGCAGGAGGGATTATCATGATTACTTTCATTATTATGAGTGCTGTTTTTATGTCTCCTGTAACAGCTCATAATAAACAAATTGCTATTTGAAATATGTTTTCCAGTCATTAATGCCATTAATTCCATGTCATGTGTGAAAATGTACTTTTTAAAAAACACTGATTTTCATAAGAATGATACAATATTTTCATAACAATGCCCCATGTTTTCTTTAATGGAATATTATTCAACACATAGCTTCTAAGTTAATACATGCTTATCCTTCACAAACTGAACATCATGTAAAAAGAACTGAGATTCATTATTTTTGTTAATGCTTCTCTACTGTAGATAATACGTGCTTGGTGTTAGCTATATCTCACATACTTCTTTTCTGCATTGACAATTCCCCCATTTTAATGTTTTCATTCACACAGTGTCCTAAAAAACTCATGAATGGTTTCTCTGATATTGATAAGGTTCCATGTTATTCTTGTGCCTCAGGAATTTTCTTACCACTGTATCATTTGTTCTTCATGGTTTTTTTGAAACTCATCAATCTCTGATTTTTACCCAATGTTTTTGATCCAAAGATATTTCTATATATTTTCAGTTATTAAAAAGTGTGCCCATAAAATTTATTTGCAATGGAATAAGCCTATAATATTTTTATTTTTCCCTTTTAAAAAATGTAGGTTCACATTCTCCAAAGAAAACAATAAAAGAGAAATAAACACCAGTATCTTTACCAATACCTTTTTTTGCCAACCCTGTTTTATATTTAACCAACATTTTCCCCTTGCAAAATAATAACTGTTTCTTATTTTTGCATATTATCAGCTTGTCCCTTTATATGCTCTTGCCATAGATCTAAATGATTTGCTGGCTTTCCAAACTTTTAAACAATTACACATTACTACCAGGTCATAAGACACTTATTTATTTATATGATTATAATATGTGTTCTGTCATTTTTACCATTTCTCAAAACTCATGTATCATATATCCCTTGCTCTATATCTACAGATTCTTATACTTTAACAAAGTCCAAAACCATTGCTTCTCAACGACTTTTTGAATACCACTGGGTATTTCAGTTTCTCTGATCTTTTTAAAGAAATAGCTTTTGTGCCCATTGATATTATTTATTATTTTTCTAATTTCAATTTCATTGATTTCTGTTTTTATCTGTATGTCCATCCTTCTGTGGACTAGGGTTTAATTTACTTTTCTTTTTATAGTTTCTTAAAGTGGAAGATTGGATTATTGACTTGAGTTCTGTCTTGCTTTCTAATATAAGCATTTAATGACATAAATTTCTCTCTATGCACTGTGTTAGCTGAATCTCACAAATTTTAATATATTGTATTTTTGTTCCATTAAAAATATTTTCTAATTTCTCTAAAGAATTTCTTTTGAAACATGAGTTAGTCAAAATGTGTTGTTTAATCTCCAAATATTTGGTGAATTTGCAGATATCACTCGTCATATTCTTTAATTCCATTGTGAGTAGTGAATATACTTTGTATGATTTAAATTCTTTTACATTTGTTAAGAGTTGTTTTATGGACCATCGTGGGGGATATTCCAGATGTACCTGAAAATAATGTGTATTCTTCTGTTGTGTGGAGTGTTCTGCAAACGCCAGTTAGATGAAGGTGGTTGATAGTGCTATGACAAATAAAAATGGCAAGCGATAGGATATATTGGAGAATATGAGGAAGCCATTTGGTGTAAACCTAATTCGGCCTGACCTTGTCTTTCCAAAAGGGCCTGACTGAGGTTGTTGAGCATGCAGTGTATATCTGCTTTAGACATTCCCTATGGCAAGAACAAAGGCCCTTGAGATAAAGGTGCAACTTCCCTCCCCCTCCCATCATTGGCATTTCCTTAAGGATTAAGCATCTTTCCTTAGGCTAGGAACTGATTGCTGTGCTCACCTGTGACCACCCAGCTCGAGACAATAGACTTGCCTCTTGCTACTCCCGCTGAGATAGCAGACCCACTACCTGCTGTGTCCATCAAGCGCTGTGCCGACAGGGCAATCTTGTGACTATTTGGGGAGGGACATTTCAATCATATGTGAAACGGCCTATATGGGGGTATATAAGCACTCTGTACACCTCACTTCCTTGGTGCCCTTTCTTCCTTTGGGAAGAAAGGCTCCGGGCCATGGTCCTCAGATTTTAGCTCAGAATAAGCTCTCCCAAATTTTCATTTATAGATTGGTTATGGATTATTTTCGTCAACAGCCATTTGGGTCTGTCAATATCTTTGCAGATTTTCTGTCCACCTTTTCTATCATTTACTCAGAGAGGAGTGTCAGTCTCCAAATATTGTAGATTTGACAGTTTGTCTTTTCAGTTCTATCAGGTTTTGTCTCATGTATTTTGAAGCTCCGCTTTTAGGTGCACACACTTTTCGGATTGTTACGTCTTCTTGATGAATCATTATGTAATGTTCCAGTTTATCCACTATAATTTTTCTTCTAATGAAATCAGTTTTTTTGTGATATCAATGTGGTCACTCCAGCTTTGTAATTTTTCTTTTAATATTTTAAAATTTTTAAACATAAAATTATCTTAAATTTAAATTAAACATAAAATTAACTTTTTATTTTGGTGTACAGTTAAAGCCCACGTATAGATTCATGTAACTGCAACCACAATCAAGATTCAAAATAGTTCCTTAACTGTCTTCAAACACACACACACACAAACTCCTGTGTGCTATTCCTTTATAGTCCTATCTTCCACTTGTTGATGAAAATAATCCATAACCAATCTATAAATGAAAATTTGGGTGAGTTTATTCTGAGCCAAAATGTGAGGACCATGGCCCAGGGCCTTTCTTCCAAGGAAGAAAGGGCACCAAAGAAGTGGGGTGTACAGAGTGGTTATATACCCCCAAAGAGGATGTTTCACATATGATTGAAATGTCCCTTTAACAATAGTCACGAGACTTCTCTGTTGGCACAGCGACTGATGGACACAGCAGATAGGCCTGCTGTCTTGGTGGACACAGCAGGGTGGCAGATATGTGGTCTCAAGCTGGGTGGTCACAGGTGAACACAGTAATCAGTTCCTAGCCTAGATAGAGTTGCTTATCCTTAAGGAAATGCCAACGTGGGGGGAAGTTATACCTTTATCTTAAGGCCGTCTGGTCTTGTCTTTGGCACATAGCAAATGTTTAAGCAGATGTACAATGCATGCTCAACGGCCATGTCAGGCCCTTTTGGCAAAAACAAAGTCAGGCTGAATTAGGTTTACACCAAATGGCTTCCTCAAATACTCCAATATATCCTATCGCTTGCCATTTCTTTTGTCATTCCCACACCTAACTTTGACAGCCACTCACCTGTCCATCACTGTAGCTGTCTTTCCATGAGTGTCATATAAATGGAAGAACAGGATAAGTAACTTTTTGAGACACTTTCACTCAGAAGAATGTCTTTGAGGTTCATCCAAGTTGTTGCGTGTATCGATAGTTCATTCCTTCGTATTGCTCAGCTGTAGTTCATCGTGTGGATACACATCTACTCATCCATGGAAGGACATTTGGATTCTTTTCAGATTTCGGCAAATATGGACTTCTTTCAACAATTTAAATATATTGCTCTTTTTTCTTGTGCTAAATGAAGAAAAATCCAATCTCAAAAGGTCACATACTGTATGAGAATCTGCTATAATTCTTATCATTTTTTCTCTATATGTAACATTAGTTTTATTCTTATTGTGCTCAAGATTTTATATTTGTCTTATTTTTTTCAGTTTGAGTAATATGTGTCTTTTTTCTGCCTGTTTAGTCCTCCCTGAGCTAAATGGCTCTTTAGATATTTGTCTTTTATCAATTTTGGAAAAATTTTGGCCCTCATCTCTTCTACCCTGAACTCTTCTCTCTTCCTCACTCGTCTCCTTCTAGAACTCCAATAACATGTACTCTCAGTCATTTGTTTTTCTCCCACCATTCTTGGATTCTCTATTCTGTTTTTTTTTTCATTCCTTTTCTTTCCCTTGAGTTTCATTTTGAGTAATATCTATTAACTTATCTCAATTTTAGTCTTTCTTTTTTTATTGTGTTTAGCCTGACGGTAATCTTATTGACAGGCACAGAGTTCTAATTCTAGCATTTTCATTTTATTCTTTCTGGTAGTTTACATTTCTATGCTGAAATTGCTGATCTCTTTATGCGTGTTATCCAACCTTTCCCCTAGATTCTTCAACATGTTAATCATAGTTATTTTAGTCATCATTCTCATATATTTTAATCGTAGTTCTTTCTTATATAGCTAACATCTAGGTTATCTCTGAGTCCAGATCTGTTTATTGCTTTTTCTCTTGGAAATGGGTTGATTTTCTTGACTTTTTGTGTATTTGGTAATTTTTTACTGAATATCAGATATCATTTGTAGAAGAACAGTAGAGGCAGGTAGGTAAATAGCATTCATACTTGGAAATTGGCCTACTTCTCCTGGCTGTTTAGTGTGTGTAGCAGGGGACGGTAGTCAATGTAGTTAGTAGATTACCAAGGTTTGGGTTATGTTGTTGCTATCAGCTTCAAAATCTTCCACCAGTGAATTGCCTTTACCTGCACATAGTGTGGGGTCTATGATGCTGGAGAGTTTCATTCAATTATATATTTGTGAGATTCATCCATTTTGTTACTATAGCTCTAGCTTCTTTATTTCACTGGTGTGCAGTATTCCATTTTATGACTATACATCAAATAATACATCCATCCTACAAATAGTTGATAGACATGTAGCTTGTTTGCAATTTGGGACTATTCTAAATAATGCTACTGTGAGCTTTCTTGTACGTGGATTTTGGTGAGTGCATGTGCACATAATTCCTAGGTATATGCCTAAGATAGCAATTGCTGGTTATAGATATTCACATTTAGTAGATAATGTCACATTGTTCCAAAGCGGCTATAATAATTTACATTTTATGTTTATTTTTTATTGAAAAATCAATTTTAGTAGAAATTATCGAAATAATTTACACAAAATAAAATTCACCCGTTTTATGTGCACAGTTCAATGAGTTTTGAAAACTGTATATGCCTATGTAACAACTACCATAATCAAGATGTAGAACATTTCTGTTACCCTCAGAAGTTTCTTTATGTCCTTTTACAGTCAATCTGCCACCATCTCTGGACCCAGGCAAAAACTTATCTGCTTTTTGGTTCTATAGATTACTTTTTCCTCTTCTAGAATTTCATTTAAATGGAGTTGTACAATTTATACTATCTTGTATTTTGCTTTTTTCATCACAATATTTTTATGATTCAGCAATATTGTTGTGTGTATAAGTACCTTGTTCCTTTTTGTTGTTAAGTAATATTCTAGTTTCACTTATTTTTGAGATTATATAAATGGAATCATGCAGTATATATACTTTTGTGTCTAGTGTCTTTCTGTAAAGCAACCTATGATTGTGAGATTCATTCACGTTGGTAAATTGTAATTTATTTGTTCACTCTCATTGCTACATAGTATTCCACTTTATGAATAATCCATAATTTTTAAATCCATTTTAGTAATGGTGGATATTTAGAGTTCTTCCTGGTTGAGGTTATTATGAATAACTGTATCATGAAAATTCATGTGCATGTCCCACAGAAATTGCTGGGATATACTATAATAATTTCTTCAAATATAGTGAATAAATGACCTATTGTTTTCTCAAGTGGTTATAGCAATTGACACCCCCATCAGTGGTGTTTGAGCATTCCTGCCACTTTATGTCCTCATCAACAGTTGGTTTATACAATTCTTTCAATTTTATCCATTGTAGTGGGTATGTTGTAGTTGTGGTGGGTATGTTGTAGTGTCTTATGATGGTATAAATTTACATTCTTATGTTTAACAAATAGGTTGATCACTGTTTTATATGCTTGTTGGCTGTTTGTATATTTTCTTTTGTGAAATATCTGTTCAAGTCTCCTGCACACTTTTATATCATTCTGTCTTTTAATTATTGATTCGTAAAAGTTATTTATAAATCTAGATGGCAGGTTTTGGTTTATTTTATGTGTTTCAAGTGTATTCTACCACTCTGTGTGTCTTAGACTGTTTGGACTGCTATAACAAAATACCACAGATTGGGTGGTTTATAAACAGTAGAAATGCGTTGACCACTGTTCTGGAGACTCAGGGTCTGAGATCAGAGTGCCAGCATGGTCAAATAAGGGCCCTCTCTGGGTGGCAGACTTTTCTTATATCCTTACATGGCGGAAGGGGCTAGGGAGCTCTGTGGCATCTCTTTTATAAGGACACCAATCCCAATCATCATGAGGGCTGCCTCATGACCTAATAAACTTCTAAATGTGCTATCTACTAATCCTATCACGTTTGTGGGTTAGGATTTCAACACATGAAATTTGGGGGGACACATACATTCAGACCAAAGCATTGCGGCTTGCCTTTTCAGTGTTTTAATGCTTTTTAAAATAATAAACAAAGTTCTTAATTTTAATGTAGTCCCATTTGTCAATCTTTTCATTTATTATTAGTGCTTTTTGGTTAGTTTTGCTTAGTCATTATCTACCCTACAGCCACAAAACTGTTCATGTATAATATCTTCCAGAAGTTTTATTGATTTGCTTTTCTCATTTAGACTTATGATGAATATTGGAGTTGATTTTTGTGTAGGTAGTGAGGTAAAGGTCAGATTCTCTTTTTCTATATGGTTTTTCATTTTCCCCAATAAGATTTATTGAATGAACCATCTATTCTCACTGCTCAGCAATGCCACTCTTGTCATAAAACATATATCCACATATGTATGGGTCTGTTTCTGTGATATCCATTGGGCTCATTGATTTATTTGGTACTTGAACAAGCATCACACTGTCTTAATTCTTGTAATTTTATAGTAAGTCTTGAAGTGACCTTTGCTTTGGCAATACATTTTTAAATTCAACACCAGAAACATGATACGTGAAAGAAAAAATTGATAAGTTAAACTTGATTAAAATTAAAATATTCTACTCTGTGCAAAACAATGTTAAGAGAATGAACATACGAGACACAGACTAGAAGATAATCCTTTCAAACACACATATATGATAAAGGACTTGTGTCCAAAATGTAAAAAAGAACACAAAACTTAGAAATAAGAAGATATACAACCTGATTAAAAATAGACAAAAGATCTGAATCCTCACCAAAGAAGATATACATGTTTCAAATAAGCATATGAAAAGATGCTCAATGTCATTTGTCATTAGGGAGCTGCAAATCGCAACAATAATGTGGTACCTCTTCACATCTATTAACATGGCTACAATCCAAAAACTGACAATACTAAAAGCTTACAAGGATGCAGAGCAACCAGAACTTTCTCATTGCTTATGGGAGTGCAAAATGGTACAGCCACTCGTGAGGACAATTTGGTAGTTTCTTAAAAAGCTAACATAGTGTTACAAAGCTTAATATATAGGACTTAGCACTTATGCCCCTAGATATTTCCCCAACTGGTTTGAAAACTTATGTTCACACAAAAACATGCAGATGAATGTATAGCCACTTTATTCATAATAGCCAGAAACCGGAAACAACCAAGATGACCTTCAGTAGGTGAATGGATAAACAAACTACAGTACATTCATTGGAATATTATTCAGCTATAAAAAGGAATTAGATCCTGAGCTACGAAAAGACCTGGATATAACTTTAATACGTATTGCTAAGTGAAAGAAACAGTAAGAAAAGGCAAGATAATATATAATCCCAATTTTATGAAATTCTGGAAAAGGCAAAACTATAGAGGCAATAAAAAGATGAGTGGTTGCTAGGGGTTTAGGCGATAGAAGGAGAGTTGACTAGCTAAAGAGCAGGCAACTTTTAGGGTGGTAAAAATATTCCCTATGATACTTTAATGCTAGATACATGACATTATGCATTTGTAAAAGCCCACAGAACTTAGAGTACAAAGAGTGAACCTTTACGTAAATTTTAAAAAATCATTTAGGCAGTCAGGCCACCCCAGGAAGGAATGCATACTGTGACAAGACAATCTGTATTATAATTGTATGAAACAATCTTAGTGAAGAGGTTGGGGGAAAACGTTCTGACCTAAGTCACTTTGGAAACGAGTGGAATCTGTAAGATTAAAGGCAAAAGAAACTGCACATAAGCCCTGTACTCTAGTTGATAAAGTTGCTTCCCCTGGGAGTACAGGTTAGAAATTCTAATACTTTGATACAAGTATGCTAGAATTGAACAATTAACTAAATGAATGGCAGATGAGAGAGTCAAGTTTCTAACTGAGTGGGAGGTTATAGATAAGCAAGGGAAAGAGGCTAGAATGATTCTTGCGGTAATGATTTACAGTTGAAGACGTTAATTTGAATTCGTGTTCAGCTTAAAAGAGATACAGATAGTTTCATATATTAAATATTCATAGATATGTATATGCACAGGTTAGTATATATCACCTTGCTCTGCTAGCTGAGGGGACGTAGAAGCAATGAATCCCCAGTAGCAAAAAGCACACCTAGCAGTCAGATTTAGGTTTCTAAAACCATTCTTTAACAAATTAACCAAGGCTTCTCAGAAAAATGATTCTAGAACTGAGGCAGGAAATATATACCATAAGCCAGGGCATCTTGCAGTGCCAGAAAATAATGAAGTGATTAAAAAAACCCTACATTGATGGGGGTAGGTGAAAGGGACAAAGTAACCAACTGAAAGAGCTCCGAATAGCTAAAGCTGGAATAATTTGAACATCAAAATAAAGGCATATTGGATTACAACCTAAAGTATAAAATAAATTTCCATGAGTCTATGTTAATATAAATAATTGAATAAATAAATAAATTGGGGAGAAGAAACAAATACTCCTACAGAAGCGTTCCAAGTAATTTATGTAGACACTTTGACCTCAAGGACAGGGAGCTTAAATCTTCATTCCTTAAGTGTAGGCTGGGCACAGTGACTTCCTTTCAAAGTATGGAAAGGAGGAAACAAGAATAACTTCATAGTGGAGAAATCAGACAACCAGTACCTCAGCCAGGTGATGAAAGTCTCTATCAGTAAGTCATGTTGTTAGCATGTACCCTTGACTTGATGTGATGAGTGTGGCGCTTTAGCTCTGTGATCTTACGCCCAAAATACATAACCCCAATATAAGCATTGGGAAGACATCAGAAAAATTCCAATAGATGGACAGTATACAAAATACCTAACCAGTACTCCTTAAAACTTTCAAGGTCATCAAAAACAAAAAACAACTAGCAAAAATAAAAGCTCAGGACCAGATGGCTTCCCTGGTGAATTCTACCAAACATTCAAAGAAGACTTAATACCTGTCCTTCTCAAACTCTTCCAAAAAATTGAAGAGGAGGGGAGGCTTCCTAACTCATTCTACGAAGCCAACATTATCCTGATACCAAAACCAGACGAGGACAACACAAAAAAAGAAAATTACAGGCCAATATCACTGATGAACATCAATGCAAAAATCCTCAACAAAATACTAGCAAATTGCATACAACAATACATTAAAAACATCATACATCATGATGAAGTGGGTTTCATTCCAGGGATGCAGGGATGGTTCAACATCCGCAAATCTATCAACGTGACACACCACATTAACAAAATGAAGAATAAAACTCACATGATCATCTCAATAGATGCAGAGAAAGCATTGGACAAGATACATCATCCATTTATGATAAAGACTCTAAATAAAATGGGTCTAGAAGGAAAATACCTCAACATAATAAAGGCTGTATGTGACAAACCTACAGCCAATATCATTCTCAATGGAGAAAAACTGAAAGCTATCCCTCTAAGAACAGGAACCAGACAAGGATGCCCACTGGCACCACTCTTATTTAACATAGTATTGGAAGTCCTAGCCACAGCAATCAGGCAAGAAAAAGAAATAAAAGGGATCCATATTGGAAAAGAAGAAGTGAAACTGTCACTCTTTGCAGACGACATGATTTTATATCTAGAAAGCCCTAAAGAATCCACTAAAAAACTTTTAGAATTAATAAAGGAATACAGTCAAGCTGCGGGGTACAAAATCAACGTACAAAAATCGGTTGCGTTTCTATACACGAACAATGAAGTCGCAGAAAGAGAAATTAAGAATACAATCCCATTTACAATTGCAACCAAAAGAATAAAATACCTAGGAATAAACTTAACCAAAGAGGTGAAAGATCTGTACACTGAAAACTATAAAACATTGTTGAAAGAAATCAAAAAAGACACAAAGAAATGGAAAGATTTTCCGTGCTCTTGGATTGGAAGAATTAACATTGTTAAAATGTCCATACTCCCTAAAGCAATCTATAGATTCAACGCAATACCTATCAAAGTTCCAACAACATTTTTCACAGAAATAGAACAAAGAATCCTAAAACTTATATGGAACAAAAGACCCCGAATGGCCAATGGATTCCTGAGAAAAAAGAACAAAGCTGGAGGTATCACAGTCCCTGATTTCAAAATATACTACAAAGCCATAGTAACCAAAACAGCATGGTACTGGCACGAAAACAGACAGTCAGATCAATGGAACAAAATCGAGCACCCAGAAAGAAACCCACACATTTATGGACAGCTAATGTTAGATAAGGGAGCCAAGAGCATACGATGGAGAAAGGAGAGTCTCTTCAATAAATGGTGTTGGGAAAACTGGACAGCCACATGCAAAAGAATGAAAGTGGACCATTATCTTACACCCTACACAAAAATCAACACAAAGTGGATTAAAGACTTGAATGTAACCATGAAACTTCTAGAAGAAAACATAGGCAGTACACTCTTTGACACCAGTCTTAGCAGTATATTTTCAAGTACCATGTCTGACTGAGAAAGGGAAACAAAAGAAAAAATGAACAAATGGGACTACATCAAACTAAAAAGCTTCTGCCCAGCAAAGGAAACCATCAACAAAATGAAAAGACAACCTAACAATTGGGAGAAGATATTTGCAAACCGTATATCAGATAAGGAGTTAATATCCAAAATTTACAAAGAACACATACAGCTCAACAAACAATAAAAAACAAACAGCCCAATTAGAAAATGGGGTAAAGATCTGAACAGAGGTTTCTCCAAAGAAGATATACGGATGGCCAACAGACATATGAAAAGATGCTCAACATCATTAGCTATCAGGGAAATGCAAATCAAAACTACAGTGAGGTATCACCTCACTCTGGTCAGAATGGCTATGATGAACAAGACAGGAAACAACAAATTTTGGAGAGGATGTGGAGAGAAGGGAACCCTTGTACACTGCTGGTGGGAGTGCAAACTGGTGACGGCACTATGGAAAGCAGTATGGAGTATCCTAGGAAATTAAGAATAGATGTATCATATGATCCAGCTATCCCACTGCTGGGTATTTATCCAAAGATCTTGACACGAAGGCATAAGATACATGCACCCCTATGTTCGTTGCAGCATTATACACAATAGCCAAGACTTGGAAGCGACCTAGGTGCCCATCAAGGGACAAATGGATAAAAAAGATGTGGTATTTATACACAATGGAATACTTCTCAGCCATAAGAAATGATGAAATCCAGCCATTTGTGACAACATGGATGGAGCCTGAGGGTATTATGCTGAGTGAAATAAGTCAGAGGGAAAAAGTCAAATACCATATGATCTCACTCATAAGTAGAAGATAAAAACAATGGCAAACAAACACATAGCAACTGAGAATGGATTGGTGGTTACCATGGGGGAAGGCTTGGGGAGGGCAAAAGGGGTGATTAGGCTCACATGTGAGGGGATGGACTATAATTAGTTTTTGGGTGGGGAACATGATGTAATCTACACAGAATTGGAAATATATTATGATTTGCGTCCAAAAGCTATATAATGTTATAACCCAATGTTACTGCAATTAAAAAAGTAAATAATAATAATAAAAGATTAGAACAGTTCAGAGGAGTAGGAGAGAGGGCTGATTCATGACAAATCAAAGGATCATTGAGTGGTGCTGGCACTGGGGACAGATTTGTTGTGCTGCTGATTTGCATGATTGTGGAATTTTCTTCAGCAGCACTCACCAAGTTTTGTCTAAGTTGTGTCCAAGAGAACAAGATTTTTTTGTTGATTGATGCAAGGAAGAATTTCTGGGAAAACTCAGTAGAAGGTCATACATGCAAGATGCTGGTGAAAGAGTAATTCAAGTGATTTGCTGTTGGGTCCAGCCTTGAAATGAAAGAAAGTAACATGAGGCAAGCCCAAGAGACTAAGAGACAATGGAAGCATCAATAAATAAGAGCACTAATTTCAAAGAACAAGTGGAGTAGAAGTAATCGTTTAAATACTAGAAGAATAATAGAAAAAGGACAGAAATTAGAGATACTATAAGATTTGTGATGTGGGAGCAATTATGCATAAGATTCAGAGTGTGACTAAGGGCATAGATTACTCAAGTAAAATAGGAGAGAAGGTCATAGGGATTGTGCAGGTCAAATACTATGATAGATACATTATCAGCACCAACAATGAAATACTGAAGATGATGGAAGGACATAAAAAGTGTGGGCTTAGCATTGTTTTTGAATCAATTTGGGGAGGCCAGAAGGAGACCAATGTAAGACTAATGAGGGCAGAGGGTGATATAGATAGGTGGCATGAACCTCAAATGGCAAGGAGTTGTGTGCACACAGAGGAGGAATAGTTTCAAAGTGGCATTGAGGAGATGAGATAATTCTGATTGTGTCTCTCAGTTGCATAATGTATGGAAATATGTGCATGCTACACTTCAGAGGAAAGTTAATGAGGTAGTGTCTTTGACATCAACTCCAACTTGCTTAAGGTAAGGAGAAGGGGAGAATTTTCTGTTAAGAGATTGAGGATATAGGAACATTTGTTTCCGATAAAAGGAAGGATTGAAAGGCCGTGGGGGAAAGGTTTTAGAAGGGCAAGATAGTCTTGAGAATATATCTCTGGGAAGGAAAGGATGCCTAGAGTAGCGTGGGCATGAACTCCGGAGAGCATTCACTCTTTTTTTCAACAAATATTTTATTGAGTTGCTACCATGTACCAGGCACTGTTCTATGGCCCAGAAATAGAGATAAAGTCTCTGTACTAATGAAGCTTATATCTAGTGGGGGAAATAGAAAATAAACAAATAAATATACAGTATAATTTTCAGTAGTGGTATATCCTATAGGAAAAATAGAGGGGCTGGCCCGGTGGCTGAGTGGTTTAGGTTTGTGTGCTTCGCTTCAGCGGCCCGGAGTTTCATCAGTTCAGATCCTGGGCACAGACTTAGCACAGCTCATCAAGCCATGCTCGGGTGGCATCCCGCATAGCAGAGTTGGAGGGACCTACAACTAGAATATACAATTATGTATTGGGGGAATTTATGGAGGAGGAGGAGGAAGAAGAAGAAGAGGAAGAGGAAGAGGAAGAAGAGGAAGAGGAAGAGGAAGAAGAAGAAGGAGGAGGAGGAGGAGGAGGAGGAGAAAAGACTGGCAACAGATGTTAGCTCAGGTGCCAATCTTAAAAAAAAAAGGAAGAAAAATGGAACTGGAAAGGGATAGAGAGAAATGAGGAAGGAATGTGCAGTTTTAGGTAAGAGTGATGAGGGAAAGTTTCTCTGAAGTGGTGACACAGGGCTAGAATCATAAAGAAAGGGAGGGAGTGAGCCAAACTGATGTATGGAGGAAGAGCATTTATGACAAAGGGAAGAACAAGGGCAAAGCTCCCAAGGCAGGAGCATGTTGGGTGTTTTCAAGGAACAGTAGGAAAATCAGTATAACTTGATATGAGTAGTGGAGAGGGAAAGTAGAAAGAGGTGAGATTCAGAGGTAGCCAGTGGTCAAATTAAGTAGATCCTTATAGGTCGTGGCAAGTACTTTGGATCCAATGAAAATCCACTGGAAAAATTTGAGAATAGGGTGATAAAACCTGACATATTTAAAAACAACTCACTCTGGCTGCTGTGCAGAGAATGGGTTGTAGGGTCAGGAGAGGAAGCAGAGAGATAAGAGGCTATTCATTGCAGTCATGCAGGCAAGAGATGATGGTTTAGAACAGCCTGTGGGCAACGGAGGTGGTAAGAAGTGGTTAGAGTCCGAATCGGTTCTGAAATGAACTGGATAAGCTGGTAGTTTGAATATAGGGTGTAGAAGAGAGAAATTAAGGTGTAGATGTGGATTGGGTATGGGGGGATTTAATACGGGGTATGTAAGAGAGACAAGTGCTTGGTCTAGTGTTCCTCTCTTTCTTCACTGATTCCCTTTTGGGCTGTTTTGTTCACTGTTGTATTCCTAGCACCTAGAACAGTGCCTGGTACATAGACGGTGCTCCATAAATTTTGAATGAATGAATAACGAGTGGTTTCACTGGAGAGATAGGTGAAAATGCGTGATTGGTGTAAATGGTATGAGAGAATGAGAAGTAAGGAAATTGAGACAGTGATACCGAAAATTACTGACATGAGTTACTATAAAGGCAAAGAGAGAAATTGGGAACAAGTTGGAGGGGATGTCAGGTCAAGGGAGGGCTTTCTTTTTCTTAATGATGGATGATGTTACATCTTTTTCTTAAAATTATTATTCTGTAAGGGATGAGCCAGTAGAGAGGAAAAAGCTGACAAGTGTGGGAGAGATAAGAAAGTCCCCAAAGTAAAGTCCTTGAGCAGGAGACAGGGAATGGGATCAGTGGCACATATGGAAGGGATAGTGATATATGGGAGCATAAACACCCCTGGTAATGAGGGGAAAGATAGAGTGTATGACAGAGATTCAGGTAGATTAGTCTCAAAGATATCAGGAGGATGAGGTCTTCTGATTGTTTTGCTTTTCCTGATAAAATAAGAAGCACAGCCATCTGCTGAGGATCTGGGAGAAGAGTTATTGGAGATTTAAGGAGAAAAAAGAAACTAAAGAAGTAGATGTTTCAGAGAGTGGGAGAGTAAATTGGTTTGGCAAATGTAAGAGGATCATGGGGCATTTGAAGAGTGTTGAGGGAAATTTAAAGAGAGACTAGTCAGGCATAATTACGCATTTTTCTCCAGCAATATTTAGCTGCTCATTTGCAGGCAAAGAGATGGATTCAACCAGGGTTTATGTTTTTCTAGGCAGTTACAGCAGAGTAAGAGAGAGCCAAGTGTGTTGAGGGCACATACCTGAGAATGATTATAATGATTTTAATTATGGACGATGTATGTAATCCAAGGAGGATAAGAAAAGAAGTAAGAACATGAAGGTGATGATGGGCAATTTAAAGGTGGTAAAATCAAGGGATTAGAGATTAGGAGGGTAGAAGAGTTGACAGTATGAAGGTACTGGATGAAAAAGGTTGGAAAGATGTGGTCAGCTAGTTATTTGAGATTATGAGTTTACGTAAGGACAAGATTTAGGATATGACCATTGGAATGAGTGACTGGATTAGGGTGGAGCTGAGGCTCATCGGAGGGCAAGAGGTCAAGGAATTGACTTGTAGCTTATAGTGACCAAAGATTGCTATATATCAAATGTAATGCTTAATGCTACACATGAATTATACCATTGAATTCTCGTAACACTCCTATATGGCAGTGTTATCATTATCAACGTTTTATAGATGAGAATGTTGAGTCAAATCACTCACCCAATATCAGATTTCTATGTGGTATATCAAGAATTGGAACTAAGATCTTTCTGACTCCAAAACCTTTCATAATGACAGTGCTTTGAGGCTGGGTGGAATTAGATGGCCTCAAATGAAATTGGTGACAAATTGAGGCAAAGAAATGGCAGCATGGGCTTTGTAGCATCTGGGTGGCAGCACTTGGGATGCCTCTGTTCAGGTAAAGTTCTGGCAGATAGCGCCTCGTGGCATCCAAGCAATGGAGTTGAAAACAGAGGGTCAGTATCTGGTAGTTTCTAGGCACTGAGGTAAAGAAGTTTTAGGAATTCTAATAGGAGACTGTGTTGTATCAGCACCTTGTACATAATAGGTGTGCAAATATTCATGATAAAATGAATTTGTATTTGGGCAAGATCTAACAGCAGACTCATCGTGGTAGCAGGTCTTTAGCCAGGCATTTTATATATGTTATATTATTTAATCTTTAGTATTCTTAGAGGATGAGTATTATTATCCCTGTTTTACATTGAAGAAGGAGATCTTTAAAGCTTAACACTAGCTTTCGGTAGTTCTAAGTAGTCTCTTGATCTAGTGGGTTCCAAAGCCCATCCTACAGTCTATCCCCTATACTATCTTACCTCATTTATGGATGTGATTTTTTCAAAATAGTATTCATTTATTTATTCATTAACTCCGCATTACTTATCAAGTACTCTTCTATGCATTGGGCATACATCTGTGATTAAAACAAGCAAATTCCTTGTCCCCATTGAGCTTATATTCTACTTGGGAAACAGACAATAACAAAAAACATAAAATATATATTAGAAGTGCAAAGGAGAAAAAATAGAGCAGGCATCTGCATAGGAACTATCCGAGATGTGTGAAGGATTGAAATTTTAGATAGGGTAGTCAGGGAAGGCCTCAATGGGAAAGGTGATATTTGAATACAAACCTGAAGTGAGAGAAGGAAGAACCTATCTGGAAACTGGATGAAAGAATATTATAGGTAGACGCAATAACAAGTGCAGAGGCCCTAGAACGGGAGCATGCCTGGCATATTCAATGAGCAGCAAGGAGGCCATAGTGGTTGAAGTGGAGCGAGTGAGAAGAGGGTAGTAGAGGATGTTAGCTAGCTGTTGGGGGATTAGATCATGTAGGTCCTTGTAGATCTTCATAAGCCTTTTGAAATGGGAAGTGATTGGAGGGTTTTGAGCAGAGGAGAGACATAGCTTACTTAACACTTTAAAAGTTCACCTTGTCTGCTGTATAGAGAACAGACTGTAAGGAAACAAGGGAAGAAGCAGCAAGACCAATTTAAGAGGGTTTTACAACGGTCTCAGCAAGAGCTGCTGAGCCAGAGTCATAACAGCAGAAATGATGACCAGTGGTTTTATTCTGTATATGTTTACTTTTGAATGGAATGCCAATGAGACTTACTGATGGATTGGATGTGGGATGAGAGTAAAAGAGGAGTCAAGAATAAAAACTTAGAACAAATGGAGGGGTGGAGTTCAATTATGTGAGATGAGAAAGACTACAGGAGGACCAGGTCTGTGTGTGTGTGTGTGTGTGTGTGTGTGTGTGTGTGTGTGAGTGTGTGTGTGGACATGGAAATCTGGACCTCAGATTTGAACATGTTCAGTTTAAGATGCTTCTCAGACATCTAAGTGCAGATACGGGTTGCAGGAGAGATCCGGGATGGAGATATTAATATGTAAGTCATCAGTTTATAGATGATATTTCCTTACTCTTTGTTCCTTGTATCCTCTTTTAGCTTTTAAGTGGAGTGAATTGGTTGAGTAACCATTTGCTGTTTTGGCTGCGCAATCACATATTATGGTGGCTTGAGCATGTGTTCTGATTATGTGCTCATACACCATGGATAATCCATTGTAACAGCAAGATTATCTGAGCGTGCACAAGGGCTGTCTCCTCATATTTTATGGCCATCTGCTCCTACCACAGGCATTTGCTATTGTGCCCATGGTTATCTGAATATGTTCATTGGTTGTAAGCTCATATGTCGTTAGAGTTTATCCATGTGCTGTCCTTATATGAGCATACACCATGGTTGCCTATGTTTACAATGTGGTCTTGCTTCTTTATACTAACTTTAAAACTAGTCTTTGTTTAAATTCTGCTCATGCAGCATAGTTGTTTGAAGATCCATGTCATTATATGATGTTCCTTTGCTGTAATTTCCAGTTTATTCACCATGGATGGGTGTACTATATTCGTTTGTACATATGTTATAGATAGCTACTTATTCACCACGGTCATCGGTACTCGAAAGATATCAGTTCTTCACTGTGGCCACTTACATCTATATCTCACCTCTCTGCTCCATTGAAAAACATTTGAGCATGTCTGCCTACTCTTGCACCACAGCCTTCTGTTCCTGCATCATGGTGTTCTACTCCCCTAGCATGGCCATCTGTTCTTAAACCATGTTGCTTAATTCCTGTATCATGGTTGCCATGATGCATACAGTGTGTGTGCACACATCACGGTTAAGGACTAATATACCAAATATCTCTTCACATGTATCATGGTTGTCTAGGCATATACCATACTTTTCTCCAGCTACATGGATACTTTATCATGTTTGAAGGCTCTTTGTTCAAGTGTCATGATTTTCAATTTATGCACTATGGTCACTTGAAAATTCACCAAGTTTGTCATAAGAAGAATTTTGGGCATCTGCTCTCCTACAGTCTTTGTCTGCACTTGTTTGATGATCATCTGAGCATGTACCATGGATGTATGTTCGTTTAATGCTAATATCTGCTAATGTGTTATATTACTCTGTACATATACCAGGGTTGGGTGCTGTTGGGCACTTGCTAAGGCTACCTGCTCTAGTGGTATGTTTTTTTAATTAAAAATTTAATTGTGGTAAAAAAAACATAAAAAACTTTTTTAACTGTATAGTTTATTAGAGTTAAGTATATTCACATTGTTGTGCAATAGTCCAGTGGCATGCATTTGATCAGGTACAATGTCTTAATGGAGTGTATACCAAGCCCTCTTTTCTTGTTCAGTGATTATTAGGCTCAGGCGTTATGGTTTTCTGATATATACCATGGTCAGATGGTTTTGTACTATAAATGTCTTCACATGTGTTATAATAATGATATTTGCTAACAAAGTGTTATAGTAGTTGGAGGGCACAAATTATATCCAACCTCTTCTGTGTATGATGACTGTCTTCTCATGCATAATGGTTATTTGAACATGCGCTTTAGTCATGAGTTCATATAACATTGCTGTCTTCTTGTGTATCATACTGTATACCGTAGTTTTCTCCTTCCAAATCATGGGCATTTGCTTCTGTGTCATTGGCATCTACTCTTAATGTGAAGGTTTGCTGCTTGTTTACCATGATCATTTGAACATAACCCATAATTATATACTAGAATAGCATAGTTGAACACACACTGTGGGTCTCTTTGCTCATGCAGCATGGCCATCTTCTATACCCAGAATTGTTACTCATGCACTCATGTTTTCTGAGTATCCATTGTGGTTCTGTCTTGTATTCCATGGATTGTTTCTGCAATTTGGACTTCACATCCTATACCAAGTCTCTGTGTTCCTATAGAGTAATTGTCAGTCATGTGTCATGATTATCTGAGCATTAATCTTTGTTATGTGATCACACAACATTACAGTCTGCTAAAGCACTGTGAATGTTTGAGCATATATCATGGTTACCGCTCATACTATGGAGGTTTCCCTTGCCCCAGAGTTGTTTGCTCATGAACCATATTTTCTTATTCGTACGCTATGGTTTTCTGAACCGTACTGTTTCTGTTCATTTCTGTAAAATGACCGTCAACTTACAGCTCATGAATCATGAATGTCACAGCATTAGATTGATCATAAGACATTGCTGTTTTTGTGAAACAAAAATTGTCAAATATGGCAATTTTTTATGATGCAGGCTAATAATACATCTATTTCTATCTATAATGTGGACAATGCTTCGTGTCAGAAGTCCGTCTTCTTCGTTATCGTAGTTTTCTATGCCTGTATCAGATTGTGTTGGGGCTCCTGTAGCTGATGTATTACATTAAGAATATGCTGATTATGACCTGCTGAATGAGGAGGCACAAACCACCCATACAGGGCTGGCAGGTACTTCCCTCAGCCTCCAAGTTCCAACTTTAGGGAAGTGAAAACCCCAGGGTCACTTTGATTGAAGGCACAGTTTCAATACACCCATGCAAAGGAAGTAAAGTCACGAGATTTATTGCTTACAGATCCCACAATGGGGCAGAGGGGTGCAATGAGCTGGGGGAAGGGCAGTTCTCCATGCCAGGTCATGAGCAAGCAGGAGATAGACAGCAGGGTAGCAAGCACCTATTACTTGTAAGGTGGTTGGGGCAGAGGTCACTAACTTTTCACAGGCTTAACTATAAGTGGTTATTTTAAAAGGTGCCCCGGGAAAAGCAAAGCAGGAACTTGTGGTGGAAATCCTAAGCTCCAGTCCTTATCTAAATGTCCAGACTCTGGGTGTGAGCAGGGTTCTCGTACTGTAATGCCTGGGCAGCAACTCAAAATAGCTGTTTTCCCATCACACAGATTCAAGAAGACAATCTAGTATAGATCCTAGTGGCTGATTTTTGGGGGAGGAGATCAGTTTAGAAAGACTTGTTCTTCATCTTCTCATCAACCAGAATAGCTCTCCAGCCCGCATCTGTTTTACATATTAGTCTCTTCCATAAACCTTCCTTAGAAAAAAGTTTCACATCTTTCTGTTCCTTCAGAAAGTTAAAACACTGACATGGCTGAAAAAGAGTATGGGGTTGGCTCAGAGTTAGGTCTCCTTCAAGTGGTCAATGTTTCAGATTCAAAGAAGCCATAAGGTTTAGAGATAGCAAGCAAGTGCCACTTTACACTGTTTTCTTAACCCCATTTCTTGGGTAAACCTCCACCAGTCCAGAGTTCATAAAAGAACCTTGCATATAGGCAACTCTAAATCACATAATCCTATCGGCGTAATTTGCTGACCTGTTAGGGACTTCTGTACCGGGAGCTTAGGCTTGGATTTATTTTTTATGTTGTGGCCCCTATATGGGGCAGCTTTGTCCTCAACTCTCTTTGTGGGGAAACATTGCATTCCTATTCAAGAGCCATGGTGTCTCATCATTCAGCATTTTCTCAACCTGATTCAGGGGAAACAGTTCATCTACCCCAGGCCCTTGATCTTTTGGAAAATTGCTCAACTGTATCAAGATGAGAATCAATCCCAAAAATGCTATAAAGAGGCTCCAGGTCTTAATATTCTACGATTGTCTACAATATTACACAGTTAACTATGGCAAAGGCATTTGTGATGGTAAAAATCAAATGGGATTGGGGGGAAATAAAATGAAGACATGAGAGATTATTTTAAGCTCTTGGATTATACGAGGTAACTGAGGCTGAGAGAAGTGCTGTGACTCATCTAGTCATGGGAAGACAGGCAAAGAGCTGGAACTGTAACCTAAGACTTCTTTACACTGCCCTTTCTTAGATGGGCTATGGTACACTGCCCTTAACACTGCCCTTTACACTCTTTACACTGCCCTTTCTTAGATGGGCTATGGTACACTGCCCTTAACACTGCCCTTTACACTCTTTACACTGCCCTTTCTTAGATGGGCTATGGTACACTGCCCTTAACACTGCCCTTTACACTCTTTACACTGCCCTTTCTTAGATGGGCTATGGTACACTGCCCTTAACACTGCCCTTTACACTCTTTACACTGCCCTTTCTTAGATGTGCTCTGGTACATTCAAGTGAGGGATATGCTTGGGGTGAATTTCGGTGGCATTGATGAATTAGGGAAAGGGGACTGTCACATTAGTCATTTAGTAACTGGATACCAGGGAAGTAAAATGACTCTAATAGTGCTGAATAAAATCTTTTTTTAAAACCTCTTCTTCCCCCGTCCCTTTGTCTTCTACTCCTTTCCCCTTCCTCTTTCCCTGAACAGGGATCTCACAGGTCTCTGCAAGTTGGTGCCTAAGAAGATGATAATCACACAAATGAGTCACTTCTGCATGATCAGCCTTGGTCTTCTCTTCCTGATTAATATTCTCCCTGGAACAACTGGCCAAGGGGAATCAAGACGACAAGAACCTGGGGACTTTGTGAAGCAGGATATTGGCGGGTAAGAGCCTTTAACTCCTAGAACAAAAGAAGGCTGTGATAAATTCTTGCCTTAGACCAAAACTTTTTATTTTTTTCTCAGATGAACTCAAGTACTCTGGTCCCTGATATTCAGACATTGCACTGTATTTGGAAAAACATCATCAGCTCAGACTCTTAAGGTAGAAAGAGATCTCAAAGTTCTTCTTGGGCAACTCTCTAGCCCGTGTTTGAATTCCCTCTTAGCATTTTAAAAGCAGTTCTCTCCAGCCATTTGCTCTCAATTTTCTCTTTTATCCCTTGGATCTTCAATGTGTCTCTTTATTGGTTCTGTCCCATTAGCACTTAAATGTGATTAAGAATCTCTCAACTTAAATTTAAAGATTTTATTTTTTTCCTTTTTCTCCCCAAAGCCCCCCCAGTGCATAGTTGTATATTCTTTGTTGTGGGTCCTTCTAGTTGTGGCATGTGGGATGCCACCTCAGCGTGGCTCGACGAGCAGTGCCATGTCTGCACCCAGGATTCGAACCAACGAAACACTGGGCTGCCTGCAGTGGAGCGTGCAATCTTAACCACTCGGCCATGGGACCACCCCCTCAACTTAAATTTAAAAATATTCCTTCCAGGGGCCAGCTCCGAGGCCTAGTGGTTAAGTTTGGTGCACTCTGTTTCAGCTGCCTGGGTTGGGTTCCCAGATGCAGACCTACACCACTCATCAGCAGCCATGCTGTGGTGGCAACCCAAATACAAAATAGAGGAAGACTGGCATAGATGTTATCTGAGGGTGAATCTTCCTCAGCAAAAAAAACAAAACAAACAACCAAACAAAACTTCCCTCCAGATAGTACCTTAAATCTTTCCTTCTCTTCACAGTCATGCTTCTTGAAGAAGGAGTTTTCTTTATTGTCTCTACTTACCCACTGCTTGTTTTTCCACCACTGCTGTCTGATTTCCAACCCCATGACTCTAAGGCAACTTCTGCAACCAAGATGACCAGTGTTGACTCTGTTGCTAAAATGAACACTTGTTGGTTCTTATGTTACTCAATTTCTTTAGTAGCATGTAGCAACATTCAACATTGTTGACTTTTCTCTTCTTCCTTAACTACTTTTTATTATGAAATAAAACATATATATAAAAATTGCATAAAATATAAATGTATAGTTTAAGAATAATTCTTTCTTTGACTTCAGAGACATCATAATTCCCTGGTTCTTAGATTAGGTTCTCTAGAAGCAGGGCCTGAGACAAGGATTCTCAAGCAAATGGATTCTTGAGAGAGTCCTCTCAGAGAAACTTGTAAGGAAGTAAGAGAGGTGAGATGGGGAAGGGGAAGAAGTAAAGCAAAGGTGCGATTTTACTTGAAGTGTAGCCTCCATTTGACCTCATGGGGAGATTTGGAGTGTGAATGGCACTCCAGATTTGGCCCACCTTGAGCCTAGGGGCCTGGGCTTTTGTAGCCTCATCTCAATCAGTCATTGCCTGTGAGCTGACTGGTAGAAGACATAACTTCTCAGGCATTTTAGGGTGAGGTGGCTCCCTTAGGTCAATGGTAATAATCAGAATTAGCTGGGGGATGGTTTCATTGGCCCGGGAAAAGAGATCTGGACATATTACTAACAGTAAATAGTATAATTGGTTTTCCTCACGGTTTTATGGCTATGCTTTTTAGAATATTTTCCACAATATTACATAGCTCTATCAGAGGCCTTTGTGATATGAAGATCTTTTGCAATCTCTTTGGTAATCTTCCTCTTTCTTTGTTCATTTCTCAGGTGTTGGTGTTTTTCTTTGTTTTGTTCTAGGTGCTCCTCTTACCATATAGACTGTAAGTGATTTCATCCATCTCTGTGACATTGTTACCTTATATATATGCCAACGACTCTTGTCTGAATTGCCGTTCTTTGAGAATCAGACCTCTAAATCCAACTATCTATTGGACAGGTCCACTTGGCTGTTCCGTAAACTCCTTAAACTAAGCATGTCCAAAGTAGTCTCATCATTTCCATCTCCCTCCTCCACTTTAAAAACAACAACAAAAACCAAACAACAAGCAAACATAACATGCTCCTCTTCCATCTCTCTTTGTTTCAATCAACGACACCACCATACAGCCCATTGCTCAAGCCAGAAACTTGGAATCATTTTTGCCAGTTTTCTACCCTTCGCTCTCCAGATTGAATCAATCACCAAGATCTGTCATTTCTACCTCCCGCACCCCTTGAATTCATTTACTTTTTCTAACTTTCCTCTTACCAGCCTAGTTTAATCCAGTGTTGTCTTTCACTTGGACAACTGCAAGAGTCTCTAATTGGTCTTACTTCCTGAAGTCTTGCTCCCATCCAAACTGGCTTCCACTCTGTAGCTAGAGTTTCTTCTACAATACAATATCTATCCTGTTTAGAGTCATTTAATGGCTTCCTACTGTCCCTGGATTAAAGTCCCAACTTTTAAACATGATTTTATAAGGCCTGTTTTGACCCAGCCTCTACCCATCTTGTCAGCCTTATTTTGTAGTCCTCCTGTCACCAAACTCTGTGTTCTTTAGCTGTATTGAACTTCTTTTGACTTTAAAATCCCATAACATTCAAGAAATATCATTACCAGAAATGACCCCCTTAGGCTTGAAGTATTGCAGTATTACACAGGATATTTTATTGTTTGATAGTGGCTTTTTTGTTATTGTTTTACATTTGGCTACTGTCCCTTATTCTTGGACGCATTGGGACTTGTTTCTAATTATTTTTGCAGGGTTGATTATCTTAATGTACTTTGAGTCTTTCCATCTTCTATCGCATTTTCAACAGTAATCTCTGTGGCTGAGGGCTACCGATCTGGAAGGATATGTCCTTAGAAAGTTTGCCCATGAGGCCCTTTTTGTTCTTTACCCCATTCTGGAAAAACAGACTAATTCTATTTCATTAACTCCTCATGTACTGACTTCACTGGGCTATGATAGATGATCTAAATAAGATGGAAGTTTTAAATAAATGAACCTTACCTCTTCAGGTGTTAAAGCCTTTTAATTTTAACTTTGAGAAGAAAGTTCTCTAAAAATGTATTGCATCTTTTATTATAATCTTAAGCAAGGATTTTGAACAGAGTAGTCCCTTTTATTGGTGGCTTTATGGTCATCATAAAGAATATTCAGTATGTTCATTCTATATCTGCCTTTTTCATTTTGTGTCTCCATCCTCAGTGTTAGTTGTGACCTCTCTTGTTTACATGGGTTTGTTTACATGCTGTTGGTGTTTAGAAAACCAGATAACCAAGCCTTTTAGTAATTATATTAAAGAGAAGCCCAAGAGATCCTGCTTGAAAAAGCAGAAAGAAGTGCTTGAATATAACACAGGGGCATTAGAAACTTTGGGGGGTTTACTTTCTTCCAAGTCCAATGCAATTCATGCTTTGGAGGGATGAGACAACTAAAAGCCTGGCTCCAAATATTTGGTTTGGAACTGTATTTGTATTTTCTAGAAATAAAGGAACAAATACAAATTTAAAACATATGGTTTATGCTGATAGTTCCGATACTTAGAAGAGCTGCTCCTTTTTGTTTGCTTGTTTTGATATCTTCTGAATGATGTTTTTGTGTGTTGAAAAAAACCCATTTGCTGCATTATTTTATCTACTTTTAGTGTTTTATTCAATTGAATCACCTGGGATGGCTACCCAAGCAGCTACAACAATCAACAGTAGTTTATTGACCAGTACTTTGTATAGCTCATGTGCCCAATGCAATGATTCTCAATGTTCAGTATGTGTGAGCAAGGAAGAAGGCTCCACATCTGGAGATTGTAATTTAGTAGCTCTGGGGATAGTGCTTAAAAATCTGTATTTTCTCAAATGCCCCAGTTGATTCTGATGTAATGAATCTTTGACAATACTTTGGGGACACAGTCCTTGTCTCGAGGAACTAACAGTATAGTTAGGGATACGATATTCTGGAATTTTAGAGTAGCAGACTTGGGAAAACCCACAGAGAGCATCTAGTGTGAGTCCTCATTTTCTGCCTGAAGAAATTGAGGTCCAGAAAAGGAAACGGACTTTTCTAAGACATTATAGCAATTTAATAGTAGAGCTGGGTCTGGAACACTAGTCTCTGATTCCCAGTCCCATATTCTTAAGGAAAAGCTACAGGGAACAATTTCAGCTTCACATAATAAAGACATTTCTTAGACTCTTACTTCCTGGTCCAGTATTTTGACCATCGACAAATGAGAACTATATGAGTGAACCGTGTTAGGTTGAACCATTATGAAACTGTCATTTTTCTGGGTCAAAATGGTCAAATATAAGCAATTTCCTAATGGGCCAACCTAAGTATCAAATAAGCGCCAAATGGATCTTTTGTCCAAGTCTGACTGCAATTTATTGAAACTTGAGATATGTATCAGTCAGGACCCCAAAGAAAACAGATGAGGCATTTCAATTAACATTGTTTGAAGAAGGTAGAATTGCAAAGGGACCAATTGTAAAGTTATGGTCTGGGTGTAGGGGCACCCCAGGGGATTGGGAAGAACCTAAGGCCGGCAGGAGTTATGTCATATAAAACATGTTTTTAAAAGAGGTGCAGAGACCTTTGATGGAGGAGATTTCACAAGGAGAGAGCCAGGGGATTACCTACTCAAACTTTGCTCTTCTTCCTCCCTCTGATCTTGAGACAAGGAGGCCAACCCAAGTTGAAGCCAGAGGCCATGGGAGCCCTGTTTGTCTAGTTCATGCGGGTCAGCCTTATAGGAAAGAGAACAGGGTGGAGAAGAGTGGAGAATATATCTGGAAGGGGAAATGAAAGACATCAGGCACAAGGTCTCATTTTTACACATTTAAGAATAGAGTAGAAACAATGATTTTGGATGGATGTGACACCATATCAACACTTTTTCTGTGTCAAGGTTATATGGTGGTGGCAGCGGTGACAACAGATACTGTGAACTTAAGAGTAAATGTTTGGGGGATTGCTTCTTTGTTTCCTTGCCACGTACATAGCCTGATTTGTGTACCAAAGGCGTCAGTTATTACGTACGTTTTCATCTTGGAAGATATTTTCTTGGGGCTCTTAATCTCAGAATAAACTGGCACCTGTGACCACATGTGTAAATACAAAGTTACTAAGAAGGCATGAACAACTTGGTTTTTATTTTCCTTTAACTCAGCCAATACTGTGAACAAGTGGGGCACATGCTGAGTAGGTGTGTCTCAAGCCAATTGTGATTTGAAGTGTAAGTATGAAAGGTCCAGTCCCTTCCATGTGCATATAATTTCTATCATGGAATCAATATATCAATACTTTTACCATTCAATCCTCAAATCTTGAATTTTCAGAGCCAGATACAGGACATGAGTGGCTGTCAGTCCTAAGCCCCTACCCTGGTCAAGAGTTCCTCCTGCATTATGCTTGATAATCTACCGGTTTGAATCCCTCCAGTGATAAACCGCCCTACTCCCACAGGGCATAGCTCTAAGAGTTGGAAGGTGCTTCCTATATTTAGCAGAAGTCCACCTTCCTCTAATGTCTACCAGTTGTAGGCCCCTATAGCACTTGCTTCCTTTTTCACATAACAGCTCTCAGAGCTACTCTATGCTTTCTTGTCTACAGGATAACTCTCATTACTTTCAACTATTCTCTTCACATGATATGGTTTTCCAGACATTGCTTCAACCTGGACACTATGCTGTGCTTTCTAATTAGATTTTTCTTGAAACCCAATTCAAGCCTTTATTCTTTTTTCTTATTTATTGTATTTCAGTAACATTAGATTATAACATAATATAGCTTTCAGATGTACATCATAATATATTTCAAATTCTGTGTAGATTACATCCTGTTCATCACCCAGAAACTAATTATAGTGCATCCCCTCACATGTGAGCCTAATCACCCCTTTTGCCCTCCTTCCTCCCCCCTTCACCTACGGTAACCACCAATCCAATCTCTGTTGCTATGTGTTTGTTTGTCTGTCTTTTTATCTTCTACTTATGAGTGAGATCATATGGTATTTGACTTTCTCCCTCTGACTTATTTCACTCAGCATAGTACACTCAAGGTCCACCTATGTTGTCATAAATGGCTGGATGTCATCATTTCTTATGGCTGAGTAGTATTCCATTGTGTATATATACCACATCTTCTTTATCCATTCATCCCTTGATGGGCACCTAGGTTGCTTCCAAGTCTTGGCTATTGTGAATAATGCTGCAGTGAACATAGGGGTGCATGTATCTTTATGCATTTGTGTTTTCAAGTTCTTAGGATAAATACCCAGCAGTGGGATAGCTGGATCATATGGTAGATCTATTCTTAATTTTCTGAGGATACTCCATTCTGCTTTCTGTAGTGGCCGCACGAGTTTGCACTCCCACCAGCAGCAGTGTACGAGGGTTCCCTTCTTTCCACATCCTCTCCAACACTTGTAGTTTCCAGTTATGTTAATTATAGCCATTCTGACCAGAGTGAGGTGATATCTCATTGCAGTTTTGATTTGCATTTACCCTGATATCTAATAATGTTGAGCATCTTTTCATATACTTGTTGGCCATCCGTATATCTTCTTTGGAGAAATGTCTGTTCAGATCTTGTGCCCATTTTTAAATTGGGTTGTTGGGTTTTTTTGTTGTTGAGATGTATGAGTTCTTTGAATATTTTGGCTATTAACCCCTTATCTGATATATGGTTTGCAAATATCTTCTCCCAATTGTTAGGTTGTCTTTTCATTTTGTTGATGATTTCCTTTGCTGTGCAGAGGTTTTTAGCTTGATGTAGTCGCATTTGTTCATTTATTCTTTTGTTTCCCTTTCCCGGTCAGACATGGTACTTGAAAATATGCTGCTAAGACTGGTGTCAAAGAGTGTACTGCCTATGTTTTCTTCTAGAAGTTTCATGGTTTCAGGTCTCACATTCAAGTCTTTAATCCATTTTGAGTTGACTTTTGTCTGGGGTGTAGGATAATGGTCTACTTTCATTCTTTTGCAAGTGGCTGTCCAGTTTTCCCAACACCATTTATTGAAGAGACTCTCCTTTCACCACTGGATGCTCTTGGCTCCCTTGTCGAATATTAGCTGTCCATAAATTTGTGGGTTTATTTCTGGGCTCTCGATTCTGTTCTATTGATCTGTGTGTCTCTTTTTGTGCTGGTATTTGTTGTTTTGGTTACTATGGCTTTGTAGTATATTTTGAAATCAGGGAGTGTGATACCTCCAGCTTTGTTCTTTTTTCTCAGGAATCCTTTGGCTATTCAGGGTCTTTTGTTCCATATAAGTTTTAGGATTCTTTGTCCTATTTCTGTGAAAAATGTTGTTGGAACTTTGATAGGTATTGCATTGAACCTGTAGATTGCTTTGGGAAGTATGGACATTTTAACGATGTTAATTCTTCCAATGCAAGAGCACGGAATGTCTTTCCGTTTCTTTGTGTCTTCTTCAATTTCTTTCAACAATGCTTTATAGTTTTCGGTGTACAGATCTTTCACCTCTTTGGTTAAGTTTATTCCTAGGTATTTTGTTCTTTTTGTTGGAATTGTAAATAGCATTGTAATCTTAAATTTTATTTCTGCTACTTCGTTGTTAGTGTATAGAGACGCAACCGATTTTTGTATGCTGGTTTTGTATCCTGCGACTTGATTGTATACCTTTATTATTTCTAAAAGTTTTTTAGTGGATTCTTTAGGGCTTTCTAGATATAAAATCATGTCGTCTGCAAAGAGTGACAGTTTCACTTCTTCTTTTCCAATGTGAATCCATTTTATCTCTTTTTCTTGCCTGATTGCTGTGGCTAGGACTTCCAATACTATGTTAAATAAGAGTGGTGCCAGTGGGCATCCTTGTCTGGTTCCTGTTCTTAGAGGGATAGCTTTCAGTTTTTCTCCATTGAGAATGATATTGGCTGTAGGTTTGTCACATACAGCCTTTATTATGTTGAGGTATTTTCCTTCTAGACCCATTTTATTTAGAGTCTTTATCATAAATGGATGATGTATCTTGTCCAATGCTTTCTCTGCATCTATTGAGATGATCATGTGAGTTTTATTCTTCATTTTGTTAATGTGGTGTGTCACGTTGATAGATTTGTGGATGTTGACCCATCCCTGCATCCCTGGAATGAAACCCACTTCATCATGATGTATGATATTTTTAAGTATTGTTGTATTCGATTTGCTAGTATTTTGTTGAGGATTTTTGCATTGATGTTCATCAGTGATATTGGCCTGTATTTTTCTTTTTTTATGTTGTCCTTGTCTGATTTTGGTATGAGGATAATATTGGCTTCGTAGAATGAGTTAGGAAGCCTCTGCTTCTCTTCAATTTTTGGAAGGGTTTGAGAAGGCTAGGTATTAAGTCTTCTTTGAATGTTTGGTAGAATTCACCAGGGAAGCCATCTGGTCCTGGACTTTTATTTTTTGGGAGGTTTTTGATTGCTGTTTCGATCTCCTTACTGGTGATTGGTCTATTCAAATTCTCTCCTTCTTCTTGGTCCAATTTTGGAAGGTTGTATGTTTCTAAGAATTTATCTATTTCTTCTAGATTATCCAATTTGTGGGCGTCTAGCTTTTCATAGCATTCTCTTATTATCTTTCGTATTTCTGAGCTGTCCATTGTAATTTCTCCTCTTTCATTTCTGATTTTATTTATTTGAGCCTTCTCTATTATTTTTCTTGGTGAGTCTAGCTAAGGGTTTGTCAATCTTGTTTATCTTTTCAAAGAATCAGCTCTTGGTTTCAGTAATTTTTTATTGTTTTTTTTTTAGTCTCTATTTCATTTATTTCTGCTCTGATTTTTATTATTTCCTTACTTTTGCTGATTTTGGGTTTTGTTTCTTCTTCTTTTCCAGTTCCTTATATGCACCGTTAGATTGTTTATTTGTGACGTCTGTTGTACAACTGACCAAGTGCTGTCCTGGCTGTGCCTTTCTCTAGCTGTCCCCACCCTGCTCCAAGAGCTCCCCAAAGACTCCATCTGACGGGTGAGTCATCCCAGTGGCCAGCCTCTTCCTTCAGGCCTATCAACTGACTGCCTGGTGATTGAAAGGAGAAGCCAACATTCTCTAGCTCAGTAGGGTTTCAGGGCACCCGGGGGATGGTGGGGAGAGGTCAGGTCCATGGGCCATGAGCTTGGAGTGCCGGTGCGTGAGGTTTATTGACATTGCGGTTCTGCGTTTCCACAGGCCACGTGAGGCGCAAGGAGCTCTGGGGAGATGAAGTTCATCTGCCTCTCCTTCCGGCAGCCCTAGGCAGGTTTTGTCTTAAAAGGGGTCGAGACCATGGAGACGCGTTGGCGTCCCCTGCTGAACAGCCACCAGGACTGAACCATTGCCATCCACATTCTTCACAGGGACTGGAAAGATGTGGCCTGGAGGAAGCTTCTGGTGGAAAGGCTGGGAAAGACCCCTGCTCAGATTTAGGCCTTGCTCCAGGAAGGGGAAAAGTACGGCCGTGGAGTGATAACCAGCAAGTGCTGCTGTGCCGAGCACCGCTCAGACACCTCCCAGGGCTGCCCCCAGGACATTGCTCGGGAGATTGGTAGCTTGTTTTCTGTTGAACTGCTGCGTGTGTGGGCTGTGTGGTTTCTTTTAGCAACATACCTTCAGAGGGGCAGCAAAAGGGCCCTGGCCCTGGGGTCGGTCGGCCGAGGTTCCCCGACCCAGGGTGAACCCTTTCTCCATCCTGGGCCTCCGTTTCCATGTGTGATACGAGAGGCAGGGTGAGGTCCGAGTCTGCATGTGGGGTTTGCTTGTGTGTGTATGTAATTGCGTGTGCATGCGTGTGGCAGAGATCCTGAGAGGCAGCATAGCACACAGAGCAGGTCGGACCGGCCTCTGGACTCAGGCTGCCTTCCTGGCTTCAGGTGACTGTCCCACCCCCAGTGCCCACTGCATACTGGGCAAGTCCCCTGATCCCTCAATGGTTGAGGTCCCACATCAGCTCTTGTCTGCTGGTGAAGTGCTTGGGGACCTGATGGCCTGTAAGTTCCCTACTGTGGCCGGGGCCCTTGTGATCTGTACCTGCTGCCCTCAGCAGTCTGACTGGGATCTGCCTGTTATTTTGGTAGGGTTGTTAAGGACAAGAGCCTCTCCTCCTCATTGTCCCTCACTCGGCCTCTCCCAAAATCCCGTGCACAGAGTCTGGCACGTCAGAAGTGCTCACTGAGAAAGACCCACTTCACTCCGTGTCCATTGGGCGATATCATCTTAGTCTCTGGTGGTTGTAACTTTGAATACCCATGTTCTCTGACAGGCAGGCCTTGGTTTATGGAAGGAAAAACGTCTCTGTGCTCCTCCCTTTGTGCACAGGGCTCGTTGACATTGGGGAAACTTTGCAATGTCCAGATCCTGATGAGGTGGTGGAACTGGCAAATCAAGCCGTGCTGACCAACCTGAAGCAGAAGTTCCTGACGGTGCTTTCAAACCCCAGGTGGCTGCTGGAGCCCATCCCCAGGAAAGGCAGAAAGGATGTCTTCCAGGTAGACCTCCCAGAGCACCTGATCCCCTTGGGGCAGGAGGCCTGACGAGCGTGGGCTCCTCAGAGGAAGGTCACCGAGAGACCAGCTAAATCATGACCCAGCAGCTCGTCGTCAAACGGAGGACGTGGAAATCGGGTTCAGTGTGGATTGGCACCACAGGGGAGCGTGCAACCCACTATGTGCTATTCACGTAAACAGCTTCTCCGCTCAGATGCAGGGATGGGGAGCAGCGCTTTACTTGCAAGATGCCTCTCTGGGCTCAGTGACAGTCTCAAGGACCTTGACCTTCAGGAAAAAGGGAAAGCTGCCCCTGAGGTCTTGCCGCTGCCACTCATTTTGGTCCACCTGATTTCTGGATTGACCAAAGAAATACATTTTAAGAGGACTCGTTAGTGTTCTCCCCTCTCTTTGTTAAAGTCAAACTCATAGAGTGTTTGCACAGCATCCAGGGGATGTTGTGTGGAGGCTGGGAGCGGGCGCTGAGTGATTGCTGGAGAGTGACCAGCCCTGGATGGCCTCATTCCTGATGAAGAGGACATCAGACTTGGAAACAGAGCACCTGTCCTTGCAAAAGACTTTCTCTGCTGTAAAAGTGTCCCTTGGCTCATGGGGCATACGTGTTAGACATGTCGCACAGCCACTTCATGTGTGAAACAAGGAGCCTAAATACAGCTCTTTCAGAAAAGTGATAAGTAGTGTTGTTTATTTTGTGGGAAGTCTTTTTCCTTTCTTTCTTTCTTTCTTTTTGATCATTTATTAGGAAAGTTTCTAATGGTTATTACCTATAAGCATGATGGGCTTTCCCCCAGGCAGTGACTGGAATGACCTGTCGCTTCTGAGCCAGACTGCAGTGGTCGGACCTCCCTGGGCAAATGGGCTGGCCCTACTTTGGAAGACCCCTGCCTCCTAGGCCAGGGACATTGAGCTGCTGATCAGAAGCTTCCTGGCATCTTAGGGGGCCCCATGAGGAAAGACTCTCCTGTTTCAAGATACGTGAATAGTGGAAGGCGATAGCCTCAAGGACAAGAGTCAGGCTGTTCTGTGTCCTGACCACCAGGCCAGGCTCAGGGAACGAGATCTTCCTGGGCTTGCCTCGATACTCCCTAGCCAAGTCCTTGGCTGAATGTGTGAAAATGCTGCTTCGTCAAATCAAAGAGGACAATGGGGACCAAAGCCTGTTTGGGGCCAGGATTTCCAGCCTCCTCAGGCTTACCTGATGAGGTGTGTGTAGTGTTGCAAATTAGAACACCGAGTCACAATTCTCATAAGATTGTTTATTTACTCCATCAGAGTTTTGCATCATGGCTGTAAAATGGTGGTTTTTATCTGTCACCAGTGACCTGTGAGCTTAGGAACCTGGATTGTCCTTGAAGCGCTCACAAAGTGCACACTTGTAATCTGAGGAGCCTTCCTGCTCCTCGTCCTCGTCAGGGGCCTCATGTGGAGCCATCACTGAAAGGGAAGCCAGCAGGATGGAATAACAGGTGTTGTACAGGGACATCACCGAATCATAATCTGGGTAATCTGGGGGGCTGGTGGGTGGTTCCTCTGCACCGTCTCCTCCGGCAGTAGCCAGGGGCACAAACAACATTCCCGGATGTGCCCTCCCCACTTGGGCTAGCTGGCTCACTTGGTTGACGAACTTCTGTGGCATGTCCTGCTACACTGCTCACAGAGTGGATATCAGAGCACGTGACCGACCAGGTGTCAGTGGGTCCCTGAGCTTTTGGGGCTTCCTTCTGGGCCTTTCTGTCAGCTTCTGTGGTGGGTTCATTGTGACGGATTCGTGGGGAGCGCCTCATAGCTTCTACCTGCTTCTTTCTCTTTGGAGTTGTTGTGCTGGTCCCTGGCTGAGTGGTAATTCTCAGGTTGCCTCTTCTCTGAATGTTCTTGATGAGCAGAGGCTTGTCTCTCTTAAAGTTGGAGTTACGGTACATCTGAAACAAAATAACCCAGTTAGTCATCCTGGGAGCAAATATTCACCCCCCCCCCCCCAATCATAATGGTCTTGTTTTCCTAGGGAGAAAAGATCTTTTTAACTTGCTGGCAAGTTTCATTTTGCCCTAGAGCCTGAGCTCACTCAACATACATAATGCCTAGGTTAAGGTGCATCTATCTCCTTGACATTAAGTGACCTCTCAGAGTCTTTCGTCACACCTGCAGATTACCTCTGAGGGGGTTGTCGTTTCATAGGAACAACTATACCTTCTCATCTTTCCATAAATAAAGTCTCAAGTGAAAAAAGTTATCCTCAGAAATTAAACCCTTTCAGTGCATCATTTATCTTGGTCTACTAGGAAGATGTTCGAGGAACGGAGAACATGGGAAACAGAAGGACGTTCTACTTTACCATCATTCTCTTGTTCCCTGGAGAGTGAACCGAAGGGTCGTTTGGACGTATTTTGCTGAATCCGTAGAGGTTCAGTTGGCGGATAAAACTCTTCAAGCTGTCTGTTTCAAAAATTCTCCCTGGGCCTCTCTGGTGAAGAATCTCCCTCTGGAAAAGATCCTCTTCAATGATCACGGTGTCTCCCTCGTCATTCCAGCGCACAGACGTCAAGGCGTCGTCCTCAGCTACCATCCAAAGCTTTCTTGGGAAGGAGAGCCCCAGACGGTGGTTGTTTTCTTCCACATGGACGGCGCCTTGGTTTGGGTCCTGTGGTCGCATGTTGTCACGGGGGCCTGGATCTTGGCTCATGGCTTGGTCACTGTGGGTCTCCAAAATCTCCCTTGAATCCAGATTTGGATCCGGGGATGAATTAGATGGGACGCCTGTTGCTGGCTCTCGGTCACCTGATGGGGCCTGCTTGACTTCATCTATCTGGTCGGTACTCTGACTAGCCATGGAGCTAGTCTAGATCAGGAGCACTTTCTAGCTGAGATGGTATCCCTGAACTCTCAGGTCAGAAATGCCTTCGGTCAGGGTGGGGATGCCCAGTAAATAATGTCCACAAAATTCTAGAGTCTGGGTAGAGGGGCAACCATCTGCTTAAGTCATCGTTCTCTTTAGTTGTCACATGATGTCACAAGGGTTGCTCGCAGCTGGTCTGGAGAGGGAGCCCTGGCCAAGTGTGGGGGAGGAGAGGGGTGCAGGGTCCCAGCTTCTCTCTTTTTAAAAGGAGAGAAACGTTTGGTTCAAGTTCCCAGAAAAGGCTCCTGTCAGCTGCCAGGCACATTGTTTCATGAGTCCAGGCCCTGGATGGGTTGAGAAAGCATGATCCTATCTCCAATCCCACCCCTAAAGACGGGGAGGGGGCCTGTTGCTGACCCCTCTGATGTGCTCAAGGGCCAGGCCCTGGTTAGTCCTAGCTTGGCTCCCACCAAGACTAGGCGGGTCATATGGGCCACTGGGGGACTGTGCCTCCCAGGAGACGGTGGTCCCTAGCAGGCTGATTTGCCTAGCCTAGATTGATAGCCTCTTCCTTCTTCCTCTCACCCCTGCTTCCTGCTTTGGTCTCTTCCAGCTGCTTCTGCTGGTTGGTTGGTCCTGCTCAGATGGGCCCAAACAAGGAGTCCAGTTTTCTTGCCCCTGGGTCAAGTTGTCCCCAGAGTAGGGCTGTGCTGGAGCACAGTGGGAGTGCTTCTGATGATCCTCAATCTCAGTATCACCCAAAGCACCTCAGACACACTTACCCACAGTGCCGGTGTGGTGGTGGATGGCCACATCGTCCACTGTGCTTGGGAGGGAGTCTCCTCTTGAACTCTCCTTGCCCCCAGATCGTATCCCTCTCTAGATCACAGTGGGGTTGTCTTTAGTTTCCATTTCTTCACCATAGAAACTCTTCTGGTTGCCGTGGACAGACTCCCTTTGGGAACACCTGCGTCTGCCCTCTTCAAATCACCTTCCTCAACTGCTTGCCTACAGCCTCCCTTGAGGCTGCCTCTAAAGCCCTATTTCCTTTCTGCCCCAGAGTGGTTTGGCTTATGCTCTCCCGGATTTCTGGCCTCCCACTTCCAAATTGGATCTCCTCTGGTACTTCCCCTTTTAATTGATTTGGGGGGTTTAACACCTATTCTGATCTGTTGAGACAAAGCATTTCACTGACCCATTCTCCTGAGCCATCCCTGCTCTCCTTGCCCCAAGCCAATCCCCACCCTCGACCCCAGTATCCCTCCCCTGCCATTACCTGGGTGGTAGGTCCATGGAATAATTTTGTCTGCTCTTGGGTTAGATCCTTTTCAAAGGGCCTCCTTTACACAGACTCACTCCCAAGGAAAATCCCTTCTTGTTTAGCTAGATGTGAGTAAGGAAGCCAACATGAAGATACCCATCATTGTGTACGTGAAAATAGATGAGAGTCTGGGTGTGGAATGGGACAAAACCCAAATGAAAGTCATGCTCACCACAGAGGATGGTACAGTGGATACGACCGTGAATTTGGTGATACGTATTCTCTAGATGTTGTGGACAACTTTGTTCTTAATAGTCACTCTGCATCGGGAGATTGAGTGGTACCATGGGAAGGCCCTGTCTGCAAGGATCTCAGGTCCTTGTCCAGGCTGCCACTGAGTAGGGTCATTTGCCCTCTCTGAGGGTCAATCGTTTGTTTCTAAAAGGGGAGTGCAAAGAGGGTTTGAAATAGAATCTCCCAAGATGCCTTTCAGTTTGAGGACTGCAATCCTTAACGGAGCCCCCAGGTTTACATTTGGGCTTGGTCTGTGGTCTTTGTGCTTCAAAACAGGTTTCCAAAGTGTTCATTGAGGACATCAGCTTATCCTGTAGGGACATGCCCTCAGAGGCTAAGAATTTAAATCGAGGCCATTGGTGGCTTCTCAGAAGGGGGCTCCTAAAGTCTTTGGATGAATAGCCATCTTCCTTCAGTTGCACAGCAGAGTATTTTTGCCTCAGTGAGTTCTGTAAAGACTGAGAATGAAACTTCCTTGTGGCCTGTGCTAGCTCATGAACTCGGCTGATGACTTATACCAAGAGATTGGGCTGTTTGGTGGGAGAGGAGAAAATGACTTGGGAAACCACAGTCCAGCATTCTGCAGGGAGTAGGTATTTACTTGATGTGATTTGGGCTCTCTTACATCCTAAGTCTCCTGTAGGACTATTAGCTAACGTCCTTTCTTTCGGGAGTCACCGAATTTCTGCTGGCGTTAAGAATCTAGGACACGAGGCTCATCTTTTCCTCTGAAGATGAGATACTCACAGTGCTGACTTTAGTCTAGTTGATGAGATGCATTATGGAAACAGCTTACCTCGACTAAGCCTTCTCTGTCCAGAATTTGAACCCTGGGTCCTGTGGCCGTCATTTCGACAGTCTTTACTAGGTACCTACCATGCTCAAGACCCTTTGAGAGAAATGATTGGTTGGCTTTTCAGTGCTCCAGAGGCCCCAGAGGTGACCCATATGTGTCACTGCCTTATGGAGAAAACCCCCAGAATCAGGTCACTCTAGCAGATCACAGCTGATTGGCCTCTGAGGACAGCCACCCCGGAGGGAACGTGATTTCAGTCTGGACTCACCGTGGGTTCTGCAAAGCCTGCAGCCATGGAGAAAGTGCCTAGCTGTGGGTTATGGGGCCCAAGGCCTGGGGCCGCCAAGGGGCAAGTCTGGCTGTGTGGCCTTTTGTGCCTCCCCCTCCCTCAAGCCCCCCTTGCCCCTTGGGTCAGTGTGGGAGCTGCGTCCTTACTGGTCTCCCTCCATTCTGGGCACCAGCTGTGCCATTGCAGTTGGTTTATTTTGCACCCAAGTTGTTTTTCTCAGCATGGCACAGACACAGTCCCTCATGACAGTGGGGACCTGACTTTTCTAGCCTCCTGGCCACTGTGCTCCTCTTACCCACTCAGGTGTCTGCCAGCCCAGAGGCCCTCCAGCCACTTTCACTCATCATCTGCTGGGCTGTAGCCCCGGGCCAGCTCCACTAGGCCCTTGGCGCTATTCCTTGACATGCTATGAGCTCCTGCCAAGGATGCTCCTCCTGCTGCCCTCTCATATGACAATTCGTTTCTCTGTCTGGGGGCCACTCAGCCTGTTGGGGTCTTGCTCCAAGGCTGCCTTCTGCTGAGCGACATCGCTTAGACATGTGGGCCCCCTCTCCGATGCCTCTCTCCCAACAGGTCCCTTGCCTTCCCCCCTTAACCTGCTCCGGCTGCTGTAACAAAATACCACAGACTGGGTGGCTTATAAACAACAGAAAATTATTTCTCACCATTCTGGAGGCTGGAAGTCCAAGATCAAGGCAGCAGCATGGTGAGGTGAGGGCCCTCCTCCTTGTCCCTAGTTGCCACCTTCTCGCTGTGTCCTCATATGGTGGAAGGGGCTGGGGATCTCTCTGGGGCCTCTTATATAAGGTGACTGCCAACCATGGGGGCTCTACCCTCATGATTTAAGCACCTCCCAAAGGCCCCACCTCGTAATGCCATCATCTTTGGGGGTTAGGGTTTCAACATATGCGTTTGAGGGGATACAAACATCCAGACCATAGCGCTCCCCTTCTGATAGTGCCCTACTGACCCATACACCATGGACGATCTCATGCTGTGAGGGACTCCCCTCTAATGCAACCCTGTTGAGGCACCATCCTGTAAATCTTGTGGTACGTTGCTGCCTCTCCTGGTCATCTCTTCTTACTGGGTCAGCCTCCAATCCCTTGAACCCCCTACAGCTGGCTAATGAGCGCTTGTGAAATCACGTGTCTGACCCTAAGAGGCTGATGATTATCCGACCTGAGGTCTGTGTTTTTCAGGCGTCAATTGGGAGGGACTCTAAGGCTGATAAGGAAGAAAGGGCTTAGGAAAGCATTGCTTGTCACTTGGACTTGGACCCCCGCTGTCTGGCCTTGCAGTGTCTCGGCTTTCCTGCTGCTGCAGAAAAGCCACTGACTCTTTTTGGACCCCAAACCCACAAATCCTAATTGACCAACTTTAAGATAAATCCTGAAACTGTCCACGATGGGCTGTTGTAGCCTCAACACGAGTTGTGCTGAATGGAAAGCAGGCCAAGCTCAACGAACAGGTCTTGGACTCTGGGACTGTTGCAGATTTGGGACAACCCTCTGTGGGGTATGAATCTGTCAAAGCTTCTTGAGTGGTGTCCTGCACCGTCTGGGTCTTTTGCAGATGCCCGCAATGAAGGGCTCAGTATCCGATGGGACCAAGTGAGATGGAGCTGCTCATGGGCACTCCATTTCTGAGGCGGATGATTGCACTCCTAACTTGGGCTGCCTGTGCAAGTTGTACATTGGAGGAGGGCCCATCATGGGGACCGGGAGCCCTCCATGCACTCCAGACAGATTCCACTGAGACCCCCTTTCGCGATGTTCCTCTGTTTTTGAGTGGACGGGTTAGTCGCAGTTTGCAACAAGGATTGACTGCCTGACTGTTTCCCTCACCTTTCTCCTGGTGCGCGCACCAGGCAGTGTGAGTGTTAATGACACTGTCCCCAGAAAGGCCTTGCCCTCTTCACCTCTCACTTGATAAGCAATCGGATAAAAATGGTTATGTAAATCTGTTTTGAAAATCGATGAAAAGTGAAGATTTCTTCCTGACCGCATCCTGAATATGACATGTCTTTCTGGCTCACTTGTATGACAATGTTTGTCTGTGAAAATGCCTTTGCCCCTCTTGCATACAATCCTTCCAGACAAAAGGGTCTGGGGGAGAAGAGGGGATGATGGAAACAATGTAAATTTGATCACTGTGTGGGACACGCTGATTTGTAACGATGGAGGAAAAACAAAACCCAACCCTGGGAGATATGTGGCGCAGGGGAGAGCTTTTTGACCTTGGTTTTCCAGAACTGCTCCTGGAATCTTTGCCCTCCTCCTGAAGGAAAACTCACCATGCTGCCTTTGCAAGCTGCTGCAAGTGATGGAATGCAAACGACTGCTGAGCCTGGGAGGACACCTGACAGCACTGACTATGACACAGCCCGGGGTGGGCCCAGCTCTGGCACTTTCCACTCAGAACAGCTGCACCACACGTCGTCGACACTGCTCATAGACAGCTAAAACTGTTTGGAACAAAACTCCTTCACCACACTCTCCGGCTCCCAGGGGACCCTCTTGTGGTCCTCTAGCTAGACAGTGGGTCTTCAGTCTCCTGACACTACTGTGCACTTCCCCTGAATGGGTCTGACTGCCTGGCCAACTGGAAGGTGCTTGGAGGGAGAGAACTAACAGAAGATTCCGCTCACACTTTTTGTTCCCTCTGCCTTTTATCTAGAAGTTTTCTTTCTCTTTGATTTTCTGCTGCTTGAATATGATATGCCTAGATGTAGACTTTTTTGGTTATGTATGCTACTTGATGTTCTCCAAACTTCCTGAATCTGGGGTTTCATGTCTATCATTCGTTTTGGGAAATTCTCAGCCATTATCACTTCAAATATTTCTTCTGTTCCTTTCTTGCTTTCTTCTCACTTTGTATTCCCATTATATATATGTTACACCTTTTGCACATGTCGCACAGTTCTTGGATATTCTCTTTCATCTTTTCATTCTTTTTTCTCTTTGCATTTCAGTTTTGGAAGTTTCTGTTGATGTTTCTTCTAGCTCACTCATTCTATCCTCAGTTGAGTCCAGTCTATTGAGGAGCCCATCAAAGGCATTCTTCATTCCTGTTACAGTGTCTCTTTTTAATAAAATACATTTGTTATTGGGGTAAAATACACATAACATAAAATTTGCCATCTTACTTTTAAATGTATAGATCAGTGCTATTAAGTACATTCTTATTGTTGTGCAATCATCACCATTGTCCATCTCCAGAATTCTTTTCATCTTGCAAAACTGAAACTCTCTACCTATTAAACAATAACTCCTCATTCCACCTTTTCCCAGCCCCTGGCACCTATCATTCTACTTCCTGTCTCTATGACTTTGACTACTCCAAGTACCTCATGTAAGTGGAATCATACAGCATTTGTCTTTTGTGTCTGGTTTATTTTACTTGGCATAATGTCATTAAGGCTCATCTGTGTTGTAGCATGTTGACCTAAAACATCCAGTTATTTTACCAGCAAAATAGGTTCATTCGGGAACAACAAATAATTGCAATAAGGGACACGCGGTCTGTGGCAAACCACAGGCATGTCTAGAGAAACAAAGGAGAAAAACATTCTTTCATCAAGTTGGGAGGGGCTGTTATAAACAAAGTGTCCATTGGAGGAAATTGGAAGTTCGAAGTATAGTGAATTTTCATTGGTGAGTTGTGGCTGTCTCTCATTGGCTGAACTGTTGCTAGGCAAGGAAGAATTCCTTCCTTCCTTCCTTCCTTCTGCTGGGGTAGTAAAGTATATCACTTCCTGTGGGAGATGCAAGTTATGCCTCTTCCTCTTGGAGTCTATAGTGTGCATTGAGAGGCTCATGCATGAGTGTTCTCTCTTCTTGCTTCCTGACTCCATTTGAAATAAGGTTTCTGTATATTAGTTTTCACCAGATTATGTCAGAATTCCCTTCCTTTTTAAGGCTGAATAGTATTCCATTGTATGTTTGTACCACATTTTGCTATTCAGTCACCTGTTGGTTTGCTCTTGCTCTTTTAGTGTTCTGAGACTCAATTTCCACATTGGCGGGGGGTAGTTCCCACACACACAACAAGCAATTCTCAGACACCAGCAGGGTGTCCAAGAATTCAAGTCAGTTCTCACACTATCTACCCAGAGACAGTAGCAGATTCCACAGGTTAAGGGTTCAGTCCTACAAGATTGCCCCCCCTCAACTTCAGATGCCAGTCACAAGTCCAGGTTGCTACCCGTGCTTCTCATTGAATGGCTACAGGTTGGAGGTTCCCACGACGCCCTCCAACTCAGGGTGCCAATTGCAAACGTAGGTTATTACCTGTACTTCTGACTAACTGGCTAGAAATCAGAGGTTCCCATGACCCCCTCCTCAAGTTCAATTAATTTTCTGGAGCAGCTCACAGAGCTCTGAGAAACATGTCACTTACTAGATAACTGGATTATTGTGAAAGGATATAACTCAGGGACAGCCAGATGTAGAGCTGATAGGGACTAAGGTACATAGGAAGGGGCATGAAGCTTCCTTGCTTTCTCCAGAGAGGCCGCTCCCCCCACACCTCCACGTGTTCACCAACCTGGAAGCTCTCTGAACCCTGTCTTCTTTGGTTTTCATGAAGACTTCATTACTTTGTCTTGGTTGATTAAATCATTGGCTACTGGTCATTAATTCACTAGGCCCTCTCCCCTCCACAGAGGTCAGGGGTGGGTGGAGTAGAGGTGGGATGGGACAGAAAGTTCCAACCCTCTAATCACCTGGTTGGTTCTTGATGGGGTTCATGGCAGGCTGCCCCAAGATGCGCCACTCTGGTATGCGGACTATTTCAAGCTGAAGACAATAAAGGCTCAAAAGACTCAGGAAGAGCATCCTAAGTTTCCCCCACAAACTGCCTAAAAAACCTTAACATAGAAGGCCTGTTCCAGGAAGGAGCTCATACCATATGATAGTTATAGTATGATGTAAAATAGGTGTGATAAAAGGACACCAACAAACCCATTTTTGGCCTAGCAAAACCTGTTTAACAAGCATTTGCATTCCATCTCTATGTAAATTGTCTTCCTCCCCTTTGAAGCCCCAAATCACTATCCCCAACATCCTCCTTGTCTGTAGCTGAAGATACTTAAACAGGCAGCCTCAGCCAGACGGCTGAGTTACTCAGTTTCTTCTGGGTTTCTCCCATGTATACATGCTATGAAATTTTGTTTGATTTTCTCCTCACAACCTGCCTCTTTGACTATTTGACCAGCCATAGGAACCTTAAGGAAAAGCAGGGGTAGGGGAGGATTCTCCCACTTCCCCGACATTCTCATGTCAACCAGCCCCCATCCTTGGGTGGACTCCAAAAGTCATCTCAATAACATAACCAGAGACACCTCTGTCATTCTCAACACCTAGGAAATTCCAAGTGATTTGGGAGCTGTGAGTCAGGAACGGTAGACAAAGAGCAAATATATATGGAAAATATATTTTGGTCATGAGAAAGACCGAATATATATTTTTCTTATAAAACACAATATAACACCCACATTTAGCTATTATGAATAATGCTACTATGAATGTGGGTGTACAAATATCTTCTTGAGATCCAGCTTTCACCTCTTTTGGGTATATACTCAGAAGTGGGATTGCTGGATCATATAACAATTCTATTTTTAATTTTTTTTTGAGGAAGATTAGCCCTGAGCTAACGTCTGCTTCCAATACTCCTCTTTTTGCTGAGGAAGACCAGCCCTGAGCTAACATCCATGCCCATCTTCCTCTACTTTATATGTGGGATGCCTGCCACAGCATGGCTTGTCAAGTGATGCCATGTCTGCACCTGGGATCCAAACCGGTGAACCCCGGGCCGCTGAAGCAGAATGTGCCACTGGGCTGACCTCTATTTTTAATTTTCTGAGGAACTGCCATACTGTTTTCCACAGCTGCTGTATCATCTTAAATTCCCACCAACACTAAACAAGGGTTCCAATTTCTCCACATCCTCGCCCACACATGTTATTTTGTGGGGTTTTTTTTTTTTTGATAGTAACCATCTGGATGGTCGTGAGTTCATATCTCATTGTGGTTTTGGTTTGCATTTCCCTGATGATCACTGATGTTGAGCACCTTTTCATTTGTTTTATTGGCCATGTGTATATCCTCTTTAGAGAAATGTCTATTCAAGTCCTTTGCCCATTTTGGAATCGGGTTATTTGTTGGCTTTCTTAAGTGAGGTAGATTGATATGTGCTGTCATGGGAATATCCTGCATCCATCTTATTAAGCAGCAAAGGCACATGATAGATCAACATGTATGTTATTACCTATGTACATTAAAAATGCCACACATCTCACAGCATATTTATGGATGAAAAATCCTAGAATAAGCTTTGAAATAATGTACAGCAATATGTTATTTGTGGTGACCTTAGAGGAGGGGGCTGAATTGGGGAAGAATTTTATAAAGAAAGAAATTGTGATTTACCTCTATTTTTGGAAGTTTTTTTTGCAACAAGAATATATGCAATATATGTCATATATAATAATGCAATATATAGTAATCTCTATATTATAAAATATTTATATAAACCTAGCAATAGAAAAGTAGCTGTGTCAGTGTAAGCAATAGCTGATGCAACAGAAAAACCATGACATTTGAAAGGTTAACACAAGAAAAGTGTCTTATTTGTGCACATAAATTCTGATGCAGTTAGCCAGAGGCCCTCTGCTCTAGGCGACCCAGAGATGCAGGCTGCTTCCATCTTGTGGTTCCACCATCAAACACGGGGTTACCACGTTTGCTGGTGAATCGTGGGAGAGAGCATGGAACTGGCATACAGGCTCTCAAATGCCTGGATGTGACACACAATGCTCCTGCTCAGGTCTCTATGGCAAAGGCTTGTCACATGTCCCTTCATAACTACAAGTGGCCTGGCAATGTAGTGTCTCCTGTGTCCAGGAATAACAGCTGGACGAGATATGGATGAGCACTGAAGTCTCTCCCATGCCCCGTTACATAGTAGGTGCCCAACACAAAGCAACAATTATAACTTGTTATGACAACATCCGTGTTCATTGTGTGGGTGAGTTTCTGAGGTCAGGTTTGCCTTGAAATTCTCTGAAGTGTTAAGTGCCTACTATGCAACAGATGCTCTCAAATACAGAACCACATCTCATTTTAAGAGGATCCTGTCAATCTCAGCAGGTAGGGTTGCCTTCTTCGCTCTATGGCACTTTTCTGCACTCCCTTTGCAATACCGCCTATAATCTCAGTAGGCTTCCTTCTGATGCAGGGGTGAAATCTTAGCCTGTGGGTCTCAGCTACCCTCCACAAGGAAGTGACTGAACTTCCTTGAACAGCGGCACAGGTGCCCCCAGGCTCACTGAAAGACAGGACTTTCCGGGGGGGGGGGGGCAGGTACCAGACAAGAACAGTGGGAGAATGGTGGTTTTTTCTTTGTGAATTTGACCCAACATATCCACTAGAGAACCATTTCTCACCTCCTAGGAGGATTCCAGGGTTCATAGGAATTCGGCTTCAGCGGATGATTCCTCCTCATCTACCGCTTGTGACGAGGCATTAATTTCTGACCAGCTAAATCAGCTCTTTCCTCTGTGTACGTGTTCAGTTCCCAGCATCAAATAAGGAGCCTGCTAAAGTCCTATTGCAAACACAGGGTCGTTTCACAAACAGTCTGTATAACTTCAGGGTTGTATCCCAGGTCCCAGTAGATTATAGGCGCCATCATACTCTACTCACAGCCCATTTGGCAAACAGTGAGTGTGTCGAAGGCTCCCAGGGAGGGATGACCAGGTGTCTAAATGTCACAGTCCGGAGTGACCTTCTCCATGTAAGCGGCTGTGGCTCTCCGGGATTGAGGCTGAGATATGGGAGGGCCCCTGGACCCCTGTACGGAGTAGGAAAGCTCTGTGTCAGGGGGAGGGCAGGAGGTTCTGTGCAACCTTCAGAGGATGGAGCAGTGACGAGTATGTCAGGTGACATGTTCCAGACTTGGACAGGAGGGCGCACAGGGGAAGACCAGGGGAAGGGTGCTGTCATGCAGAAAAGTGCTGGGACTGGACAGAAATGGCGACACCCAGAGGAGTCAGCTCTCAACAAGCCTCGGAGCATCCCCAAATTGTATTTGATTCTCATTGTTGCCTTCCTTCTTTAGGCCTGCTTTCACTACCTGGGCCTCAGGGTCCTAATTTTGTCACCTGAGAGACATCATGGAGAAATGAGAAGAGAAATGAATGAGGAGTCAGAAGGTGGGCCGCAGGCTGGGATGGGTGGCAACAGCGTGGGCTCTAGATGACTCCAGACCCGGGTCTAGTCTCTCTGTCGCTTACTAGACATGTGATCCTGGGAAAGTTACCAAGCGCTATGACCCTCGGGCTCTTCCTCTGCGAAGGCAGTGGGTTGGTGAGCCCTGTCTTGTAGGACTGCGGGAACGGATGGGATGTGTGGCAAACACCTGGCACAGTGCCTGGTATACATGGGAACTTTGAGGACTGGCAGTTATTTCTAGGATTGTTTTGATCCCAGACCTTCCACTCTCTCCTCTGGGATTTTGTGTGTTTGTTGTCCAGGTCGTATTAGAGAACATGCAGCTCAACAGGACACGAAATAACTAATGAGCCAAAAAGGATGTTTCACAAATGAAACTCAGTAGATCTTCCCAGCTAGAGGATATATGTGAAAATTCGGGGGTGGGGGAGTCTTCCCAGCTGGATGGAACACAGAGCTCCTAGAAACAGAGTCAAGGACCGACTCCTTGCCTCCCTCCAAGCTGCTCTTCATCCAGACCACTACTTCCATTCATTTCATCCCACCAAAATCTAGCCCTTGATTACAATTGGCCAATTAAACTCAATTAAGATTAACACCTAATTTATGCTGTGGGCTCTGGCTCTCCCAGGCCTGGGAGAGGAGTGCCAGGCCACTGACTTCTGGGAAACACTTCAAAGGAATGTGACCGTATTTCTTGTGAAATCCTTACAGATAATGGATGTCAAACTCGCCGTTCTTCACTGTGTTCAACTGCAATGCGACAAGAGCCCAGAACACCTTCCCTTCCTGCCCAGGAGGAGATTTCTGTCTGGTTACCTGAGATCCCTAAGAAACTCTTCAGAGCAATTTTCCATTTCAGACTTGCCCCTCAGCCCTAAGACACACTGTGAGTCTGGCCATTGCCACCACCGAGCTTCATGACAACCAACTCCCACAGAAGGAATCGCAGTTTCCCGAAGACCCACACTGCCCTGGCTCGGGGGCTTTACACGTGAGCGCGCTCCCCTGGGGCCGCACCACCTCCCACCTTCTTTGACTCGTCCTGGAGGGGACACCTCACCACCTTTCTTCTGGTACTGTGGCTCCCAGACTCTCATTCTATGGGTGGGGGGTTTCCTGCTTATCCTTGTGTCCCCATTACTGACACAGGGCCTTCCTGAGAGAAGGTGCTGGGCATGGGCCTGCCCCGTGCCTGGCCGCCCTCGGGCTCAGGTGCCCCTTCCTCATCACTCACAGCCTCTTCACACAGGTGGAGGAAGGGATTGGGATCCCTGCTACTGACCCTGAGCAAATACTCCAGGACTTTCATCTTGCTGGTTTCAGCGTGGGCCCTGGGACCCCACAGGGACTCGTAGGGTGCAGGATCGCTGCTGGGCACCTGCCGGTACTCCACGTACTGCTCCCGCACCCAAACTTTAGTGATAAGCTCCCTGGGCTCCCCATAGATGAAGTGCTCCCTCCCAGCACGCACCCCCATGACACTCAGTGCTTCCCAGACGTCCTCCTCGGGGGCACAGTCACCCTGCAGGTGGATCACACCCAGGAGCATCACCAGGAGGCCAGTCTTGGGCATGCTCTGCTCACCACTCAGCATCCCATCGTAGGTGAGGCCCAGGGTGGTGACCAGGACATAGGCGTGGTCACTGGGGTCCACTTCCTTCACGTCAATGCCAAAGACAAGCTGCATGTGCTCAGAGGCTTGTCTGAAGATCACAGGGAAGTGGTCCTGGTAATCTCTGAGGACCGTATTCAGCGTCTCCGCCTTTGTGGTGGGCTCCTTTGTGCGATACTTGAGCAGCAGGAACCCTACCAGGTCAGTGAATTTCAGACTTAGTGTATCTTGGAGCGAGGAGTCGGCGTCTCCCGGGTCCTCCCAGGTGCTTGGCCCTTCCTCATCTTGGCTGCTGTAGCCATCGCCTCCGGACTGGTTCCAAGGAGTGGCTGCCATGGCAGAGCTGGAGGGCCGGGCACTCTTAGGGCCCTGGGGAGGACTCAGGGCTGCAGCCACAGCCACCTCCTCCAGGGTGCCCAGGAAGGGGACAGAGGGGGAGGATGAGGGGGATATGGCCTCCTCCTCCTCAGCCCCAGACAGCTGTGCATCCACCAGGCCCTGGGTCTCTCTTGGGTCCTGATGGTCTTCCTCACACTTGCAGAGCCACCCACTTGACCTAGATTCATGACAACGTGTCAGGCAGCCAGCTGGAATGTGGGCAGGTGACCGATTGGGACCTTGGAGGCTGGGGGAGAGAGAGAGTGTGAGTCGCCTCAGCTGAGAAACACACCTTTGGCGGCACTGAAAAAAGCAAATTACAGGTCTCCTGTTAGGGGTGCTCTTGGCATCACAGGGCCCGGTGCTCCAGGGTGGCCTGTGCCCTAGGGATCTGAAGGAAGAAGTGATAGGGCTCATCAGGGAGCACCCAGCACAGCCCGAGGTTCTGGGGCAGGCGGTGGGCTGGGGTGGTGTGGCCTCAGGGTCTGCAGGGTCTTCTCGGTTCTGGTGTGGGGGAGGCCCTGGATGCACATTTGGGGTGTATACCTCACCTTGACTCCTGGCACTGCTTGGGCCTCCTCTCCTATGCGACCTGAGGGTATGAGCCTCAGACCAAGGCCTTCACCTCCAGGTTCCTGGAGCCCCTGTAAGAGGAAACACGGGGCACCTCTGGGCTCAGACTGCAAGCACAGCCCTGGACCCCCAGGGCTGCCAGGAGGTGTGGGCCGGACTCTGTGAGATCCCCACTGTTCTGGGGTGAGTGGTCCCCTCCGAGCTCACTCAGGGTCCTTACATTTCCCCTGGCTGGGCCTGGGCCCCGCCCCTCTACTGACCTGAGGCAAACCTCTCAGAACAAGACCACACAATCCTGAGACTGGGCAGAAGGAAGTAAGGGGGCCCACATCTGGCAACACCTGACCAGGGGCTAACAGGAGGCACCAAGGGACAAGAAGGGGTGACCAAATTCTGCAGGTTCCATCTGTCCTGGGATGGGTGGTCTGCTTAGTCTTCACCTCGACACCCTGCAGGGCCTGGGACAACTCCCTCTGTTGACCTGAGGCCACCCTCCTTTTGACCAAAGTCTCACCTTTGTGAGACAGTGAAGGTGGATGTGAGGGGCACCACAGACAGCCACCGTGTTCCACATCCTCTCATGGCCAGCACAAGGGGCAAAGTAAGGCTGGGATTCCATCTGTTCAGATCCGAGGTGTCTTCTCAGTTCTCACCCTGAGAACTCTTGCCGCTTGGCATGGCCTGAGATTCTTCCCTCTCCTAACCTGAGTCTGGCTCCCTTAGGCCAAGGCCCTCCCTTGCCTGAGTACACCTGGACTTTGTCAGGTCCCCACTATTCTGGGGTGAATTGTCTAAGGTGGAAATGGTAGTTCAATACATCTGGCCACCACAACTTTGAGCCACACAGGGATGACAAGGAGAGGGTGGGGGTTTACTTTCTCTGGGGTGAGAGGTCTCCTGAGTCATCCCTTAGGGTCCTCAACTTGATGCCTCGCAGGGTCTGCAAGCCTTGCTCTTCTGACCTAAGTTGGGCCCCCTCAGACCAAGGCCCTTACCTCCCTGACACCTCTAAGCTGGAAACAAGGGGGTGCCTCAGCCTAAAAGTCCTGCCTGGAGTCTCCCAGGGCTGCCAGCGAGATAAGAGTAGATTTCTGTGGGCACCCCTCTGTGTTCTGGGGTGGGAGATACCATCAATCCTCCCTTAGGGTCCTCCCCTAGACTCCTGGCAAGGCATAGGACTCCACCCTCTACAGCCCTGATGTTGCCCCTCAGACCAAGGCTCTCACTTCCCTGGGAGCTGCAGAACAAAAGCGATGAGGTTCCACATCTGTGGCCTCCCCCGGCCAGGGGTCTCCCAGGGTTAACAGTAGGGGCTGAGGCTTCTCTGTTGTGGGGTAGGCAGGGTTCCTTCAGTCCTCTCTCAGGATATCCATATTTATTTCTGGCAGGGCTTGGACCACTGCCCTGGATTAACCTGATATCACCCACTCCAGCCAATGCTTCACCTCCCCGAGACCCCTCCCCAACCCCAGCCTGTGGCAGAAGTGGATGCCAGTCTTACTAGAATCCTCCTGGGGCTGACAATTGGCAACAGTCAGAATCTGTGAGTTCCTTTCTGGAGTGCATAGGTATGGTCAGTCCTCACCAGGGGTCTATACTTTGATTCCTGGCAGGGCCTGGGCCTCTTCCTTCTGCTGACTTGAGTCTGCTGCTCTCAGACCAAGACTCTTACCTACCTGAGATCCCCAAGACAGAAGTGAGGGTACACAACACCTGGCCATCATGCCCGGGGTCTCCCAAGGCTGATAGCAGTGGCAGGGGAGGAGCCGTAGCCCCCTATGTTCTTGAGTTCAGGGTCACCTTAGTCCTCCCTCAGAGTCTTCACCTTGACAGGGGCCAGAGCCTGGGACTCCTCCCTTTGCTGACCTGAGTGTGGCCCCTCAGTCTAAAGCTCTCACCTCCCTGAGACTCCCCTGGCTGAAAGGAGGGTGCTATCGGTCAGACAGCCATGATGGGCATCTCCTAGAGCTGAAAGCGGAGCAGGTCAGGTTTCCGTGATGCCCTTGGGTGTTCTCAAGTAGAAGTCTCTCTCATTCCTCCCTCAGTCATACTTTGACTCCTGGTGGTGCCTGAATGCCCTTCCTCTGCTGGCCTTATGCTGCCCCCTTAGATGAAGGCCTCACCTCCTTCAGATTCCCGAGAGCAAATGGAGGGGTAGCTTCAGTCAGAAAGCTGTTCCGGAACCTCCCAAGACTGACAGCAGGGGCGTATTTCTGTAGAGTGTCTTCTGTTCTGGGGTCCCAGGTGCCCTCATTCTTCCCTCAGCATCTCTTCTCGGGGCCCTCCCCTCTGCTGACCTCAGGCCCTGTCCTTTGACCAAGTCTCCAGTCTCCCATACTCAGATGTGGAAGTCAGGAAACGCCACATGTGGTCATGCCGCCCAGCGGCCTCCCAGGACTGATTCTGTCTGGGGTCCAGAATCTCTTTGTCCTCCCTCAGGTCCTTACTTACCTTCACGTCTGGCAGGGCCTGGGACCCCTTCCTCTGCTGACCTGAGGACACTTGCCTCATACCAAGCCAGCCCTCCTTCAGTATCCCAAGGTAGAAGTGAAGAAATACTACATCTGGCCAGACCGCAGTGGGGCTTCCCTGGGCTGACAGAAAGGGTGGGTTTCTGTTGTGGGTGGGAGTCCCCTCTGTAGTCCAGGGTCCCCTCAATCCTCCCTCAGGTCCTCAACTTGATTGCTGACAGGTCATGGGCCATTCCCTCTGCTGACCTGCGTCCAGCTCCTTCAAATCAAGGTTTTCCCCTCCTTAAGACCCCCTCCCCCGGCGGAAGTCAGAGGCCACCATGTTGGGCTATGTCTTCCTGAGGTCTGCCAGGGTTGATCGCAGGGGCAGGGCAGGCAGGGCTGAGGGCCTCTCTGTTTTGAGGTCGAGGGTCCTTTCAGTCCTTCCTTAGAGTCCTTACCTTGACTCCTGGCAGGTACTGGGACTCCTTTCACTGCTGATCTGAAGATGCACTCTGTATCCAAGCCTCATTTCCTTGGGATCTGCATCCCCTCTTCCCCAGAAGGAAGTGAGGGGCCATCATATTTCCCTGATTTAGGGTCTCTAGGGGCTGACTGCAGGGACAGCAGTGATGCTGGGACCCCTCTTTTCTGGGATGGGAGGTTGTCTAAATGCTGCTTCAAGATCCTCACCTTGACTCCCGGCAGGGCCTGAGACTCCTCTCGCTGCTGTCCTGAGTCCCTTGGCTTCCTTCCGGCCAAGGCTCTCACTGCTCTGAGAGCCCCTGAGGCAGAAACGATGGGGGCTCTGAGCCTCACAGCTCTACCTTGGTCTCCCAGGGCTGTCATCGGGGTGGACGTGGATTCTATGGGCCCCCTGGGGAGGGTGAGCCTCCCCACCCTCAGTCCTCACTCGTGAGGGTCCTCATCTAGGCTCCTGGCTCCTTGATTAAATGCTGGCTGGGAGATGCTCCCTCCCTAGCAGCTCTGAGCATTTGCCCAGCTGCAACCCTTGCAGAGAATGACACCCCTGGGTCCCAGACTAGATGCTAATATGAAGCTGCAGTGCCCACCACCAGCGGAGGAAGGGCAGAGAAGCACACCTTCCAATGGTGTCTCTTCACCAGCCAGCCAGACTCCAGAAACATTTTGTTCTAAAAGATGTATTTTGTACTCCGCAAAGGCTGAGCAACAGGATTTGGGGATGTCCTGCTATTTTGAGGTTATCTAACACTAGATCCTCCAGTGCAGCTGTTTTCATTTTCTTAACCCTCATTCCTAGTAAAAAATATATTTTACATATCTACCAAGTGTGTATTTAGAATGCGTAGAATTTCATGAAAGAATATCTCACTTACTATGTGTGGATCACTGATACTTCCTGTTCTGTTTCCAGTCCAGTCTTCATCTTCTATTAAAATAATGTTTGAAAGGCTAATCCTTACCCACTTGTCAAAAGTTCAGAAATAACAAGTAAAACCAATGAATCACTGAAGTCGTAATTAGTAAAGTTTATTGTGTACGCACCCAAAAGACAGTTTCCGAACTGGGAACACTCAAAGCAGACATGGAGTGAGGCTCAGGGGGCTATTGTTATAGAGCAGCTTACAACAGTGGGAACGCAGTGACTGTTTATTCTTCACAGTGATTGGTTATAATACTGGAGTTTTCTTGAATGACAGGGAATTGGTTAGTGGTTACCTCATGTCAATTTTGGGAAATGGTTTAAGTTTTGCTTATGATTTCCAGAGGTATAAGCAAGAAACGACTCGGGTCAAGTTAGTCTTGCAAAATAAACTGAATTAAACTGTTTGTATGACTAAACTGATTTTGTCTGCTCAGGGAATTTTCAAGGCTGGTTTCTATTTATTTCTGATTTTAACACACTAAAAGGGTTTCAGGTGGTTATTAGCACAGACTTTGGGGCCCTACTATCTAAATCATCCCATCTTTCTGGCTGTCCTGCTTTTGCCCCAGGGCCACTGGCCTGTGTGGCCTGAGGGCCTGCTTCAGATGTGTGCAGTGAGGCAGGAGCAGAAGTTTGAAGCCTTTCCTCCTCCCCATCCCGTCATCTGCATCCATGCAGCCTACAGGCCCTCCCAACTTGGCTGCCGCTGCCCACGCCCCACCCAAACACAAGTACCAGCTCACCGCAATCTGCAGTCTCCCCCAGAGCTTTCTCCTGTTTGGTTGTTCAGATTTTGTTGTTGATTTCCCCCCCTCTGCCTTCTATAGTTATTGAGGATTGATTTGGGGAGTGGAAGTCAGCAGTGTGAATTTGATGATCATCTTGGTATCTACAGGTAAGGCACTAAAACTGTAAATAATTTAAGGAGAATTCACATCTTTATAATATTCTTCCCCATTAACAAATATGTTTTACTGCTCTATTTATTAGAGACTTCTTTTAGCTGAACCTATCAGCAAACTCTTACATTTGCCTCCATTAATATCTTGTACATTGTTGTTGGGATTCTTTTCAGGTAATTTTTGGACTTTGTTGCAGTTGTGACTGGGATATTTTCAATACAAGTTCTAATTAGTTATTGCTTTTATGTGGCAAGGTTCTTGATTTTGCTATAATGATCTTCCATGTAACATTTTTCTGAAGTCTCTTATTCATCTGACTATTCCATCTACCTATTCCTTTGAATAGATATAATATTATAGATAAAAGTATTTTACAGATAATATTGTCACCAAATATTATCTTTCTTTTCAATACTCATATTTTATTTATTTTGATATCCATAGTTCTATGCGTTCCAGTGCAGTTTTGAACAGTAGAGGAGAGAGCTTACATTTTTGTGTTGTCTGTCCCTGACTTTGATGGAAATTCTTCTAACATTTCACATTTAAGTGTGTTTGCTATAGACTTGGAAATTGAAGTTCTATTCTAATGTTTATCTGTTTTTTTTTTTACCGTGCACTTGCGTTGAATTTCTTTCAAAGGCTTATTATGTACCCATTGATATGATCAATGTTTCTTCTCTAATTTGTACAGGGAATTATAATTGAAGGTATTTTCTAACGTCAAATCATATTTTTATTCCTCAGACACAGTGTCTTTGTTCATTTAATTCACTGCTGTGTTGAATATGCTATTAAGTTATTTAGAACATTTGCTGCTGTGTGAGTGAGCTTGGCTCAAGTTTTCTTTTCATGGGGTGTTCTCACCTGGTTTTTGAATCAAGGAGTACTAGCCTGGCAAAATGAGTTGAATAATTGCCCATTTTTGTATGCTTTGGAAGAGTTTACATAAGATGGTAGTTTGTTTTTTCCCCAAAACTGCCTTGTCCTGGAACATTTGACAGTGGCTTGAGTTTTGAATACAGCTTCAGTTTCTATTGTTTGATTAAACTTTAGGTGGTCAATTTCACTTAGGATTTCAAATTTAATGGCATGGCATTTATAGTCAAAACTTTTTATTACAGAAATTATCAAACATATGCAAAATAAAGAGAACATTATAATGAACCCAGTACACCTGGCACTCGGCATCAACAATCGTCAGTACAATCCGGTTCCGATTATACCCTCACCGTCCCCCATTTCTTGCTACTAGAGCAATTTGAAGCATATCTAAAACATTATGCCCTTTTATTTCTAAATATTTTACATGGATTTAGAAAAGATAAGGACTCTCTTGTGAAATATAAATCCAATACAATTATCTTTTCAAAAGTTTAAATAAGTGATCATCAAATGTCCAGGTATTTTTCATGTTTACCTGGCAGATGTATACTTCAAAAAACACCAGTTTCTTTGAATCGGTGCCCAAATATAAGCTAATCACTGCAGCTGTTTTTGATGTCCCTTAAATCTTTTTAATCTATAATTCTTTCCCACATTACCTCTCTTTCCTTGCACTTAATATTTTAAAAAGACAAGATTTGAGTTCTGTCCAGGCTCCCATAGTGTGGATTTTGCTGAATGCAACATTTGTGGCGTGCCTTAACATGTTCTTCTGACCTTACTTTCTGACACTAAAAGATACCCCAGACTGTTTGTATATTTACTGCCCCAGTCCTAGGACCAGCATTTCTCCAAGGATTCCTAGGTCCTTTGGTTGGATGGTTTTAAGAAACCTCAATCTCTGTACTAGGTATCCTTGCTGCTACTGGGGCCTTGTTACATCATAGGCTCTGTCAGCTAACAGAGCAATGAAATATGTATGTCTGTATTAACCTGTGTAAATACACATACCTGTAAATATTTATATATGGAACCATCTGTATCTATTTTAAGCTGAATGTGAGTTTATACTGATGTCTCCAACTCTAATCCATTATCACAAAGATCACTCTAGCCTCCTCCGTTTGCTTACCTATAACATCCCCCTGCAACAGTGAGAAATCTGCCTCCCACCACCAGTTGAATTTATTGTTCAATCCATGTAATTGTTCAGTTCCACTATACATGTACGGTAGTTTCAGGATTGTTCACCTGTACTGCTGTGGGAAACAACTGCACCAACTGGAGTACAGTGCTTCTGTGCAGTTCCTTTTATTTATTTATTTTATTTTTTGAGGAAGATTAGCCCTGAGCTAACTACTGCCAATCCTCCTCTTTTTGCTGAGGAAGACTGGCCCTGAGCTAACATCAGTGCCCATCTTCCTCTACTTTATATGTGGGACGCCTACCACAGCATGGCTTGCCAAGTGGTGCCATGTCTGCATCCGGGATCAGAACCGGCGAACCCCGGGCCACCAAAGCAGAACATGCGAACTTACCCGCTGCGCCACTGGGCTGGCCCTGTGCAGTTCCTTTTGACTTCAGCCTTGTAACATTCATTTCTAAAGGTACTTAGGGCAGCAACTTTCCCTGCAGTGAGGTTGTTTCATACATTTTTAATGCAGTTAGAATATTTTGCCACGATCTGCATTCCATCCACGGATTCCTTGACCTTCTAAATTAACTTTTTCATTTTCATGCGTTAATATTTACTCTGCATGCCATCAAGTTTTCTGTTTTGACAAATACATACTGTCATGTATGCATCATTATAGTATCATACAAAATAGCTTCACTGCCCTGATAAATTCCCTGTGCTTAAACTATTTAAACCTTTTTCTATATGTTTACCATCTCTTTGCTTTTTCCCTTTCCAGGATGTCATGTACATAGAATCATACACTCTCTAGCCTTTTCCAACTGGCTTCTTTCACTTAACAATGTGCATTTAAGAATCATTTATGTCTTTGCACATCTTGTAGGTCATTTTTTTTCAATTGATGAATTGTGTTTCATTGTACAGTTGTGCCACAGTTTGTTTATCCATTCATCTATTGAAGGGCATCTTGCTTGCTTCCATTTTTTGGCGATTATCAAATAAGCAGCTATCAACATTCATGTGCAAGTTTTTGTGTGGACATAAGTTTTTAAATGAGATGGGTACGTAGCCAGGAGTGCGCTTGCTGGATCTTACGGTGAGACTATGTTCAGTTTTTAAGAAAATGACAAACTGTCTTCCAAAGTAAATGTACCATTTTACATTCCTACCAAAAATGAATTAGAGTTCCTCTTGCTCTGAATTCTCATCAGCCATTAGACTTGTGAGTTTTTTCACTTTTAGACGTTCCAGTAGGTTTTTATTTTAGATGTTTTTTCTCTAATATATTTAGTGCTATTAATTTATCCTTAAGCACTGATTTTGCTACATTCCACAAATTTTTATATTTGCATTTTTATTTTAATTTAATTCAAAATATTTAGAAATTTATATTGGGGCTTCTCTCCCGATCCAGAGGTATTTGGAACTGTGTTGTTTAAATTAGAAACTAAATTCTCTCTCTTCTCCTTCTGGTATTCCACTTACTTAAATTTTACACCATCTGAAATTGTCCCATGGTTCTTGGATATTCTGTTCTGGGTTTTTTTTTTTTTCATTCTTCTTTATTTCAGTTTGGAGGATTTTATTGACATATTTTCAAGCTCACTGCTTCTTTCCTCAGCCATATCCAATCTCTGATGATGAGCTCGTCAAAAGCATCCCTAACTTATGCTACAGTATTTTTTTATTTCTAACATTTCCTTTTGAACCTTTCATAGTTTCCATTTCTCAGTTTACATCTGCTTACCTATCTGACTTGCATATTGTCTCCTTTTTCCATTTCAGTTCAGAACACATGTCATAATTATTTTTAATTCCCTGTCTGATAATTTCAACATCTCTGTCATATCTGAGTCTCTTTCTGATGCTTGCTTTGTTTCTTCAGATTGTATTTTTTCTTGCCTTTTAGCATGTCATGTAATATTTTGTTGAAAAGCCAGACATGTTATATTTGGCAGTTAGAACTGAAGTAAATAGGCCTTTATAGTCTGAGGTTTTATGTCATCTGGCTAGCATTGCAGCTATAGGTGTAAGAGGCTTAAAATTCATATAATTTCTGTGTTTTTGTTTCTCCTCTGTTGTTTATGGTTTCCCTAGGAACGACATCTTAAATAGATTCTGTGTCTTGCGTTTTCAGCTATAACCTACTGTTTTATTATAATGGAGGCGTTGTTATGGTGGTCAGCTGCAGGAGAGGGGAGGCCTTCCATAATCGTGTGATGAAATCTCAGTCTTCTAGTGAGTCTATTTTCCTGGCTCGTGTCCTTCAGAATTTATGCTTCTCTCCCCTCCCAGCTTAGGTGAGACAAGAATGCTAGAGGTGGCTGGAATAGGGTAGTTGCCCTTCTGCTTATGTGAGATAAGACTCTGGTAAAGTCTTTTTCACTAGAGAGTAGGTCTTTGTTATGCAGAATGCACTATATATATTTAAAAATGCTTAATCTCCCCCTCCCATTGCCAAAGACATGAGACAATTTTTCTTGGCTCCTCACTGTGATAATCTGACGGGGTTTTTGGAGGGAAAAGCCATGAAAGTATGGGGGCCCCTTAAGACTGTACATCCAGGAGTTTCTTGGTCTCACACTTGGTCACATTCAGGCCCCACAAATTTGTCATGTCTCCATTGTTAAAAGATAAACTGAGGCATATTAAAAACTTAAGAGTTATTTGAGCAAAAATCACTTTGAATTGGGCAGTGTCAAACCAGAAGTGGTTAGGTGCACTCCACTAACAGGAGCTCGGGGAGAGACTTTTATACAGAAAGAAAGAAGCAAAGTAAGGAAATTATTGATTGGCTGTAGCTGAAAGCCTAGTTGGCTGTTAGTGATTGGCTGTCCTTAGGTTTCACTGTCATAGCCTTGAGGCATTTACAGGCCTAGATTTTGGTTTGCGTATGTAGGCCACCATGGCATTAGAGCCCCTTCAGTCTGAAGCCCTTCTTTTTAATTAATGTAACACCGTTTCAGTGTTCTTACCAGTTTATAGCTCCCGTGACTTTTACTGCTGGTAAGCTGATCTCAGCTGTGTTTCTATTTATTCACCTGTCGTTCCCAATTTTGGAGTGGCAGTTTTATATGTAACCTCAATTCTCTGATGAGTCCAAGAAAGTCATTGATTTTCAGTTTATTCAGCATCTTCCTTATTGTAATTGTCAACGAAAATAATCCATAACCAATCTATAAATGAAAATTTTGGAGAGTTTATTCTGAGCTGAAATCTGAGGACCATGGCCCGGCACCTTTCTTCCCAAAGGAAGAAAGGGCACCAAAGAAGTGAGGTATACAGAGTGGTTATATACCCACATACAGGATGTTTCACATAGGATTGAAATGTCCCTCCCCAAATAGTCACAAGATTGCCCTGTCGCACAGCGCCTGATGGACACAGCAGGCAGTGGGTCTGCTATCTCAGCAGGTGAAGCAGGAGGCAAGTCTATTGTCTCGAGCTGGGTGGTCACAGGTGAGCACAGCAATCAGTTCCTAGCCTAAGGAAAGATGCTTAATCCTTAAGGAAATGCCAACGATGGGAGGGGGAGGGAAGTTTCACCTTTATCTCAAGGGCCTTTGTTCTTGCCATAGGGATTAACTAAAGCAGATATACAATGCATGCTCAACAGCCATGGTCAGGCCCTTTTGGAAAGACAAGGTCAGGCCGAATTAGGTTTACACAAAATGGCTTCCTCATATACTCCATTATATCCTATTACTTGCTATTTTTATTTGTCATTATGATGGGAGTGAAAACGTCTAGGCACTTTACATGTGAGAGCTGAAACTGAAAGTTATCACATTTTTAATGACAATTTAAAGCTTTATTTTGACAAATTAAAAAAAAAAATTAGAGGGGCCAGCCCAGTGGCATAGTGGTTAAGTTCACACCCACTGCTTCGGTGTCCTGGGGTTCGTGGGTTTGGATCCCAGGTGCAGACCTGCACACCACTCACCAAACCATGCTGTGCCAGCGTCTCACACACAAAAAATAGAGGAAGGTTGGCACAGATGTTAGCTCAGTGGCAATCTTCCTCAGGCAAAAGAAAAAGGTGCAAATAATGATACAAACACCCGTGTACCCACTACCAGATTTTTATTTAAACAGATCATTATAACCAAAGCTTATGGCTTAATTTGAGAGTCTGAGACTAGAGTCTCAGGCCAGTTAATCTCTTAGAGTCTTTCTGGGTCCGCCCTATGGGAAGCCAAGTGTTACCAGATAGGAAGTTATGACTTTAGTAGGTCATTAGGTTATTTCTATTATTTTACTCTTATAAACCCCGGGACTTCCAGTAGCCTTGCATGCATGTTAGTTTGCATATATGTGAGTACATCTTTAGAATGAATTCATACAAGTAGAATGTTTCTAAGTCAAAGAACATGTTCATTTTCTATACTTCAGTCAACGTTGGTAACATATTAGTGACCTATTTACTGAAATATTGTGAATTTAATATAAGTTGTCAAGTCTTCCAGCTAGAGGTGGTTCATTGTATTATCTTAAGATTTAAATTCTCCAATATATGTCTATATGTCACTTTTTCTTCTTTTTCATGTCCATTTGAGTTTTATTTCTCAAGACTTGCCAGAGGTTTGTCTTATTGTTGAGAACTACCTTGATCTTTGAGTTTCTTTATCAAGTTTATTTTTCTTGTTTGTGCAGTTTTTATTTCATTAGTGTCTTATACTATTTTGATGGTTTTCTTGTTCCTATATTCCTTGGGTTAATATTGTTACTCTTTTGGTAGCTTTTTTTCTTTTCCACAGGGAAATGAGCTGCCCTGAGCTAACATCTGTTGTCAATCTCCCTCGTTTTTTTTTCTCCCCAAAGCTCCAGTACATGGTTGGATCTGCTACTTGTAAGGCATTCTAGTTCCTCTATGTGAGGTGCCACCACAGCATGGAACCTGATAGACAGGTGGTGTGGTTCCATGACAGGGAAGTGAACCCGGGCCGCTGAAGTGGTGAGCGCCGAACTTTAACCACTAGGCCATCAGGGCTGGCTCCTTTTGGTAGCTTTTTAAATTGAATGCTTAGTTTATTTAATTTCGCTTTTTCTTGTTTTCTAAATAATTTTTAATGAATGCATTTAAGACTATACATTTTCTCTGAATATAGTTATTTGCATGCATCCTGTAGGTATTCACACATAGTGATCTCATCGTCTGTCACACCCATTTAGATATTTTATTTTTTATTTCCTCTTTACCCAAGAGTTATTTAGAAGTACAGTGGTATTTTCCAGGTACTTTGTTCATTAATCTATCTATCTATCCCTTGTCTATCATCCATCCATCTAACTATCTCCCTATCAGTCTATCATATCTTTGCTTATTTTTCCTATCTATTATGGTGCAAGATATGGCTTGAATGTTTCTATTTGGGGAAACTAAGAAATTTTTAGTTCCCTAGTACATGATCAACTTTTGCAAATGTCCCATAAACATTTTTTTTGAAGATTGGCGCCTGAGCTAACTACTGTTGCCAATCTTCTTTTTTTTTTTTCCCCGCTTTTCCTACCCGAATCCCCCCAGTACATAGTTGTATATTTTAGTTGTGGATCCTTCTAGTTGTGGCATGTGGGATGCCACCTCAATGTGGCCTGATGAGCAGTGCCATGTCCATGCCCAGGATACGAACTAGCAAAACCCCAGGCCGCTGAAGTGGAGTGTGCAAACTTAACCACTTGGCCACAGGACTGGCCCCCCCATAAACATTTAAAAAGGATTTTTTTTGGTAGTTGGGTCCAAACTCTATCTACTTATATATATCTAAATATCTATAATCTATTATCTGTTTGCCATCTATCTATGGTGGGCCCAAGCTCCTGTAACAAAGATATCATGAAATATGATTACTTAAGGAAAAATAGTTATTAACTTCTCTTTCATACAACGGTCCTAATTAATATAGCCTAGGGTTGGGGAAAGCTTTGCTTCACCTGGCCTTTATGGGATCCAAAATCCTTCTATTTTGCTGCTTTACTATCCCTGGAAAGTTGTCCTTGTTTGTATGATTTTAGCTGGAACTCAAACACATCTTTGTTCCAGGCATTGGGAACAAGAAAAAGGATGTCCAAGGAAAGTGTTTTTTTTTTTTTGTTAAGTCAGGCAGAATTTGCACACATCACAGCTGCTTACATTCCATTCAGAAGAACTTAGGCGCATGGCCTCACCTGGGTGAAAGGGAGGCTGGAAATAGATACTAACTGGATAGCCAAGTGTAGCAGTCTGGCACAATACATATTTACATTTTTAAGCTTTTGTATGTATTAAATGGTATTTATCAAATCTTGTATATTTCTGTTATTAGTTTTACCTCTTTAACCTGTTCATTTCTGAGAAATAAGTGCTAAAATTTCCCACTATAGTTGTGTATATGTCCACTTTTTCTTGTCTTTCTGATATTTTCTGCTTTCTATATTTTAAATTGAGATTGTTAGGGGAATTAATGTTATGAATTATCAAAAACTACACTACACATTTCATACATGTTTAATGCATTTTACCTTGATTTCTACTCTCTATGATAATATTGTCCTTACTGTTTCCTTTGTTTTGGCATTTGGCTTGAATACATTTTCCTACTTTCTTTATCATTTTGTTTTAGCAATGCCATGGAAATGACATGTAACTAGATTTCTTTTTAAAATAAGTCTGAGTGTCTATTTCTTTTGATGGGATAAATTTAATCAGCTTACCTATATTAAAATCACACATGTAGATCTCGTCAAGATAGTGGCTAGGCAGACTCTGAACTCAACTCCTCCCAAAAACACAAACAGGTCACAACTATTCTTGGAAAAATTACGATGGAAAGAAAACTGAAACCTGGATGAAAAGAACCCCCACAACAAGGGACAGTCCTGACTGAGGCAGAAAAGGCAGAAATTCCTTCTGGAGAGAAAAAAGCCACATTCATGAGCCATGGAGCTTTACAGCCGGCTGGGCAGGAGCCACCCTAAGGTACACAGCCCTCCCTGGAGAAGTGGTGATGTTAGTGCAGGCCTGTTACCACTATAAGCATCCTTTAGACTCAGCACAACTGAGATGAGTGTCCTACTATTTGGCTTCACTGGCTATTAACCGCAATGGGGGATACCCCCAGAAAAGCTTACGGACAAAAGCCAAAAAAACTTGCCTCTTAAAGGCCCCATGTATAAATTCTCCCATCTCAGAGGGCAACCTAAAATCTCCAAAAAGAAAGCTGCACAGTCCTTTGGTGAAGAGACTCACCTGCTAGGCTCTGGGTGCATCTTGGTGAGAGGTGAGACCTCTCCAGAGACTGAGACATTGGTGACAGCCATTGTTATGACCTAGTACAGCCATGCTAACACAAATGGTGGCAGATGCCATTTAAGTTCTTCCCCTGGCCTGACAGCCCAGGGTTCTGCCACACCCACTAGAGTGTAGATTTAATCTAGTTCAGCAAGGGTAGGAAGCCCACCCAAGGGACTGGCCCACCCAACAGTAAGCTCTCAGGCTACTTGTCGGCTTGCATAGACTGGGTGCCTTGATCCTTTACAGGCAGGTGAGTGTGTCTGCCTCTGTGGGACTGGGCCTGCGTGAGGACAATGTGAGCTGAGGGGGGCATTGGTGGAGAGGTGGGGGCCTCTGCAGTGGGGCATCTGAGTACACTCCGGGGGAATGGGAAGTGTGCATGGGCCAGGGTTGTGTTGATGGTGTGTGTGGACCTGTGGTGGGAGGGGCTTGTCAGTGGCAGAAGAGCTGTGGTTCACAAACAGCCACAAAGAAGATCAGTCCCACCTTCCAGAGCCTGAAATTATTGGTTTCTCCCATGCCTAGGGCCAGCCCCACTCTGCTGCAATCCTAAGAGAGCTGACAACAGCCTTGCAGGCCTGAGGGCTATAGCAACTGTAACCCCCTGAGCCTAGCAACCAGCTACACTGTGTGCCTACTCAATTAACAGGAAAACTGCAATAGGAGTGTGGTATTAGACCTTGTAGACAGTGGTGCTGGGGCTCCCCAAACCCAATTTACAGCCTGCCAAGGAGGGAAAGGCTAGACTCCCTGGGTACCTGCAGTAAGAGCAACCCTGCCACAGCAGAAGGACATAAGCAGCCCACAAAGGGGTCACTCCTGGATCATTTGGACTGGTGGCGAGAGGGAAGCACACTGCTGGGCCTCAAAAGGCATCTCTTACATAAGGACACTTCTCCAAGATCAGGACGCATAGCTGACTCACGTAATAATAGATATGAACACAGAGAAAGAGGCATAATGAGGAGGCAAAGGAAGGCATTGCAAACAAGGGAGCAGGACAAAAACACAGAAAAAGAACTAAATGAAAGAGAAATAAACAGTCTACCTGAAAAAGAGGTCAAACAAAATCTCATAAGGATGCTCATTGATATTGGAAGAAGACTGGATGAACACAGTGAGAATGTCAACAAAAAATTGGAAAATATAAAAAAGCACCAATCAGAAATGAAGAATACAATACTGAAAATAAAAATTCACTGGAGGACTCAATAGCAGAGAATATGATACAGAAAAATGGATCAGTGAGCCAGAAAAAAGACTAAAGGAAATCAGCCAAGCTGGACAGATGAAAGATAAAAGAATGAGACAGACTGTTCTATAACAGTCTAAGGGAACTCTAGGGCAATATCAAGTGCACTAACATGTGTATTATAGCTTTCCCAGAGGGAGAAGAGAGAGACAATGGGGCAGAGAATCTATTTGAAGAAATAGTAGCTGAAAAATTTCCTAACTTAAGGAAGGAAACAGACATCCAAGTATAATAAGCACAGAGAGAACCAAACAAGATGAACACCAACATGCCCATACCAAGACACATTATAATTAAAATTCAAAAATTAAAGATAAAGAGAGAATACTGAAAGGGGCAAGAGAAAGGCAACAAATGACATACAAAGGAAAGCCCATAAGGCTACCAGTGGACTTCTCAGCTGGAACCCTACAGGCTAGAAGAGAGTGGCGTGACATATTTAAAGTGCTGAAAGGAAAAAAACCTACAGCCAAGAATACTTTATCCAGGAAGTTTATCATTCAGAATGGAAGGATACATAAAGAGCTTCTCAGACAAGCAAAAATTAAAGGAGTTTATCACCAAGAAACCAGTTCTACAAGAAATGCTGAAGGGACTTATTTAAGTGGGAAAGAGAAGACCACAAATAGGGATAAGAAAATTATCCAAAAAAAAAAAAAATCCCCAGGCAATAAAATCACCAGTAAAGGCAAAAATACAGTAAAGGTAACAGATCAACCACCTATGAAGATTATATGAAGGTTAAAAGACAAAAGTACTAAAATTACCTGTTTCAATGATAAGAGGGTAATGGATAGACACACACAAAACAAGAGATTAGATATGACTCCAAAAACATAAAATGTGGGAGGAGGGGAGTAAAAGAGTAGAGCTTTTTAGAAAGAGGTCAAGCTAAAGGGACTATCAGCTCAATATAGATTGCTACATACATAGATGATTATATAGGAAGCTCGTGGCAATCACAAATCAGAAACCTATCATAAGAAAAATAAATAAGTAAGAGGAAAGAAATCAAACATATTACTAAAGAAAGCCATCAAACCACAAGGGAAGAGAGCAAGAGAAGAAGAAAGGAACAGAGAAGAACTACTAAAACACCCAGAAAAAAAGTAACAAAATGACAATAAATATATTTTTATCAATAACTACTTTAAAAGTCAATGGACCAAATGCTCCAATCAAAAGACATAGGGTGGCCAATTGGATAAAAAAACAAGACCCATATATATGCTGCATACAAGAGACACACTTCAGACCAAAAGACACTCACAAACCAAAGGGAAAGGATGAGAAAAGATACTCCATGCAAATGCCAAAGAAAAAAAGCGGAGGTACCAATACTTCTATCAGACAATATGGACTTTAAGGAAAACAATGTAATGCAATAAAGGAGGGCACTATATAATGATAAAGAGAACAATCCAACAAGAGCATATAACACTTGTAAATATCTATGCATCCAACATAGGAACACCTAAATATATAAAGCAATTATTAACAGAAATAAAAGGAGAAATAGACAGTAACACAATAATAGTAGGGGACTTTAACACTCCACTTACACCAATGGATAAATCATCCGAAAAGAACATCAATAAGGAAACATTGGCCTTAAATGACACCTTGGGTCAGATGGACTTAGTAGATATATATAGAACATTCCATCCATACACCACCAAATACACATTCTTTTGAAATGCACATGGAACATTCTCCAGGATTAATCACATTCTAGGCCACAAACCAAGTCTCAATACATTTAAGAAGATTGAAATAACACCAAGAATCTTTTCTGACCACAAAGGTATGAAACTAGAAATCAACTACAGGAAGAAAATCAGAAAAGCCACAAAAATGTGGAGAGTAAACAAAATGCTACTGAACAATGATTGGGTCAATGAAGAAATCAAAGGAAAAACCAAACAATACCTGGAGACAAATGAAAATGGGAATATGACATGCCAAAATCTATGGGATACAGCAAAAGCGGTTCTAAGAGGGAAATTTATAGCAATTCAGGCCTACCTCAACAAAGAATAAAAATCCCAAACAGACAATCTAAAATCGCATCTAAAGGTACTGGAAAAAGAATGACAAACAAAGCCCAAAATCAGCAGAAGGAAGGAAATAATAAAAATCAGAGCGGAAATAAAAGAAATAGAGACTAAATAAACATTAGAAAGAATTAATGAAACCAAGAGCTGGTTCTTTGAAAAGATAAACAAAATTGACAAACCTTTAGCTAGACTTACCAAGAAAAAAAGAGAGAAGGCTTAAATAAATAAAATCAGAAATGGAAGAGGAGAAATTACAATGGACGCTTCAGAAATACAAAAGATTGTAAGAGAATACTATGAAAAGCTATACACCAATGAATTGGATAGTCTAGAAAATTCTTAGAATCATACAACCTTCCAAAACTGGATCAAGGATAAGTAGAGAATTTGAATATGCCAGTCTCAGTAAGGAGATCGAAACAGGAATCAAAATCCTCCCAAAAAATAAAAGTCCAGGACCAGATGGCTTCCCCGGTGAATTCTACCAAACATTCAAAGAAGACATACTACCTATCCTTATCAAACTGTTCCAAAAAATTGAAGAGGGGGAGGCTTCCTAACTCATTCTACGAAGCCAACATTATCCTGATACCAAAACCTGACAAGGACAACACAAAAAATGAACATTACAGGCCAATATCACTGATGAACATCGACGCAAAAATCCTCAACAAAATGCTAGTGAATCGAGTACAACAATACATTAAAAAGATCATACATCATGATCAAATGGGCTTTATTCTAGGGATGCAAGCATGGTTCAACATCTGCAAATCAATCAATGTGATACACCACATAACAAAATGAAGAATAAAAATCACATGATCACCTCAATAGATGCAGAGAAAGCATTTGACAAGATACAGCATTCATTTATGATAAAAACTCTAAATAAAATGGATATAGAAGTAAAATACCTCAACATAATAAAGGCCATATATGACAAACCCACAGCTAATATCATTCTCAATGGAGAAAAACCGAAAGCTATCCTTCTAAGAACAGGAATCAGACAAGGACACCCACTTTCACCACTCTTATTTAACATAGTATTGCAAGTCCTAGCCAGAGCAATCAGGCAAGAAAAAGAAATAAAAGGGATCCAAATTGGAAAAGAAGAAGCAAAACTGTCACTATTTGCAGACAACATGATTTTATATACAGAAAACCCTAAAGAATCCACTAAAAAACTTTTAGAAATAACAAATGAATACAGGAAAGTCACAGGATACAAAACCCACATACAAAAATCAGTTACATTTCTATACACTAACAACGAAGTAACGGAAAGAGAAATTAACAATTCAATCCCATTTACAATTGCAACAAAAAGTATAAAGTACCTAGGAAGAAACTTAACCAAAGAGGTGAAAGATCTGTACGCTGAAAACTATAAAACATTATTGAAAGAAACTGAAGAAGACCCAAAGAAATAGAAAGATATTCTGTGCTCTTAGATTGGAAGAATTAACATGATTAAAATGTCCATACTTCCTAAAGCAATCTATAGATTCAATGCAATCCTCATCAAAGTTCCAACAACATTTTTCACAGAAATAGAACAAAGAATCCTAAAATTTATATGGAACAAGAAAAGACCCCAAATAGCCAAAGGAATCTTGAGGAAAAAGAAGAAAGCTGGAGGTATCATACTCCCTGATTTCAAAATATACTACAAAGCTATAGTAACCAAAACAACATGGTAGTGGCACAAAAACAGACACACAGATCAATGTAACAGAATAGAGAGCCCAGAAATAAGCTCTGATAGTTATGGGTTTATATATATATATGGACTTATATGGACATATATGGACAGCTAATTTTCGACAAGGGAGCCAAGAGCATACAACAGAGAAAGGAGAGACTCTTCATGCTGGGAAAACTGGACGGCCATGTATAAAAGAATGAAAGTAGACCATTATCTTGCACCATGCACAAAAATCAACTCAAAATGGATTAAATGTAAGACCTGAAACATGAAACTTCTAGAAGAAAACATAGGCAGCACGCTCTTTGACATCGGTCTTGAAAGCATATTTTCAAGTACCATGTCTGACTGGGCAAGGGACACAAAAGATAAAATGAACAAATGGGACTACATCAAACTAAAAAGCTTCTGCACAGCAAAGGAAACCATCAACAAAACGAAAAGACAACCTAACAATTGGGAGAAGATATTTGCAAACCATATATCAGATAAGGGGTTAATATCCAAAATATACAAGGAACTCATATGTCTAAACAACAAAAAAACCCAACAACCCAATTAAAAAAGGGTTGGCAAAAGATCTGAACAGACATTTCTCCAAAGAAGATATATGTATGGCTAACAGGTGGATGAAAACATGTTCAACATCATTAACTATCAGGGAAATGAAAATCAAAACTACAATGAGATATCACCTCACTCCAGTCAGAATGGCTATAATTAACAAGACAGGAAACAACAAGTCTTGGAGAGGATGTGGAGAGAAGGGAACCCTCGTACACTGCTGGCGGCAGTGTAAACTGGTGCAGCCACTATGGAAAACAGTATGGAGTTTACTCAGAAAATCAAGAATAGAACTACCATATGATCCAGCTATTCCCCTGCTGGGTATTTATCCAAAGAACTTGAAAACACGAATGCATAAAGATACATGCACCCCTATGTTCATTGCAGCCTTATTCACAATAGCCAACACTTGGAAGCAACCTAAGTGCCCATCAAGGGACGAATGGATAAAGAAGATGTGGTATATATACACAATGGAATACTACTCAACCATAAGAAATGATGAAATCTGGCCATTTGTGACAACATGGATGGATCTTGAGGGTATTAAGCTAAGTGAAATAAGTCATAGGGAGAAAGTGAAATACTATATGATCTCACTCATAAGTAGAAGATAAAAACAACAACACACAAACACATAGCAACAGAGATTGGATTGGTGGTTACCAGAGGGAAAATGGGGGAGGGGAGATGGCGAAAGGCCATGTGTGGTGATGGATTGTAATTAGTCTTTGGGGGGTGAACATGATGTAATCTACACAGAATTTGAAATATATTATGCTGTACATCTGAAAGTTATATAATGTTATAATCCAATGTTACTGCAACAATTAAAAAATTAAAAATAATAATAATAATTAAAAAAAGAAAAATTCAGCTGAAGTTTTATCTTGAGCTTCCAGCTTTGCAAATAGAAGAAAAGGGATATATGTAGATAGCCTTGAAAGGGGAGAGAAGAAAAGATCACCCTCCTTGACCTTTCTCTTTGCTGCTACCAGCCCCTTACGCCTCCCCCTCCATTTCCATTTCTCCCATTCCCTCGGATGATTGACAACTAAATGAAATCCACTCGAAAGATGGCTTTAGTGGGCAGCCTGGCAGGGGGCACCGAATTCCTGCCATACCAACGACTGGGGCATCCTTACAAGATGAGGATATTTCCATATAGCTGCTGGAGGAGGCTGCACCACTCTTCTTTCTTGGTTTCAAATTACATTCTTTACCCATGGTTCTGAATATACTCTTCCTAACTTGAACCCCCAAGAAAAAAGTGAGACTACTGCTAGCTGTGAAGTGTGAGATCCACAGAGGCTGATGACAAAAGAATCGTTGGATGCAATAGCCTTGGTCTGACTTGTTGATTTACACACCCTATAAGAAACAATTTAAAAATACATTATGCACAAAATTGTGCTTATGTGTTTACATCAGAGGAAAGTTATACTATACAAAAAATCTTCAGATGTGGAAAACTGTAATAAATTGAGCAGATGACATAAAATGAAGTAGTTATTGGCTTCAATTTAATTTTTTCCTGGAAACCACGGTGATGGGGCAAGGCCGTGGATGAAGGTTGGTACCTGGGGCAGAAGAGGTGGGAAAGAACCAGAACCAGTTCTGTCTTCCCTGGGAACCCCTTTCTCTGATGTGGACAGATGTGCTTCACTTTCCCAGTTGATACAATGCGACAAATTCAGGGTCCTTCCTGTACCAAGATTTCAGGGAGGCCCTGCTGAGACACTGCTGCCCTGGCCTGTCTCTTCTTGGTCTGTGGGTCTGCTCTAAAGGGCGAATCTGAGGGCCTAAGTGATTCCTGAAGACATGAGCATTCTGCCCAAAAGCCAGAGCTCAGGGGCTGCCCCAAAGGCTCCCAGACAGGACCTTAAATGCAGCTGTCCCTGCTCCCACAATCCCTTAATTGCTGATTCCCCTCTATGACTGCTCGCTGAAGACATCTAGGTGAATTTCATTTAGTTGTCAATCCCTTAAGGAGGTGGGTGGAGAGAATGAAAAGGTCCATAGTGAAGGAGGAGGATTGGGGGGCTGGCAGCAACAGAGAAAAACGTCAAAAAAGATGACCCTTTTCTCCGTTCCTTGCTCCCTCCTTGCTTCTCTTTCAGGGTTATCTATCTCTTACACTGTGGCTTGTAGTCTCTGTGAGTCTTTTTGCCCCACTCCTCCTGGAGGCAGAGAACCAGTGACTATTCTGTGCCTGGCACTTGCATGGACCTGGGAAGTACAGACGTAAACCGTCCCTCCCTTCAAGGACCTCACAGTCCTATGGGAGACAGCCAGGTAACCAGCACTGACAACACCCTATTCTCAGTGCTATGGCAGTGATAGAAGATGGGTGTGAGAGCTAGGACAGGGACACAGCATCCGCGGGGATCAGGCAGATTCTCAGACACTCAGACCATCAGTCCCTATACTTTCTCCCAGTATGGCATTGCCTTTCTGGCATCACTGCCATCCGGGTCCATAGCCCCCTCTGTGGCTTTCACCTATTCTCTAAATGCTTTTGTCCCCTTGTCCTTTTGCCCTAGCACTTGTCAAAACCCCAATTTGTGTGGCTTCTTCCTTCCCATACATGCCCTTCGCTAAGCACTTCTTGGAGAAAACCCCAGGCAATTCGATCCTTTCCTATTCTGTCTTAATAGTGCTCCTTGCTCACCCATGGGGACAAACATTACTGACAAAATCACTGAACCAGGACAGGCCTTTTTTAACGATGCAAAGCGGAAGATTGGATACCTGTGCTGCAGGTACCCCATTCTTGTTGTATGTGACCAGAAACATCCCTCTATGCCAGTGCTGTTCAGCCCTGTCTGTTTTGTTCTGTGCTGTATTCCTAGCATCTAGTATAGCGCTGTGTGTGTAGTAAGTACTTGTGCAATGGATTTCCTGCTACCCCAAGCCAGAGTTTTCAACAGAGTTTGAACAGGAGTCTTGTATTCTGGGGGTTTAAATGTTTGCCCCAATCAATAAACCAGCAGTGAATCTAACATTCAACTGGTAAGCCTTGGTTATTTTCCAATGAGTAGAACCCAGGAAAGGAAGAAAGGGGAGGGGAGGTGTATTGGTTTCGTATGGCTACTATAACAAATTACTGCAAACTCAGAGTCTTAATACAAATTTCTTATCTTGCAGTTCTGGAGGTCAGAAGTCCCAGATGAGTCTTACCAGCCTATGTTCCTTCTGGAGGCTCTAGGGGTAAATCTCTTTCCTCGCCTTTTACAACTTCTAGAGTCCACTTGCACTCCTTGGTTCCTGGCCCTCTTCCTCCATCTTCAAAGCCAGCAATGTTGGGCTGAGTCCTTCTCAGGCTGCCATCTCTCTGGTTTTCTCTTTGGCCCCCCTTTTCCATTTATAAAGACCCTTGTGATTACATTGGGCCCGCCCAGAGAATCCAGGATCATATCCCTATTGGAAGGTCACCTGATTAGCAATCTTAATTACCTTTTACCATGTAAGGTAATATCCATAGGTTCTGGTGAAGAGGATGTAGATATCTTTGGGGGAACATTATTCTGCCTACCACAGGAAAGATTCTGAGGCCTCAGACTCTCATGTTCGTAAATGTCAGCCATCCTTGTCTCTTTCTGAGTATCCTTGTGCCCAGTGCCACACCCCACCTCCAATCCAAGGGTCTCTTTCTTCCTTCCTCCTCACCTCCCTCCCTCTCTCCTTCTTCCACTTCCCTCTTTTTCGATTGGTTCCTTCTCCTTAGCCTAAAAACATATTTAAGTTTTGTCGCATAGAAACTATTTTATCACAACCTTTCTCAATCCCACATCCCCTCCAGCTACAATCATATCTTTCTCCTTTTCTTGTAAACAATATCTTGAAGAAGTCCTTCACATTCACTATCTTTCCTCCCGCCTCCCTCATTTCAATCCATTGAAATCTGGCTTCTGCTCCTATCACCCTACAGAAAGTGCTCTTACAAACTTCACCAAAGACTTCTTTGTTCATAAATCCAAAGGTGACTTTTCAGTCTTTGTCCTTTGAAATCAGCAGCAGCAGATGACACCACTGAACATGCCCGCTCCTCCATCCTTCTGGAAACATTCCCTTCCCTCCCTCTGCTTCTGTCCATAGCGCCACCTCCTTCTGATCTGTCTTGTACTTGTCTGGCTACCCATCCTCAGTCTCCTTTGCTGGCTGCTGGTCCTAAGCCCACCCCAGGGCCTCTGCTGCTCCTCTTGGGCTCTGTGTGGGCCACTTTCTCTTCTTAGTCTGTACTCCCTCCCATGGCTGAGGGTGTGGGGTGAGGAGAGGAGAACTCAGGAGATTCTAAGGCTCATCATCTTCCACTCAAACTTGCTCCTCCAGTCTTTCCCATGTCCAGAAATTTTACCCACATTCTTCTAGTCATTCAAGTCAGATGCCTGCCTGGCTGTTATCTTTGATGCCTCCTCTTCTTCAGGCTCAATATCCAGTTAGTTTTCATGTGTTAATGATTTCAGCTCCTAAATCTCTCTCAGGTCATCCGCTCTACTCCACCCCTGGTTTCTCTACTATAATTCAGGACCCATAATCTCAAAGCAGATGACTGCACCGGACATGCTGTGCTTGTTCTTGTCCTTCTCCTTCCACTCTCTCACTGCTGTCAGAGAGTCTTGTCTAACACACACCTCAGACCCAATAATTCCCTTGCCACCTCACCACCACTATCACCCCTCCATCCTATGGCTTAACCTCCTTTAGTGTCTCTCCACGGCTTTGAGGATAAGGTCTAAAGTCCACACCCTGCCCTTATAGAACCCCTTACAAATGACTTAGCCTCTGCCTCCCTTCCAGCCTCATCTAATATCCTTCTTCTCCTTGCAGTCTACCCTCCAGCCAGAATTAACCACTTTAAGTTCCTTGAAGTCTTCATCCTCTCAGAGTCTGGATCTTTAATCTTTATACATAATATCCCTTCTGCTTGATCACTTCCACTCCTCCCTCTCTGCCTTTCCCCCTAATCCTCACTTCATTTCGGACAAGGACAGGCTAACTGTTCAGTCCAAGTTACAAGTTAGGTGACAGTTATTCAAAGAAGGCTTTCCCTGAGTCTCAGGCTAGGTAAGGGCTCTGCATGCATGCTCCCCCAGCCCCTAACACTCAATGTTCTCTTGGCTTTTTTCCTGTTACTCTGCCAGTTAGATTGTGCCCTCCTTAGCATATACTCCACGACTTTTTTCACTGCAGAACCCTCAGCACTTTGCACAGGACTTGGCACCCATGCCAAGGAGGCTTTTAATAAATACCTGCTGAGTGAATGAAGCCCTTTCCATCTGTTGCAAATGACACAACAGAACTGGCTGGCATCTTGCATGCAACTATACTAGTCACTAAGAGAACTGTGCAGAGGACACAGCCCATGCACAAGGCATAAACACATCCTCTAACCTACTCCTTGAGCCATCTCCACAATCCCCAGAACTTCTAGATGCTAGGAGATACACACTCAGACACACATCCACAGCCAGGCTTTGGAACAGTGCTGCCTCCCTACCCCCCAAGCCAACCAATGCAGCTCCACCTGCCTCACAGAGTTGCAGCAACCTCCAAGAAGCATCAAAGTCTTTACTAACTACAAATGCTACACAAATGGGATGGAACTTTGTCTAGTCTGTGGGGCCTTAAGGGGATCATATGACCTCCCTGATCCTCACTTTCATAATCTGTAAATTGGAGATGATAATGTTATCCACTCCAAAGGGTGGCTGTCAGTGCTTGGCACAGCAACTGGCTCCTGGGAAACACTCAGTGAATGGTAGCTCTCAGGGTTAGGCTTGTTGTTATTATCACTATCCTTTACAGCCCACTTGTTTACTTAATTTGGCCCCATGATCCTCTGTAAATCTTGTATCCTTTCTCAAACTGTTCTGGGTTAGGATTTGGGGAAAAGGGTTCCTATCATATTCATTCATTTATTCAACAGTCGGTTCCTGAGCCTTTTACTATATTCAACATATTGTGCTACTGTCTGTGAATATGGAGACATAAAGAGGGAGGTGGAAAGAAGGAAACTCAAATGCCTACTACATGTCAGGTGTTTAATACGTATTTTCCTCTATTGCAACACCAGTATCTCTCCTCCCTCAAGAGCAGACTTTTCCCCAAGGAAGAGATTTTGTTCCCAGAGAACAACCGAGATGAAAGTTTTAAAAGATCAAAATAAAGAAAGCCACAAATTACCAACCCATATTGGAAAGCATATAATCGCGTTGAGAAATGTGATAACACCTTACACTTCACTCTGACCTGATTACAGCTCAAGGGATAAACACAAGCATGGCAGTCCGCATTTACCCTGCCAGGCACTGGGACTCTGGGACTTCAGGAACATTGGATTGCTCTTCCCCCAGTGCCTACTTTGCTGCCATTTGCACCCAAAATGCACATCTCACATTTCCTTCATGTAAACAATAAAAACTATTTCAGACTGTCTTGTACACAAACACAATTGACTTCAGCTCCAAAACATTTGGCTAGAATCCTGGAATATCAGGCCCAGAAGGGCACTTAAAGATCCCATAGCTCAAGATCCTCATTTTACAGGGCAATATTTGAGACCCAGAAATGTGAAGAGCCTATCCCAAGTCAGTAACGCTGTTTGGTTTTTGGTTTCTTTCCCAGTTCTAGTGAGACATAATTGACATACATCATTGTATAAGTTTAAGATATACAGCAGAATGATTTGACTTACATATATTGTGAAATGATTACCATGATAAGTTTAGTTAGCATATATCATCTCATATAGATACAATAAGCAAAGGAAAGAAATTTTCTTTGTGCTTGTGATGAGAACTCTTAGGATTTATTCTCTTAACAACTTTCAAATATACTATACGGCAGTATTAACTATAGTCATCATGTTGTACATTACATCCCTAGTAGTTATTTATCTAATTCCTCCTCCCCCCACCCCCACCTCTGGTAAGCACACATCTGCTCTCTCTTTCTACGAGTTTGGGGTTTTTTTTGATTCCACATATAAGTGAGATCATACAGTGTTTGTTTTTCTCTGACTTATTTCACTTAGCATAATGCCCTCAAAGTCCATCCATGTTGTTGCAAATGACAAGATTTCCTTCTTTTTATGGCTGAATAATATTACATTGTATATATTTATATACACCACATTTTCTTTTCCATTCATCCATTGTTGCAAACTTAGGTTGCTTCCATGTCTTGGCTATTGTAAATAATGCTGCAGTGAGCATGAGGGTACATATGTCTTTGTGAGTTAGTAAATTTCATTTCTTTTGGATAAATATGCAGAAGTGGAATTGCTGGATCATATGGTAGTTCCATTTTTAATATTTTGAGGAACCTCCATACTGTTTTCCATGGTGGCTGCTCCAATTTGCATTCCTAAAAGGGTTCCCTTTTCTCCACATCCTCTCCAATACTTGTTATTTCTTGTCTTTTTGATAATAGCCATTCCAGCAGGTATGAGGTGAAATCTCATTGTGGTTTTGATTCACGTTTCCCTGATGATTAGTGATGTTAAGCACCTTTTCATGTACTTGTTGGCCATTTGAATATCTTTGGAAAAATGTCTATTCAGGTCATTTGCCCATTTTTTAGTTGGATTATTTGTTTTTTTACCTTTGAGTTGTATGAGTTCCTCATATATTTTGGATATTAATCTCTTATCAAATGTGTGGTTTGCAAATATTTTCTCCCTTTCTGTAAGTTGCCTTTTCATTTTGCTTCTCATTTCTTTTGCTGTGCAGAAGCTCTTTAGTTTGATGCAGTCACACTTGTTTATTTTTTATTTCGTTGTTTATGCTTTAGGTGTCATATCAAAAAAATCATTGCCAAAACTAATGTCAAGGAGCTCTTTCCCTTTGTTTTTGTCTAGGAGTGTTATGGTTTCAGGTCTTACATTTAAGTCTTTAATGCATTTTGAGTTAATTTTTGCAAGTATTGTAAGAAAGAACTCGAGTTTCATTCTTTTTTTTTTTTAAAGATTTTATTTTTTTCCTTTTTCTCCCCAAAGCCCCCAAGTACATAGTTGTATATTCTTAGTTGTGGGTCCTTTTAGTTGTGGCATGTGGGACGCCGCCTCAGCATGGCTCAATGAGCAGTGCCATGTCCACACCCAGGATTCGAACTGAGGAAACACTCTCAAGTTTCATTCTTTTGCATACGAATATCCAATTTTCCCAGCACCATTTCTTGAAGAGACTGTCTTTTCTCCATTGAGTATTCTTGGCACCCATGTCAACAATTAGTTGACCATATATGCATGGGTATATTTTTGGGTTCTTGACTCTATACCATGGAACCATGTGTCTGTTTTTTATGCCAATACCATACTGTTTTGATTATGATAGCTTTGTAATATTGTTTGAAACGAGGAAGTGTGATGCCTCCCGCTTTGTTCTTCTCCCTCAGGATTGCTTTGGCAATTTGAAGTTGTTTGTTGTTCCATCTGTATTTCAAGATTGTTTTTTCTACTTCTGTAAAAAATGCCATTGGAATCTTGATAGGGATTGCATTGAATGTATAGATGGCTTTTGGTAGTATTGACATTTTAACAATATTAATTCTTTTTATCCATGAACACAGAATACCTTTTCCATTTATTTGTGTACTTTTTAATTTCTTTTGTCAGTGTCTTGTAGTTTTCAGAGTTGTGACTTTTCATCTCCTTGGTTAAGTTTACTCCTAAGTATTTTATTGTTTTTGATGCTATTGTAAACGGTATCATTTTCTTTATTTCTTTTTCAGATAATTCATTGTTAGTGTATAGAAATGCTCCTGATTTTTGTATTTTAATTTTCTATCCTGCAGGTTTAGTGAATTCATTGAATGGATCTAACAGTTTTGTGGTGGAGTATTTAGAATTTTCTGTATTAAAATCTTCTCATCGAAATAACAACAATTGTACTTTTTTTTTCTAATTCTTTGCTTTTTAGTTCTTTTTCTTACCTGACTGCTTTGCCAAGGACTTCCAGTATTATGTTAGATAAAAGTGGCGAGAGCAGGCACCCTTGTCTTGTTCCTGATCTTAGAGGAAAAGCTTTCAACCTTTCACCATTGAGTATGATGTTAGCTGTAGGCTTGTCATATATGGCCTTTATTACATTGAGGTATGTTCCTTCTATACCTAATTTGTTAAGAGTTTTTATCATGAATGGTGTTCAATTTTATCAAATACTTTTTCTGCATCTATTGAGATGATCATATGTTTTTTTTCATTTATTTTATTAATGTGATATATCACACTGATTGATTTGTGGAAATAAATCCCACTTCATCACGATGTATGATCCTTTTAATGTATTCTTTGATTTGATTTGATGATATTTTGTTCAGGATTTTTCCATCTATATTCATTGGGGATATTGATCTTTAGTTTTCTTTGCTGGTAGTGTCCTTTTCTGGCTTTGATATCAGGGTAATGCTGGACTCAAAAAATGAGTTTGAGAGTGCTCCCTCCTGTTTGATGTTTTTGAAAGAGTTTGAGAAGAATTGGCATTAATTCTTTAAATGTGTTATGAAATGCACTAGTGAAGCCATCTGGTCCTAGGCTTTTCTTCATTGGGAGATTTTTGAGTACTGATTCAATCTCCTTACTAGTAACTTGTCTACTCAGACTTTCTATTTTTTCCTGAGTCAGTCATGGTAGTTTGCATGTTCCTAAGAATTTTTTCCATTTCTTCTAGGTTGCTCAGTTTGTTGGCATATAGTTGTTCATAGTAGCCTCTTATGATCCTTTGTATTTCTGTGGTATCAATTTTACTGTCCCTTTTTTAATTTAAAATTTTATTGATTTGGGTCCTCTCTTTTTTTTTCTTGGGTAGTCTAGTTAAAGGTTTGTCAATTCTTTTAAATCTTTTTAAAGAAAAAACTCTTAGTTTGGTTAATCTTTTCCATTGTTTTCCTGTTCTCTATTTCATTTATTTCAACTCTAATCTTTATCATTTCCTTCCTTTTGCTAACTTTGGGCTAAGTTTGTTCTTCCTTTCCTAGTTCCTTAAGGTGTAGTGTTAGGTTGTTTATTTGGGATCTTTCTTTCTTCTTAATATAAGCGTTTATTGCTATGAACTTCACTCTTTGAATTGCTTTTGCTGCATCCCATAAGTTTGGTATGTTGTGTTTCCATTTTCATTTGTTTCAAGATAGTTTTTTATTTTCCTTTTAATTTCTTCTTTGATTAATTAGTTGTTCAGGAGAGTGTTGTTTAATTTCTATGTGCTTATGAATTTTCCAGTTTTTCTCTTTCATTCATTCTAGTTTCATACTATTCCAGGGAGAGAAGATACTTGTTATGATTTCAATCTTCTTGAATTTGCTAGGACTTGTTTTGTAGCCTAATATATGGTCTATCCTAAAAAATGTTCCACGTGCACTTGAGAAGAATGTGTATTGTGATGTTGTTGGATAGAATGTTGTGTATATGTCGGTTAGGTCCATTTGTTCTATAGTGTTGTTCAAATCCACTGTTTCCTTATTGATTTTCTGTCTGGATGATCCATCCATTGTTGAGAACAGGGTATTATTGTGTTGAAGTTTATTTCTTCTTTTAGCTCAGTTAGTTTAGCTTTATGTATTTAGGTGCTCCAACGTTGAGTACATAAATATACACAATTGTTATATCTTCTTGATATATTGACCCATTAATCACTATATAATGAGCTTCTTTATCTACTTTTACCATTTTTAGTTGAAATCTATTTTGTCTGATATGCATACGCTAACCTTGTTTTTTTTGATTACCATTTGCTTGAAATATCTTTTTCCATCCCTTCACTCTTAGTCTATGTGTGTCTTTACGGCTGAGTCGCTTATAGACAGCATTTTGTTGGATCTTGTTTTTTATCCATTCAGCTATTCTATGTCTTGTGATTGGAGAATTTAATCCATATACACTTAAGTAATTATTGATAAGTAAGAACTGACTATTGCAATTGTTATTAATTGTTTTCTGGTTGTTTTGTAGATCATTTTTCCTTGTTTCTTATCCTCCTGTCTTTTTGTGTTTTGAGGTCTTTTGGTATCAGTATGCTTTGACTTCTTTATCATGTTCTTTTGTGTAATTACTGTAGGTTTATCCCTTGTGGCTACCATGAGGCTTACATAAAATATCTTAAAATTATAACACCCTATTTGAAACTAATAACAACTTATCTTCAATAGAATTCCAAAGCTTTACATTTTTATTTCTCCTCTCCCTCACATTTTAGGTTATTAAAGTTACAATTTACATATTCTTAATATTGTGTAACTAATAACAGATTATTGTAGTTTAGGTTATTTTTCCTACGTTTGTTTTTTAACTGTTAAACTAGAGTTGTAAATGAATTATGCATCACCATTACAATATTACAGAATCTAACTTTGACTCTATATATACCATTACCAGTGAGTTTTACACTACCTTCTTATGTTTTAATGATGTTAATTAGTATCCTTTTATTTCCACTCAAAGAACTCCCTTTAGCATTTCTTGTAAGGCAGGTCTAGTAGTGATGAATTCCCTCAGCTTCGGTTTGTTTGGGATAGTCTTCATCTCTTTCATTTCTGAAGGATAGCTTTGCCAAGCACAGTATTCTTGGCTGACAGAGAGTTTTTCTGTTTCAGTATTTTGAAGACATCATCCCATCCTCTTCTGCCCTGAAAATTTTCTGTTGAGAAATCCACCGATATTCTTATGTGGATTCCCTTGTATGTAACTTCTCTTTTTTCTCTTGCTGCTTTTAAAATTCTGTCTTTGACTTTTGACAATTTAATTAGAATGTGTCCTGGTGCAGCCCTATTTGGATTCAACCTATTTGGGTCCCTTGGGCCTCTTGGATATGAATGTCTGTTTCTCACCCTAGATTTGGGAAGTTTTCAGCCATTTTTGCTTTGAATATACTTTCCACTCCTTTCTCTTTCTCTTCTTCTGGAATTCCCATGATATGAATATCCTTTCTTTTCCTTGTGCCCCATAAATCCTATAGGCTTTCTTCACTCCTTTTCATTCTTTTTTCTTTTTGGTCCTCTGACTGGATAATTTCAAATGTCCTGTCTTCTAGGTTGCTGATTCTTTCTTCTGCATGGTTGAGCCTGCTTTTTAAGCTCTCTGTTGAAATCTTTGATTTAGTTATTGTATTTTTCATCTCTGGAATTTCTGTTTGGGTTTTTTTTATAGTTTCTATTTCTTTGTCGAACTTCATGTTTTGTTTGTGTTCATTGTTTTCCTAATTTCATTTAGTTGCCTGTCTGTGTGTTCTTGTAGTCCACTAAACTTCTTTAGGATGATTATTCTGAACTCTTTGACAATTCATAGATCTCTATTTCTTTAAAGTCAGTTATTAGAGCTTTCTTAGTTTTCCTTGGTGGTGTCATATTTTCTGATTTTTCATGATCCT